>NC_083415.1:21991109-22685183 GCF_020745735.1 Hemiscyllium ocellatum | reverse complement strand
AGAAGAGTGTAGAGGTGGTAGGAGCATACTTAAGAGGAAAATCAATAGGTCAAAAAGGGGATATGAAATAACTTTGCTGAAAATGTGTTGCTGGTTAAAGCGCAGCAGGTCAGGCAGCATCCAAGGAACAGGAAATTCGACTTTTCGGGCAAAAGCCCTTCATCAGGAATGAGGAAAGTGTGTCCAGCAGGCTAAGATAAAGGTAGGGAGGAGGGACTTGGGGGAGGGGCGATGGAGATGTGATAGGTGGAAGGAGGTCAAGGTGAGGGTGATAGGCCGGTATGGGGTGGGGGCGGAGAGGTCAGGAAGAAAATTGCAGGTTAGGAGGGCAGTGCTGAGTTCGAGGGAATCGACTGAGACAAGGTGGGGGGAGGGGAAATGAGGAAACTGGAAAAATCTGAGTTCATCCCTTGTGGTTGGAGGGTTCCTAGGCGGAAGATGAGGCGCTCTTCCCCAACCGTCGTGTTGCTATGTTCTGGCGATGGAGGAGTCCAAGGACCTGCATGTCCTTAGTGGAGTGGAAGGGAGAGTTAAAGTGTTGAGCCACGGGGTGATTGGGTTGGTTGGTCCGGGCGTCGCAGAGGTGTTCCCTGAAGCATTCCGCAAGTAGGCAGCCCGTCTCCCCAATATTTGTGGGCGGCACAGTGGCACAGTGGTTAGCACTGCTGCCTCACAGCGCCTGAGACCCGGGTTCACTTCCCGACTCAGGCGACTGACTGTGTGGAGTTTGCACGTTCTTCCCGTGTTTGCGTGGGTTTCCTCCGGGTGCTCCGGTTTCCTCCCACAGTCCAAAGATGTGCGGGTTAGGTGAATTGGCCATGCTAAATTGCCCGTAGTGTTAGGTAAGGGGTAAATGTAGGGGTATGGGTGGGTTGCGCTTCGGCGGGTCGGTGTGGACTTGTTGGGCCGAAGGGCCTGTTTCCACACTGTAAGTAATCTAATCTAATAAAACCCCCGATTAAGATTTAGTGAAAAATTCAAATTTCAAAACCAGCCAGCTGTTGAATATTCTTTTTATATCTTCCTCTGTTGATTTGCTCTCCAGGTTGGTGTTGATGTTTTTTCTCTGTGCAAACTCCTTCTCTAGACAGGTACCTCTCAGAGAGTTCTGACGAGCAGCCTACATCTGTTGGTCTATTGGCAGTTCTCTCCCAACTGTTCAATTTGTTTAATATTTATACCCCAAACGATTGGATCATTTCATTGCTCATAATATTGTCAAAATGCCAAACTCAGACTTGATTGGTACTGAGTATCCTGGGGCATGATTGAAACTGATTGGCCAAATTTGAATTTGTTTTTGTCTCATAGCAACCCAGGTACTGTAGCTGCTGCATCAAATGTTATCTTGTAAACTCTCCAGCACTCTGTGTGCTTGCTAAGTCCTTCAATTTCTCTTAAAGGTACAGTACACCTCTACACCTCATAACAACTGTTCTGTGTTCTATTCTAAATAGCGACATCTTGAAAAATGTCCATATTACAAGGAGAAGGTGCTGGATGTCTTAAAATACAGAGAGGTGGATAAATCCCCAGGACCTGATCAAGTGTACCCTAGAACTCTGTGGGAAGCTAGGAAAGTGTTTGCTGGGCCCCTTGCTGAGGTAATCATATAATTGACAGTCACAGGTGACGTGTCATAAGGCTGGAGGTTGGCTAACGTTAAGAAAGGTGGTAAGGAAAAGCCAGGGAATTATAGACCAGTGAGTCTGACATTGGTGGTGAGCAAGTTGCTGGAGTGAATTCTAAGAGACAGGATTTACACATATTTGGAAAAGCAAGGACTGATTAGGAAGAGTCAACATGACTTTGTGCATGGGAAATCATGACTCACAAACTTGAGGGGGTTTTTTTGTAAGATGAGGGCAGAGCAGTGGACATGATCTATATGGACTTCAGTAAGGTGTTCGATAAGGTGGACTGGTAAGCAAGGTTAGATCTCATGGAATACAGGGAGAACTAGCATTTGCCTCCAAGGTAGAAGTCAGAGGTTGGTGGTAGAGGGTTGCTTTTCAGACTGGAGCCTTGTGAGCACTGGTGTGCTATAAGGATCAGTGTTAAGTCCATTGCTTTTAGTTATTTCTCTAAATAATTTGGATGGGGACATCAGAGGTATAGTTATTAAGTTTTGAGATGACACTAAAATTGGAGGTGTAGTGGACAGTAAAGAAGGTTGCCTCAGAGCACAATGGAATCTTGATCAGATGGGCCAGTGGGCTGAAGGGTGGCAGATGGAGTTTAATTTATATAAATGTGAGGTGCTGCATTTTGGAAAGGTAAATCAGGGCAGTACTTATACAGTTAATGGTAAGGTTCTGGAAGATGTTGCTGAACAAAGAGACCTTGGAGTGCAGTTTCATAGCTCCTTGAAAGTGAAGAAGGTGTTTGGTATGCCTGCCTTTAATGGACAGTGCATTGAGTATAGGAGATGGGAGGTCATTTTGCTGCTTTACAGAACATTGGTTAGGAAACTTTTAGAATATTGTGTGCAATTCTGAACTCCTTCCTATCAGAAGGATGTTGTGAAGTTTGAAAGGGTTCAGAAAAGATTTATGATATTACCAGGTTTGGAGCATATGAGCTATAAGGAGAAGCTGAATAGGCTGGAGCTGTTTTTCTTGGAATGTCGGAGGCTGAGTTATGACCTTATATAGGTTTATAAAATCATGAGGTAACTGGATAGGTGGGGGAGTCCAGAAATAGAGGGCATAGGTTTAGGGTGAGAGGGGAAAGATATAAAAGGGACTTAAGGGCCAACTTTTTCATGCAGGGGGTGGTGCGCATATGGAATAAGCTGACAGAGGAAGTGGTGGAGGCTGGTGTAGTTACAACATTTAAAAGGCATCTGGATGGTTACATGAATAGGACGGGTTTACAGGGATATGGGCCAAATGCTGGCCAATGGGAATAGGTTAGGATGTCTGGTTGGCATGGACAAATTGGACCAAAGGGTCTGTTTCCATGCTGCATATCTCTATGACTCTCTGACTTTATCTAGCATAACTGAATACATCAATTCAACACTCCCCTGGTATGGAGTTCAGCAACCTTCTTAGCTAGTTCCTTGAATAATGTTACTAATTCTCAGCAATGAAACCATGAAACCAAGAAATTGATAAAATAAAAGGAATAAGTGTTATTAAAATAATTCACAGTTTGTTGTAATGGTTTTATTTTTGTGCAGGGTGAATCAGCAAGGTTTAAGCTAACGCAAATGCTATAATAAGTTTCCTGCATTAGTAGAGAAACCACTGAAAGTGAATCTAAAGTTGATGTTCTTACTCTGTCTCAGTCACACATCCTGCATTTCAACTGATGTTGTCTCCATAAGCACATCAGCTGACATGTGTATCACTGTACTGCTGTACATAACTTGAGTTAGTATAACTTGAGATGCTGCCTTGTTTAAGACCACTGTCACTCATAGCAGACTGATAATGATGGGAAATTGAAAAGAGAACCTATTTCCATCACACATTTCTAATCAAGTTCTGATTTTAAAATTCAAAGTCTTTGTGATATTTAATGATTATGTTTAGAATTGTATGGGATGATTGAAGGAGGATTTAGCTCAGCCCTTCCCATCCAGAGTGTAACCTTTGCTTACTCTCTGCTTACATACTAGAAAAGTTCTAAGCACTAGAAAACTGAAGGAAGTTTTGTAATATCTCATTGTTTTCTGACATCCCATCATGCAACGTGTAAGTAATCTTTAGATATTGCAAGTTGAGGGAACATTGACACACTGACAGGAATCTATTTAATCTGTTGTCAGCCTCCCTACCAGTAGTGACCAATTTTATTTCTTTCTTTGTCCTTTACTGTTCCTTTTTGCCTTTCACTGTCATTTATTTCATCATTTCATCTCTTCTGCTTTTGCTGTAGCAAAGACCTTTCCTTTCGCTCATTCCTCCCCTTCCCTTGCCCTGTCCAAATCCATTTGCATTTCTAAATGTTTCTATTGCCTTTCATCAATTCGGATGAAAGTCCCTGGAGGTGAAATATTAATCTGATTTATAACTCCACAAATGCTACATGACCTGCTGAGTATTTTCCACCTTTTATTTCAGAATTTCAGCATCTGTGGTATTGTATCAGATAGCTGGGTTGTGATACAATGCTTTTATGTGTGAAGTCATTCGAAAACAATAGTGTGGCAAGGCTTTCAGTTGTGAGTTGCAGCTTGTAGTGTATCCTGCTGGCATGAATAGACATCAATTAAAATGCTGTAAGATTTTGTGAGGCCTAACAGATACAGAAAATGGATTCAGAGCAAAACTTTGTCAATGCATAATTGTAACTGGTATGTGATACCACATGTAATTTTATCTAAGCAGTTTCTATAAGGCATCCCTATTTTGTTTGACATCTGTTCCCAGGATCATGTTAGAACTTGCTCTAGCTGCCTGCCAAACATGCTGTCTTCAAAATGAGGAGCTTTGAGATGCCAAACAGTATAACTTTCCTCATATTCACCTCATGCAGCAACATTTCCACCTTGTCAGTCCTTAAATAAGAGATCAGGATTCTTTGTGGCTTCATGTCTTATCCATGTTTTCTAATTCTTTAGTTGCTTTGTCTACCATTTGCTTTTGAAACTATATTTTCCCCATACAATCTCTGCAAGAGATTAAAAATGACATAACCTGTAGTTTGGCAATATTTCCTACATGTATGCAGTAATTTATTTCTAAGTTGACAGATCCCTGTAAATGTTTACTGTGACAAAGAAATTCCTGTTCTTCCCAAGGTGACCTCCTACCACCCAGGTCCTGGGACTGGGAGTTCACTCTGGATAATTAGCTGGAACATCCCAGGATACTGATCCAATGGGAAAGTGAGGAAATGTTCAGCTTACTGTCATTTTAGCATCAGAACATTTCTCCCAGTTTGTTTCATTGTTTATTATATGAACTGGATGCACCTAAATGCCAAGATGCAACTTTTAGTTCGTAACTGCTATGTTCATTGACAGCACAACCTTTTGCATCAAACACTTGCATTGAACCCTGACATACCTTTAGACATATTGAAGACTTAAATTGTGCAATGTCCTTTACTACCATGAGATCTTTCAAACAAATACTATACTTACTTATTCTTTAATGTAGAGCATTAAAGAATACTGGCTGACACTTTTAAGGCCAAAAAGGCAATATTGCATTAACTTGTAGTCAATATTACCATATTTCCTCAGATCAAATCTTGTTTAAGGTCACATTTCTCTCTGATAAATTGAAATTATTTTCAAGGAGGATACAATGAACCATTCATTTACTGTCATAATCCCCCATTGTCTCTTTATTTCCTCTCAACTAATAGCTTTGCAATTTAATGAAAAAGTGGATATGATAAGAATAGGACTATTATCACCAAGGCAACAAGGTATTCTCGAAGCATGATGAAATTCTTCAGATCTTCCCTCTGTTCTTGTAAAGGGGAAAGAGTAAATGGGAAAACTTTGCTTCTCTGATATTTATTCACCAAAAGCCATTCTAAGGAAAATAAAATAATTCATCAAGTTTGCTCATATTATACTTTCCACAAATGCAATCTTTTAGAATGCATCCTCACGTCACCCTTTTCAGGCAGAGCACTGGGTGTAGCTGGGTTATCGTCTTGTACACAATTTTCATCAATGTAACTCCATGCTTGGTTACTAGGAGTCTTCAATCATAATTATTTTCCATTCTCTTCCATGCCTTAGGATTTTACCCACTTCATTTATTGACAGTGTACTTACATGTAAAAATCCATTCCCCTGGCTGAGTTAAACAAGCAGCACCAGGACTAATATATGAGTTTTTACAATTTGCAAACAAGTAGCGTTTTGCTTAAGCTTCTGATCACCTTATGCAACTACTCAGGAGATATTTGATTTGCATATGCAATCCCAATAACATATATTGGTTATAAACAGGGCTGAGGCAATCTACTTGTCTTCGTTTTGTGCAGTTTCATTCTCCTGTCCTTCAAGGTCCTTGGCCTCAGAATCCGCTGTCACGGTTGTTGCTTCTGCTCCACAACCAGCTCAGAGTAATTTAAGCAGACAGGAGATCCAACTTGTTAGCTCTTAATCTCCTGAAATGAAATATAAAGTACTCCATCTAGTGGCCCACTAAAACCAAAAAAAAAAGCCACTTGAGATTATCAAATACCCCAGGGAGCCCAATCTTCAAGCTTTCGAACGTTATGTTACCATATCATCATGGTCTAAACAAGTTATTGCTGACACTATTTCCTCATCACCCTGAAATGAATGCTAATGCTGATGTTAGATGTTCAATGCTGACTCCTTGGTCAGTATTGAAACCAAGACAGCACTCTATTTTACTCCACACTGGCGCTTACTTGAAAAGAACACTTTAAACTCCACCTTTCTTATTTAGGGTTATGATAAATGAGCAGCGCTAACATTTCTTTCATTTTAAATTTAGCATGATTCTGATTGAAATGAAATGCCACAAAACTGTTTTTGCATCCAGTGTCAGTTAGCAGTACATTTTAAACAGTGGCTTTATTTATGCTTGGAGGCTAAGGAAACTCCATAGCTAATCATATGTAATGACACTTAGATATATTGTAATGTAAGAAATACCTGCTACTTAACAACTTCTCAGCTTGCCAGAACATATTGCTAAAGGTGACTGGGGTTGCACAATTCTAGAAAACACTAGAGACAGTAAGTACTGTTTTCACCTACTTATTACATATTGGACTTTGTAAATCATATTACCGTAATAAAATAAAACTGCTCCTTGAAATATATTGTCTAATGCTGGGTGCAAATATTCAAGTGATTCAATTTCAGATTTTACATTGGAACAGGATAAGAACTCAAAAGGTAAATGTAAAGAACATCCATCCAACTCAATATATTTTCTCTTTTATCTATTCATGGTCGGGATCTATCATCCTGTTTTCATTCATTTTCTGATAGTGCCAACTGAAGAAAATCTTAGCCCTCTATTCACAATCCCATATATAAACTTATACTATATGTGATTTCTGGCCGGTCTGAACTTTGAAGAACAATAGAAACTCGTTCAGTCTCACCAAGATATACCTTTCCATTTTACGCTTTGGCACATGGAAGGTGTCATATAAATGAAAGTACATCTATTTTTCTTTAGATAATAGGCTGCAAAGTCAAAATTTTCAACCGCAACCTTAGTGTACAGAATAATTTTGAATTCATAGTCCATAAGGAAATTTGACCCAACAGCGCTTCATATTTGCAACATTAATGTGAGGAAATATTTAACTGGATATATTTGTTTGCATGTCAATGTACAAAACATTCACTTCTGTTTATTTATCTTTACTGTCTTTTTATTCTCATTCAATATTAAATGATTTTGTTAAACTTCCTCATGCTTTATTGTGATTGTATTTATTCCATGTCGATTAACATTATTTAATTGTAAATAAGTGGCAGTCTCTGGAATAATCATTTGCTGTATTTCCACATTGTTTCAATGTCTGAAATAGCAGGCATGGAACATAGAACATAGGCCATTTGGCCCTTTTCTACCTGCTCTGCTATTCAATATGACTATGACTGATCATCCAACTCCCCACTTTCTCCCTGTACCCTTTGATCCCTTTAGTCCTAAGAACTATATCTACTTCCTTCTTCCAAATATTCAATATTTTAGCATCATCAACCACTTTCTGTGGCAGAGAATTCCACAGAATCACCATTCTTTCCAGGTGAAGACATGTCTCTTTGTCTCAGTTCTAAATGGTCCATGCCGTAACCTTTAACTGTGATCCCCTAGTTCTAGACTCCCTGGTCATCAGGAACATCCTTCCCTCTTTAAGCTGTCTAGTCCTGTTAGAGTTTTGTAGGGTTCTATGAGACGCCCTCTTCATTCTTTTAAACCCAGTCCTAACCAATCCAAACTCTATTTGTATGCAAGTCCTGCATCCCATGATTCAGTCTGGTAAATGCATGTGAGGACAGATTACTATGGGGTGTTGAAATTATTGTTCTTCGATGGTGTGTAATTCTTCTGATGTGCTGTCATTTTCAAATGAGGGCAGGGATGTTGGAAGGTGGGAGTGGGGGCTGGAGACCTTATTAATGGGTGGATAGAGTTTTTCAACACAACAGTCAGGGGAAAACAAGGGAAAACAACTGTCTGTCTCCTGAAAGCTGCTGGTCAGAGGCTAGCCACACTCTGCTGATGACTATAACTCCTGGTAGAGTGACTGTTGTCAGTGATGCTTTCTGCGATATCTGGTGGATTGACGTTGGCTCCCTGGTCACATGCGAGTTGGGTACACATGAGGATCGCTGGGAGGGTGTTGTGGGAGATGGCAGGGCAGGCCTGTCAGAGACCAGATTCCCCCAATCAGGAACTGAGTAGCTGACAACAAAGAACAACATCTTCCTGTTCTGAGGCTAGACGCAAATGGAAACATACAATATAAAAGCAGAAGTAGACCATTTGGCCTGATGAGCTTACTCCACTATTCAATAAGATCAAGGCTAATCTACTGGTGATTTGAATTAGTCATTCACATCTATCGTGATGCATGAGAGAGAGCCAATGGCTCTCATGAAATTACTGAGCCACCATTGAATTCTAGTGGGTTCCGGGTTTGACTGGTTTCAAGTGACTCACTAATGAGCTTAATTGAAGTCCTGTCAGCAGCAAGTAGGATTTGGACATGGAGCCCTTCTAACCCCCAATTTAGTTGGGGACAGTTTGCTTGAGGCCAGGATTCTGATGCAAATACTTCTGCACAGTTCTCTCTCTCTCTGTCTGTCTTCTCCCTCTCTCTCTCTCTCTCTCTCTCGCATACACACATACAAATTCCACCAAATATCAGTGGACCAAACCAAAGTATTAACATTGTAGATTTTTACTCATCAGAAAAGCTTTAAATTCACAACAGTATTTAAAATCTGATTGAAGATTTGTAGCTCGGGTATCCGTTGTTGTGGTTCTGCTCGCCGAGCTGGAAGTTTTTGCTGCAAACGTTTCGTTCCCTGGCTAGGGAACATCATCGGTGCTGTTGGAGCCTCGTGTGAAGCGCTGCTTTGATGTTTCTTCCGGTATTTATAGTGGTTTGTTCTTGCCGCTTCCGGGTGTCAGTTTCAGCTGCAGTGATTTGTATGCGGGGTCCAGGTCGATGTGTCTGTTGATGGATGTTCTTGCCGTTTCTGGGTGTCAGTTTCAGCTGTAGTGGTTTGTATATGGTGTCCAGGTCAATGTGTCTGTTGATGGAGTTTGGGGATGAATGCCATGCTTCTAGGAATTCTCTGGCTGTTCTCTGTCTGGCTTGTCCTATGATAGTGGTGTTTTCCCAGTCAAATTCATGTTGCTGGTTGTCTGAGTGTATGGCTACTAGAGATAGCTGGTCATGTCGTTTTGTGGCTAGCTGATGCTCATGGATGCGGATTGTTAGCTGTCTTCCTGTTTGTCCTATATAGTGTTTTGTGCAGTCCTTGCATGGTATTTTGTAAACTACGTTAGTTTGGCTCATGCTGGGTATTGGGTCCTTTGTTCTAGTGAGTTGTTGTCTGAGCGTGGATGTTGGCTTGTGTGCTGTTATGAGTCCTAAGGGTCGCAGTAGTCTGGCTGTCAGTTCTGAGACGCTCCTGACGTATGGTAGAGTGGCTAGTCCTTTTGGTTGTGGCATGTCCTCGTTCCATCTCTTAGGCATCTGGTGATAAAGTTGCGTGGGTTTCCGTTTTTGGCGAATACCTCGTATAGATGTTCCTCTTCCTCTTTTCGCAGTTCTGGTGTACTGCAGTGTGTTGTGGCCCTTTTGAATAGTGTCCTGATGCAGCTTCGTTTGTGTGTGTTGGGGTGGTTACTTTCATAGTTTAAGACTTGGTCTGTGTGTGTTGGTTTCCTGTGTTGGTTTGTTTCATGCCACAACCAAAAGGACTAGCCACTCTACCATACGTCAGGAGCGTCTCAGAACTGACAGCCAGACTACTGCGACCCTTAGGACTCATAATAGCACACAAGCCAACATCCACGCTCAGACAACAACTCACTAGAACAAAGGACCCAATACCCAGCATGAGCCAAACTAACGTAGTTTACAAAATACCATGCAAGGACTGCACAAAACACTATATAGGACAAACAGGAAGACAGCTAACAATCCGCATCCATGAACATCAGCTAGCCACAAAACGACACGACCAGCTATCTCTAGTAGCCATACACTCAGACAACCAGCAACATGAATTTGACTGGGAAAACACCACTATCATAGGACAAGCCAGACAGAGAACAGCCAGAGAATTCCTAGAAGCATGGCATTCATCCCCAAACTCCATCAACAGACACATTGACTTGGACACCATATACAAACCACTACAGCTGAAACTGACACCCGGAAACGGCAAGAACATCCATCAACAGACACATCGACCTGGACCCCACATACAAATCACTGCAGCTGAAACTGACACCCGGAAGCGGCAAGAACAAACCACTATAAATACCGGAAGAAACATCAAAGCGGCACTTCACACGAGGCTCCAACAGCACTGATGATGTTCCCTAGCCAGGGAACGAAACGTTTGCAGCAAAAACTTCCAGCTCAGCGAGCAGAACCACAACATTCACAACAGTACCTGTAGCGTCTGAAAAATTATACATTGACTGCTTGAGTTGGGAACTAGAGATCGAAACATAAGTAAATCCTAAAGCAAATTTACATTTATAAATTGCACCAAGCAAGCTCTCACAAACAGTAATGAGATAACATGAGTTACAAAAACAGAAATTGCTGGAGAAACTCAGCAGGTCTGGCAGCATCTGTGGAAAGAAAGCAGAGTTAAAGTTATGGTCCAGGGACCCTTCTTCAGAACATGGGGAAGCAAATTTTAGCAAATATTATGTCAAATGTTAGGAGTAATATCGGAAGTAAAGATGGTGAACAAGAAAAAAAGATTAGAACGGAAACCTTGTTCTGAAGAAAGGTCACTGAACCCAAAATATTAACTCTGTTTTCTCTCCACTGATGCTGCCAGATTTCTGAGTTTCTCCAACTGGTACTGTTATTGTTTCAGATTTCCAAGATCCTTTGTTGTTTGTGTTTTTTTTAGTAGGTAACATGAGTTGTTGGATAAGGCATAAATGTCAATGATGACAATCAGAGGACTTCCCCATTCATCTCTGGATCTTTTAACTCGAGTAAGTTGATGTCTCATCTAAAAATCATCTCCTCTGATAATCTGATATTCCCTTGTACTTCACTACAGTGTCAACCTGCATTATGTTATTGGCTGTCTCAGAGGAGGATTGTAGTATTATTCTTAAAAAAGGGAAAGTATTTTTAATTATTTTTGTAAACACAGCTACCGAAAATTAAGCTAATACCTTTTGCTTATTATTGATAGCTGAAGTAAAGGTTATTTCTGGACACCAGGACATGCAAAGCAATGTGCAAAAATGACTGAAGTCCAAGAGATTGATAATCTAAGACTACAATAGGAACAAATTAGGAACAAAAGCAAATCACAAGATTCAACATTTTAAAATACAGTATATTAAAACAAATACTGTACTATCTCACATTGTATAAACCAGACGATAATAAGACTACCAAGTTCCCCAATCGGGGAGTGATATTGGCATCAGAGGGTAGGGATTCTTATTTATGCTATCTTTGATCATCACTGGTTCACTACTATGAACACAACTAGCAATGATACATGATCAGACATTAGTGAGTTGCAATGCTTAATCAGCCACTGAACATATGTCAAGCCACCTGTTCGTATTAATAGCTGTCAAAGAGATTGGAGACTTTTCATTTAAAGTGGACCACTTCCTAACAAATTCCTATAATAACTCATAATTGCATAGTCATTATTTGGTAAAACAGAAATTAAGTCCAGATTTTGTGATCATGGTGATAGAACAATGCTTATTGTTCAACTCACTGTCAGCATCAAATGGATATGTGCAGGTTTTGGAGTGCAGACAGGCTCTGATCTAGTCTCTGGACTGTGCTACCTGATTCAGCACATCACCATCTGCGGAGTGTGTGAGTGGGACAAGCAATAGTAAAGTCCTCTGACCAATCAGATTCAAGAGTTTACACTGTATTGGGTCTCTGATGTTGGGCTGAAAGTGGGTCCTGAGCCTATACATGTTGATAGTGACTCTGTGAGGTTTACTCCAGACAACCTTCTAATGGGCCAGATATGGGTCTTTAATGGCGTTCAGCATACCTTTGGTGTTGAAGGCACAATAATGAGAGGAAAGAGTTGCTCAGGCAGATTAGGGATTAGGAAGGTATCTCAGAAAGCTAAGTAAAATTTCAAATTCACAGTGACCAATTAAGAAAACCCTATTGTTAACCGGGTAAATCTCTTGGGACTGGGCAACATTATTTGGGGGATGCCTTTCCTGCCCATGGTTCCTCTGTGGCACCATCTATTGTGACATGGACGAGGCTGTTCTGCTTTCAAAAGCTGATCTGTTTTGTAGCCCATCATTGGGAAATCTCCAGGTAGTAGGAGTGTATCAGGAAGCAGTCTCCTTTCAAAATCTGTTCCTTCCCCCAGGTGGGCAGGTGAAATTCTGACACAACCATAATAAAGGTTGTGAAAGAAAGATAGCATTAACAGTGAGAGACAAAATAGGCAAACAATATAAAACACATATTAAAAATCCCCAACCACGTAACCTTTGAAGAAGAGAGCCTCCAAACTTGTAAAGTTAAATTTTCAATGCAAGTCCTGTTGTTTAATATTAATTATGATGACAATAACGATCACTTACCTTTGAATATAGTAATAGAATTGGACTAATTGATACCTTGAGACTACCTCAATTAATGCAATCAGTGCAAAATGTCTAACTTCCCCATAGTACGATTTATGCCAGTATCAATTACCTTGAAAAATCTGTTACAGCACAGCTTATTCAAGAACAGGCTGGGCCATGACATCCTGATTTCAGCAATTAGCTGTATACGTGCACTTTGAAAGTCAGGCAAAATGTAAGTGCTGACAGCCTTATGGTTATTATAAAAGCTAAGTTTAGGCTAAGCAGTTTTTGTACAGGTCTCTGCCCTTTCTAGCATCTTTTAAAATTTATAGTGATCTTAAAGTTTGATTCGGGTCAAAGTCTTTCTATTAACATGAGTACTTTAATTCATTATTGGGCAGGTCCACAGATCTTGAGAGAGACACAGCAGACAATGTTAAAATGACTTGACTGGTATGAATTGCATTTCAGCTAAGCACATGCCAGATATTATGCATGTGTGTAATAACTTCACTTTATGCGAATTGCTCATGGCCACTAAAACAAGCAACAAATGGGCTAAGTAACTTAAAAGTCCTAATTTCTCTTAAGAGAATGACTATTGGTAGTGGGTTTAACCTGAGAGTCACCATGCTGTTGGCAAGGGGAGAAGTTGAGAAAGAGAATCCTTCATGATAACCTCAGCCAGTGTAGAAATTGAAAGCAAGCTATTGGCATCACTCTGTATTGCAAACCAGCCATCCAGTCAACAGAGCTATCCAACATACCAATGACAACAACAGCTATAACTTCAATGCATCACCAGGAACTGGAGGCTCCTACCCTCAAGGAAGAGTGAGTTTAAAAATGACTTCATGAAAGGTAAGTAATTATACTAAGAAATTTTCAACTATTGAAAAAAACAGTCAAAAAGTAAGTAATTCACTGTGTTAATGTAATATTAGTAGCATCACTTGTTCCATGGAAAGCAAAGCATTTCATATAATCTATGAAATTTGGAGCAGGAGGAGATTATTCAGTGCCCTCATGCCAGCCTCACCATTCTTGAAGATCATGGTTGATCTGATCGTGCTCTCAATTACAACATTATGATCTATTGCCGATAACTTTTGACTCTTTCGTTTAGGAAGTAACCATATATTCTTGAAGGCTTCATTTGAGATTATCTCTTCTGTACTTTTTAACAATTGGATTTTCAACAGTTACTTTATGCTTCTTAAGGGCTATATCTTCACTCTCACTAGTTCATAAATTATGTGAAGCAATCACCTAGCAACAGCACCCTCTGTGTGTTGACATTTGGATTTTTTTGAACTCACGTTGAAGCAGAATTCAAAGAATTCATCAATGTCCTCAATAATTATTCAACTTTCCATTAGGTGTAAAACAATAACACTGAAGAAAAGCATTAATTTCCAAGACATCACAGCATTTAAATTGATGTAAGACTAAAGGCAAGTATTGGCAACAAAAGCTTTTCAAATAACTGGCTTTCATGTCTACATACCCTTCAGAAATTGGCGTGGTCACAGCAAATGCTTTTCCATTGTAAATACAAAAAGCTGGAACTAGGCAGTTACAATACCATTTACTGCATTACAGATCTCAATCCCAAAATTAAATTAAACAATTGAAAAAGGTGCATTACACTAGGCTCCATTACATTTTTTCAAGTTGTTTTTATTCATGAGATGTGGTGTTATTGATTAGGCCAGTATTATTGTCTTTTCTGGACTGCTACGTAGAAGGTGGTGAATGAGCTGTTGTCTTAAACAGTTATAGTCATGGGAATGTAGGATCACCTAATGTGCTGTCAGAAAGGGAATTCCAAGATTTTGACCCATTGTCAATGAAGGAATGGTGATGTAGTTCCAAGTCAATATTGTGTTATTTTGGAAGGGAACCTGCAAGTCTTAGTTTCCCAAGCATCTGTTCTCATTCTTCAGGTTGGTAAATGTCATAAATTGGAAAGTACTGTCAGAGGAGACTTGGTGAGTTATTGCAGTGCATTTTGTAGATGGTTTCTACCGCTGGTAGTGTGAGTTTGTGGGTTGAGGGACTGAATGTGAAGATGGTAAATGGAGTCTTGTTCAAACAGGATATGTTTTATATGGTGTCAAGCCTCCAAGTTATTGGAGCTGCAGGCATCTAGGAAGGTAAACAACAATCCACTACAGTCTTGAATTTTGCCTTATAAATGGTGGGGAGACTCTGGGCAGAGGGTAAGTAAGTTACTCGCCACAGAATTCCTAAACTGTAACCTGTTCTTCTAACCACAGTGCTAATTTGGCAGTTTTGTTCAGAGTCAGGTCAATGGAAAATCCCAGGGTGTTGAACAAATGGCAGCTCTTGAATTTATTCAGCTTTAAATTAGAGAATCCTCATATTTTTGCAAGGAATTTATTATGTCAATGATTTAAAGTGTTTTAGATTTGTAGCTAGTTCAGTATTCCTTTGTTGACAGGTTTAAGAGTGTTCTCTCTATTTCACAGCCTCCTTGCATCCAATTGTAACCGCCTCCTTCAGTTTCCTCTTGAAACCTCCTTCTCTTCTATGCCACCTTGCACCCTCACCAAGCAACTGGAACTGCAAGTCATTGTACAAAATTTCAGCTCTTCACCTCAGTTAAGGTTTGAATACTGGCCTTAGATAAAGGCAGTTTTGGGTTATGGCCTTGGTTAAAGACTGCAACAGAGACTCTGTCGCTACTGTCACTTAGCTAACTACTCATTGCTGTTTCATTCAGATTGCTTCATTATTGTAATGGTACTGATACAGGTCATTCTGCTATAACGCGCATTTCATCAACGCAAATTGGATGTAACACGATTGATGAATTGTGGATGTTGTTTGGATAATGTGAACTTTCTCCTAAGCATAGAGTGATTTTCAACTAGCGACATTCTACAGCACACAACCACCTGATGAAGAAGCGGCACTCCGAAAGCTACTTTTCTTAAATTTCAAAATATACTTTATTCATAAAATATTTTGATGGTCTGTGTAGTTGGTCATGCCATACATACATAAACATTCCATTTCTTTGCATACAGAGATCAGAATTTATCATTTGTATACACAAGTCTGTACATTTATCAATCATATATCCATATATTTAGCTGAGGCGTCAGCAGAGAATGACTGCGTGGGCCCCCTGTCCTTCTTAGGCAGGCAGTTGTTACACGGTGGTCTTTCCCCACCGCGCCTTGGCGGCAGTTGCCCCAAGATTCAGCGCATCCCTCAACACGTAGTCCTGGACCTTGGAATGTGCCAGTCTGCAACACTCAGTTGGAGTCAACTCCTTCAGCTCGAAGATCAACAGGTTTTGGACCGCCCAGAGAGCGTCCTTCACCGAGTTGATGACCCTCCAGGCAGAGTTGATGTTCGTCTCGGTGTGCGTCCCGGGGAACAGACTGTAGAGCACGGAGTCCCGCGTTACGGCGCTGCTTGGGACGAACCTCGACAAAGCTACTGTTTCCAAATAAACCTGTTAGACTATAACCTGATGTGTGATTTTTAACTTTGTCCATCCCAGTCCAACACCAACACCTCCAAGTCATGGCGATTTTCTATTGCAGTTTTCCATAATGTGATTTTCTGTACTGTGAGATTGCAGAGGAATACAAATGTCATGTTGTAGCAGAATAACCTGTAGGTTCTCTGACTGAACGCCCCATATGAGTGAATTTTCCTGGGCATCCCGAGGACTTTTGTAGGTTGGTTCACTTACAAGCTCTACGTATTTTGAGCGTTGCTTACATCTATTCTACATTTTGTGGTTGTAAGTGAAGAGGAGTCAAGAGTTAAAAATCACACAACACCAGGTTATAGTCCAACATGTTTATGTGGAAGCACTAGCTTTCAGAATGCTGCTCCTTCGTCAGATGGTTGTGGAGATTAAGATCATGCTCACAGAATTTATAGCCAGAGCAGGGTTTGTCAGTCTGACATAGCATTGGGACACAGACAGACTTCACACCTATTGTTTAAAAACCTGAGCTAATTTGAGAATATATTTGAAAGACGTTCTGGGATTTATATATCAAAGATCAGAAACCAGCATATCCCATTATAAAAGATGATTGTTTAGATTAGATTACTTACAATGTGGAAACAGGCCCTTCAGCCCAACAAGTCCACATCGACCCCCTGAAGCACAACCCACCCAGAAACATTCCCTACATTTATCCCTTAACCTAACCCTACAGGCAATTTAGCATGGTCAATTCACCTTCTCTGCATATTTTTGGATCGTGGGAAGAAACCGGAGCACCTGGAGGAAACCCTTGCAGACATGGGGAGAATGTGCAAACTCCACACAGAGAGTCATCTGAGGCAGGAAGTGAACGCGGGTCTCTGGCGCTATGGGGCAGCAGTGCTAACTACTGTGCGACCATTTACTGTATCACATCTCCATGACACTGAACTCGTTTGGCTATAAATGGCTACTCCTTTGATTGGTATTGAAACACACTAATGATAGAAATTTCTAATGTGAATAAGACATCTTTTTTTCTCTCGCTCCCCACTCTCTCATCACCTTTTTCCTCTCCTCTTCCCCTTTTGCTACCCTTCTCCCCTGTTTTTCATTTTGCCTCTGCTTCACCCACCCCCCACATACTTTGTCAACATAGCACTGGCTTCAGCCTTGGTCATTCACAGCACCTAATCTCCCTATACACTGTCATTATCACCTCTTTATTGCTACTTTTGCTTCTGGAGCCATGACTCACCTTCTCTCAGCCTAGTATAAATACCTCCCTATTTCCCCCTTTTGTTTTTAGCTTTGGCAAAGGGTCAGATAGACTCGAAAAGTCAGCTCTTTTCTCTCCTTACAGATGCTACCAGACCTGCTGAGATTTTCAAGCATTTTCTCTTTTGTTTTTTTAACAAAAATTTAGGTGTTGCTTTCTTTGTTCTCAATGGATGATGAAAAGATCCCATTGATTATTTTAAAGAAGATCGCAAGATTCCCCCAGTGTCTAGGCCAATATTTATTCTTCATTCCAGATTGCTAAAATTAGCTACTTTTTCATTGCTGATTGTGAGAGCTTGATGTGTGAAAATTGACAGCTGCAATTCCATGAATTACAATAGTATTTACACTTTGTAAGTACTTCATTGTCTATTAAGGACTTTGGAGCATCTTGAGGGGATAAAACATGCTACATGAATGCATGTTCTTTATTCCTTCTGTACATCTGATTCTACTTTGGAAAATTTCCAAGATTTATGTTAATAAGCTAAGAAATTCTACACTTGTAGAGTTGAAAAACAATTACAGTGAATCAAGGAAATTGCTTTTTTTCCAAAAAAAAAGGTGTTGCAATGTTTTACACATGAGAGAAACCTCCACTGAGCAAGTTGCAATGGAGAGATTGATTATTTCAATGTTTTGATTTGACCTGACAGCAATTTGAAAACTAATGCACAATATATAGATTTGCTGTGAAATGCAATGAGAATAGCATACGTTTTATGCAAACTTCCAGCAGTCTAAAACATTATGATACATATTTTCCCCTTCTACTCCAGGCAATGCTACATTAAATGGGAAATAAAATCAATTGCAATATCCCATGGATAACAAGTACTGTCTTCTAAGAGGATATCCCACAAAGAATAAATATGTGAATGGAAATCTGTCGCAAGTCAAATTTACCGAGTTTAATCAGTACTGTGTAGAATTTCAGATATGTAAAACGGGAGGTAACTGACAAGTAATATTCTGGACTCTCCCAACCTTTCACGTAAATTAGGAGAATTTCACAAGTGGTTGGGGAGTGTGCAAAAAACCAATAAATTCACAACTTTGCCAGTGGCATGAGTGATACACACCCAGCACAGCTTTTCCTACCTGAATTCCTATTTTTCCAATTGTGTATGAATATGTGAAAGCTTTATTAGATAGCGAATGCAATGTTTTGAAGTCAATTGGATGCATTTCTTGATTTTTCTGGTATCCTGCCTAGTTTAATCTTCTTCCTTTCAATATAGGCATCATTTGATGGGAAAGGATCATTTAAAGACTTGAATTTAAACGTTTTGCTAATAATTGTGGATTTCTTTCAAACAATCTTGTAATAAGATTTCATTTGGAAGTGTGAGGAAGATCAATTTAATTGTGATGAATGAATAAATGCATTGTCCATTAATTTACCAACATGTTTCCTAACCAAGCACAAGTAGCTGATGATGATCAAGCACCAATGGCAGCAATTGCAAAACTTTGCCATTTGCTGCAATGGTTAGACTCCCTACAGTGTGGAAACTGGCCCTTCGGCCCAACAAGTCCACACCGACCCTCCAAAGGGTAACCCACCCAGATCCATTTCCCTCTGACTAATGCACCAAAGACAATGGGCAACTTAGCATGGCCAATTCACCTAGCCTGCACATCCTTGGGTGAAGGAAACCTGGAGAGGCAATCGATGCAGACATGGGGAGAACATACAAACGCCACATAGACAGTCACCTGAGACTTGAATTGAACCTGGATTTGATGGCACTGTGAGGCAGCAGTGCTAACCACTGAGCCACTGTCCCGCCCTGGTGAAATGTGTTGTATTTTATACGCCTCTGAATGATACACTAATTTCTACTTGTGCAACAGGTTTTATTCACGGTGTTTTGAAATGTTTAAACCATGCTTACAACCTAACTTCCAGCAACTCCTACAGTTTGTTTATTTTTTTCACTCAGAGGCTAAACCAATCAAGCACCATCACTATAAAACAATCAATAGACACACATAATCAAATGCAAAACAATGGAACAATGAACACTGCAATGTTTATTACTACTGCGGATTCTCACACTGTTAGTGGTACTCATGGCCTCTCCTTTAATGTTTCTGTCTCTAATTCCTTAAAAGGTTAACGTATGGATCATCTGCCATTTCAGTCAATTTGCTGTCAGCAGAGGCATTAAATACAGAAGCTCTGATGAAGACTCATCAAGATTCAAAAGGTTAGTTTGCTTTCTCTCCATGGATGCTGCCTGACCCACTGTGATATCCATCATATTTTGTTTTCAGCATTAAATACATATATGTTTTGAAAAGAGACAGAATTACAATCCAATTTTTTTTTATCAAATCCATACAGTGCGGAAACAGGCCATTAGGCCTATTGAGTCCACACCAACTCTCTGAAGAGAATCTCACTGTGACCCACCCCACTGTCTATCCCATGGCTAACACCCAGCTTGCACGTCCCTGGACATTATGGGCAACTTAGCATGGCCAGTTCACATAGAATGGCCATAACTTTGTTGAATAAAAAGGCTACTCCTCCAGAACAGATCTCCTCAAACTCTGAGGGAAAGAACTCTGAGGCCTCAACAGAAGCATCACCAAGGCTGCCTCCTGCAAACTTGGATATAAACACCTTGGTGTTTTTTTTTCATTCATGGGATGTGGGCATCAATGGCTAGGCCAGCTTTTATTGCCCATCCCTAGTTGCCCAGAGGGCAGTTAAGAGTCAGTCACATTGACGTGGCCTAGAGTCACATGTAGGCCAGATCAGGTAAGGATGGCAATTTCCTAAAGGATATTAGTGAATCACATCGGTTCTTCCAAAAATTGACAATGTTTTTGTGATCATCATTAGACTCTTAATTCCGAATTTTTATTGAATTCAGATTCTACCATCTGCTATGGTGGAGTTTGACCCTGGGGATTCTCAGAACATTACCTGAGTCTCTGCATTAATAGTCTAGTGATGATACCAGTAGATCATCATGTCTTCAATAAATATTAGGTTTCAAACATTTGAGATCACAAGCAGTTGAACTGTCACTGTGAAGGCTTTGTAGTTATCTGAGGAAAACTTGGGAGACTGTCTCAGACCAGGCACCTGCTCTTCCCCAGGCAGAGGAGGCCCTGTGGTGCTGGCAAGCAGGGACTTTGTTAGAATGTATGAGGTGGGTCAAGAGCAGCAGGCAGTTATGTGAAATGCAAGGGCCCTTATAGCTTAGAGGCTGCAAGAGTGCAATGGGGAAGCAGCTGTGATTGTCTGGTTGCTTCCGCGGACAGGCAGCTGGCTGGCATGGCGAGCTAATTCCAGTTTCCTCAGGCTCTGGAGAACTGTGCAGACTCACACTCGATTGCTCTATCCATTAGTCCTCGTTAAAAGGCATGGTGACAGAGGAAAGAAGATCATTGAGCTCACTCCAGGCACCCCTACCTCATTGGGGGCGATGGAGTAGAACAGTGGCAGAAGGCATTAAACCAGAGAAGGGCCCTCAGAAATCTCCTGTCCAGACACTCCAGCAATAACCAGGCTTGCCCTATCCTCTGACCTCAAGCTGAAGACAGTCTCTTGTTTCTGGCAAGTAGACTATCTGCATGTCTGTCCTGTCCAGACACAAATGCCCAATCAAACCTCCAAAATGACTGGCCTGGACGGAGTAGATGTTGGGAAGATGTTTCCATTGGTAGAAGAGACTAGAACCTGAGGGCATAGCTTTAGAGTAAATGGAAGACCCTTAAGAACGGAGATAAGGAGAAGCTTCTTCAGCCAGAGAGTGTGAATCAATGGAATTCATTGCCACAGAAGGCTGTGGAGGCCAGGTTATTGAGTATATTTAAGACTGAGATAGATAGGTTCTTGAGTAGGTTCTTGAGTATCCAGGGGATCAAGGGTTACGGGAAAAAACAGCAGAATGGGGTTGAGAAACTTATCAGAGTCAAGATTAGAGTGGTGCTGGAAAAGCACAGCACGTCAGGCAGCATCCGAGGAGCAGGAAAATCAACGTTGCAGGCAGGAGCCCTTCATCAGGAATACCTGATGTGCTTTTCCAGCACCACTCTAATGTTGACTCTGCATCTGCAGTCCTCACTTTCACCTTGAGAAACTTATCAGCTATGATTGAATGGTGGAGCAGACTCAATGGGCTGAATGGCCTAATTTCTGCTCCTGTGTCTTACAGTATTATAATGGGCTCACTGCTGAGAAAGTTGTCTTGTCCCATGCTATAGCACCTAGCACTACTATTGCGATGTAGTGGATGGGAAAGAGAAAGGACAACTGTTACAGGGTATACTTGTGACATGGATAACATTGAACCATATATTGATACTCATATTTCCATAACCGTTAATATTTTTGTAACATATCTGTTTGTTTGAATTTCTCTGTAGCCCTGAATGTAACTATGCCTGCATGATGCCTAACTTCATATTTATACAGAATGTAGCATGGATCAATGTCTGTCTTAAGGGCCTGCTGCAGCACGTGGAAACAAGAAGTACAAGATGTACAAGATGTTTTTAGGGCAACAGGCTTTGCTGGCACCATTGCCCTATCAGTCAAACATTGTGATTCTGTCCCTAGCCTCTGTGTGCAGAACTGTTGGTGCTGAATGTAGCGGTCATCAATGTCAGTGACAGGGAAGGTGTACATGGCACAGGGATCAATCTGTGAGAGTCACCAGGGATTATGAACCTCACATGCCTGTCTCTGTAAACTGCATGGGTGTGTGAGGAATGTTCTTGCCCTCTAAAGGACCTTACATCAGTGGGTCTTGCAGCTCCATCCCTCACAGAGTGAGATGCTAATCCGCCCACACCGCAGTGTGGTTGCTGCTCCATTCTTCCCAGGTGCTCAGTTTCAATTTCCAGCAGAATAGAAGATGACAGTAAGTTCAATCTGGGTGACAGTTTCCAGCTTCTCAGCTAATGTGTCAGTGAGGTCCCAAACATCTGGATCGCCTTCTTGATAGCTCTTTGTTTGAACCTTGGCAACTTCCCCATAACAGCTAGCACCTGCTGTCCTTTCCCTTCCCCCATCGCCCCCACCATGTCCCAGGCAAGAGGTGACATACACTGTCCGCCCATTGAAGCTAAGGAGGTCCTGACCAGGGATGGAGCCCCTCCCTTACTACCCCATTCCATGCTTTATCGTATCACTCTCTGACATGTACAGTTACCCCCTCTTTCCCTTAGCCTGCAGCCCCAAATCACCATAAATAGATAATGTTACCAAGGCTCTTTGCCACAGCAGAAGCTCCTCTTGTCCCACTCACCAATGAGCCCCATACCACCCACTTCCCCTTCATTTCATTGGAAGGACCTGATGAACTAACTGTGACCTATTATGACAAGCAATCTAACTGTACAGTCCCAAATGTAGATTGACCTGAATCCTTGGTTGATGCCTATAATTTTCATAAACTGTGTTAGTCCTAACCCAAGGGTTTCAGTTGGGGAGATACATGATGGATTGCCACTTACTCCTCAGACTGCATTGGCACAGACCCTGTGCCTGAGGAAACCCTGACCAGCTGCCTCTTTTTGCCCACTCACCTGGACTGGTATAGGAGGCTGCTCTTAACTTACTCTGCTGGGCCAATTGAGTCATGGTGCCCCTGAGGCCTTGGTGAGAACTACTCTGCTAAAACTATAGGACATAGCTGCATGCTATGTCTGCCTCATAAGCTGCTGGCACATGGTGCAGTGTGAGATTGACATAGCAGGCTGCTGTGCAGCAAAATGTCTGACCCCCCTCAGTGAGAACTGCTGACCAGCAAGACATGCTGTCTGACTGTGTGACAAGGCAGGGAAGGCTATGAGCATTCAGGGAGGGTCAGAGTGAGTGAGTGCGAAGACAGCAATTGGAGCAGCCATTCATTGGTAGGTGCTGTGCAGCCTGTAACCCAGGTCTGTACTTCCTAATTATCCTTCAGAAAATCGGAGGGGAGGCATTAGGATCCGAAAGAGTTGCCAATTAGAGGATACCATTGTTTGTGGATGAGGAGTATACGAGGCTGATGCCAGTGAATTATACTCTGCGATGCTGTTATGTAATGAGCATTAGGGAGGCGATTCATAGTCAGTGCTGAAGCTGCCAGGTACCCATTCCAACTTCCATTTCAAGAATTCTTAGTTTGCTCACAGTAGGTGGTACGATTGAAAGTTCCATATTAATGAGGTCATTAATAAGGTCATTAACAAGCAATAATCCCCTTAATAGGCAATTCATTGCTGCTTAACAAGAATTTTGCCTCCTTAAGGCCAGAAGAAAGAGGAACAGCAGTAAGCCATACAGCCCCTTCCGTCAGTTTGGCTATTAAATAGGATCATGGCTGATCATTCACGTATTTCTCACATCCATGTTCTTGTGTTTTCTCTGTAACCCTTGATTCCCTTACTGATCAATAATCTATTTATATTAGCCATAAGTATTAACAAGGACTCTGCCCCAACAACTGTCTGTGCTAAGGTGTTTCAAACATCCTCAACCCTCTCAGAGAAGAAATTCCTCCTCATTGCTGTCTTAAAGGACGTCCCTTTAATCTGAGACAATGCTGTTATGGTCCCAGACTCTCCCATGACAGGAAGCATCTTCTCGGCACTTAGCCTGTCAACTCCCTTAAAAATCCTGTACGTTTCAATAAGATCACCTTTCATTTGTGTAAACTCAAGTGAGTAGAATCCCAAGCTGACAATCCTTCCATACCAAGGATCATCCGAATGAAACTTCTCTATACTGCCTGCAATGAAATAATATTTCCTTAAATAAGGAGACCAAAACTGTTCATAACTTAATTCATTCAGGCCCTTATTGGATTCCACCGTAGAATAGTCATGTACTTCACTCACTAAAACTCTCTTCATGCTTTAATTGGCCAGGACCCGTCATCCATTTTGAGTTGGTTCACTTTTCCCACGTTCTGCAAGCAGGGAAGTAATTTTGAGATGTTGCTAGTTTAAGAGGTACACACAGTGACAGACATATGGCCAACATGCAAACTGCCCCTTATTTCAATAACTGAAGCCTGCTCTCTGAAATATTTGCTGTGTGAAAACCTTTTAATATTTCAGTACAGTGACAGTTCAGATGTAAATTGTATCCTGAATGTGTGCCGTGCTGCTGTGTAGCCATTATATTAAATATTTAAAGGTCTGTAAGGTCGCAAGAAATCTTTAAAGCATGAGCAGTAAAAGAGTTACAGGTTCTGAGGACACGATTTGTGGCATATATATTCAGGGCAGATGCTGGTTAGTAGCTAGGTAGCATTTCCTTGGTACCTTTTCCTCAGATTTGTCTTGTTTGATATTTATAGGTCGATGCACTGTGGGTGACAGTGCAAACTTCGAACAATTATCTCCTGGCAGACATTTTAAGGAACTTTTGTGTGGAAGGGCGCATTTTGATGCCAAATACTGTGCACTTTTTATCCCCTCCAGATGCATTTTATTTCAAGGGTACCACTCAGTGTCATCTATAAGTCTTTCTCAATTCTTTTAGAAATTTTCATTGATGTGAAATGCTTGATTATCTACCTTTAATCATTTTAGGAAATAAGGACATCATGGACGTAGTTTGCTCGCTGAGCTGGAAGATTCATTTTCCGACGTTTTGTTGCCATACTAGATAACATCTTCAGTGAGCCTCCAAATGAAAGCTCCAAATCTTCTCAAAACTCGATGAGGAGATTATTTTAGTGAAAAGGCGAAAACAGGCTTTAAGTGGGTACTGATCTAATAAAACCTGTATCTGATAAGCATTACAATGATTTAACTCGAATTTAGAGTGAAGTCAAACAGAATCACGGAGAACAGTGCATCCCCACCCCACAATCTTCCCTCCCTTTGAACAGAAAGTCAGTGAAAAGATGTCACCTATCCCAACACCTCGGATGCACCAGTACCCATGCTAAATGCTGCAGACAGTAGGTTGGCCTTCTTGAGAGTGAAGCCATGGAAAGTGATTGGCCCAGGTGGAGTCCCCAGCCATGCACTCTGATCCTTTGTGGACCATCTGGTGGAAGTATTCACTGACATCCTTAACCTTTCCTTACTTCAATATGAAGACCCCACTTGCTTCAAAAAGTCTGCGATTATCCCAGTGCCAAAGAAAGATCATGCAGCTTTCCTCAATGACTACCATCTGGTGGCTCTGACCTCCATAATTATGAAATGCTTTATGAACTTAGTCATGGTTCACATCAACTCCAGCCTTTCAGATTGCATTGCTTCCTTGCAGTTTGCCTACTGGTGCAACAGGTCCACAGCAGACACCATCTTCCTGGCCCTGCCCTTATCCTTGGAACATCTGGTTAACAAGGGTACCTACGTCAGGCTCCTACTTATTGACTACACTTCAGGTTTCAACACAATATTCCTCAACAAATGCATCTCAAAGCTCTGCCATGTAGGTCTCAGCTCCCCTCTCTATTACTCGATACTTGACCCATAGACTACAATCAGAATAGGTGACAACACCTCCTCCACATAATCCTCAATATTGGTGCCCCACAAGGGTGCATACTCAGCCCCCTACTTTTGAGTGTGTGGTAAAATCCTGCCCCAACTCAATTGACAAGTTTGCTGAAGACACCATCATCGTAGATCAGATTTCAAACAGTGACAACATAGAATACAGAAAAAGGATTGAGTGCCACAGAGTCATAGAGTCATAGAGATGTACAGCACTAAACAGACCCTTCAGTCCAACTCATCCATGCTGACCAGATATGCCAACCTAATCTAATCCCATTTGCCAGCACTTGGCCCATATCCCTCCAAACCTTTCCTATTCATATACCCATCCAAATGCCTTTTAAATGTTGCAATTGTACCAGCCTCCACTGCTTCCTCCAGCAGCTCATTCCATACACATATCACCCTCTGCGTGAAAACATTGCCCCTTAGGTCCCTTTTATATCTTTGCCCTCTCACTCTGAACCTATGCCCTCTTTTCCACACACCCCATCACCCCACCCCCACCCCTGACCCTGAATCCAGGGAAAAGATTTTGTCTTTTTACCCTACCCATGATTTTGTAAACTCTATAAGGTCATCTCTCAGCCTCCAACGCTGGAGGGAAAACAGTCTCAGCCTGTTCAGCCTCTCTCTATAGCTCAAATCTTCCAACCTGGCAACATCCTTGCAAATCTTTTCTGAGCTCATTCATGTTTCACAACATCCTTCTGATAAGAAGAAGAACAAAATTGCATGCAATATTCCAACAGTAGCCTGACCAATGTCGTGTCGAGCCACAACATGACCTCCCAGTTCCTGTACTCGATGCTCTGAACCAATAAAGGAAAGCATACCAAATGCCTTCTTCACTATCCTATCTATCTGTGACTCTACTTTCAAGGAACTATGCGCCTGCACTCCAAGGTCTCTTTGTTCAGCAACACTCCCCAGGACCTTACCATTAAGTGTGTAAGTCCTGTTAAGACTTGCTTTCCCAAAATGCAGCACCTCACATTTATCTAAATTAAACTCTATCTGCCACTCCTCAGCCCATTAGCCCATCTGATCAAGATCCTGGTGTACTCTGAGATAACCTTCTTCGCTCTCTTTGACACCTCTAATTTTGATGTCTCAGCAAACTTACTAACTATATCTCCTATGTTCACATCCAAATGTTTTATATAAATGATAAAAAGAAGTGGACCCAGCATGCTTAATGGTATAGTGCAAAGACAACAATATCAACAACAGCAAAATGAAGGAGCTGGTCATTAACTTCAGGAAGCAGAGTGGAGGGCACATCCCTGTCTGCATCAATCATGCTCAGGTGCAGATGGTCAAGTGTGTTCCGTTCCTGGCCGTGATGCACACCAACAATCTGCCCTGGTCCACCTACGTTGATGCGACAGTCAAGAAAGCACAACATCTCTACTTGCTCAGGAGGCTAAGGAAATTTGGCATGTCCACAATGACGCTTATCAATCTTTATAGATGCACCATTTAAACTATCCTATCTGGATGCGTCACAGCTTAGTATGGAAACTGCTCTTCTCAAGGCTTCAAGAAACTACAGAGTCGTGAACACAGCGCAGTCCATAACACAAACCAGCCTTTCATCCACCTATACTTCTCGCTGCATCATAAAGGCAACCCACATAACCAAAGATTCCTCCCAACCCAGTTATAATCTCTTCCACCCTTTTCCAACAGGCAGAGGATATAAAGGTATGAATGGATTCAAGAACAGCTTCTTTCCCACTGTTAATAGATCTCTGAATGGACCTGTCAAATGTTAATTCTCATCTCTCCTTCTCTGTCTGCAACCTCTCGGCAGCTGTAGCACTGCATTCTGCACTCTGTTCTACAACCTAATGCATTTTGTATGGTCTGATCTGCCTACTTAGTACACAAAACAACATTTGGCTCAGTACATGTGACAATAATCAATCAATCAATCAATCAATAAGTATATCTACAGGCACCAAAACAAGTTTAGTGCTCAAGGATGAATTAGGCCCAAATATTGTGGAGGCTTAAATGTTGGCTCCATGTACCCCATTCCACTGAAAGTATGAAGTATGTTGGTTAGTGCATATTAGGATGTTTCAGGATGGTCCAGGAGCCAAGGCAGAAGATGCACAAATTCCTGGATATAGTCTTCGAGGATCTATAGAGGACAAGGGGCTGATTGGCAGAACCCGAAAGATAGCAGGAGGGGAGTCATCTTTGTATTTCTCTCCTGCTACTGAAGCTGCTGTACTCCTTGGGCATGTTCTGCTTTCACTACATCCCCAGACCAAAGCACACCCTGAGGATTAAACCCAACACCAAGCATTGCACCTGGTGACTCTTCCATGGTGTCCAATAAGATGAAGAAGCACAAGCCACATTCTCCTTGGTGAATTCTTCAGAAAAATTCGAGGAAATTGCTGATAGACTATTGGTGAAATCTCAATGTTTCCCAATTGTCTGAAAATTCCTCCTCAAAGATGGATTCAACAGACTTACTTTAGGAACACATGAACAATAAAGGTAAAGCTAAACAAAGTTTAAAATTGCACTAGAAATTCATGGTAACATCTTGCTTATTCCTATTCAGCTAGTTGCTGTCTGAAAGGGCAGCGATGTAAGTGTGAATCAGGATACGGTTTTTGTAGTGAGCAAGAGTGGACAATTTAACTGATCATCGTTAAAATGGTTCCTAGCTACTGATTCAAATCCTTTACAAAGATGGCATCTTCAATTAAAAAGAAGCTGAACAAACATTGTAGTTAAATACGTCATTTTGACTAGCTTTCAGATTCATCAGCGTTAAATCATCTGCAGGAAATTACGTTCTAATAATTAAAATCAAAATTTTGCTACTTTATATTTGTACATCCTATTTGCCCAAAGAAATGTCAAAGAAATTTCAAGTGCAGCTCTTTAAACAGTTTCAGTAGAACCTTGAAAGTAAATGAAATATGATTCCCTTCCTAGGCTTAGCAATGGAAGGAACTTTGGAACTGAACATTCACCTGAAAATTGACTTAAGTGAAAGTGAGGACTGCAGATGCTGGAGATTAGAGCGAGAGTGCGCTGCTGGAAAAGAGTAGGCAAGGGCTGATGAAGAGCTTTTGCCCGAAATGTCAACTCTCCTGCTCCTCGATGCTGCCTGACCTGCTATGCTTTCCAGCACCACAACCTCGACTGAAAACTGAATTATGCTTGATCTTCCTCATTTGCGCTTTGTGCTTCACCAGGTACTCACCCCTGCCACTTATGGAATAGCTAATCCAATGACCACCACTTCACTAAAAAGTGGGACATATTTCAGTTCTTTCCAATGCCAGGTTCTCCTCTTGGTCACATATAGTAGTAGCAAAATGAACTTTACTATATTGGAAGTAAGATGCCCTTTGAGACAAAGCTTTGGATGAAAAAAAAGGGCAAATTCTTCCTAAGCACTGAATGTCATGGGCATTGGCGAGAAAGTTGATATAATGAGGCAAGTTTGGGAAAACAGTGAGAGGAAACCCTTTTGATCTTGTAAGAGAGAAGACCCCCCTCCAGGAAACTGATTTCTGATAAGAATTTCTAAAACATATTTCATAATCATACTAAATGTATGAAGTGAAATAGTAATTGAATAAACGGGTAAATGACAGATACTAGATTGAACTTGATCCTTAGGTTGACGTTTCCAAAAATAACATTTTAAAACTTCACATTCATATTCATACACGACCCCACTGCTTGCTGACCAGTCAATTATAAAGAACAACCTTGTGTCTCTTTTATTTTTAAGAGATTTTATAATGATTTTGTTGGCATTAAACAGCTGTTCAAAATGGTAAAGAAATATTCTATAAATATTACCGAGATATTTTTGTTTAAATCTTTCCTGCATTTCAGATTGGACATGAAATATAGTGCATGTTTATGTATATGCTTATGCAGTAATGAAAAGGGCTTTGAATGTATGTACAGATTTTTATTACATGGTCAGCCTAAACTCAATAGAAGTCAATGGCATTTTAAGCTGACATCTACCTCCTAATGACAGGACTTGTTTGTAGTTTGTCAGCTGCAATAGACATGGGAGCTTACAGGTCTTAGGTTATTGCTACAGAGCTGCCTTATTCTATTTGTAACAGATTTCAAACCCAGCCTGATTTCATAGCAAACAAGAATGAAAAATGTAATTGAATATATAGAAAGGAAAAAAAGTCTACGATTTGACTAAAACAATGTATTTTAAAGTGGAGATTTTGATTTAAATCAGATTCAATACTTTGAGTGACAAAGATCACTATCATCAATTTTTTAAATGTTTTCATTAGTGTGCAATACTGTTCTCTGCAGCCTTGTGTTAACGCAGCTATAAAGCTTTGCAGTGTTTCTAAGTGCAATATAAATTTAAATATTAAGGGAAAATATAGCCACATTGTTTTAACTTTGGAGGGAAAAATTCCAACGCAAATGAAAGGCTTTTGCTTTATTGTGGAGAAAGTGAGGTCTGCAGATGCTGGAGATCAGAGCTGAAAATGTGTTGCTGGAAAAGCGCAGCAGGTCAGGCAGCATCCAAGGAACAGGAGATTTGACGTTTCAGGCATAAGCCCTTCTTCAGGAGTTTTTGCGTTATTGTATTAAGTATGTCAGCCATGGTTCAGGTTCTGGCATTTTTGTCTCAGTTACAAAGCCTTGGTTCAAGCCCCAAAGCTTGGCCCCATATTAAACTTGTGCCATTCTGGGAACAACTCCACTCAGCTGAGACCCGTTGAAAGATTTGAATCCTTTGTGTCGGCACCATCTTTAAAATGCCACTATGGATCCAGACGAGTGCTGCCATTTTGAGGGCTGCCCTATCCAGTAAAGGATGTTTGCAGAAGTTGAGGAGGGAATGATTGCATCTTGATTTTCTGAGAGGGTCCTGGAGGTGTTGCTCATGGGAGTTGTGCAAAGGAGATGTGTTCTCTTCCTGGAGGACCAGCAGAGGAGGCCTCACCATCAGACCCTGGCAAACCTGTCCAAAGATGCTACCTGGGTCAGTGCCATCTCTATGGTCCAGAGGAGTGGCCAACAGTGATGTAAGAAGGTCAATTATCTCCTACATGGTGCCAGGATGAATGCCACTCTCTTCTCTCTGCTAACTCACGCTCACTCACATTGGTGAGGCCACTTTGGTGGCATAAATGAGAATGCACTGTATATTATTTGGCATTTTTTAATAAATGGCACTGATTTGACCTTACATCTGGTCCAACAGGATGGCAATACATAAGGATGACCAGGGATTATGGTCCACTGCAGTGTGTTTATCTGTGTAGAATATTATTTCTCTTTAAAATCTGTGATCTTGTAGCCTCTTCCCTCATGGGTTGAGACCTGTCCATATGGTCACAGCTATTTTCTTTCCAGCTGCACACTTTTGGAACTTGCAACAAAATGCAAGTTGACAATGAGAGTTCCGAGGAGGATTTCAGCCTCCACCTCCACGTATCAATGAGCCCTCAAACATTCAGATCCCCTCTTTGGGAGCAATTCCTATAAACCTGTCAACTTTCCATTTCCCCAGCTCCCCAACCAACCCAAGTGCGTGAACCTGCATTTGCCTATCTTCCCTACCCACCCCCAGCCCCTGGCCTATGAGATGACTGTACCAAGACTGGTCATACATATTCCTGAACTGTTGCAGTCCATGTGTTCGAGATACACTTAATGCCATTAGGAAGGGAATTGTTCCCCTGTTGATGCCAGGATGCTCCTGAAGGTAGGTGAACCCCTATCTATATCATTTCCTTGGTTTACCATATCACTCCCTGCTGATACTGTTGTTTCACTTTCACAATTATCATCCTCCCTTACCCTGCTCCAAACAGTCTGCTGACCTCTTTCCCAACAAATAGATTCCTGAATTTCCTTCTCATAGCAGTATCCCCTATCTCCATTCCACTCAGGAATGACCAACTCCAATAAGAAACAATCTAATCACTCCCCCTGACATGGTGACATTTATCACATGACTATCACTGAATCCCCACTATCAAAATGCTGGGGGTTACCATTGACCAGAAACTGAACTGTATTCAACCTATAAAACATTATAGCTACAGGAGCAGTCAGAAGATGGGAATGCAGTGAGTAACTCACCTCCTCGCTGCCTGAAATCTGTCCACCATCTATAAGGCACTAGTAAGGAGTGGATGTGGATAGGTGCAGCTCCAACAACACTCAAAAGACTTGACACTATCCAGGACAAAGTAGCCCGCTTTACTGGCAGCACATTCCCTCCCTCTAACATGGAGCCTCAGTTGCAGCAGTGTGTACTATCCACAAGGTACACTGTAAACAATCACCAAAATCCTCACTTAGCACCTCACAAATCCTTGACAGCTTCCATCTAGAAATAAAAACGCAGCAGATACATGGGAACACCACCAACTGCATGTCCCCCTTCAAACTACTCATCACCTTGACTTGGAAATCTATTGCCGATCTTTCACTGTCACTGGGTCAAAATCCTGGAATTTCCTCCCTAATGGCATTTCGGTGTATCTGGAACACATGGACTGCAACAGTTCAGGAATATGTAAATCACCTTATCAGAGAAGAGGCAAGACTCAACCTTCTCTTGAGAAATAAGACATGGCAAATGGGGACACACTTTGGGACCAGTGACCATAATTCTATTATTTTTTGAAATAGTTATGGGAAAAAATTAGCCTGGTCCACAAATTAAAAGTTCTAAATTGGGACAATACTTGGAATATCTGCTTCTGGAGTTTACAGTTCTGACTTCATCCTGCATTCATTGAGAGAATTAAAAATCCCATGATTCCAGGTGCATTTTACTGATGCTATTCTGTCAAAAGAACCTTATTGAATTACTGAAGTGCATCTTGTAGATAGTAAAGTCTGCTGCTATTGACCATCGCTGGTATAGCACTGTTTACGTGATGGATGATGAAATAGCTTCGCAGAAGCCTACATCCCAACACCAAAATCACTCTTTATTTACACATAGAGTGTGCATGACACTGATCCAGCTCCCTCAGAGTGAACAAGATGTCTGACATTCCTGTTTTTTTTAAAAAGAAGGTCTGACACTCCCCATTGTATCCTTTCGGTTCTATTTTAATTTTTTTTTTCATTGTGTGATGGGATGTAGGCTTCTGTGAAGCTGTTTCATCATCCATCATGTAAACAGTGCTATACCAGCGATGGTTAATAGCAGCAGACTTTACTATCTACAAGTAGCCCCTGTTTATTTTTTTTTCCCTTTATTTTCCCTAGCACCCATGTTGTGTGTATGCAGGTGTGAGACACAGTGAAAGACTCAAGGTACACGACTATTTATTCAAATTTCGACCACCAGAGAGAAAGAAAACACCCGAGTGGCCTGTGACAAGCAGTGCCCTTCACATCAAAGGACAATGCTATGTGATCAAACAGTGAAGGGGAGGGTAGGGATTAAATTAAAATAGAGTTGGACGGGGAAATAATACACTCCACTCCCTGCGGCGCCCACCTCTCCCTGAACAACTCCAGGGTGTTGGTGGACACTGCGTGCTCCTACTCCAAGGACACCTGGGCTCTAACGTAACTACGGAAGAGGGGCAGGCAGTCGGCCCTAACAACACCCTCCACGTCCCATTGCTTGGACCTGTTTATGGCCAGTTTGGCCAGGCCCAGGAGCAGACCCATGAGGAGGTCTTCAGACCTGCCCTCCCTCCTCCATACCGGGTGCCCGAAGATCAGGAGCGTGGGACTGAAGTGCAACCAAAAGCAGAGGAGAAGGTTTTTGAGAAAAATCAAAAAAAGGGAGTGCAAACGCCCATACCCAATATACACATAGTCCACGGACTCCACAGCACCACAAAACAAGCAGTTGGGTTGGGAGACTGCTGCATGCAGCACCCTCCACCCCAGATCCCCGAGAGAAAAGGGGAGGACTCCCGCGTAGAGGGCTCTCCACTGGGGATTCCCACCGCCCGGTGGCAAATGGGCACGCCAAGGCGGGTCCGGACGGTGGATGAGGGAGAAGAGGTGGATGGTGTGCAGCAGCAGTCGATACAGGGCCCGACTTTCTACATCCTTAAAAAGGGACAAAATTAAAATTTTGGAGGCGGCTCAGGTTGGGGGCACAGGCTCCCGCGGGAAGTACGGGATCTTGGGGCCAATGTGAAATTCCGTCCGGGCTGGAGTGAGAGCGGACGGGAACCCACCGCACACCTGAGCGTCCTCCAATTGGTGCACTATGTCGGGTCCGAGCACTGCCGTTTTAAGGCGTCGGATGGCAGTGGCCAGGTACCGGACGTCTACCGCTGCCCTGCTCGCTATGTCCTGCGGCAGTGTCCAGCCCAGGCCCTCTGCACCCAGCACGTCCCCGACTCTGGTCACCCTCGCCGCCACGGCCCTCCCCTCCGACAGCCACTCGAACCCGCGAGCACGGAGGTGCGGATTCCTGAGCAACGGCTCCCTGACGACAGCCGCTACTCCTGCTGGAGGGTAGGCGCGACGCGATTCGACCATGTTCCAAACAGTGATCAGGTCCTGGTAAAAGACAGGCAGCATCTTGAGGGCGACCTCCAAACCGTCACGGTCGACGAACAGGAGCTGCGTGTCATAGTTGAGGTTACGCACCTGGCGGAAAAAATACATCGCCAGGGCACACCACCTAGGAGGAGGCTCGACGTAAAGGTATTGCTGCAAGGTCTGAAGGCAGAAGGTCGCGACCTGGGTGCGGACGCACACCAGCGACTGACCACCCTCCTCAATAGGGCGGCCTAGGCGAGCCGAGACTTTGGCCTCCAGCACCTGCCAGGTGGCCGGCCAGGATTCCTCGGCCGGGCTGAGGTAGACCCCCAGGTAGGAGAAGGTGGGTGGTACTCCAGCTGAACCCCCGTAACTCCTCCGGCAGGGAGTCCACCCGCCATGGACCGACCAGTAGTCTGGAACATTTGGCCCAGTTGATCCTGGTGGAAGACGCTGCTGAGTACACGGCCTGGTACTCGTGCATCCTCCCCAGGCTAGCCGGGTCGATGAAAGTGAGGAGCACGTCGTCAGCATACGCCGAGAGGACCACCACCGTGCCCGCGCCGCACAGAACCAGCCCTGACAACCTCCTCCACAAGAGGCACAGGAAAGGCTCCACGCCCAGGGATTACAGCTGGCCGGACAGAGGGCAGCCTTGACCCACTCGTCTCCTGAAGCGAAGGGGCGCTGTCAGGGACCCGTTAACCTTAGCCAGACACTCTGCGGCAGCGTACAAAAGTTGGATCCAGGTGACAAACTGCGTCCCGAACCCGAATGCCCGCAGAGTCCCACGCAGGTACTCGTAATCGATCCTGTCGAACGCCTTCTCCTGGTCCAGAGACAGGAAGGCGCTCGGCAGACCAGCCCATCGACAGAAATGGATCAGGTCCCGGACCAGGTGGACGTTGTCATACATCCTCTGGTCCGGGACCGTGTAGGACTGGTCCGGGTGAATCATGTGGGCCAGCACGGAAGCCAGGCGAGAAGACAACACCTGGTGAAGGTTTTGTAGTCCGTGCTGAGGAGAGAGACCGGACGCCAGTTCTTCAAAGAATGAAGGTCGCCCTTCTTTGGCAGCAGGACGATGACTGCCCTGCACCAAGAAAGGGGCAGCTCTTCAGCATTTAGACACTCCCCCAGGACTTGTGCGTAGTCGCTCCCCAGGATGTCCCAGAACACCCTAAAGAGCTCCACAGTCAGCCCGTCCAGCCCCGGGGACTTGCCCCTCGACAGCTGGTCGAGGGTGCCAGTCAGCTCCTCTAAAGTGACAGGAGCGTCGAGCCTTCCGGCGTCCTCCGGGCCGAGCTGCGGCAGGTCCTCCCACAGAACTCTGCAAGCATCCTCGCTGGACGGATCTGGAGAGAACTGAGCCGTGTAATAGGAGCAGCGGTGGAGCAGGCCTCAGGCAAGTCCCAGGCAGGACCTTGTTCGCAACAGTGGGCCTGTTGGGGAGGGTCCCCAAGGCAAGTCCCAGGCAGCCCCAAAACTGAGTCCCGGGCAGCAACGGTGAAGGTGGGCCTCAGGTCACAGCAGTGGGGGAGGTTGTGGGGAGGGGCCTCAGGCGAGTCCCAGGCAGCAGTGGTTGAGGCAGGCCAGGGCAGGGTCCCAGAGACCAGCAGTGGGAGTGGGCCCCAGGTCAGCAGAAACACTCCTTGACCTGGGGGAGGCTCAGGCTGCAGCTCCAAAAGTAGGCCCAGGACTCAAAGCTCTTACTTCCTTCTTCTTCCTCGCTCAAGATGTGGGGGGGCAGCTGGTTCAGAGATAGTCCCCTTCCCCTCTGACACCTTCAAGGAGGTGAGTCCTTGCACACACTCACACTGATCCAACTCTTGACAGGGAAAACACCCAAGTGGTCCAGTGACAAGCACTGCCCTTCACCTCAAAGGGCAATGCTGTGTGATCAAACAGTGAAGGGGAGGGCAGGGACTAAATCAAAATAGAGTTGGAGGAGGGAATAATTCACTCCACTCCCTGTGGCGCCCACCTCTCCCTGAACAACTCCAGGGAACACTCCTGTTTATATCTGTTAGCCAGGTCTCTTGATTGGCTCAGATAACAGCCCTAAAGAAGGAACTCAGTCTATGTAGTCCACCTGGCTGACCTCATGCGTTGGTTATGTGGAATAGTCCATCTTCCACAGCTACATTGGCACCATTCCCCACCTCTTCCTCCACTACACTGATGACTGCGTGAGCGCGACCTTGTGCTCCCACGAGGAGGTTGAACAGTTCATCAACTTCCTGGACCCTTCGTCTCTATCAGTGGTGACCAACTCAACATGGACATCATCTGCAAACCCACTGACTCCCACAGCTACATGACTACAATTCCTCCCACCCTGTCACCTGTAAAAATACTATCCCCTATTCCCAATTCCTCCACCTCCACTGCATCTGCTCCCAGGAGGACCAGTTCCATCACAGAACACATCAGATGATGTCCGGTGACTGTTTTTCTTTGAAGCCCGTCCTGGGGTGTTTTAGCACCAGGTCAGCTTCCTCCAACACTGCCTCTGGTATGAGTGGTATCTAACACGCAATAACTCAGCTCTTGCATCCAGAGCATCTTGGAATAAATTCATTTTCCAGGTGGCAAAGGAGTTGAGACAGCAATGTCTGCTGCGTTCATTTCAGATTCTGAGGTATCTTCAACTGTTGACAGAGAGGGAAAACCCATGGTTTCCAGAGCAAGTAGAAAGGCTGTTGAGGTGCTGGGCACATTTTGCTCCCACACAGCTTGTGAATTTTCAGCTCTCATATCGTCCACGTGCTCGATCAAGACCATCACACCTACCCAACCCTTATATACCATTGGACCTGACCTCACATTGACTATGCCTCTTACCCATGCAGGAACACTCATGGTTCCTACACCAAACTTCATCCCCTGAAATAAATTGTCTCTCTTGCTTAGTGAAGTCTTGTGTCTGGCATTGGCATTCCTGCTGCTTTTTCATTCTCCCTCCTTCCAAGGTTCAGAAAGATCAGATTTAACGTGGTCCACAGTCTTCTCCCCATTAGCAACTTTGATGGAACTATCTCTGTAGTTGCATGACAGGTGGTCTTATAATCAATTAGGAACCGGACATTTGGTATTTAGTGAAACTGTAGGCTGTTTCTTTAAGCCTGCATTCAAAATTTAGACAGCTTTTTCTGCCAGACCATTAGATGAGCTGTCCTTCTATGACGAACACCATTTGACTTTAGGAAATACTCAAATTCCTTGCTGGTAAACGGTGGCCTGTTATCTATGACCAACACTTCTGGGAGTCCATGTATTGCAAAAGATGGGCGCAGTTTTTCTATAGTCATCTGTGTACGTCTAGCCACTTTGAGTGGCCATCCACAATGACCAAGAACATTGAGCCTATGAAAGGACCTGCATAGTCATTGTGGAACTGAGTTCAGGGTTTATCTGGCCGTTCCCATGAATATGGGGGACCTGCTAACAGCAATTTCTGTCCTTGTTGGCACTACAGTCACTTGGGATATCTGGAAGACACATTCTTCCCTTCTAAAGCATACACTGGCTGGGAGAAATGTCAAGATTATATCTAAGTTTCCTAAGTGCTCCTTATTGGTCTTCTGTGTTATTAGCATATCATTTAGATAAATGGCAACCTGGAATAAACCTTGTAAAACATTCTCCATCGTCCACTGTAAAATTGTACAGAAAAATGATACTCCACGTGTCAGTCTCATATATTGATACAAGCCCTTCTGGGTATTAATTGTAGCATACTTCTTGCACTGCTTGTTTAACCACAATTGCAAGTATGCATGGATCATGTCCAGCATTGAAAACGGCTCCACCCCACCAACTTTGCATATAAATCCTTTATATAACAGGTTAGGCATTTATCCAGCTGCAAAAAGTGATTCACCGTTTTCTTTAAAAATCCCCACAATGATGAATTGACCCATTGGGCTTCACAGTTAGGTCTGGTGCTGCCCATTCTGCAAACTCCACTGGCTTGTTGATTCCTTTGATTTCCATCCTTCTAATTTTTACCTCTACTTTTGTGCGTAAGGACAGTGGCACTTGGTTGGTTAGCCTTGCAGAATCATGGAATTGCTTCCTGGTCAACATGCAAGGTGGCCTTGGCTCCCGAGACTTTCCTGAAAACCTTCTGGATATTTAAGTAGTATTTCACTCAGGCAGCAATTTTCTAATTGAGAAGTGTTGAATCAATCTAGGTGAACCTTACTCAACCAATTTCACCCCATCAAGCTTTAACCCAAATGTTTTACTACGATCAATGGTAACTGAACCAGCTGCTTCTCATAAGAGACTGGAATCAAAGTTGTACCCTTAATTTGTAAAGGTTCCCTGGTATAGGTTCTCAGTCTAGCCAAGATCTTGCACAAACTTAAGGGTTAGAGTCCAGAGTGAATTTTGTTTCAGATTGGTTCTACAATCATTGAAACAGTCATGCTGCTATCAACCTCCATTAGAACTTTAAGCAGATGTTTATTTTGATTGGTTCTGATTTGGACGTTGGTCAACAACTTAATTATTCCAAAGTAGTTGTAGGGTGTGATCTTAGATACCAGCCTATGAATTCTCTTACTCAATTTACTCTTTGCTGTGTTGAGTCTGCATCGCAGCAGCAATTATAATGGCTTGCTGGCCTGGATCCTAATGAGAATTTTAACTATTGGGTGAGGCTTGACTTTGTTTTAGGGGTTTGCTGTGGGCTGACCTGGAGTCCCTCTGTTCAGGATATGTCCTGAGTGAGGCTCTGCAATTGCTTTCACTTAAGTAGTGTTCCCCAAGCTCGATCGAATTGGTGAAGGTGTTCACTTCCATTGGGATATCCTGCAATTCTGTGCTCTACGTGTCATATTTTCCAGTGATAAAGCCAGTTGTAGCGCCTGTTTGAAATCCAGTTAAGCTTCCACTTAAGGTGGGTTTGCATGGTTACATTAATCCCACATACCAAATAGTCTTTCAGCATCTCATTAAGGGTTAAAACAAAGTTACCTTCTGCCACATGTCTTAACCTAGTCAAATATCACGATAGGTATTCCTCTGGTTTTCAAACTGCTGAGAAAACAGATAGTATCTCAGAATTAAAGGCTTGGGTCATAATATTCCTTAATTAAATCTGTCAACTCTTGAAAGGTTTTAGTATCTGTTGCCTTGGGGAAAGTTAGGCTCCTAACAATCAAAAAATCCATGGATCCACAAGCAGTCAGGAGAATACCTCTTGCTTTTCATCTACTCCAATATCATTTGCCCAGAAGAAATATCACATTCTTCCCACATACTGGGCCAGTCTTCGATGACAGAGTCAAACTAGTCAAACGTATCAAATAACAGCATGATGCGAGAAATGCTTACCCCAACTTAAACCTGTTGCGAGTGAATTTCTTCAGCAGTGTGCTTTTTCTCTCCTTGCCTTTGACTTAACTCCACAAAGGTCGGTACACCATCACCAAGTTACCTTATTTACACATGGACACTTATCCAGCTTCCCTGAGCCAGCTCTCAGAGTGAACATAACCTCTGACACTCCTGTTTATATCTGTCAGCCATGGGTCCCTGATTGAGGTTGTTAATGTGGTACAATCAGGGAACTCATATTCTGTGAGGTCCACCTGGTTGACCTTGTCACAACCACTATGGAAGAGGTGCCAATTAAGATAAAAATGTCAACCAGGCCAATAATTCGAGTGCTACCACTGAGTGAAATCCCTAAGCTGGAGAGTGTGTGAATCATGACCGTGATGCCTTAACTTGCTATTATTACAACTGTAGAGACATTAGATGAGGATCCCTGTGAACCCCAACGGTCAAATCGCCTTCCTACTTTCTATCCCAAGGTCTATAAAAAGGTGCATTTCGATGAAGTAGTAAAAGGCTGCAAAATCCATGAAGTTGGAGCCCTGCACACGTTAGAAGGTTAAGATAGAAGAGAAACAAAACTTGGACCTTTCATGTTGAACCTCAGGAAGCAGAAGAGAGGAGCTCTCCACAGCCTGGAATGTGCACTTCCAGCAATGTTTACATAGCAAAAGAAACAGATCTTCTTCTGCCTGTTCTCTCCACCTCATACAAATCTGTAAACCCCTCCAGCCGCCAAAACTTTACCCACTATAATCCAGGGAATCTGATATCCTCCTGTTGTGCTTACTGGGCTGCCATGTCCTCTGACACATTTCCCAACCTCAATGTCCTCTATGTTATTGAGGGGTGCTCCCTGATCTTCCCTCAACTTCCAATGTCTCCTGCATCCTTCCATGGTACCCCTCTGATCTTTCTGACATTTTCTATGATAGCTTCCTGACCCTATTCTCCATATCGAAATATAGCAGGAGAATCTGCCATTAAGACCTCTCACTTTTGAGATGCTATCACATGGGGAACAATGTATCTTTAAAAGAAGCCTAATTCTGTCATAAAAATGAATTCTTTAATTGTTTGACTATTTGTTATGGTTCATTTCACTGAGTGTGCTCTCACTGAAAATTTCTAACAAAATCAAACTAAAGCCTCAACAATTGAGGAGGTGAGGATATTGTTGATTGTAAAGGTAAACAGCCATTGCTTCATTTTTTCGGAAAACACATTACTGCCCCTCTGTTCCCCAACTCCACATCAACCTTTCCCTCAGGTGAAAGGCAGTCACTAAAACTGAAGGCCAGATGTTTAACTGTCAAGAAACATTCTCCACTGAAACAATTTGCGGTATGTTCATGTTGTATTTGTACATACAAACTAAATGTTTGGTATTCATATTACATGATGATATTTCCCAAAATATATATCAAATCCACTATTATTACCAAAAGAAAATAATGCCAGCAATGAGAAATGATGTATTTTCATGGTATTGTTATTTTCAACCCTACTTGTTAATTGCTGGTTGATCTTGAGCTAATGGCTGAAAATGTGTTGCTGGTTAAAGCACGGCAGGTTAGGCAGCATCCAAGGAACAGGAAATTCGACGTTTCGGGCATAAGCCCTTCATCAGGCTGATCTTGAGCTAATATCTACTGCTAATTTTTTTACAACATTATTTCAAATAATTACAATTGCATGAAATTATCAGCTATGAGCAGAAAAATATAGTTGTGAAAATATTGATTTTTGGTAGTGAGCGAAATTTTATGGAGACACAAATTTCTAGTTTTACAGTAGTTGAATAAATCTCAAATACTTCAGTAATATTCACAACAAAGCTGATAAGAGAATATGGATGTGTTATTAAGTGAAATCTCCACTGTGCAACGGATAATTCAAGATTGGATGGATAGATGGATACCGCTTGACTGGTGTGCTGGACAGTAAATGGTAATATGCAGTAGCCTTGAATTTCTAAGATTAAAACCAACAATATAGACCTTTGTTGAAAGAGCCTGGAAACTATAGAAACTCAAAGTTTGTACACAATATAACCTGGAATTTCTGCAGTTACCTCACCACTTTGTTATGTCATCCATAGACATTGGACATACAAATGGTGTATTCCACATTTGTTCCATTATAGTTTGTCTTGTAAAATACAATTATATATTTGGAACTAGCTCTTTTAAATATTAAGTAATTATAAGTAAAATAGACAAATTATTACCACTTTTCTCAACCATTCCTTTCATTTTCACTACCCAAAACACTCAGGGATGGAGTAGAATTTTTGTGTGGTACATTTGAAAGGACATATTCATGTTCTCTGATTAACCAAGTTGCCAAAATTTGTAATTTTTTTGTGAAACTAGTAATTATAGATTACAGAATTAGTGTTAAATTCTAGTCTTTTCCATAGTACATAAATACTGTACCAAATTTACTTAATTACACCATCACTGAATGGATCTTCAATCCAAGCAAAATACTTCTGCAAATAGCTCAGAAATTATAGGCTGCAGCAAGTGGTACAACTGGGATGGCAGATAAATACTGCTGATGGTATGCAGTCTGACACAAGTAATACTCAGAAGGGTGTAACAGAGCAGTGTGATGGTGTAGGTGCCCTCTGCTTTTATGGAGGTTACAGACTAGACCTGTCATGTATTACTTATATTCACTGCAGAAAGATATAGATGCAGCTGCCCAAAAGGTGCTGTCACATTAGGAATCTAATGGCCTTTTCTGTAAGCAGATCTTGCACTAACGTTCAGAGTCCTGGGGGTGACATTTTATCTGCTAAATCCTATTTTCTCACTTACACGGAGCTTTTGCTGATCCCCTTTTGACCTATGAATAAATACAGCCATTTTACAAAATAGAACCTCCCTAACATGACCACAGGGAATTGTATCACTGTGAACATAGGAATTATAGTTAATAGCCTTTATGGTATTTTACCACCCTAAAGTCCTGTTCAGACAACAGTTCTGTTACTCCTATAAACTCAATGATGGTTATTTCAGAGACAGAAAAAAACCAATCTGACATCAGGGCAATAATTACACTGAAATAACAGTTCCTGAATTTCAGGTAGGGCCTGTTTCTATGGCAACATATACATATCAGATTTTTCTAAGTTGCCCATAATGTGTGAATTATTTTACCAAGATTCATAAGTAAATTTGATATTTTGTTTGAACTGTTGAAAAATAATTACTCTCCATATTTCAGGCCCCATAACTAATAAAGTCTAAATACTAAGTGTGTTTCGCTCTTGAGTGTTTGACTGACGGGCAGAGGGGGTGGAGTGACTTTGTTGGTAAGGGAGGATATTCAGTCCCTTGTGCGGGGGGACCTAGAGTCAGGGGATGTAGAGTCAGTGTGGATAGAGCTGCGAAATACTAAGGGTAAAAAGACCCTCTTGGGAGTTATCTACAGACCCCCAAACAGCAGTCTGGATGTCGGATGTAAGTTGAATCAGGAGCTGAAATTGGACTGTGGTAAAGATGTTACTACTGTTGTTGTGGGGGATTTTAACATGCAGGCAGACTGGGAGAATCAGGATGGTATTGGACCTTAAGAAAGAGACTTTATGGAGTGCCTCAGAGATGGATTCTTAGAGCAGCTGGTGCTGGAGCCCACGAGGGAGAAGGCAATTCTGGATCTAGTATTGTGTAATGAACCAGAATTGGTCAGAGACCTTGAAGTGAAGGAGCCATTGGAAAGTAGTGACCATAATACATTAAGTTTCAATCTGCAATTTGAGAGGGAGAGGGTACAGTCGGAAGTGACAGAACTTCTATTGAATAAAGGGAACTATGGAGCTATGAGGGAGGAGCTGGCCAAAGTTCAATGGTGCAATACCTCAACAGTGGTGGAACAATGGCGGATATTACTGTGTATAATGTGGAAGTTGCAGGATCAGTTCATTCCTAAAAGGAATAAAGATCCCAGGAGGAGGCATGGGCGGCCGTGACTGACTAGGGAAGTTAAGAAACATATAAAGTTAAAAGAGAAAAAGTATAACATAGCAAAGATAAGTGGGAAAACAGAGGACTGGGAAGCTTTTAAAGAACAACAGAAGATTACTAAGAAGGAAATACGCAGAGAAAAAATGAGGTACGAAGGTAACTGGCCAATAATATAAAGAAGGATAGTAAAAGCTTTTTCAAGTATGTGCAAGGCAGAAAAATGGTTAGGACTAAAATTGGGCCCTTGAAGACAGAAACAGGGGACTATGTTACGGGGAACAAAGAAATGGCAGAAGAATTAAATGGGTACTTCAGATCTGTGTTCACTGGGGAAGACACAAGCAATCTCCCTGAGGTAACAGTGACTGAAGGACCTGAACTTAAGGGAATCTGTATTAGCCAGGATTTGGTGTTGGAGAGACTGTTAGGTCTGAAGATTGATAAGTCTCCGGGGCCTGATGGTCTACATCCCAGGGTACTGAAGGAGGTGGCGCGGGAAATCGTGGATGCGTTGGTGATTATTTTCCAGAATTCGATAGATTCGGGATCGGTACCTGAGGATTGAAGAGCGGCTAATGTTATACCACATTTTAAGAAAGGTGGGAGAGAGAAAGCAGGAAATTATTGACCAGTTAGTTTGACCTCAGTGGTGGGAAAGATGCTGGAGTCTATTATAAAGGATGGGATTACGGCACATCTGGATAGTAGTAACAGGATAGGACAGAGTCAGCATGGATTTATGAAAGGGAAATCATGCTTGACTAATCTTCTTGAATTTTTTGAGGATGTAACTCTGAAGATGGATGAGGGAGATCCAGTAGATGTAGTGTACCTGGACTTTCAGAAAGCTTTTGATAAAGTTCCACATAGGAAGTTAGTGAGTAAACTTAGGGCACATGGTATTGGGGGCAAAGTACTAGATTGGATTGAATGTTGGTCAGCTGTTAAGAAACAAAGGGTAGTGATAAAAGGCTCCATTTCGGAATGGCAGGCAGTGACCAGTGGGGTACCGCAGGGATCAGTACTGGGACTGCAGCTTTTTACAATATATGTTAATGATATAGAAGATGGCATCAGCAATAACATTAATAAATTTGCTGATGATACAAAGCTGTGTGGCAGGGTGAAATGTGATGAGGATGTTAGGAGATTACTGGGTGACCTGGACAAGTGAGGTGAGTGGGCAGATGCATGGCAGATGCAGTTTAATGTGGATAAATGTATGGTTATCCACTTTGGTGGCAAGAACAGGAAGGCAGATTAATACCTCAATGGAATTAATTTAGGTAAAGGGGCAGTACAGAGAGATCTGGGTGTTCTTGTACACCAGTCAATGAAGGCAAGCATGCAGGTACAGCAGGTAGTGAAGAAGGCTAATAGCATGCTGGCCTTCATAACAAGAGGGATTGAGTATAGAAGCAAAGAGGTGCTTCTGCAGCTGTACAGGGCCCTGGTGAGACCACACCTGGAGTACTGTGTGCAGTTCTGGTCTCCAAATTTGAGGAAAGACATTCTGGCTATTGAGGGAGTGCAGCGTAGGTTCACGAGGTCAATTCCTGGAATGGAGGGATTACCTTACACTGAAAGACTGAAGCGACTGGGCTTGTCTACCCTTGAGTTTAGAAGACTGAGAGGGGATATGATTGAGACATATAAGATTATGAAAGCATTGGACACTCTTGCAGCAGGAAACATGTTTCTGCTGATGGTTGAGTGCCAAACAGAGGACACAGCTTAAAAATACGGGGTAGACCATTTAGGACAGAGATGAGGAGAAACTTCTTCACCCAGAGAGTGGTGGCTGTGTGGAATGCTCTGCCCCAGAGGGCAGTGGAGGCCCAGTCTCTGGATTCATTTAAGAAAGAGTTAGATAGAGCTCTCAAAGATAGTGGAATCAAGGGTTATGGAGATAAGGCAGGAAGCGGATACTGATTAGGAATGATCAGCCATGATCATATTGAATGGCGGTGCAGGCTCGAAGGGCAGAATGGCCTACTCCTGTACCTATTGTCTATTGAGAGATTATCATTTTCCCAATTTGGAAAATTTATCCAGCTGATAATATCTTACTGATGTCCAATGTGGCCAATTACTGCCACACCAGTCCAGTCTCAAATATCAATAAAGTCATGAAATGGCTTGGTAACAGTACTATCAAATGGCACATCACACGAACAATCTACTCAGAAATGCTTAATTTGGGTTTCATGAGGAACATTTGTCTCCACCTCTCATTACACTCTTGGTGCACACGTTGGCAAAACAGCTGAATTCTAGAGGTGAGATATGAGTTTGCTTGATATCAATGGAGCATTTGACCAAGAGGCATCTGTATTCTTAACAAAGTCAAAGTTGATGCGAATCAGGGGGAAATATCCACTGGTCTGAATCATACTTTAACACCATCTTCTTCGTCCAAAGTATGGACCTGAGACAATAACCTGCTGTCTTTCCATGGATGCTGTCAGACCTGCTAATTTTCTCCAGCAATTTCTGTTTGTGTTCAGCATCCATAGTTCTTTGTTTTATTATGCAGATAATGCAGTTGTTGTTTGTTGGAGAGCATTCATCTCAACCACCAGCCATTATCCATGACATTGTCCTAGGCTTAGTCATCTTCAACTGATTCCTCAATGACACTTCCTGCGACTTACAATCAGAGATGGGAATGTTAACACTTGATTGCACATTCAGTACCATTGACAACTGCTCAGATACTGAAACAGTCATTCTCACAAATTGTCTTTCTGCAAGTATAAAAACAGAAAGAATTGCAGATGCTATAAATCAGAGACAAAAAAACCCCCCAGAAGTTGCTAGCAAAGCTCAGCAGGTCTGACAGCATCTATAGAGAGAAATCAGGGATAATATTTTGGATTTGAGAAGGGTCACTCAACCCACAACGTTAACTCTGATTTCTCTCCACAGATGCTGCCAGACCTGCTGAACCTTTCCAGCAATTTCTGTTTTTATCATTCTACAAGCCCTGAACAGTCAGGTTTAGGCTAAAAAGTTGTAAGCTACAATTGCACCAGATAATGACCATCTCCAGCAGTAAGGAATCTATTAATCTGCCCTTGACACTTAATGCATTGCCGTCAATTCCCCAGTCTCAATATTGTGGACTTGGCATTGACCAGAAACACATTTAAACATACAATACCTTCTGTGGCTACAAGAGTAGGCCTCTGGCTAGTAATTTATCTCCTAAACTGGATTTAGTGAATTGGCTGTGCCAAATTGTCTGTAGTGTCCAGTAATGTGCAGCTAGATGCATTAGCCATGGGAACTACAGGGTTACAGGGATGGGGCAGGAATGTAAGTATGGGTGAGATACCCTTCAGAGTGGGGTGCACTCAATGGACCGAATGGCCTGCGTACACACTGTAGGCATTCAATTATTATAATTCTTGAATCATCATTGAGAATATCTATAAGGCATTCACGAGGAGAGTGATGGGATACTGTCCATTCACTTCAATGACTACAGCTTCAGTAACACCCAAGAAGCTCAATACCATTACAACAATCATAAAAGAGTCATTGTCTCCATCTCCAGTGCATATCAGTAGCAACTGTGTGCCATCGACAAGATGCAGTGCAGTAACTCACAAAGTATTCTACTACAGCAGCTCATAAACTTGTGACCTCTACCACATAAAATGACATGAGCAGCAGATGCATGGGAACACAACCACCTACAAGTTCTCCTTCAAACCACAAACCATCCTGACTTGGAAATGTATCCTTCAATTCCTGGAACTCATTTCCTAATAGTACTGTGGGTATAACTAGATCAGATGGATGGTAATTATTCAGGGGGACAGATTTAAGGGTATTTAGCAATGTGAAATAAATGTTGACCTTGTCAGTGATGATCACATCCCATACATCTCACATTTATCATTTGATGCTAAGTCGTGTACTGAAATGCTTCTAGTTAAGAAAATCAGTTGGTAACAGATAATACAGGTCGTTTAAGTTTAGCTTGGTCATGTTATTTTTCTAAGATGGTTTTCTTTTAGTGTCACCTCTTTTCTTTATGGGCATTTGGGGATATTTGCAGATCCTCTTTTTTTTTAGATTAGATTAGATTCCCTACGTTGTGGAAATAGGTCCTTTGGCCCAACCAGTCCACACCAACCCTCCGAAGATTAACCCACCCAGACCCATTTCCCTCTGACTAATGCACCTAGCATTATGGACAATTTGGCATGTCTAAATGACCTGACCTGCACATCTTTGCACTGTGGGAGGAAACCGGAGTACCTGGAGTAAACCCACGCAGACACGGGGAGAACGTGCAAACTCCACTCAGAGTCACCCGAGGCTGGAATCGAACCTGTGACCCTGGTGCTGTGAGGCAGCAGTGCTAACCACTGAGCCACTGTGCCACCCCATAAGTCAAGGGAATGGTCTTCTAAATCCACTAAACTCTTTCAGCTTCCTTTTCTTTATATCCGATTACAAAGATTTAAATTTTATATATTTTAACAAATGCTTGCAATTAATGATGAACCAGTCAAATGAAACTGAAAGCTTTATTTGTTTTGACAGGAATTGAATATCTTTATCCAGTTTAAAAATCCAACAGTAATCTTTCCGCAGATTATCAAAGGATTTGTTTCTTGCTTCATAGATGGTGGCTTGTTTTATATGAATCAGGGAATAGGCAGATTTGATTTCTTCAGGTGTTTTCTTCTTGTGGAGTTTGTTGGGAATAAGGATGACTTGTTTCCATTTCAATCTGATGGGTGCTGAGATGTTTGATAAGTTCAATGCCCGATGTACAAACTCCATCACAAGCAGAATAGGTGGTTCTTGGAGGGTTGGGTAGATGGATTTTACAGAGATATGCTCACTTTGCTGCCTTGACTTGGTCTCTGCAAACTCCTGATAAAGTCTCTCCACATTTGGTGCCTTGTCCAATGAACCTTCTCCATTTTAGTTCGTCACACACCAGCCTAACCTTGAGTATATTTAATCTCTTCAGGAATACTTTGATTGCATCCCTACAGTCTTTTCACTGTCTTCCTGGGAGTGTCCTCCATAGAGCTCTATTCCCTGTTGCGCTGAAAATGCATATATTGAAACACCATGTGAGGCCTGGATTGGACTTTGTTCTGAAGTTCATTTGGTTGAATACCAGACTAATATTCACTGTTGAGAAGCACCCATGAAAGTTGGGGGTTCAGGCAAGATGGTGAAATGTAGCAAATACTCACAGGACCAGACTTTAGAAAAATCAAATCAATGTCAGGGAGGAGAGGTGAAAAAATGTTGGGAAAATTCCCTATAAAATGAGCTCCATTGCTCTGTTGAGGTAAGGTGAAGACAAGGGATGATCATACACTGCAAGCAACAGCTTAGAAACTGGCTAAGCTATTTGCATAACAATCATTTCATAGCAAAGCAGTGTCACTCACTTGCCGTGATTCATTAATAGGTAAGATGGTTGCAGAAAGCAATGTCGTTTATGCTTTTTCCAATAAAGTTACTATTTTTTGACAGTTTGGAAAAGTGTGAGCTTTCTGTAAAAAGCTTTTATATGGAGATTGCATATTTGAAATTCTCAATAAACATCCTTAATGTAAAAATCACTGCAGATTCTCATTTTCTCCTGCCATTTTTGATAACATTGAACTACCTGCTTTCTAAGCTGTGATTTTGACAATGTGATAGCAGCTTGAAGATTCCTCAACAGTTTTGGTGGGCTTATGATGACACCAAACCCTTTGAAATGAGCTAGTCAATTTAAAATTGTCTACCTGTGATTCAGATATATTTCCCAGTCAGAACTCTGACGCAGAAAGGCAAATAGTGTCACCCTGATACCCAACTATAAGTAAGTTACAGGTGATTTTTGAAGCAAGAGCTTTGCTCAGTTGGGCACAAACAAAAACACAGCGATGGTAATGATGCTCTTAGCTTATTGACAATAATAGGCAGAGTGTTGTTGTTTTATAATAAATAGTATTTTTGACAGTTTCAGAAATGTGATCTATATGTAAAAGCTTTCATCTGCCGACTACAAATTGACATAAGGAAGCTGTAATGTAGAAATCACTGCTGACTATCATTTTCTGCTGGCATCAAAATCAAAATGGTAATTGTATGAAGTGTAAATGAAGCTTTGATAGGTGTTTGAAATGGTTCAATTAGAAAAAAAAAGTTCCAGTCTCCGAATACAGAATAATTCTTTAACATGACTTTTCTGTACTCGGAGTTTTCACTGTCACTGACAAGACAGCTAGTTATGTCTATGCACTGAATTGAAATTTGAAATAAATAGATGATAGATTTCTTCTTTAATAGGATTCAATCTTAGTAAAGATGTTACGGATATTTGCAACTTACGTTGTTTGCTTGTGCATTATATGTAAACTAGCTAACATGACTATGAAGGAATTGAATTGGATGGTCCTTATGAACTATCAAGCATCAGATTGATTATTGTTAACTCTGAAGAGTGCCAATTGTAGGTCAGTTAGTAGAATTCTCACAAGTGGAAAAGAATGCAACAAATTTGTCATGGATCATTTCAAGCAGCTCTGCAGCCAAGACTTGGTGCTCTATGGGCAGTTCTAGGGACACATACAGAGGTAAACACTAACTGCTACTCAAGGGCCATCAATTCAATTAAAAATATTCCTGAATCTTCTCTTAAACAATTGGTTTTCCAGTGCAAAGAGATGTCAATGACAAATGATAAAGAGATAAATAGTCAAGCGTGGGATATTTCAGTAAAAAATGAGGTCTGCAGATGCTGGAGATCACAGCTGCAAATGTGTTGCTGGTCAAAGCACAGCAGGCCAGGCAGCATCTCAGGAATAGAGAATTCGACGTTTCGAGCATAAGCCCTTCATCAGGAATAAGCCTGCTTGGCTACTCTCTCTTATGCTCGAAACGTCGAATTCTCTATGCGTGGGATATTTCAGGCCTAGTTTCGAGTAACAGCCTTACCTTGATCTATTACAGAGGGAGTATAATGGGAACGGTGCTTTGTAACATCATAAGCTCAAAACTGACATTTTGGACAGAAGGGCTCCTGGTTGATAAAACCTGGTGGTCAGGTGATTCTTTCATTTCTTACCTTCAATATCCATTAACCTTTTCATACCCATAAGGTTTTAGAGTTGTGGGATTTCAGCTTGTGGTAGAGTAGTGCATACTGGGATTTATAGTAGTACCTCAATTGTAGTTTAAAAAATAGTGTAATTAGTTTTTTTATAGTAAGAATCTAACACTGGAGACCATCTAGATAGCTGGAAATTAATTGAATAGAAATTTATTTTTAGTTAAATAGTTACTGGAGGGTCAAAATGGCAGTCATTGGGGTAGTGTGCTCCTCCTGTGGACTGTGGGGAATCAGGGACAGTTCAAATGTTCCAGGCAACTACATCTGCAGGAAGTGTGTCCGATTGCAGCTCCTGTCAGATTGGTTGGCTCACTCCTCAATCTCTGTCTCACTCCTCACTCCTGGTTCACTCCTCACTCCCTGGCTCACTCCCCAGCTCACTCCCAGTTCACTCCTCATTCACCAGCTCACTCCCCACTCCCCAGCTCACTCCTCACTCTCTAGCTCATACACCACTCCCTGGCTCACTCCTCAATCCCTGGTTCACTCACTACTTCCTGGTTCACTCCACATTCTCTGACTTGGTCCTCACTTCACGGCCCACTCCTCACTCCCCACCCCCCACTCCCCAGCTTATTCTTCACTCCTCACTCCCTGGCTCATTTGTCACTCCCCAGCTCACTCCTCACTCCCTACTCCCCAGTTTATTCCTCACTTCTCTCTCCCAGCTTGCTCCCACTTCCTGGCTCACTCCTCATTCACCGGCTCACTCTTCATTCCCCAGTTCACTCCCCACTCTCTGGCTTACTCCTCACTCCCCGGCTCACTCCTCACCCCCCGGCTCACTCCTCACCCCCCTGGTTTACTCCTCATCCCTCATTCCCTGGCTTGCTGCCCACTCCCTGGTTCACTCCTCATTTCCCGACTCACTCCTCACCCCCTGGCTCACTCTCCACTCCACTGTTTGCTCCTCCCTCCACGGCTCACCACTTACTTCTGGCTCACTCCCCTGCTCACTCCCCGGTCACTGCTCACTCCCCTTCTCACTCCCAATGTCACCATTCAGTCTCTATTTCATTGCTTACTCCTGGACTCATCACTCACTCTCTGGCTCACTGCTCACAGAATCCCCACCTTGCCCTTTTGCACTCAGACCCTCAGACAGAGATATCAGGCTTATGTTATAATATTACTGAGGTCAGAGACAAAGTCAAGAATGCTGTCATGGTTGTCAGCAGTCCTCGGTCTAGTCAGGTGTGAGAGCCTTTGGTCAGGGAGTCCCAGCACAGGATGCCAAGGGCAGCCTCCAGGGGATTGGTCATGACCCCTCTACCACTCGAGTAGTCAGAGTCAGGACCCTCTCATAAACTTTGTGAAGTCCACCACTCATCTTGATTCTTTCTGCCCTACTATGAGCTGTTATTCTCCTAGAATAAGAGAGAGGCAGGTATTAGTGCAGAGATAAGTTGATGGCACAGTTGTTTTGATGCAGCTGGAGAGAGTGCACTGAGGGCATGTGGATTTAATGGTGTCAGGGGTTGGAGGTGGCTGACAGCGAGTGAAGGAAGATGTTGCAGGTAATAGTGAGAATGATAGAGTATGAGTCTTGTTGGGAGCTGGATCCATTAAGAGAGTGAAAATGATGTATCGAGAAGAAGACAGCAGGACTTTCACTATGGAATGGAGAAGGTCATTGGTCTTCCTCCTATAGTTTGGGCATTCCTCCAGAGAGCTGAGACTGCATTATCCTGGGAGGTGATCTCAGACCATTACCTGGTGTTGTGGTCTCAACTGCCATTGCTGGGGGAGAGGTCATCCCACATCAGTTCCACACTGTTCTCGGCTCCTCAAACTCCACTCTCCAAAGCCGGCTGCCAGGTTTTCCTTGTCTGCCAATTCCAGGGCAAACATCATAAACTGTACAGAGTGGCTCCAGGCCGGTAGGGCCTCTCCGGGTTTATGCCAGCCTTTTTGAGATGGCATCAGGCACTGGGTGCTGATTCGGTTTTCTCCCACAGTTCAAAGATGTGCAGGTTGGGTGGATTGGCTGTGCTAAATGAAGGGATAGTGAGGGGGTGGTGGGATTCTCTTCAGAATACAGAAATGAGATAGAGGGCTTGGTAACCTGGTGCAATGAGAGCAACCTCTCTTTCAACATTGGCCAAACTAAAGAACTGATCATTGACTTCAGAAGAGAGGAGGAAAACGAGTCCCCATCAACATCAACAGAGTAGAGTATGAGATGGTGGAGAGCATCAAATTCTGAGGAGTGATAATAACTGCCTGCCTGTCCTGGACTTCCCAAGTAGATGCGACGATCAAGAAGTCACAATAGTTCTGTTTCTTCCTCAGGTGGCGCAGGAAATTTGGCATGTCCACAAGGATTCTTGTGGTAAAATCCTGGAATCCATTATTCAGGATGAGATTTCTAAATTCTTGGAAGTGCAGGGTCGAATTAGAACAAGTCAGCATGAATTTAGTAAGGGGAGGTCATGTCTGACAAACATGTTAGAATTCTTTGAATAGGTAGCAAGTGGGTTAGACCAGGGAAACCCAGTGGATGTTCTCTATCTAGACTTTCAAAAGGCCTTTGATAAGGTGCCTCATGGGAGGCTGCTAAGTAGTCTGAGGGCCCATTGTGTTCAAGATGAGTTACTGATATGGATTGAGGATTGGCTGTCTAACAGAAGGCAGAGAGTTGGGATAAAAGGTTCTTTTTGAAATAGTAACTGGTGACAAGAGGTGTTCCACAGGGTTCAGTGTTGGGGCCGCAGCTGTTCACTTTATATATTAATGATCTGGATGAAGGGACGAGGGGCGAAGTTTGCTGATGATATGAATTTAGGCAGACAAGCAGGTAGTACTGAGGAGGTGGGAAGGCTGCAGAAAGATAAACCGACCCATTGTCAAAAAAAAACTCACAACGCGCAGACCTCCACTCCCTCTACTCCAACCCCAACCTCACATCAAACCGGCAGACAAGGGAGGTGCAGTGGTAGTTTGGAGGACCGATCTTTACACCACTGAAGCTAGCCGCCAACTCGCAGACACCTCCTCCTACTGCCCCCTTGACCATGACCCCACCTTCCACCACCAAACCATCATCTCCCAGACCATCCATAACCTCATCGCCTCAGGGGATCTCCCATCCACCGCCTCCAACCTTATAGTCCCACAACCCCGCACCACCTGTTTCTACCTCCTGCCCAAAATCCACAAACCTGACTGCCCTGACCGACCCATTGTCTCAGCTCCTGCTCCACCAAACTCATCTCTGCATTCCTTAACACTGTCTTATTCCCCCTTAGTCCAAGAACTCCCGACCTACGTTCAGAACACCACCCACGCCCTCCACCTCCTCCATGATTTTCGCTTCCCCGGCCCCCAACACCTTATCTTCACGATGGACATCCAGTCCCTATACACTTCCATCACCCATCATGAAGGCCTCCAAGCCTTCCGCTTCTTCATCTCCCGCCGACTCAACCAGTACTCTTCCACTGACACCCTCCTCCAACTGACTGAACTGGTCCTCACTCTTAACAACTTCTCCTTCCAATCCTCCCACTTCCCCCAAACCAAAGGAGTAGCCAAGGGCACCCGCATGGGCCCTAGCTATGCCTGTCTCTTTGTCGGATATATGGAACAGTCAATCTTCCGCAGCTACACTGGCACCACATCCCCCACCTTTTCCTCCGCTACATCGGTGATTGTATTGGCGCTACCTACCTCATGCTCTCACGAGGAGGTTGAATAGTTCATCCACTTTACTAACACCTTCCACCCCGACCTCAAATTTACCTGGACCGTCTCAGACTCCTCCCTCCCCTTCCTAGATCTCTCCATTTCTATCTCAGGCGACCGACTCAACACAGACATTTATTACAAACTGACCGACTCCCACAGCTATCTAGATTACACCTCCTCCCACCCGGCCTCCTGTAAAAACGCCATTCCATATTCCCAATTCCTTCGTCTCCTCCGCATCTGCTCCCAGGAGGACCAATTCCACTACCGAACAGCCCAAATGGCCTCCTTCTACAAAGACCGCAATTTCCCCTCCGAGGTGGTCAACGATGCTCTCCACCATATCTCCTCCACTTCCTGCACCTCCGCCCTTGAACCCTCCAATCATCACCAGGACAGAACCCCACTGGTCCTCACCTTCCACCCCACCAACCTCCGGATATATCGTATCATCCTCCGTCATTTCTGCCACCTCCAAACAGACCCCACCACCAGGGATATATTTCCCTCCCCACTTAATCAAAGTACTGGAGAGACCACTCCCTCTGTGACTCCCTCGTCAGGTCCACACACCCCCCACCAACCCAACCTCCACTTCCGGCACCTTCCCCTGCAACCGCGAGAAGTGCAAAACTTGCGCCCACACCTCCCCCCTCACCTCCCTCCAAGGCCCTGATAGATCCTTCCATGTCTGTCAGAAACTCACCTGCACCTCCACACACATCATTTATTGGATCCGCTGCACCCGATGTGGCCTCCTCTACATTGGGGAGACAGGCCACCTACTTACAGAACATTTCAGGGAACACCTCTGGGACACCAACCAACCCAACCGCCCCGTGGCTGAACACTTTAACTCCCCCTCCCACTCCAGCAAGGCCATGCAGGTTCTTGGCCTCCTCCATCGCCAGACCCTGGCCACACGACGCATGGAGGAAAAGTGCCTCATCTTCCACCTAGGAACCCTCCAACCACACAGGATGAATATAGATTTCTCCAGCTTCCTCATTTCTCCTCCCCCCACCTTATCTCAGTCCCAACCCCCGGATTCAGCACTCCCTCTTGACCTGCAATCTTCTTCCCGACCTCTCCACCCCACCCTCTCTCCAGCCTTTCATCCTCACCCTCACCTCCTTCCACCTATCGTATTCCCAACGTCTCTCCCCCAAACTACCCCCCCCCCACCCCTACCTTTTATCTCAGCCCGCTTGGCGCACCAGCCTCATTCCTGAAGAAGGGCTTATGCCTGAAATGTCGATTCTCCTGCTCCTTGGATGCTGCCTGGCCTGCTGTACCTTTCCAGCACCACACTTTTCAACTCTGGTCTCCCGTATCTGCAGTCCTCACTTTCTCCTATGGAAAAATTTAGACAGTTTAGGAGAGTGGTCCAGGAAATGGCTGATGAAATTCAACGTGAGCAATGCAAGATCTTGCACTTTGGAAAAAAGAATACAATGATGGACTATTTTCTAAACAGTGAGAAAATTCATAAAGCCAAAGTACAAAGGGATCTGGGAGTGCTAGTCCAGGGTTCCCTAAAGGTTAACTTGCAGGTTGAGTCTGTGATTAAGAAAGTGAATGTAATGTTGTCATTCATCTCAAGAGGGTTGGAATATAAAAGCAGCGATGTGCTTCTAGACTTTGTAAAGCTCTAGTTAGGATCCATTTGGAATACTGTGTCCAATTTTGTGTCCCACATTTCAGGAAGGACATACTGGCTCTGGATCGTGGCCAGCAGAGATTCACACAGCTGGTCCTTGGAATGGTGGGTCTAAATACAATGAACGGCTGGGGATCCTGGGATTGTATTCATTAGAGTTTAGAAGGTTGAGGGGAGATCTAATAGAAACTTACAAAATGATGCATGGTTTAGAATGGGTGGATGCTGGGAAGTTGTTTGGTTGGGCACGGAGACTAGGACCTGTGGGCACAGCCTTGGAATGAGAGGGGATCAATTTAGAATGAAAATGAGGAGACATTTCTTCAGCCAGAGAGTGGTGGTATGTGGAATTTTTTGCCACAGAGAGCATTAGAGGCTGGGATGTTAAATGCCTTCAAGGCAGGGATTGGCAAATTCTTGATCTCGCAAGGAATTAAGGGAGAGTGCAGGTAAGTGGAGTTGAAATGCCCATCAGCCATGATTGAATATCAGACTGGACTTGATGGGCTGAATGGCCTTACTTCCACTCCTATGTCTTATGGACTTATGGTCTTAGGGACCCTCACCAACTTGTACAGATGCACCATTGAAAGCATACTGGCTGGGTGCATAACCATCTGGTATGGCAACTACTTTGCCCAGGACCATAAAAAACTACAGAAGGTGTTGTGCACAGCCCAGACCATCACAGAAACCAACCTTCCATCCATGGGCTCTATTTACATTACTCGCTATTGCAGAAAGGCTGTCAACATCTTCAAAAACCCATCACATCCCGGAATGATCTCCTACAACCTCTTCTGTCAGGCAGAAGATACAGAAACTTGAACACATACCAATAAGTTCAAGAACAGCTTCTTCCCTGCCTTTATTAGACTGATGAACGGTTACTGTAACTTCAATTAATGCTGATCTTGCTAATGTTGATCATACCTAGCCACGCCCTGTGTGCAATGTTGCTTGTATGCCCCTGCCTAGTTATTTTTCACCCTTTGATTTGTATGCCCTTGCTTACTATGATCTGCCTGTACTGCTTGGTACACGTGACAATTAATCAATTAATCAATCAATCAATCAATCAATCAATCAACAGATCAGTACAAACTCGATAGGCAATGTCAGAAATGCCATAACAACTGAAGCATGCCTTTAGGCATTCACTGATCTCAATGGTATACATTAAAGTCAAATGGTCCACTTCCTAGTTGTTGGCATAGTAGTCTACAGTGACAAGATAATCAGTTCCAGCAGCTAAGAAGCGATCTATCTCATGCTTAATCTCTAATCTGTCTGGGATATTGTGAGTTATCAGTGCCTGTCTAGCTTGCTTAGCTTGGCACTCCCTCACAAACACTGCACTGGCTGAGGGAGTCCTTGATTTTGTTGCTCATGTTTGGCCAGTATAGCACATCTCTTGTCTTCTACAGCTTTGACTCAACTCCTTGTTGGCTTGCATTGATACACTGAAGCATGCCTCCTCTTGACTGCAAGGGAAATGACTCTATTTTCTTTATTCTATACATCTTGGGCTGTCAATTCATCTCTATGTGCCCAAATTACTCTTATGGAAACAGGTCAGCCTTGCAACACTTGGAGACTTGCAGTTTGTTGGACAGATTGTTTCTCTGGAGCAAGGTGTTATGGTATCTCTGCTGGCTTGATGGCTTGTTGCTTCACATAGAATCTGGAAGATTTCATACTCTGTTGCAGTATCCCCCACATTTTTTTAAATTATGAAGATTGGTCTTGATAGCATGCATCTTCTTCCCTCTGTGTAAATCATATCCAGATGACATCTCCGTAACCAGAGTAACATTCTTAGCAGCTTAAAGAGAATGGTATGAAGTGAGTTATGGTCAGATTTGACTGTCACTTCGTCACAAAATTGATGGCATAGCGGACTGTGAAGAAGATTTTCTCAGAGTATGACAAGATCTTGATCAACTGGGCTCATGGGCCGAGGAGTGACAGATGGAGTTTAATTTAGATAAATATGGGTTGTTGCATTTTGGTTAGACAAATCAGGGAAGGACTTACCTCATTAATGGTAGAGCCCTGGGGCATGTTATCAAACAGAGAGATCCAGGGGCACAGGTACATAGTTCCTTGAAAGTGGGATCACAGGTGTTACAAGGTGACGAAGAAGGCATTTGGTATACATGCCTTCATCGGTCAGAGCATTGTGTACAGGAGTTGGGATGTCATGTTATGGATGTACAAGACAGTGATCAGGCCAGATTTGGAGTACTGTATACAATCCTGGTTGCCTTGCTATTAATGTGGAAAGGGTGCAAAAAGAAGGATTTACAAGTAAGTTACCAAGACTGGAAGGTTTGAGTTCAAAGAGAGGCTGGGACTTCTTTGCCTCAGCATGGGTGGCTGAGGGCTGATCTTATTGAGGTTTGTAATTTTATGAGGGGTATAGATATGGTGACTAGCCAAGGTAAGGGAGTCTAAAACTAGAGGGCATAGGTTTAAGATGAGACAGGAAAGATTTAAAAGGGACCTAAAGGTTATATTTTTCACACTGATGGTGATGCCTACATGTAATGAGCTGCCAGAGGAGGTGATCGAGGTGAGTACAATTACAATATTTAGAAGACTTTTGGACTGGTACATGGATAGAAAATGTTCAGAGGGATGTGGCCAAATGCAGGCAAATAGATTGAGATCAATTTAGAATGAGTTGGGCTGAAGGGTCTGTTTCTGTACCATATGACTCTATGACTGTAAGTAGGCTTTGATGAAAATGTTCATAGCTAAAGTTAATGGCTATGCACTCTTTCTCAATCTGGGCCTAAGATCTTTATATTCGTATTAGTGTCCTGGATGTGAATGAAATCAGTTGTCCTTGCTGTATTGGGGTTGATCCAAGTTCTGTCCTGATGGCATTAGACTGTCATGTGTCTTCATCATGACTAGCTTAGCGGGTTTTGAGAAGATTTGTAGCTCAGGTTGAGCTTCTGGATGTAGGTTTGCTCGCTGAGCTGGAAGGTTCATTTCTCAATGTTTTGTCGCCCTACTAGGTAACATCTTCTGTGGGCCTCAGGTGAAGCACTGCTGAAAATTCCTGCTTTCTATTTATATGTTTGGGTTTCCTTGGGTTGGTGATGTCATTTCTGGTGATGTTATTTCCTGTGGTGATGACTATACTAGTTACTTTCTTTCAATGAGTGCTGCTTCTTGCTCTCTGCCCCAGAACCACTAAACATTCTTGGTTATAGATTTACAAAATGATTCACATTTTGATAACCAAGTAGAGAAGAATTTTGTCAAGTAATTCACGAATCCAACAAATCTGCTTTTACATCGGTCATTTGCTGCATCGCTGCTGCAGCTCTCATCCTTTTGAGATCCGGGTAACAGCCTTTTGCTATTAGTCCTTGGCTTATATATTTGACTGCAGGCATTTTTAATTGTAATTTTGTAACAAGCACAAGGAATGCTGAAGAAACTCAGCAGGTCTGGCAGCACCTGAAGAGAGAGTAACAGAGTTAATATTTTGAGTTTGGTTGACTCTTCTGCAGAACTGAAATGGTTTGTAAAATGCTTTCTCTTGTAACTTTTCATGAAAAGGAATTGAAGGGAACAGATGATGTAGTTGCTCTGCCAAAGACAATGCATATGTAAATGATGCTACAAGAGAAAAAGAGATTGGTGTAAATGAATGTGTGAAAGCAAAAGAGTGTGTCCTCCATGCTGAGAGCAAAGTAAACAAGATACAAATTAGACAAAGCTGAGTGAGGATTGGGGTTAGAAAGGGAAGAGTATAAGAAAATAAAAAGATTTTTTCAACTTCAGGTTTACCTGGTGAGTTCAGACTTTGCACTAGACTTTGATCATAGTCAGCAATTACTTCTATTGTCTCTCGACATCCATAAACTGGCAGATCATCCACTTTACTTTCCACTCCAGCATGTTCACTGACTATCTCACTCTGTCTGCATTTCTGGAGAAATTGAAACAACATGTGTCACCATCTACATCTGCTGAAGCAGGTCCAGAATGTGGTTAGAAAGCCATTGTTTTCATCCAGCCAGTCACCACCCTTTGTATCGAGCCTGGTGAAGATAACTACCTTTGTAAACTGTTGCAAAAAAATCCTTCAGTGTTTTACATAGGCTACTGAGATCTCTTCAGAGCTTTATTTAGATCCTTTGAGTCAATGTGTACTCTCAACTTTCCTGGTTGTTTCACTACACCACGCTGTTATTAGAGTCGTAGAGTCATACAGCACAGAAACAGACCCTTCAGTCCAACATATCATCTGACCTATTCATTTTAATTCATTCTGAAGGAGTTGTCACTTCTTGGATTTTCGTCCAGATCTTTTCTGTTGAACCACTTCACAATGGTCCATACGTGTCATGATGTTGTATGATGTACCAGTATCTATCTTACACTTTATGCTGAACAAATGGTGTATAGTGACTCAACAGAATCTTCTGCTGCTATCCCTCCACTATTACTGTTGTGCATCTTTTTAGATTAGATTACTTAGTGTGGAAACAGGCCCTTCAGCCCACCAAGTCCACACCGACCCGCCAAAGCGCAATCCACCTAGACCCATTCCCCTACATTTACCCCTTCACCGAACACTGTGGGCAATTTAGCATGGCCAATTCACTTAACCTGCACATTTTTGGATTGTGGAAGGAAACCAGAGCACCCGGAGAAAACCTACACAGACAATGTGCAAACTCCACAAAGTTGCCTGAAGTGGGAATTGAACCCAGGTCTCTGGCGCTGTGAGGCAGCAGTGCTAACCATTGTGCCACTGTGCCGCCCACTATAATCCACTTACATGTGAACATATTCAGCTTTTGCAGTTTGAACACTGGTTTCCTCAGGCTGGACATGCCATTTTGCATGATGTCTTCTGCAGGGTCTCTATATCTTGCCCTTTGTCCGTGATCATTCCGCCCTTTGTGCCTGAAGTACTGGTCAGTATAATGCAAGACCTGGTCTATTCCACCATGAATATGCTCTAGCTGTTGATTCACAACCATAGCACTCCTGTATCTGCTCCACTGAGTGTAAATTTGTTTTCCCTCACAGGGTATGCTTTTGCTCTTGGATCCTTTATTCCTAATACAGTCTTATTTCTAATTAGTCATCCTTTAGCTGTGCAAATTTGCAGGTTTCTGTAAGCTGAGTTAATGATGTTAAATTTTCCTCAAATGATTCTTTTTCACTCTCTTTCCTAGTATTGAATGCGTACTCATCATGCATAATGTTCACATTGGGCTGAAAGTGTACCTTCAAAACTTGTGAAGTTTCTGCCATTTGTGTTTTTTTTCTGCAGTTTAGAGAGATTTAGGATAGAATACATGTTGAAACAGTCTTGACCCACCAGTGATAAAAGTGTAGCAATTTGTACCTATTTCGGTTACCCTGTCAGTCTGTAACAATTGCATAATTCTGCTGGTATTCATGAAAGAACTCACAATTCTTTCACAGTAATTCAAACAGCTGCTGGAAGGAGAAAATCTGCAGCCATTTGCTTTTAAGCAAAGATTTTTGTTTTTTCTTTCAGAGCAGAGCAGCGAACAGCTCTGCAGCTGGGCATTTTATTTCAACAGTGGATTCTCATCTCACTGCCTCTGCTGGCACCATGTTTCCACCTTACAATGCATCAGTGTGTTCAACATGAGGATGTTAACAATGTGAAGCTTAAGACGTCTGTTTACATGGTGTGAGCCTCATGATAGAAGTCACATGATGATGGTAGACAAGGACTGAACAAAAACACATGATTACGTTTCAATCCAAACAGTGCTGAGAGAATCAAAACCAAATACTCCTGGAGAAACTCAGCAGGTCTGGCAGCATCTGCAGAGGCAAAGCAGTGTTCATGTTTCAGAAGAACAGTCACTGGACTTGAAATGTTAACTTTGCTTTCTCTCCAATGATGCTGCCAAATCTGATGAGTTTCTCCAGCAATTACTATTTTTGTTTCTGATTTCCAGCATTCACAGTTCTTTGCTTTTTTTTGTTTAGTGCTGAAAGACTGTGAATCTATCAAAGGATTGGCCTTTCAAATAAGGCATTAAACTGAGAATCAGGGATGCAAACATTCCCAGGACATATTTTGAAAAGGTGGAGTGGCATAATTCCAGCATCCAGGCCCAAATTTATCCCTTCATCAACTTCACCTATAACAGATTATCTGACCATTACCACATTGCTGTTTGTGATAGTTTGCTGCTCTCAAAGTGGCTATTGTTTCTTGCGTTGTTACAGTGACTATACTACTAAACTAATTAATTGAAATCATACAGTCCCTATATTGTGCAAACAGGCTATTTGGGCCAACAAGTTCACACTGACCATTCAAAAGAGTAACCCACCCGGACCATTCTCCTACCACTCTACATTAAGCTTGAATGATGCAAGCCTGAACACTATGGGCAATTTAGCATGGCCAATTCACCAACCTGCGCAGTCTTTGGACTGTGGTAGGAAACTGGAGCACCCAGAGGAAACCCACGCAGACAACGTGCAAACTCCAAACAGGCAGTCGCCCGAGGGTGGAATTGAACTGGGATCCCTGGGGCTGTGAGGCAGCAGTGCTAACCACTGAGCCACCATGTGTAAAGTGATTTTGAGGATCTGGTATCTATGAAAAAGGTTATTTAAATGCAAGGTAAAAACAATGACTGCAGATGCTGGAAACCAGATTCTAGATTAGTGGTGCTGGAAGAGCACAGCAGTTCAGGCAGCATCCGAGGAGCAGTAAAATTGACGTTTCGGGCAAAAGCCCTTCATCAGGAATAAAGACAGAGAGCCTGAAAAGTGGAGAGATAAGCTAGAGGAGGGTGGGGGTGGGGAGAAAGTAGCATAGAGTACAATGGGTGAGTGGGGGAGGGGATGAAGGTGATAGGTCAGGGGCAGAGGGAGAGTGGAGTGGATAGATGGAAAAGAAGATAAAGTTTGTGAGAAGATTTGTAGCTTGGGTGCTCATTGTTGTGGTTCTGTCCGCCGAGCTGGGCGTTTTTGTTGCAAACGTTTTGTCCCCTTTCTAGGTGACATCTTCAGTGCTTGGGAGCCTCCTGTGAAGCGCTTCTGTGCTGATTCCTCCGGCATTGATACTGGTTTGAGTCTGCTGCTTCCGGTTGTCAGTTGCTGTCTGCTGCAGTGGCCGGTATATAGGGTCTAGGTCGATGTGTCTGTTGATAGAATTGTGGATGAGTGCCATGTCTCTAGGAATTCCCTGGCTGTTCTCTGTTTGGCCTGCCCTATAATAGTGGTGTTGTCTCAATCGAATTCATGTTGTTTGTCATCTGAGTGTATGGCTACTAGGGATAGCTGGTCGTGTCGTTTCGTGGCTAGTTGGTGTTCATGGATGCGGGTTGTTAGCTGTCTTCCTGTTTGTCCTATGTAGTGTTTTGTGCAGTCCTTGCATGGGATTTTGTACACTACGTTGGTTTTGCTCATGCTGGGTATCGGGTCCTTTGTCCTGGTGAGTTGTTGTCTGAGGGTGGCTGTTGGTTTGTGTGCTGTTATGAGTCCTAGTGGTCGCAGCAGTCTGGCTGTCAGTTCAGAAATGCTCCTGATGTATGGGAGTGTGGCCAGTCCTTTGGGTTGTGGCATATCCTCATTTCGTTGTCTTTCCTTAAGGCATCTGTGGATGAAATTGCGTGGGTATCCGTTCTTGGTGAATACCTTGTATAGGTGCTCTTCTTCCTCTTTTTGTAGTTCAGGTGTGCTGCAGTGTGTTGTGGCCCTTTTGAATAAGGTCCTGATGCAACTTCGTTTGTGTGTGTTAGGGTGGTTGCTTTCATAGTTCAGGACTTGGTCTGTGTGTGTAGCTTTCCTGTATACCTTCGTTGTGAATTCTCCGTTCGGTGTTCTTTGTACCATCACGTCTAGGAATGGGAGCTGGTTGTCCTTTTCTTCCTCTCTCGTGAATCGGATTCCTGTGAGTGTGGCGTTGATGATCCGGTGTGTGTTCTCTATTTCTGTGTTTTTAATGATTACAGGTAGGACAAGTCATGAGGACAGTGCTGAGCTGGAACCTTTCTAACAATATGCTGATGAAGATTGAAGGTTCATCAATATCCTGATGAAGGGCTCTGGCCCAAAACGTCGAATTTCCTGTTCCTTGGATGCTGCCTAACCTGCTGTGCTTTAACCAGCAACACATTTTCAGCTAACAATATGCTGGGTGTGTCAACACTAGAATATTCACTGACTTTGATCGATAGTAGCTCGAACTGAAAACTAGAAATCTACAAGGGTTTGTGATTTTGTTATAACTATGATGCCTCCCTGGTGACAACACAGTTGTCCTGACTACGGAACCGTTAATTCATATTCACCATTCCCCACTTCAGGATTCATTAGCATTCAGATTGATACCAGCTATAGGATCAGTCAAATCCTTGGTTGGCCTACTGATTGAGATGGCTTTTGGTCAATATTTGCAGGTTTAAAAGAAATACGCCAGATATTAATTCCAGCTGTTTTATCCATTACACCCAATCCTTGTATTATTGCTACATTTTGATCTTTTTGAACAGAATGAAAATCATAAAATTGAATACCAAAAAAAACCTGATGTCAATGGGGATTCAAATTGGGATATGGGAGGTAAAGTGCCTGGAACCTGGCTTTTGTTTTGAATCCTGTTCGAAAACCTTAAACGTTAAATTCATTATAAATTCTGCCATGAAAAACAGGCAAGACAACAAAATTATGTTACATCTGACTGCCTCTGAGGACAGTGTCACTGTCATGATGACAGATCAGAACCCAGAAGTACGTATGGACATGTTGAACTTTTAATTCTTACATATAAAGGACTACTGCGGATGTAAATTCAACGGCTGTCTGTCAGAGTGCCATGTGCATCCATGGCATGTCACAAATTTACAGAGACAGGGAAATGTCAAACAGAAAGACTAAGAAGGATCACATTGGAGAAACTTGTCTGTCAGGTGCTGTAATATCTGCACATAAGGAATAAGGAAGAATGATAGTAGCTCATGGAGTGAGGGTGGGAGGGATGTAGTATAGATGGTGATATAACCTGTGACATTCTTATCTATCCTGAGAGGCTCACCCGCTTCAACTGGCCCACAAGGATTCCACATGGAAAGATATTTCTCAAAACTTACAATGGCTTCTTCTGATCACTCTGTGAATGTCTATTATTCTTGAGATATAAGAGGTTGACCCCTTTGAGTCTTCCAAATGTGTAAATTATATGTTGTTCTGATGGTGACAATATCACTGACCTGCAACGTTAAGAGTTAATGTTGGCACATACGTTGAGTAGGATTCTTATTCAGTTGCCTCATCTGTGAAAATCCGATATTACTGGCTGGTAATGCTATGGCCAGCACCAGTTTATGGACTGAGCTCGATTTAATTCCCTCCCATACAACCTTCTTGCTGGGTGAAAATTGGACTGTCATTGACTACATTATATTTATTTGAGGTAAAATATTATTATTTCTTTCTTCCCTGAATATTAACTGACCTGTCCCACATTTTTAGCATTTTCTGTTTTTACTGAATAGAAATAAGGTTGTCTAATCAACTCAGTGCCTTGTTGAGTCCTGAATCAAATATAATCACACAATTGCTCTGTAATATGTCAATCAATCACAGCAGAGTAAGACATCCAATAGAGGAAAGAAATGATGTACAGGCACTTTCTAAAATGTGACTGGCTAGAAAATGTCAACCTCTATGTGATAAGGTAGAACTTCCATTAGCATAGCTAAATTCCATTCAAACTAATATTGTTCTGTGGAGTAATTTACAGCAAGTGATTGCTGATTTGTGGAAATGTTTAGACAGCTTTCCCATGACTATATCTAGAATAATGGGCTAGGAGATCTGTGGGTGGTGCAGGTGTGTATATCCCTGCTGGAGAGTATGGCAGGGTGGTCCCTGCCTATTACTCAGTTTTGGATTACAGTTTTGACAGTAAATGAATTTGTCAGAACATGGGTTAATGAAGTAATCCATATATTATATTCCATTAAGTCTTAGAGAGACAAGGCCACTTTTTCTCTGACTTTCATTTGATCTGTTCTTGCCGAAGACGATATAAAGTGAAGTTGTGTTATATTTCAATGGCTGTAATTGCTCCTTTTGACCATTGTTTATTTAAGGCTGCATTGCCCATAGATCAAAATAATAATATAAACCAAAGTATGTCACAGAAGCTTGAAAAATAGAAACTTTGAAAAATATTATTCAATGCCACTATAAAGTGTCAGTGGGTATAGTATATGTTGTGTAATGTTTCACAATCAATGCCCCCTATCAATCATGGCAATGTTAAAAAAAAGTGCTGACATTACAGTAAAGCGTGTTAGTGTAGCATCTGCCTAACTACTATTTGCTTCACTGATGCATTTCACAATGACTCATTGCACCAACGCGCTATCCATTCCATACACTCTATCCTGTCCTCTGAAAGTTAGGCTATTGATTAGTGCTAATTACCACAGAATTATGAGCAGTTATGATATAAATGCATGGTACTCTCTGCATAATCATTTTCTTTCCTTCCCTCAGTGTTTTGGTAAAAGTCACCTGATAACAATTTAAAATTGTGAAAATAAATATCTTGAGTTTTTCAAACTCTCAACTTTTCACCTATTAAGTTTCCAAGCTATTATGTTAGTTCCTATCATTTCTAGATTGAGGACCTAAGAGAGTTAAATATTGCTGAGAATTATTTTGAGAGAAAAGAGCACCTTGTCCTTGTCTGCAAACGTCCCAAATGACATATCATTACAGAGATAGGAAGGACACCTGGTCTGTGTGAAATGCTCTATTGTATGGTACCTGCTGAACCATTCTGCTGGAACAGGGCTGCTCAAAAATCCTAGATCATAGAAAATAAAAATTAGTCAAGATGCAATGAACAACATGCAGTAATTTGATGTGCCTATCAAAAATAGTCTTTATAATTTTGCTTTGCAGAATGTTTGCTCTGACATTTTTCTCCATTAGTTTGGTTGCAGTTAGTTTTTAATTGCAGTTAATTATCTTTCTCCTGACACAACCAGCAGTTACCCTCCTGCCACTAAGACAGTGGGGCTACCGTATTCTCATCTGTCCCTTTTATTGTGATTCTGTCATTTCCGGGATTTACTGAAGGACAAGGCAGGCCATGTTAATGATACGGTCTTCTATGATAATAGCTTCGCTACAGTGAGATAGTTCATCTGGATTCTCAGTGGGAATTTAACAAACCTTTTCTTTAACAACACAATTGATGGATCAGACAGGGACCTATATTATTGAACACACGCTAATCAAATATGGTAATCAGTTTTCACACTTGCCAGAAACCTAGCTAAATGTAACCATAAAAAAAGTTACATTTCGGAGTAGGCGTAACTAATCCAAGATTTCAGTTCACTTGCAGATGAACTTGCTACAGTATGGGTTGGTGAAACAATTCCTTCACACAGAGTTCCTAATTATAAAAGTTATGTGTAAGCCAATGTAAGGAGATAAGATTACAAAGCAAAGGAAGCTTGTGGTATCCTAGAGAGTTGCTTGAGAGATCATAACTATAAAGATTTGCCTGGTCACCTTCTAAATGGTTTGGTGCATCACATGGGGATTTAAAGGGGAAAGAGAACAATAAGCAATAGAAATGGTACGGAAGTTTTAGAGCTATCATTACATTATCATGTCTCAAAGCTAAGACAAATTGCAAGCTTTAATTTTACATATCCAATCTAAATCCAGTTAAGGATATTTGAGGAGTTGTATTTTTAATGATCATGTTGCCTGCAATTTTAAATCATTTTTCATTAGCTCCCCGTTTCCATTTCATTCACTTCAACCTTGAGGGTTTTCATCATCTTGTAGAAACTATTAATGTCAGTATGCATTGACCCAACTGGGTATATTTTTAGATAGAAATCGTGCTTAAGTTTTCTTCCTGTGAGAGAAAACATTCTTTGGGGGACTTCAGCAAGGGAACCTGACTAAACCTGAACCTAAACAAATCAAGTTCAAAGGATAGTGAAGGCCAATCCTGCACTGGAGTTAATTTTCTATTGCTAAGTATGCAACTGTCATCAATTTGAGGACTAGCTTCAGAGTGAATTATTGCAATTTATTTTGCATGTAGACAATTAATAATTGAATTCAATATCATAATAAATATATGTTTAGGGATTAAGCTAGTGTAGTAAGAAGTGAAGGTATATTTTAGGGTGGGAAGGCTAACAACATTTGTAGATGCAGGGTGGTATTGCTTTCAATTTCCCTCTCATTCTGTCTCTCCCTGCAGCTCAGTATGTGTTCCAAAATATAAAGATTATGTCGGGCCAGACCAATGAGTTTATTTTGCAGTTACCAAAGATAGTTCTGATTTAGACAGTGACCAGATCCATTGATACAATATCTCACCTTGATAGTCCCTCATTGGTCTTATCCCATAGGCTTGTGAAAATAACTGCCAAATAAGGGAAAACAAAGGGGGTGATGGAGATCAGGAAAAAAATGAAAGTAAGGAAGCAGTGACCTTAGATTCTTTCTGTTTTTGCAAGCCTATGTACTAGGCCTGTTTCTAACATTTGTGTTCACCAGCCTCTGCAGTTTTCCTTGGCTTAATTGAAGAGCTAAACAAACTAATTAATCATTTCAACCCATAAAAATGACAGGATTCATACGGTAGCATTCTTCACCGGCTCCAATTTGTTTTTAAATCCCCGCAGCAATTTATTTGCTGAATATGCAAGATTTCCCCCATGAAAATTACAAATTGTAGTCAAGGTTAACTGCCTAATATTCTCATTCAATATTTATTTTTTTAAAGGGAGGAAGGGTTGCTGCTGAAAGTATTTTCTTAGGTTATGAAAACTGGTTTGTTAATCAAAATGACAAGGACACTGTCCTTTTGATAATACTGTTCATATACAACTGAATCATCGAGAATAAAAAATGAACTTTATTAATCAACAGCTCCTGATTAATTGTAACAAAGTGATAGTCATAAATTTTCCTTCATTTTAATAATTCTTGCAGAAAGCTAACAATCTCCCTTGTGATTAAGGGGCTTTTGGGGGCTAAACTTGTGTAGTAATGTCACATTGGATACTTTGACAGTGGCGAGACTATTCCATGGACAACTTTCATGCCCCTGACAGTTAGGAAATACAGTTATCACCCATATCTGTGTAGGAACGCATCATTTCTATAGGTCTGAGACAAAGTGAAGGAATTATTGTTACCAGTAAAATATCAACAGAATGTGACTCATAAGGAAACCTTTTCTCCTCCTTTTATTTTGCATAAACTTGTTATACTCGCACTAATTTTATTTTATTTTTTTTCGCTCAGGGACTGCTGTACTGCACCGGCTAAATAATTATTGGAATGAAGAATTAAATCAAGGAAGTATGTGATGTATCTAATTTGAGATGTTCTTCGTGTCGCAGTAAATGCTGTAATGAGGAAGTCATCACTGTGAAAACATCACAGCTAGCTGATCCTTTTTCTGAATGCATTTTTTAAAACATAAACTTATTTAATTAGCCAGCATTTTTTTTCAGTCTTTTGTTAGTTGTTTATTTGCGTCCTCATCAGTCTTGACACACACCAATTAGTAGCATGTAATTGTTTAACCTTCTCATAGGGTGTATAAGAAAAGCAGAATGCTTGCAAGGAAACAAAACAGGGATTTTTGGCTTGTCATAAGGTACACATGAACTGCAAAGCAAACTGCTTTGCATGCTGTAACTTCCCACATATCTCAAAAATGATTGTGTAATAATTTTAGATTTTTCTTTACATACGACAGGGAAATTCCTATCCCTCTAAAGTTTATTTTGTTGTGTTGGATGCAAATTTTAAGCAATGATAAACAAACACAAAACACATGAGATGATGGAAATCTGGACTGAATCCAGATCATGACAATTTTGTATATTTTTCTGCGTTTCCATTACCTTTCAAGTCAGTATTATACTTGCTTGGCAATGTCAGTTTCCTTTTTGGGATGACCAAAAATATTTTCCGATCTTTCCAAAGCACAACATTAGAATGCAACATCTTGTATACACAAAAAAAATCTCCTCAGAAACAAAACTGATGCTTGAATCATTCTAGGATATGAGAGGTTTACGTGTCTCGAGTGTTTAAATGAAAGACAATAGTAACTGTACACCTTGTTCCCACATGCTCAGATCTAGTTCCTTACTTGTATCATTGAAATAAGATGCTAAGAACTTGAGGGCTGGTTGATACATCAGTAATTTGCAGCCATTTCCTATTCGGGTAGGCTGTTGCCTTTCAATAAGCTTCTATTTACTGTGAATGTACCTTTCATGGAAGAGTTCTTCTTTACATCAATCCCCTGTGTATTCAAATCAAGTCTCAATAACTCTGTTTTAATGGAGATAATGTGAAATATAGGGTAACTATGTTTTTAACAGGTATGATGAATGGCTGTACTTTTGCACACAGGAATTACTTGCACAGGAATTTTCTGCCATACCTATATCACTCAATTCCACAAAGAAACCCCTCAAAATAGCCCTGGCAGAGTCTTACTGTTTATCTTAAAGTTTATTGACTTATGTGCCACAGTGCTGAGATTGAACTTTTATCATTGTTATGGGTCTGTATCAAGTTATATTTTTCTACAAATAGCCAGGGAGGCTTTCTTGTGAAATCATTCAAATGCTACTTAAGGCAAGTTCAACCATCTGAATCATTTTCAAAGAAGTAAACATTAGACAGCTTTTTAATTACATTAACACATATTTCATTTTATTCTGTCTATGTCTATTAATTTTTGTGAAATTTCTGTGAAACATTATCAAAATGCAGGCTGAGAACTGTATCTGAGCAAAACAGTGCGAATGATCTGAATTGACACACACCAAATTATACTGATACAGCCTTGAATTAATCATTGGTTCTCTTTTTACTGTCATCTGGTTCCATCAGTGGCCAGGTGTTGCCATCATGATTCAGTGGTTAAATACAAAATGAAAGACAGTGGTGATGCTTTGGAAATGTTCTGATTTTAACTCTGCTTCCAACTAGGAGATATGTTCTTCCTTGTATCACTGGAGTAATTTTTGCTGTTATTCAAAATGTTGAGGTTAATTTGCAAGTATGCATTGTGGAGAAATTATGCATGTTCATGTAGGAGATACCATCTGACATTGCAGGAATTGGCCAAATTAAGCCAATTACATTGCTGGTTACATATTCAATCATTTTCATGTTACAGTATATTTCATACAAAATTCTCTCTGATATCACTTTAGAAATTACACAGATTGGACACATTTAGATTTTTAGTAAACATATTGGTTACAGTAAACACATCTGAAAGTGAGAACCCTCAGATAAACCTAAGACCAAGTTGTGAATTCCCAAATTATTTTCTTAAAGTAAACTGTCAAAATTCAGGTGGCAACCTACTGGATATATGAAAGAAATCAGCAGCTAGTTCCACAGTACACCTATGTCGGTAAACAAGTATTGCTATCTCAATCTTTTTGGGTTGAAATCTGCTTGAAAGGACAAGCAAATGCAACATTATATACTGACAACTCAGACTTTCATATTGCACTCTTGACAGGCAGGCAGAACAATTCGATGTCACTTGGTCTTCAGTGAAACTGCATAATGTTCATTTACATTAATTGTTCAGAAGGAGGTGTTTTGCCCTGTTTAAAACATCATAAAAAAACATGTAAAGGCATTTTTTTTAAGCAAAATAGTTCAAACATGTTCATTTTTGTACTTTATTTTATATAAATCCTAATTAGATTTGGAATAAGTTCCAAATTTTTTACCTTTAAACAATTATTTGCCTACAAGAACGGATCACTTACTTCACTATAAACTTGCACTTACAGCTTTTTGTAACAGGATTGTAATTCTAAATAGTATTGTTTGCTCAAACTTTACAGGAAAAAATGCAGCACCCTAGGTTTGAATTGTTTTTTGTTTTACTTCTTCTGATGTTACTAATGTGTTAATGTTGAACTCTCAGAAGCTTGCTAATTTCAGTTGCTAATGTCTGCATTTGATGTAAAATTTGGGAGAAGGTGCTGGCGATTCTAATACAGGTTATTAATCTCTAGTACATGTTTTATTAGCATGAATTTACTGTAACACAATTGACGAGTAGGGGACACTGTTTCTTCAGTGTAACCTTTATAACGTGTGTTGACTGTAACATGATTACATTGTTAACACTTCAAGAGCTATTGTTAAAGTGTAATTTTTCTATAATGCGGAGTTGCACAAGAACACAATCATCGTGTTATCGAAGAACTACCTGTGTGTCAAGAAGTACATTGCACATCTTTTGATGTTTACACATTTCATCAACAGACCACTTTGCTTGGAAACTTGTTCGAAGTTTGCCCAATGAAAATGTGAGCTTATTTTCTTGCTGTATGGCCCACTTGAATAGTAAATGCTTTCTCCAGCTCATTATCAGTGCTCGGCCTCTATCCATCCTGCTGCCATTTTCTAGAACTCTCCATAAGTCTCTGTGATGAGGCAATGTTTTGTCTTGTTTTCCAATCTTCAAAACTACACTTTTCATGATTTTTTTTATGAATGCCATCAGTCAGCTTTGCTGGCTACTTGACTTTGTTACTGCTTGAAACATGATATTCTTTGAATGTTAAAAATCACACAACAACAGATTATAGTCCAACAGGTTATTTGGGAGCACGGGCTTTGGAAGGGTTACTCCATCAGGTCGTTGTGGAGTATAAGATCTTAAGACACGGAATTTATAGCAAAAATTTACAGTGTGATATAACGGAAATTATATATTAGATTAAATTCCCTTTAGTGTGGAAACAAGCCCTTTGTCCCCACCAGTCCACACCAACCCTCTGAAGAGTAACCCACCTAGACCCATTTCACTTTAACTAATGCACTTAACACGATGGGCAATTTAGCATGGCCAATTCACCTGATCTGCACAAATTTGGACTGTGGGAGGAAACCCACGCAGAAACAGGGAGAATGCGCAAACTCCACACAGACAGTTGCCCGAAGCTGGAATCAAACCTGGGACCCTGTGAGGCAGCAGTGCTAGCCCTGAGCCACCGTACTGCCTTGAAAAAGGCCTGGATTGTTTGTTAAGTCTCTCACCCTTTTGAATGACCATGTTGGTTTCAGTTCTTTCATATGTGAATTGTAAATCTTTTTTAAAAGTCGCATTCTCAAGTGAACCTTAGCAATAGGTGTCATGTCGGCCCAGATACTGTAATACATTGAAGGTGTGAGGTGCCCTGTGTGAGACTGTCTGTGTCACAATGGTCAGACTGATTCTAATCTAAAAAAATGGATTTACAGAATCTTACATGGATTCATGCAGTGTTTGAGCAAAGTAAAATGTAATTCTGAAAGTACAAATTCACCCCACAAACTTGTGTGTATAGCAAAATGGGGTCACCTGTTGTGTGACATCAACCCAAGGTCCCGGTTGAGGCCATCTCCATGGGTAACAAACTTGGCTATCAGCCTGTGCTCGGCCACTTTTCGTTGGTGCCTGTCCTTGGAGGATGGTCACCCGAAGGTCTGAGACATACATACATACATACATATATACACACACACACACACTTCTACAAACCCATACACTCACGCAGACCCTCTCTCATATGCTCACACATACACTCCCACACATTGTTGTAAACCAATAGAATGGGCAGGATGTGATGGCAGTCAGTGGCTAGCACTGATTTGGCTCTTGACTTACCATGCAGAATTTCACAAGTCCCATTAACACCCTTTTTCAAACATGCACAGCTGAACAATGAAGAATTCTGCACTAGTGTTGGTTAAATAAATCACACCAGGGCTTTCAAGTGACATTTTTTTAGCTTAATTTCACCATTGCAGAATCAGTGGAATTATCCACACTATCTTGTCAGACTCACAACACAGTGCTCCTTGACCTGAGCTAAGAGTTCAGTGCATGTTAAAGGCTTTGAAAGAAAGCCTTTGTTCACCTTGTTTTTAAAATGAAAGGCAGAAAGTTTAGAGGGGATTTGAGGAAAATCTTTTTCACTCATCTAGTGAGTGGGATTCCCGAATGCACTGCTTGGATGGGCAGTTAAGGTAGGAAACCTCACAACCTTTTAAAAGTATTTGGATGACCATTTGAAGTGTCTTAACATTCAAGGCTATGGGTCTCGTGCAGGAATGTGGGTCCAGTGTTGATATTGGTATGTTTATGGCAGTACAGATTTGATAAGCTGAAGAGCCTTTTCTGTATTGTATGATTCTATGAAAGCATGCCCTCAGTGATTGGCACTTCAGCACAGTCCCTCTTTAACAGCAGCAGGATAGTGAAATACAGCACAAGCAGCAGAGAGGTGATGTTGTTCACAAAGGTAAGAAAAGGACAGCTCTCAGCAGAAGATAATAACTACTAATTGCAGTCAGAGATCACATACCATGCTTCCATCTCAGCCAGGAGCAGTGGCTGAAGCTTCTATAATTCAACAAGGAGATGGCCACTGATCTGTCTAACCTCCTTCAACCAGACCTGCACCAGAAGAACAGAGTAAGGATGGCTTAGCTTACTGTCACCCTTAATATCTATGGCTCAAGATCCTTCCAGACTGGAAGTAGCAACACCACCAACATATTTCACTTCACTGTGCACTCAGTGATTATGAACTCAGAAGCAGGAAAAAAAGACATTGTTTTATTTCTAAAGTTAAAAAAAAAGGATTTCAGCATCATTGGCATGTTCAGCATTTATTGGCCATCTCTAATTGCTCTGGAGTTAGTGGTGGTGGGCAATGTTCCTATTCAGCATTGCAGGTGGATGGCCATGCAGTTTGTAAGTTACTGCATAGATTTATTAGGTTAAATAACACATGCGAGGATGGGATAAATAATTTAAAGAACTGTGCACTTAGTAGAGATGGACCACTTAAAGAGAATTTTGGTGATATAATGTCTTCATGATCAGTTCCTGTTCATGAGGTGTTTGCACACCCACAATGCCATTGTGTAAGGAGTCCTGACCCAATTTGAGTGAAAAAACAGATTCATTCAAAATCAGGATGGTATGGGTCTTGAACGAGAACTTTCAGATGGTGGTGTTACTATGCACCTGCTCTTTTTGGCCTGCTGAATGATGGAGATTGCAACTTTGGAAAAGCTTATTAAGCAGAAGTGAGGAATGAAGAGCAGACGTATGGCTAAATTTGCCTGGGGAATGGGTCAGGAAGATATACCTGACTGTGGGTAGTTCTAGGAGTACCACACCTCAATGGGAGATGAATTGCAACAATAAAAAAGTTCCGTTAATGCATGATTGTCATCCTGCAACACACAGAATAATATAGTAGTGAATGCCCATTATTTTAGCAGTAGGTATTCAATCAGATGTTCCCACCATCAAAACCCACCACAGTAAACCAGAAGTTGAATACTTAGTGACAATAATTGCCCACTCTAGACAAGGATCATCACTCCCTCTGATCACATGTAGTATGTGTTTGTATAACAGAATCCATGCTGTTACTATGACCATCATGAACCACACCACTGGTATTCGAAAGCACGGTTCTGCTGCACAGGACACTTAAGAAGAACTCGTTCGTCCTCACTAGAGTGTCACTAACTTTGAGGTGGTTTCCAACTTTCTATGCAACTGGAAAATCATAAGGACAAAGCCTCTTCCATAAAGTCTTAGGCAAGTAAGGGAGGAAAAGGTAAAGAAGAGGAGAAAGAGCAGAAGAAGGTTAATAATAAGAAAGGGGAGATGATGATGAAGAAGGAAGAGGAGGAGAAGAAAGTGGGGAGCAGGAGGAGAAAGAGGAGGAGGAGGTATCCACAGTATTATTGGTCAAGATAAAGATGACTGATTTGTAATACAGAGTAATGCCGATGGATTCAATTCCTGTACTGGCTGAGGTTACCATGAAGGATGCTCCTTCTCAACCTCTCCCCTTGCCTGAGGTATGGTAACCCTCAGGTTAAATAAACACCAGTTGTCTCTCCTAATGAGAGAGCAACCATATGGTTCACGTGGAGTATGTCAACTATATGTTTACCTTTATCTGCTACAGGTAGGCATCTCATCAGACTGGGTTCTGTTTAATGGTCCCCACATCCATGTTTCATTGAAAATAAGAGCAGGATAGACCGTTGAGTCCATTGTGCCCATTCTGCCCTTCCTCATGATCATGGCTGTTCCTCTATCTTAATAACATCAAACTGTACAGCACAGGAATGGGCCCTTTGGTCCAAAAAGTTGTGCCAATCATGAAGCCAAAAGAAATTCATCCCTTCTGCCTGCTTTTTGTCCATTTCCCTCCATTCCTTGCATATTCAGCTGCTTATCTAAACTTCCCTTAAGTGCCCTTATTGTATCTGCTCCACCATCACCCTGGCAAAGCGTTCCAGTTCCTACCACTCTCTGCGTAAAACTTGCCCCTCATGTCTCCTTTGAATCTTCCTCCTCTCACCTTAAATGCACACCCCCTTACATTAGACATTTCAGCTCTGGGAAAAAGATTCTGACTGTCAAACCAATCAGTGCATCTCATAATTTTATAAGCTTTTATCAAGTCTGCCCTCAGCCTGTGCTATTCCAGAGAAAACAGCCTGAGTTTTTCTAGTCTCTCCTTATAGTTTATACCCTCTAATCCAGGCAGCATCCTGATAAATCTGCTCTGCACCTTCTCCAAAGCCTCCACATGCTTCCTGTAATGTGGCAATTAGAATTGAAAGCAATACTCTAAAGTGGCCTATCAAAGTCTTATAAAGTTGCAATGTGACATCCTGACTCATGTACTCAGTTCCAGGAACAAGAAAGGCAAGCATGCCATTTGCTTTCTTTACCACCCTATCTACTTGTGTGGCCACTTTCAGGGTGCTATGGATTTGAAACCCAAGATCCTTCTGCACATCAATGCTGTTCAGAGTCCTGCCATAACAACTCTCTCTCTCTTCCACATTTAGTCTCAATAAATCTATTTATTTATTTCTTAAATATATTCAGGGACTTGCCCTCCACAGCCTTCTATGATTGAGAATTCCCCTGGTTTACCATCCTCTAAGTAAAGGAAGTTTCCTCCTTTCAGTCTGAAAATATGTATGCTTTGCTCTGAGTCTGCCATCCCTTGTTCTAGACATTCCAGACAGGGGAAGAAACATCCTTATATCTATGATTTGGAGTTACCAGTGTTGGACTGGGGTGGACAAAGTTAAAAATCACATATCACCAGGTTATAGTCCAATAGGTTTATTTGGAAGCTCTAGCTTTCAGAGTGCTGCTCCTTTTCAGGTGATTGTGGAGAATAAGATCATGGTCACAGAATTTATAGCCAAAGGAGTCTAGTGTCATGGAGATGTGATAAATTAAACCAGTGTATCCCATTCTGTTTCTGTTCTTTGATATGTAAATCCCAGAACGTCTTTTAAATTACATTCTCAAGATAGCTCTAGCTTTTCTAACAATAGATGTGAAGTCTGTCTGTGTCCCAATGTTGAGTCAGACTGACAAGCCCGCTGCATAGTTTTACAGAGTTTTGCATGGGTTCCTGTATCTAGACAGTCAAGCACTATCAGAATTTTACATGTTTCCATATGATCCCCTCTCATTCTTATAAACTCCATCAAAAACAGGCACAGTGTACCCAGCCTCTCCTCATACAACAAACCTCCTATCCAAGAAACAGTGTGGTGAATCATTGCTATACTCCCTCAATGGCAAGTATGTCTTTTCTTAGGTAAGGAAACTGAAGCTGTCCATGGTAGGCCAGATGTGCTCTCACCAAGGTCCTCTACATCTGCAATAAGACTTCCTTGTTCCTGTACTCAAATCCGCGTGCAACAAAGGCTGGTACACCAACTACTTTCCCAGTTGATGGCTGTACTTGCATGCTAGCTTTCAACAATCACACAATTCCTCAGCCTTCTACCTCTTTCCTATGAGCTATCAATGACTCCTAAAGCAAAATGCATCACGAAAACAAAATCTTCCTCAACCACCCACAACACCTCCAATAATATATACAAAAGTCAGCTATTATTCTGAGGTATTCATATTGATATTATGATTAAGATTCAGGATATATCAATATTGTTTGAGAGCTTGGGTTCTCAAGTGGATTGGTGATATACAGCTTTAAATTGGCTTGTATTTCAAAATTGTGCATGCCAGAGGGGTGAAGATATTGGCTGAAATTATTCCAGCCCTTGAGCAGGATGGGCAATGGTGAGAAAGTTGTGAAATATGGTGAGAATGAAAAAAAAATATTCTTGACATCAAAGAAAATTTAAGTTTTTCAATGGTGAGTTCCAATTTTCACTAATAAACAGTGACTACCTTATTTCCATGTCTCTGCATTGCATTGTTAGTTAATCTGATATCAAACAATGGGATCTTGATCAGATGGGCCAATGGGCTGAGATGTGGCAGATAGAGTTTAATTTAGATAAATGTGAGGTGCTGCATTTTGGGAAAGCAAATCTTAGCAGGACTTATATACTTAATGGTAAAGTCCTTGGGAGTATTGCTGAACAAAGAGACCTTGGAGTGCAGGTTCATAACTCCTTGAAAGTAGAGTTGCAGGTAGATAGGATAGTCAAGAAGGTGTTTGTTATGCTTTCCTTTATTGGTCAGAGTCTTGAGAATTGGAGTTGGGAGGTCATGTTGCGTCTGTACAGGACATTGATTATGCCACTTTTGGAATATTGCATGCAGTACTGGTCTTCTTCCTATCGGAAGGATATTGGGAAATTTGAAAGGGTTCAGAAAAGATTTACAAGGCTGTTGCCAGAGTTGGAGGATTCGAGCTATAGGGAGAGGTTGTATAGGCTGGGGCTGTTTTCCCTGGAATGTCGGAGGCTGAGGGGTGACCTTATAGAGGTTTGTAAAATCATGAAGGGCATTGGTAGGATAAATAGACAAAGTCTTTTCCCTAGGTTGGGGGAGCCCAGAACTAAAAGGCATAGGTGTAGGATGAGAGAGGAAAGATATAAAAGAGACCTAAGGTGTAACTTTTTCATTCAGGGGACGGTATGTGTATGGAATGAGCTGCCAGAGGAAGTGGTGGAGGCAGGTATGCAACATTTAAAAGACATCTGGATGGGTATATGAATAGGAAGATTTGGGAGGGATATGGGCCAGGTGCTGGCAGGAGGGACAAGATTACTTTGGCATAAATGATCAGCATGGATGAGTTGGACCAAAGGGTCTGTTTCAATGCTATATACTTCTATGACTCTATTTATGTGCAGCTTGCAATTCTCCCATGCACGAACTAGATGGTGTAAATTCTTGGCATGAAAGGCTAAGTGGTCACCTGGTGGAATTAGCTCATTGTCTGCTTTCTTTGAGCCTCCATTTTAAGTTCCATTGACCAACATTTCATTGTATTCCCTTGAAATCACTTCCATCCTTCATCCACTGCACTCAGCATCAGTCAGAAAACAGCTTCACCACATTATCACGGCTGATTTTAAACTAATGCCTAATACACTTCAGGACTTCACCACTGCCCTGTTGAGTTGATTGTGTACATTGCAATATTTGCGCTAGATTGAAAAGTCATATTTCCATCTTATGCATCTGCACAGGATGCATTTTCAGGCTCTTAGCTTGCTTTATTTGTGCTCACTCCCCTTGTGGTTACTTGGAGTTTGTTTACCTAAATTTAGAAAGGATGGAGCTCATTTGACGTCATTTGAAAATATCGCTATGAAAGTGAAATGGCAAAAAGATGCTTCAGCCTGTGACAGTGTGTTCTGGCAGTTAAGAATGTGTGCACCTGTATATCAGAACAACAGTCTGCAATCTGTGAGGTTGTTAAAAGAACAATACTCTGTGTTTATGAACTTGTCTCTGTAGCTTACCATTAAAATGTTGGGATAATTAGAAAGAAACCTCATCAGACATTTGTAGAAAGTGCGAGAGAAAGAGGAAAGCAATGGGATGAGTGGCTTTGATCTCTGAAGTTGGAAAAGAAATTGAGAATTTGAAGGAAATAATAATTATGGACCAATTCTAAAACAGGATTCTGGTGACCTTAAGACTTACTTGGATGAGTGTCAGGTATCGAAGATCTAAGAAGTGGAAGTCTAATGGATGCCGATGTACAAAGTTATCTATGCAGAAATGGTTAAATGGGAATCAACATGGAGAGTAGGGAATAGCAAATGGGGAGTTGCTAAGTGTTTTCATTTTAGAAAACAAACAGAAACTTTTCAGATAATAAATGAGATAGGCAAGAAGTGCAAAATAAGTAAAACAAAATGTGCTTGCACTGTAATAAGACATATCATACAAAAGCCAATTTTTAGATAAGATTCCCTATAGTGTGGAAACAGGCCCTTCGGCCCAACAAGTCCACACCGACCCTCTGAAGAGCAACCCACCTAGACCCATTTCCCTCTGAAAGATGCAACTAACACTCCAGGCAATTTAGCATGGCTAATTCACCTTACCTGCATATCTTTAGACCGTGGGAGGAAACTCATACAAACATGGGGAGAACATACAAACTCCACACAGACAGTTGCCCAAGGCTGGGAATTGAACCCAGGTCCCGAGCACTGTGAGACAGCAGTACTAGCCACTGTGCCACCCCGTTGCTGGAAGTTAAGTGGGAGACCTACTGTATTAATAGGATTTCCTAAGGAATCTTCATAAAGTTGTGTATCAGGTAAAGAACTGTGTACTAAAACCGAAACATAGGCTACTATGAAGATGGAGATCCCTCAGAAAATTCTTGATTATTGCTCAAGAGAATCTGAACTCTGAAGCCTCTGACTGGTTTATTTTAGAGGGAGAGGCAAAGGGTGAGGTATTTCTGAATTCTTCTTGTCAAGGAGGCAAATCAACAAAGATGCTGAGAGACACTAGAGCAAGTCAGACACTGATGCTAGTTGCTGATACTATTTGTCCTCCAGCACGGCTAATGAAGGAATGAAAGTAATTGCATGAATACATGAAGGTTGCAAACTAATCCTAAAATATAGAGTTGGATTAAAATTTAATTATAAATTAAAATATAAGTCAATATAATTTCTATAAATATTTAAATGTAAGTGATTGACAAATGGAGAAGTTATAACTGGAGTAGTGCAACAAGGATATGATTTTATCTTGGGTAATTACCCAGATGGTAGAACAATATTAGGTGCTGTGTTAAAGCACCCATGCCATGGTGGTGCGGATGTCGGACTGAGGTGGACTAAGTCAGAAGTCACATGACACCAGTTTGTAGGCCAACAGGTTTATTTGAAATCACAAGCTGACCCTTTGTTAAGTGAAGCAGTATAACCTGGTGCCATGTGACATCTGACTTAGAACATCCAGTGGAAGCAAAAGAAATTGAGATGCTACAAGAGGAACATTCCTGGATTATTCACTGACTATGTTGTGACTGGATCTCAGCTCCGTAGAATTTAACAAGAAATGGAGATGAAGTGTAAATGCTGTGAACTATTTTAAGAACCTATGAGGAAGGGAGGAAGACAAATAGAATGAGGCTAACATAGTTAACATATCTTCTTTAATGGAAATGCAATAGATGGATCCTAAGTTGAGAGAGTTTTATCAATCTGCTGATTGAGAAATTAAATCCAAACCAATATTTGAGTGTGGCTATTTAAAGGAAAATTGTTAATGAGGAAATGAAGACCACATTAAATATCAGTTTATGAGGAATATGTAGTTGGTGGTAGTTCCGTCTGAATATCATAATGAGATTTTTATGAGTTAGTCATGGAATTCCAATGACAGGTCGCTTTGGTAATTGGGACATTCAGACTATATCGAGAACACTGTACAAGCATGGATTGTCATTGAAAATGATTTCTTAAAAGGATACGACTAGTTCCATTCATTGGTCCAGCCAAGGAATAATCAGATTTTGTAAATCTGGATGGACTTAGTCAATGAGAGGTCATGTCATTCACAATTAAAAATACAATAGCAAATATTCAACAATTGGTCAACAGGTTAATCAAAGGATTGTAAAACAGTGTTATGAATATTGATGATTTGATTGTGTTTAGCTAAACATATGCAACACTTCAACAAATTGTTTGGTTGTTTACAAAGAGCCAATTTGGTCATAATTCTGAGTAAAACTGGATTTGCCAAAGCAAAATTTACTTATTTGGACACATTGTGTGAGAAAAAGCCAAACAGAACCTAGAGAAGAAAACATTGTGGCTATCTTGGAGTTTCTGGTGTATAAAATAAAATATGAGACTTTGTATATCTTGACATTAATGGATTAAATCAGAAGTTCGTTCTGAATTTCAACCCAGTTTTGATTCCTTTGACAAGTTGTTATAGAACGTCAGGAAATTTGAATGGACAAAGAAATGTTAGTTTCTTTGACAACTTGAAAGCTGTACTGACTAAAGCACCAGTCTTAGCAGCACCAAATTTATGCTAAGACATTTAAACTGGCTGTTGATGACAGCAATATTGGTGTTGGCGTAATAATATCACAGGAGGATGAGTTGGGAAGTGGATGACCAATCAGTTATTTCTCATGCAAGTTGAATGCATGCCAACAGAAATATTCAAATGTGTTGAAGGAGGCCTTAAGTTTGGTATTGGCTCTACAACATTTTAAAGTCTACACTTCTGACAATTCTGCAGAAACTATGATTTGTATGGGCTATTATCCTTTAACTTTTTCTTGAAAAAATATCTGCATGTTTTATGGGAAATAAATGCTACAACCATAAAATGAGAAAATTATTCACATCGCAGAAAGAGACAACATCATAGATGCTTCATCAAGATCAAATTTGAAGGAAGGGGGAACTTGTGTTAAATATGATCATTATGGGAAATTCTTGTATTAAAGGAAACATATTGTTACTGTTAAGTTAAATCTGTAGAAATAAGACAGAAACTGAGATGAGAACATTTTAATAGAAAATGAAAATCCCTGTTAAAAGTACCATTTCATATTTTTCTGCACTGAGGTGAGATGAAGGTTCATAATATTTAATTGTAATTTGAGGCTTCGGTTCTACGATGTAAGATGAATGTATAGCTTTCATTTTGATTTGTATTGCCATATTGTGTGTGTTAAGAAAGGGGTGACAGAGTTATGCTTTCATTTTTGAGGTTGCAAATTTTGGTGCAGGGAAGTCTCAGGTTTATTTCAAAGTACAAGGTAAAATAGGGTGAATCAGCAGTTCCCTCATGGGGAGGTTGCACATAACAAACCTGCTTGAATTCTTCAAGGAGATGATAGCTGAAAATGTGTTGCTGGAAAAGCGCAGCAGGTCAGGCAGCATCCAAGGAGCAGGAGAGTAGACGTTTCGGGCACGAGCCCTTCTTCAGGAAGATTCCTGAAGAAGGGCTCATGCCCGAAACGTCAACTCTCCTGCTCCTTGGATGCTGCCTGACCTGCTACGCTTTTCCAGCAACACATTTTCAGCTCTGATCTCCAGCATCTGCAGTCCTCACTTTCTCCTCAAGGAGATGATAGGCAGGTTAACCAAAGATAAGCCAGTGGATGGGATCTATCTGGATTTCCAAAACACCTTTGGCAAAATGTTGCGCAGGAGGCTGCTAAATAAGATAAGAGCCAAAGGTGTTAGGGAAAAGATACAGGCATGGATAGAGGATTGACTGAGTGGCAGTAGGCAGAGGGTGAAAATATAAGGGTCTATTTGAAGATGGCAGCCAGTGACTAGTGGAGTTCCGCTGGGACCACAATGTTTATATTATACATTAATGATTTGGATGAATGAACTGAGGGTATTGATGCAAAGTTTGAAGATGACATAAAGATAGGTGAAGGGACAGGTATTGTTCAGGAAGTAGATAGATTGCAAAAGGACTTGGACATGCTACACGAATGGGCAAGGAAGGAATTCAATGTGAGGAAGTGTGAGGTAATGTATTTTAGTTGGAAGAGTAGAGGTGTAGACTATTTTCCAAATGGTGAAAAGCTTCAGAAATGTGAAGCACAAAGGCATTCAGGACCGTCTTAAGGTTAACGTATAGCTTCAGTAGATGGCTGGGAACGCAGATGCAACAATAACATTCCATTCATTTGGACTAGAATATAAGAATCGAGATATACTGCTGAGGCTGTGGTCAGACCACATTTGGAATATTGAACCAGTTTTGGGCCCAGTATCTAAGGAAGGATGTGCTGCCATTGGAGGGGGGTCCAGAGGAGACTTACAAGAATGATCCTAGGGATCAAGAGCTTGTCATATGAGGAGTGGTTGAGGACTCTAGATCTATATTCCATAGAATTTAAAAGGGATTGGGGAGGGGGAGTGGGGGGTTGGTGGGTAGAGGCATGGCATCTGGTTGAAACTTATGGTATACTGAAAGGCCTGGATAGAGAGGGCATGGAGGAGATGTTTCCATTAGTGGGAGAGAATAGGACCTGAAAGCACAGCCTTAGAGTGAAGGGATGTCCCTTTAGAACTGAGATGTGGGGGAATTTCTTCAGACAGAGTGTTATGAATCTGTGGAACTCATTGCCACAGAGGGCTGTGGAGATCAAGTCATTAAATGTATTTAAGACAGAGAGAGATAGATTCTTGATTGGTAAGGGGTGTAAGGGTTAAGAGAGAATGCTGGGGAATGAAGTTGACAAACATATCAGCCATTATCTAATGTGAGCAGGCTCGATGGGCTGAATGGCCTAATTCTGCTCTTATATCTTATGGTCTCATGGTTAAAACATTTGTTTCAATTAGGGTTTATCACTTTGAAGTAGAGTCAGGAGTTCACAGTTAGATGTATTTCTTAAAAAGTAGAAAAACATTAAACATTTGTCTCATAGCAAGATTTCCAGTTACAGAGGAGACAGAGACAGAAACATTCAGAAAATGTATGCTGGAGGGAGAAGCTGAAGTGCTAACCTAATGAAAAGACAAGCCAGAAAACTTTTAAAGGCTGAATATATGGTAAGCTCACGTATGTGTCCTGAAGGTACTTGGAAGTCAGGAAGCCAAAAGCTCCAGTTACAGCCATGAGAGCTAAGCAAGAAGTTTTAGTATAGAGAGAATGGTAACTTTTCACTGAGTTATTATGGTAGTTGTTGGAGTAAAATTATAAATTTTTTTTGATAGTTGAAGTGAGTCAATTCTAATTACTCTTTATTTACTGTAACATAGTTTATGTTTTATTTTGTGTTAAAAGTGTTTATGTTCTTTTGTTAATGGAAAATTGATCGTCTCTTGTGAATATTTAGTGACTGACTTCTCTAATAAACATAAAGCAGACTAAACCTTATAGTCTACTGTTATGGGCTAGACTAAACCCCCTTCAAATATAACAAGGAGATAGCCTAGACTCTAAATTTTATCTTATTTAAAGGCAAATGTGAGACATTGTGTTCCAGATGTAATTCGACTGGTTAAGGTACTTGGCTTTAAGCTTTATTCTTACCCTATGGTTAAAATATAAGCAAAAAAATGAAGAACTTAGCTCTATTAGAAAACTTGACAGAATAATAGATTACTTAACTGTTAAACAACAACTGTTTCAAAGTAGTAACAGCCTGTAAACACACCCTTGGCAAAGGCAAATTCAGTAAAATGGATTGTCTCACATATAACTGTTGCACCAGAGAGAACTCTAGCTTTTATCTGTAACAGAGGAAGGAATAACTGAAGCTTTTTGTCGACATTTCCCTCAAAGGCAATTGCTAAGTCATTATGAATGGTTGGCTATGTTTCAAAAGCTTCAATTAGCACGGCAAACATTCTGAGGTAACAGTTTGTTTGATAGCTTAATTAAATAATTAACCATTCTTGATGTGGTTACTGAATTAGAGATTAATAAGTTGAGGAGATTTTAAAATGTCAGATAGATTCTATGAATGGTAGTCTTTTCCTTATAAAGTGCATAGGAGTGAGAGTTATATTAATTGCTAGGAATTTAGTTATTCCCATCTCCAGTGGTCCCACGAGTTGACTAATAAAAATTTATTTGCCCCTACTTCTGCTGACAATTTTTCTGTGTTCATAGCTTGATCCACACTGTTGATTTACCAATTTTAAAAATAATATTGCTTTCTTCAGAAAAAAACAATTCTCACAGCTTTTCCTCATATTCCTAAACAATTATAAAGTACTTATCTGCCTACTAGGACCATTTAAGCCTTCTTTTAGCTTCTCAGTGGTTTTTTAAAAAATGTAAACTTTTTCATCCTTCCTCTTAGGGACTTAAATCACATCAGGTTTCCAATGACAGACCACTGTATACTATGTTTATAATTTGGACTTCTGCCCTTGTAGTTCTAAATTCTTTATCAAGCTCTTTCCATGATTTCTAGTTATTCTAACCATTTACTGACAATCTGAGTGCCACTGCATTCACAGAAATAGACAAATGCTGAGTGCTTTTGAACTGCTGAATATTTAAAGGTATATTCACAGCTTTCTGACTGCATTTTTTGTTCTTGCTTCTCCTCTTCAGATGTTTATGGTTTGTGAAGGACTGAGGATTTCTTCAGGCTGCGCCTACTGGGGTGGGGGAGTCCAGAACTAGAGGGCATAGGTTTAGGGTGAGGGGGGAAAGATATAAAAGGGATCTAAGGGGCAACTTTTTCAAGCAGAGGGTGGTGTATGGAATGGCCAGACGAAGTGGTGGAGGCTGGTACAATTGCAACATTTGAAAGGCATTTGAATGGGTATATGAATAGGAAGGGTTTGGAGGGATATGGGCCTGGTGCTGGCAGGTGGGACTAGATTGGGTTGGGATATCTGTTCAGCATGGACGGGTTGGACCGAAGGGTCGGTTTCCATGCCGTACATCTCTATCACTCTATGACTACCACTGACTGCATATCATAATGGGCAGGATCATTGTCATGGTTACCATCTATGAGATAGTATGGTGAAAGGATTTGGGATACCTTGGGTAGATACATTGTCACTAATCCTACTGACTGGTAGAACTGTAAGCCACTGATACCAATCAGACAAGGGTGGCCTCAGAAAAGGTTTAGCAGATGATAGGTTTAAAACTGATAGAAACATAACATAGAAACATAGGAGCAGGAGAAGGTCATTCGGCCCTTCAAGACTACTCTGCTCTGCCATTCATCACGATTGTGGTTGATCATCCAACTCAATAATCTAATCCCGCTGTCTCCCTATAACCTTTAATTCCATTTGCCCCAAGTGCTATATCTAGCCACCACTTGAATAATGTTTTGTCATCAAATATTTCCTGTAGTAATGAATTCTACAGGCTCACCACTCTTTGGGTGAAGCACTGTCTCCTCATCTCAGTCATAAATGGTCCACCCCAAACCCTCAGATTGTGACCACTAGTTCAGGACATACCCACTATTGGGATGATCCTACCTGCAGCTACCCTATCCAGAATAAAGATTTCATCCAAACACTTATTAGTTACTTTACATCTCAGATATATGATGGTTTTTTGTGAGATACCAAGCTCAACTTAAAAGTATACATTACTGTTAGCTACAGTGCCTTTACACTGAGTAATTACTGGAACCATGGTACAACTACTGAGAATCTCCATATATAATGGGTAGCTCCCCCAAGGAACGGTTCTTTATATTCTCATGTACAGAGGCTCTCTCATTATGACAATTAACCTTTACAACTACTAACTGTCTTATACAACAAAATGTTGTACTCTGTAGATTTGACAGTTACACTTTAAAGAAAGAATATGAGAGGACGTTAACAGCTTTGTAATGTGGTCATGGGTTGGGCATGCTCAGACGCACATGTATGGGTAGAAAGACAAAATGAATTGGTTAGTTCATACATAGAAGTTCAGAAATCAAAAGGTTTGTTGAAATACATGGAGGGAGAAGATAGTCAAGTAGGGGCATTAGAGCAAAAACCTGACAGACTTGTCCTGGAAGCAATTGGGAGAGAAATTGAAGCTAAATGGAGAAGCAGGAGCAAGAAAATGAGGTGTGCGCACAATATTGGTACATGGACAGATGGAACTTTGAAGAAAACTGGCAAAGAAGCAAATCTACACTAACTGCCTTCCAAAGGGTAAGGGGACAATTAACAAACAATTATACATGTCTGAAATATCCATGTGAAGTGGAACATCACTGTCAGTTTTATTTCAAAAATGTTTAAACTCGAACATTGGCTTGCATGAGGCATTATTAATCACTGATGTTAAGGAAAGAATATGTTTGGTTCAAAGATTTGCTGTGTTTCTGGCAACACTTAACAAATTGGCATGACAGTCAAAGTAGGTATCAATATCTGAATAAGCATCAGGTTATGATTAAGAAAAAATCTGATTTGGTGCTAATTGGTATATGATGCAAAAAGTTCCTGAGTAGTTTTTTTCCCCCTAATTGTTTAATCATCTATCGGCTTTAAGTTGCTTCAGGGGATCAGTTAAACTGACGTTGGATCTACTGTTTTCTTTTCTTCCAGAAGGTCACAAAATATTTTCATATTCACTTTGTTTATTTGTATTTTTGAAAAGTTTAGCTTTGTGTTTATTTGCCTTCACTCAGTCACCCATCAATTTTAACTGGAAAATAGCTCCAGAGGTTTGGCTGCTGACTTTGGAACACTAGAGAAACATTCTTTTAACCATAATGCCAAAGGATATTGGACTAGGTACATTCTTAACAACTATTTCTGCCATATATTCTTTCTCAAAGCTAAAAGGCTCACCACAACTCCTCCTTAAGACAAAATCTTAACCAGGTTTGTTAGTTATCCAGAATGGCAATGTGCAAAATTTTGAATCCACCTAACCGTAATTGAGAAAATGCAAACTGCCCTCCAGAAAATTTTAGAAATAGGAATGCTTTGTCACCAAATGAATCAAAAGTAATTGTCTTGGGTTTGGGTTGTACCATTTTTAATAATAACCCTGAGCCTAAATTCTTCCTTTGCTCCTTTAAATTGGTCACTAACCTCGAAATGTGCAACTTTAACCAATTTCCCATGGACTTTAGCTTAAGATGTTTGTTCTATGTAGGGAAGTAAGAAATAAGTTGAGTAGAACACACATCTCCATTTAAGGTCATGGCAGGTCCTTAATCTTAGCTCCATTTACCTGCCTTATCTCCAAATCCCTTGATTCCCATAGAGTGCTAAAATCGATGTGTTTCACCTTGCGTAGGCTGTTTGGTGGAGTGTCTGCTGCTTCTGGGTCAGAGAAGTCTAAAGACTTACAACTCTCCGAGTAAAGAAATTTCTCCTCATGTCAGCCTGAAATCATTTTTCCTAGTTTTGGTATGAGAGCCATTAGTTCTAAACTGTCCAGCCAAGGGAACACCTCTCAATATTTACCCTGTTAAGCTGGGAATCTTTTATCTTTCAATGAGATTACCTGTCCTCCTTTTTAACTTAACAGTACAGATGGATTCCATTCAAGCTCACATCACAGGACAAAATCTCTTTCCAGAAATCAATCTACTGAATCATTGTTATACCCTCGCCCAAGCAAATACAAAATTCATTATGTAAGGAGATCCAAACTACACGCAGAACTCCAAATGTGGCCTCACCAAAATGCTGTACAACTGTAGCTAAAACTTCCTCACATATTCAACCCTCTTGCAATAACAGAAAACACATCCTTGACCTGACTTATTACTGAGAGAAGATGCTTATTAACTTTCTGATTTTCTTGTACAAACACAACCAAAACTGTCTGAACACCAGCAACAACAATTTCCCATGATTTAAAAAAGTATCTTGTTGATTTATATTTCCTACAAAAATAGAAAACCACATTAGACTGTATTTGCTAACTTCTTTCCCATATACTTTTGAACTAGAATTAGAACCCCTACAGTGTGGAATTCCTGCTCGACCCAGCAAGTTCATACCAGCCCTCCAAAGGATATCCCACCCAAACCCATTCCCCATTACTTGACATTTACCTTGACTAACCTACACATCCCTGAAGACTACAGGCAATTTAGCATGACCAATTCACCTGACCTGCACATCTTTGGATTGTGGAAGGAAACTGGAGCACTCAGAGGGAACCCACACAGGCACAGGGAGAATATGCAAACTCCACACAGACATCTGGAATCAAATCCAGGTCCCTAGTGCTGTGAGGTAGTAGTGCTAACCACTGAGCCACTATGTCATCCCATATCTGTATGTAGATCTTTCAGATTTTTAGGTTTAGAAATTTGGTTATGAAGTGCCAACATCAGAACCTATATGCCAGGGGTGTATCGTTCACTTGGTTATTATGAGTAGGGCTTGCAAAGGGGTCCATGATGGGAGTGGTACTCACTCCAGAATGCCATGTATGGGCCAGGAGCTTCCTAATTGGCTAGGCTTTGACATCAAACAGCCATTCCAGTTGATTTAATGGACATAGTCCCAACCTGGATTGTCCACTGAATATAGTCATTTGTCATTTAAAGACCATGCATTTGTGTGTGATGCAAGTTCTCCCACAAACATAATTTAAAAGACTGAAGCGTTAAACTTGCTTAGAAAGTGTGTTAGACTAATCTCTGCATTTGAAGTTTGTGGAAAAAAAATTGTGGAGTATTTTTGGAGGGGTTGTGGTGGTTTTCTGACATCCTCACAAGGATGATGAGATGTTGCTCATGCAGTGTGTAGAAGATGTCTTCACTGACCTTAACCATTTTCATGAGGTCAGGGAAGTTCTATCAGCTCTGCGGCTGGATCCTCAGGGCTTGACTCCAACAACTGAACTCACTGGCCATTTGCTTCAGTTCTCTCTTGAAGGTTTGTTCAAGACCCTCTGGTCCACTGCTGAAAAATCACTTCTCTCCACTAACTGACCTCCTCCACAAAAGTCTCTCGTGCCACATCTTGTTGAATTGAATGATTTGTTGTAATTAAGGGAAAGTGCAGTGAAAAACTTCAACTGTCACCACGTCCCGGCACCATTTCAAACAACTTAAAAATAAATAAAAACATAACTGTAAGAGAGTTCAACTTTGATCCTTAGCCACTGCTCCGTCACAGTTGCTGACTGGAATCTCACTCTGGGCTGATAAAGGCTCATGCTGCTGCTACTTCTGCCTCGTTGCCCCGCTGTCAGGATTTCTGTTTTGCCTCTACTGCCATAACCTCGCTGCCAGAGTCCCACTCCGTGATCACCATGCAGTCACCACATTGCTACCATCGCCAGACAACCGATACAGACTCATAACAATGCCATCGATGAAGCCATCACGTTGCCGCTACAACCAGGATCCTGGGCCCACAACACTGCCACCATTAAAGCGGCCTCTGAAGTTGCTGCCACTAACAGTCTTTCTCCCATCGAAGCCACCTTCCTAGCTTCTCCCACCTTCCTTGTTGATGCCATCCCACTGATGGCACTGTTTCTCTATTGCCTTATTTGCACAATAGCTGATTGCATTATAGACAGCCAGAAGAAGCTTACCTCTGTTGACTGCACTTGGAACTGGTAGTGGGAAGGGCAAGGATCCAGTTGACATAGTCTATGTGGGTACCAAGGACCAAGGTAGCATTAGGAGAGCGGTCCTGCTGAGGAGCTGTGAGCAACTCGGATCAAAATTAAAACACCGAATCACAGAAGGAATAATCTCCAGATTGCTACCTGAGTCATGTGTAAACTGACATAGATTAAATGAGATTAGAGATGTTTGGGAGGAATGAGTTTTGCTTCATGTGGCACTGCCACTAATAATGGAGAAAGTAAGAACTGTTCCGTTAGGAGTGGCTTAATTTGAACAGTGTTGGAACTAGTATTCTGGCAAATTACATAACCAAGGCTGTGGATAGATCTTTAAACTAATCAGTGGAAAGCGGGATTCAATTGAAGGGAAGTTTAAACATTCAAACAATAACAAAAGAACAGAGGTAGTGAAAAGGCCCATGATAATTAAAGTGTGATAGGAGGGGAAGGACGTGTAAGCGGAAGAGTGCAACAGAAATTAGAAACCGAATGAGTAATAATTCAGAAAAGGCAAATGTTAATGTTCTCTATCGGAATGCAATTAGCATTTATAACAATGTAAATAGGTTTACAGCAAAAATAGAAATAAATTCATTTGGTTTGATATTACAGAGAAGTGGTAGCAGAGTGACCAGGACTGTCAACTCAGGATTCAAGGGTATCTGATGTTTTGGAAAAATAGTCAAAAAGGAAAACGAGGTGGGCAGTGTTGTTAATGAAGGAATATATCTGTCTGATGTTGAGGAGTGACAGAGGTGTAATAGATGTTGTGGAATCGAAGAATAGAAAGTAAAATAAGTGGGAGTTGTCTATAGGCCCTGGAAGAGCTGCATAATGGTGGGATGAAGTGCAATTCGGGAAACAGTGGAGGCATGAGAAATGTTGGCCTTTACTGCCCAGTATTGGAGTTTAAAAACAGGGAAGTATAAGGTGGGGGGGTGAGTTTGGGTGCAATGACCTTTGGAGGGTCAGTATGGACTCAATGTCTTTTACATGTTGTAGTTATACTCACTTCCACCACTTCCTCAGGAAGTTCATTCCATATATGAACCACGCCTCTGAGTAAAAAAACTGTCTCTTCTGTCTTTTTAAAATCTCTCTCCTCCCACCTTAAGATGTAGCCCCTCACCTTGAAATTCCCCATCTTAGGGAAAAGACAACTCACATCAACTTTATCTATACCTCTCATTATTTTATAAACTTCTATCAGGTTGCCTCTCAACCTCCTACTCTCCATTAAAAAAATATCAAGCTATCCAGTTTTTCCTAATAACTCAAATCTTCCATACTTGGCAACATCCTGGTAAGTCTCTCCTGAATCCTCTCCATCTTAATAATATCCTTCCTATAACTGGATGATCAGAACTGGACACAGTATTCCAGAAAAGGCCTCACCAATGTCCTGTACAACCTCAACATAACATCCCAACTCCTATACACAAAGGATTGAGCATGGAGGTAAGTGTGTCAAATACCTTTCTAACCACCCTGTCTATATGTGACGCAAAGTTTAAAGGGTTATGTATCTGCATCCCAGGTACCTCTTGCCCTACTATCAATTGTATAAGCCCTACCCTAGATTGTCATACCGAAATGCAATATCTCACATTTTTCCAGATTGAACTCCATCTGCCATTTGTCAGCCATTTAAGATCCCTTTGTAATCTTAGAAAACCTTCTTCACTTTCTACTATGCCACCAAATGTTGTGTCACCCACAAACATACTAACCATGCCTTCTATATTCTTATCAAAATCATTTATATAAATGACAAACAAAAGAGGACCCAGAACCGATCCCTGTGGAACACCATTGGGGATCACAGGCCTCTAGTCCATAAAACAACCCTACACCATTACTCTCTGTCTTCTGCCATTAAGCCAATTATGTATCCAATTGGCAAGCTCACCCTGAATCTCATGTGACTTAATTTTACTAATTAGTGTACCATGCAGACCTTGTCAATGGCTCTTTTATAACATCCTCAAAAAACTCAATCAAGTTTGTGAGACATGATTTTCCTTGCACAAAACCATGCTGGCTATCCCTAATCAATGTTTGCCTCTCCAAATGTCTATAAATTCTATCTTTGATAATCATCTCAAACAGGTGAAAGTGAGGACTGCAGATCATAGTCTAGATTTGAGTGGTGCTGAAAGAGCACAACAGGACAAGCAGTATCCGAGGAGCAGGAGAATCAACGTTTCAGGCAAAAGCCCTTCCTCAGGAATGAGCCTCCAGAGTGGAGAGACAAATGGGAGGGGGGTGGGGCTGGGGAGAAGGTAGCCAAGAGTACAATAGATGGATGGAGATGGGGATGAAGGTGATAGGTCAGAGAGGAGGGTGGATCGGATAGGTGGGAAGGAAGATTGGTAGGTAGGCCAGGTCATGAGGATGGTGCTGAGCTGGCAGGTTGGAATTGGGTAAGATGAGTAGAGGGGAAATGAGGAAACTGGTGAAGTCCACATTGATGCCTTGGGGTTGAAGAGTTCCAAGGCGGAAGATGAGGCGTTCTTCCTCCAGGCATCAGGTGGTGAGAGAGTGGTGGTGGAGGAGGCCCAGGACCTGCATGTCTTCAGCAGAGTGGCAGGGGGAGTTGAAATGTTGGGCCACATGGAGGGATGGAGTTGATTGGTGCAGGTGTCCTGGAGATGTTCCCTAAAATGCTCTGTAAGAAGGCATCCAGTCTCCCCAATGTAAAGCACCTTACCCCAGTTCCAACCTGCTAGCTCAGCACCATCCTCATGACCTATCCTATCTGCCAATCTTCCTTCCCACCTATCTGCTCCACTTTCCCCTCTGACCTATCACCTTCATCCCCACCTCCATCTACCTATTGTACTCTTGGCTACCTTTTCTCCAGCCCCAACCCCCCTTCCTTGCTTTTGCCTGAAATTCAATTTTCCTGTTCCTTGGATGCTGCCTGACCTGCTGTGCTTTTCCAGCACCACTCTAATCTAGACTCAAATCACCTCAACATTTTACCCACAAGCAAAGTCAGACTCATAGGTCTATAGTTCACCGGATTCTGCTCACAACCTTTCTTAAACAAAGGTACAACATTAACCGCCATCCAATCATCAGGCACTTCGTGCATAATTATACATGATGCAAATCTTTTTGTAAAGGGCCTTGTAATTTCCTCCCTTACTCTCCCCAACGTTCTGGGATATATTCAATCAGGTCCTGGAGATTTATCCACCTTGATATTCTCTAAGATCTCCCAAACTTCTCTTCTGTAATGTGAACTTAAAACATCAAAGACTATTTTTTCTGTATTCTGTAGACTCCATTTCTTTCTCCACAGTAAAAACTGATGCGAAAATATTCATTTAGTATCTCTCCCATCTTCTAGGGTTCAACACAACGATGATCTCCTTGATCATTAAGAGGCCTTACCTTTACTGTATTTACCCTCTTGCTCTTAATGTAGGACACCTCTGGCTTATCCTTAACCTTATCTGTGAATACTATTTCATATCCCCTCTTTGTCTTCCTGACTTTTCTCTTAAGAATGCATCTACACTCTTTATATTGATTAAAAGATTCAGTTGAACCAATTTGTCTGAACCTAAAATAAGATTATCATTTATTCTTGACTAGAACCTCAATATCTTCATTAATCTTATCAGCCTTACCCTTCACTCTAACAGGAACAAAATGCCTTTGAACTCTTGTCATAACATTATTGAATGCCTCCCAATTGTCAGAGACAGTCTTACCTGTGAACAATCTACTCAAATCAAATTTTGAAAGTTTTTGTCTCAAACCATTAAATTTTGCCTTGCTACAATTAAAAAATTTAACTTGTATGGAAGGCTTATCATTTTCCATAACCATTTTGAAACTAATAGAATTATGATCGATAGACCCAAAGTGTTCCCCCACTTTTACTTCAGTCACCCGCTCTGCCTTATTACTCAAGTGAAGGTCTGGTTTTGTTCCATCTATATTAGGAGCATCCACAGATTGATAAAGAAAATTTTCTTGAACACATTTGACAAATTCTTCACCATCCAAACTTATAATACGATGGTAACCCCATCTAAAATCCCCCATCATTACAATCTTATTATGCCTACTTATATCTGAGATCTCCCTACACATTTGTTCCTCAATTTCTCTCTTACTATTGGGGGCATATTGTACAATCCCATCAACGTGATCTGTCTTTTCTTATTTGTATTTTCCACCCATATATATTTTTGCTGGACGATTTTTCAGAAATATCTTCCCGAGTTACACCTGTAATATGTTTTTTAATCAAAAATGCCACCCCATCTCCTTTCTTGCCTCCTTTTCTGTCCTTTCTGTAACACCTATAACTATGAACATTAAGCTACCAATCTTGTTTATCTTTCAGCCAAGTTTCTGTCATCCCATAATCTTAAATATGCCCTGAGTTCATCAGCCTTACCTGTGAGAGACCTTGCATTGAAATAAATGCAATTTGTACTTCAGAGTTACTACTGACTCTCTCTTGTCTTTCTTTTCTAATTGATGTGCTCTTCTCACATTCAGAATCTTTCCCATCAATCCTTCTGTTTACACTGCTACTCATAATTCCTCCACTCCCTCTCTCTATCAGTATACAGATTCCACTAATAGGATGAGCAAATCTCCCTGCTAAGATATTGGTCCCTTTTCAGTTTAGGTTAGATCTATCCTTTTTGAACAGGTTTTTTCTATCTCTAAACACATTCTAATTGTCTAAAAACCTAAATGTCTGAACAATACACCAACTCTTCAGCCATCGATTAATCCGCTGTATTGTTTTCTTTCTTCCCTTGTTTGAACTGGGAGTAAACCCGAATTTGCTACTTTTAAGGTTCCATTTTTTAATCTTCTACCTAACCTCTTAAATTCACTCTGTATTGCTTTAATCCTTTCCTTAAAAATGTCATTCTGACCAATGTGTACAATAATTTCAGGCTTCTCAATCTCACCTTTAACAATATACTTGAAACGTTTAGAGATATCCTTAATCCTAGCACCAGGAAAGCAACAAATCATCAGAAAATTATGCTCACTGCCACAGAATCTTCTGTCTATCACTCTGACAGGGTGACAGGAGTCACCTATAACAATAATTCTATTACATCTTGTCAACGCAATCTAATATAAGAATCATTCCAAGTATCCAAAAACTGTCTGGCCCTTCCATTTTCCTCAGAGAGACTATCCTCTTCAAAAGTTCCAAAGACTGAAATCTATTGGATAGCAAAATAGTCACTGGAGACTTTCAAACTAACTTCATACCTTTCCGTCACCCATCTATTGGGCTGGTTCTGCTGGAGAATAACTTTTCTAAATTTACTAGACATTAATAACATTAAGCCTAAAAAAAAATGTTTCAATAACACCTTACATAGAAAATAAACTACCTTTAACTACCTACAAAAAATAATGTTAAGGTAGAAAAAAAAATCAAACATGTAAAACTTAAATAAAATTAGCCACTTGGCTGATCAACTGAATAAAAAACAATTCTTCTTCAATAAATTCCTGGCAAAAGAAATATCTTCTACAGATCTGACCATGTGTCAGTCCCTCTGAAATGAAAACACAACTCCCCATTTCGAAAATAAGTTTGGTTTATGAAAAACCCTTTGCAATGTACAAAGAAAACCCTCTAAAACACAGATAGACTTTTTGTTAACTTCTGAATTAAGAGTAAAAAAAAACTCCGCTGTTCACTGTAGACTCTGAAAAGTTCGTTTAAAAAGGTTCATTTGAATTTTTTTGTTTTTTTAATGTTAATAAAACAAAGTGGAAAAAATATTTTCTGAGTAATATATGATGGCTGTAATTACTGTAAAAACTATAATAAATCTTTAACCAAGTCTGCAATCCCAGGAGCAGCTGTAAGATCCATGCTGGCTATGAGTTGTTAAACAAGTTAGGCTCTTACTCATTTGAGTTTAGAAGAATAAGGCTTCACCTAATTAAAAAATATGAGATTCTGAGAGGTCTTGACAAGGCAAATGTTGAGAAGATGTTTCCACTAGTGGGGGAGTCTCAAATTAGGTAACAGAATAAGGGGACATCCATTTAAAACTAAGATGTGAAAGAATTTATTCTCATAAAGGGAAGTGAATGTTTAGAATTTTCTAGTTATGGAGGCTGGATCACTATAAGCACTTCCACAAATGTTATTTTTTGCAACCATTGCTCCCGCTGCAGTCTCCTCTACTTGGGGAGACTAGATGCCTTCTTGCAGAGCGCTTCAGGGAACATCTCTGGGACACCCGCATCAATCAACCCCACTGCCACGTGGTCCAACATTTCAATTCCCCCTCTCACTCTGCCAAGGATGTGGAGGTCCTGGGCCTCCTCCACCGCCACTCCCTCACTGCCCAATGCCTGGAGGAAGAACGCCTCATCTTCTGCCTTGGAACACTTCAAACCCAGGGCATCAATGTGGACTTCACCAGTTTCCTCATTTCCTCTCTCCCCATCTTATCCCAGTTCCAATCTTCCAGCTCAACACCATCCTCATGATCTGTCCCACCTGTCAATCTTCCTTCCCACCTATCCGCTCCACCCTCCTCTCGGACCTATCACCTTTACTCCTTCCTCAATCCACCATTTGCAATCGCAACTACCTTCTCCGCAACTGCACCCCCTCCCATTTATCCCTCCACACCCGAGGCTTCCAATCTCATTCCTGATGAAGGGCCCCTGCCTGAAACATTGATTTTCCTGCTCCTTGAATGCTACCTGACCTGCAGTGCTTTTCCAGCATCACTCTAATCCTGACTCTAATCTCCAGCGTCTGCAGTCCTCACTTTCACCAAAGAAATGTACAGCACTGAAACAGACCCTTTGGTCCAACTCATCCATGCCAACCAGATATCCCAATCTAATCTAGTTTATCGCTCTGTCCCAAATCAATCCTCTTTGTTACTTCTTTAGATTAGATTAGATTCCCTACAGTATGGAAACAGGCAATTTGGCCCAAAAAATCCACACTGACCCATTCCCCCACCTGATATTTACCCCTGACTAGTGCACTTAACACTATGGGCAATTTAGCATGGCTGATTCACCTGACCTGCACATCTTTGGATTGTGAGAGGAAACCAAAGCACCCGAAGGAAACCCACACAGACACAAGGAGAATGTGCAAACTCCACACAGTCGCCCAAAGCTGGAATTGAACCCAGATCCCTGGCGCTGTGAGGCAGCAGTGCTAAACACTATGCCACTGTGCTGCCCCTTCTTCAAAAAACTCAATCAAGTTTTTGAGGCATAATTTCCCACGCACAAAGCCAAGATGACTATCCCTAGTTAGTCCTTGCCTTTCCAAATACATGTACATCCTGTCCCTCAGGATTCCCTCCACTGATGTTAGGTGCACCAGTCTATAGTTCCGTGGCTTTTCCTTACCACCTTTCTTAAACAGTGGCACCACTTTAGCCAACCTCCAGTCTTCTGGCACCTCACCTTTGACAATCAATGATACAATTATCTTGTCAAGTATCTTCCCATAAACTGCTTTGCTGCCTTGCTGATCTTTGAGGAGCCCTATTCTCTCCCTCATTACCATTTGTCCTTAATGTACCTATAAAATCCCTTTGGATTCTCCTTAACCCTATCTCATATCCTCTTTTTGCCCTCCTGATTTCCTTCTTTAGTTTACTCCTACTGCCTTTATATGCTTTGAAGGATTTATTCGATTTCAAAAGTGTATATTTGATATATGATTCCTTCTTTTTCTTAACCAAAACCTTAACTTCACTCGTCATCCAGCTTTCCCTCCACCTGCCAGCCTTTCCTTTTACTCTAACAGGGTAATACTGTTTCTGGACTCTCATCTCATTTCTGAAGGCTTCCCATTTTCCAACCATCCCTTTACTTGTGAACATCTGTCCCCAATCAGCTTTGAAAGTACTTGCCTAATACCACCAAGCTTCGCGATGCTCCAATTTAGAACTTCAACTTTTAGATCCATTCTGTCTGTTTCCATCACAATTTTTAAAACTAATAGAATTATGGTCAATGGCCTCAAAGTGCTTCCCCACTGACACCTCAGTTGCCTGCCCTGCCTTATTTCCCATGAGGACAGATTCTTGTTAGGCAAGGGAATAAAGCCTTTCTGAACAGTTGAATGATCTACTTCTACTCTTAATTTGTATGTTGATATGTTTGGAATTATGGGATTTTCTAAGAACGCTGTTACTTATTATTCCCTGAATAATGATGTCCAACATTTTCATAATCACTGATGTCAGGCAAACTGGCTTGTAATTCCTAGTTTTACCTTTATTTCCTTTGTTGAATAGTGCATATATTTGTTATATCTGAACCCAGTAAAACTGTTCTAAAATTTAGGCAACTCTGGACATTTACAAACAGTGCATCTCTGCAAACCCTTCTTTTGGACCTCTTGTACATAGACAATCAGTCTGGGGGTTTTGTCAGCTTTCAGTCAATTTACTTTATCCAATAATTTTCATTGCCAATGCTTATAACTTCAGGTTCGTCACTCATTTGAGTTTTTGATTTCTCACTATTTTTGGGATTATTTTTGTACCTTCTTCTGTGAAGGCACACATGTATGTATAAAAATTCAAACATCTTACTATTTCCTTATTTCCCCACTCAACCTCTCAGAGATCTATATTTACTTTTGTTATTCTCTACCTGTTTACACACATGTGACTATTCATATAATCTGCTTTTATATTTTCTGCTAAATTATATTTCTATTCAATTTTCTCTGTCTTTATCAAATTTTTCTCAACCGTTTTTGGTAGTTAAATCTTTGCCAAACTCCAGGCTTACTACTTGCCTTGGAAATATTACAAGTCACTTCTTTTGAACTCATTCATCCTTTTAATGATTCGTGCTTTGATTTCTTATCCTGCTAAATTTTCAGTTTTCAATCTCATATAGATTCATTGAGAATTGTGGAATATTTATTTACTGTGTGCTATTGCTTATCTTGAACCCCATTTCCCATTTTACCTCATGCCTCCATAACTATCTTTATTTTCTTTAAGTTCACATTTAATTTTATTGTTTTTGAGGTCAGTGACCCTCGTTTCAAACTTCTGTTTATCATTCTCAGTTCAATATAAAAATCATTCATGCTATGATCATTCTTATCTCATCATTGTAACTATGAGGTTCCATTTACTAAGTCATGCTACACAGAAACAGATCTAAAATAATCTATTCCCTGAGTGGCTTAACATTGTGTTGGTCTGGGAAACTATCTTGAATACATCTCATGAGCTCAACCTTCAATCTTTCTTTGTTCATTTTCTTTGTAAGTTCTGTTGAAAGTTAAAATCCCAGTAAAATTGCCTTTCCATAAAAATTCTATCCAGGGGATATAGAAACAGTTGTATAGAAACACTTTTGAGTTTAATATAACTTGTTAAGCCAAATTTTCAGCAGCATACGAATGTGTAACAATATCCTTAGTTTGGAATTTAATCCAACAATGGTGCTCCACCCATTGGCTGAAGAGCTAGTGAGAGCTCCATTCCAACTTCCTTGAGGGAACACTTAGCATATTAAATGCTATTTTTTGAGATCAAAGTTCATAGCAGTGGAAGTCCTACATCACAAACTAGAGACATGCCAGCCATTGAGAGGCCAACAATTGACTGTGTGGGCAATGCCAGTGCTGGTAACGTATGCATGGCACACACCAGTGGTCCTGGCTTGCTGAGGAACCTGGCCTAAAGTTGAAGAGTGTGGAAGGGGTGTGTTTAGGTAGGGTCCATGGGATATTGGCAGTAAGAGCAGAGTGTTTGTTTTCATGACCCATCCTTTCTCCTTCCTGATGCAAGTCTTCTGCAATAGGTACTGAGTGTCTGAAAATGAGGTACCCCCCCCCAACCCATCACAATCTCCTCCATCCCGGGGAGCCTACTAACAAACATCGAAGTTGCTTTTCTGGCTTCCCCTGTCGGTGGACTTAAGGTTTCAGTTGGCAGTGAAGCAACTCTGTTGGCATCGCTGAAACCTCCTGCTTTAGACTTAACAGGGGCCGCGTTGGGAAGGTGACATCCTACCTTATTAAATGCCCCTCGCCTCCAAATTTGCCTTGAAGAAGTGAATGAAACTCCATCTCTAATTCATTGTTCCATTTCATCCTACTTCAAATTAACCTTCAAATTATCTTCATTTTGAAATAGCTCAATAGCATCTGGCACTTTTGAAAATATAAGTAGCAGTATGCTTTATTAACCGTATTAAATGCTAAATCAGATTAAGCTTAGTCTGCACAGTATAGTTTTGTGCAGAAATTGTGGTAGTCAGAATGAATCAAGAACTTTGAGGCACCATGGTTTAGTTGTAGTCTCATTCCTGATAATATTGCTCATGAGTGACTATGGTGGCTCTTTTCACAATGAAACCAATTGGGCTGTTTTCTATTGACCACTCTTTCAAGTTGCTTTAGATACAGTTGCTTGATTTCTGCATTCACAAACCCAAGTTGGAGATTGATGGTGTTAGAATTCAGAGGGTCAGTCTCAAACTCTCAAGGTCTGAGTTCAGAATCCAATTCTTAATGCAACTGTTCAACCACTTACAATGCCTGGTTGAAAAAAAATTAATTTCCAGTTTCGATAAATATTTTTTTAAAGATTGTTTCCTTGCAATAATACTTTCATTGCACTAATATGCTTATGTACAAAGTCAAAACTGTTGCTAGCATAATTTTATGAAAGCATTTTTAAAAAAGAACATGAATAACTAAACAGGTAATGAATAATACAGCAACCCCTCGATATAATGTCCCCATTGGGAGCTATATAAAAACATGTTATATTGAAGCAGGCATTATAATGAGGATGTTTTGTATACTTTCCTTATTAATCAGGGAGCCATAAACAATGCATGTTATATTAGAGAATGCAACATATCATACAGTGGCTTAATGAAGGGGAACTGTACTGTTATGGAAAAGATGGAGGTAAGTCAATACTGAAAGCACATCTACTTCAATTGTACAGTTCTTTTGGAAGTAATAATAGGAGGAAACAAGAACAATAGATTCCATTCTTGAGGCAATTAAAAGGTTCTAAATATGAAATGTTTTAATAAATTGATTGAAAACAAGAACAAAAAGTACTGGTAGTGTCACAATGGGTTCTGTGTTTCTAAGATATAGAACAACCACCAGTCCTTTGTTTACATTAAATCTAAGACCTTTACTCAGTAACTACCTCAGTTAAAGGGGGCAGAATATGAATGACAGAGTGAGAAAGCAGCACAGTGAGAGAAACAGATGTAAGTTTTAGTAGAGAGAGAGGAAAGAGGTAAGAGAAAGAGAAAAAATAGGGAGACACAGAGGAAAAATGAGGGAGAGAGGTTGAGTGAGGAGAATGAGTGAGGGAAGTGGGGAGAATGAGTTAGAGGACATATGTTAGTCAGGAGGGACGGAAAGTGAGTGAGAGTAAGTCTGTGAGCATGTATGAGGCAATGGGTTAATGCGGGTACAGTGCATGAGGAACAATGAATGAAAGAGTGAGACAGTGTGGGAGTGATCAAGATGGAGAGGAAGAGAATGTGTAAATCCTGAAAATAGATATTGAATCAGACATAGCCTCACCCTCCTCCTTCTCCATCCCCAAAATCCAATCCAAAAGCAAAATGCCAGAAGCGAAAAAACACACGCTGTAAGATATCATATGTCTGATCCTGCGATCAATTCTGTTGAGGCTACCTGGAAGTATGCACTGCCAGGGGTGAGCTGCAAGTTCACTGTTGATTAAACTCAATTCCTTCTCCTTGCCTTGGTCCTTCCCTAGTTGTCAGCACTGTGGCCTAGTTGGCTCTCTAGCTCTGCTTCTTAAGTGAAAAGGCAAAAAAAATTCATCAACTCTGTTCTTTGTGCTTTTTAATGCACATTTTTATCAATTACATCTTTATTTAAATATTTGATTTATTGCTTCGCAATTGCTTTTTGTCCCTGAATTCACTTTTACTGTTGTGCCAAGCATATCTTTCTGAATTTTACCCACCAGCCTCCTTGAGTGAAAGAAGAAAATGAAAGTTGGTGCCTGCAGTGATTGGAATATGGTCAGCCAGGTGAACCTCATAGAATATGAGTTCCCTGATTGTGGCTTTTAGCCTGGTCCAATCAGGGAACCCTGGCTTTCAGATATAAACATATGTCCTCTGAGCTAGCTGGAACATTGTTCTTCCCTGTGCTTGTGTAAATAAAGGGTGACTTGGTAACAATCTTCATGGAGTTATATGTAGACAGGCAGGAGGCTGGAAGAACATGAAAATACAGGTAGCATCAGGAGGTGGAGAAATCGATGTTTCAGTCCTTCTTCAGGACTGGGATGGATGTAGAGGTAACTACAGATAAAGGGGGGGGGCGGGGAGCAGGGTTCTGGGTTGGGGACGGATGGAGACACATAGAGGGTACAACCTGGATGGCCGATGGGATAGATGAATCCGCTGGGTGGCTTAGAGAAATGGGAAGGAGGGAGAGGGGCCAGGAAGGAAGTCAGGGAATGGAAAGGGAGGAAACTTGAAATTGGCAAACTCAATGTTGAGTCCTCTGGGCTGTAGGCTACCCAGATGGAAGATGAGATGTTGTTCCTCCAATTTGCAGTTTGATTCATTGTGGCAATGGAGGAGGCCAAGGATGGTTATGTCGGACAGGGAGTGGTTGTGAGAATTGAAATGGATGCCGACTAGGAGATTCAGTCAGCCCCTGCAGACCCAGCTGCAATGGTCAGTGAACCGTTCCCTAAGTTTACGTTCAGTCTCCCCGATGTAGAGAAGACCACATCAGGAGCACCTGATGCAGTAAGCAAGGTTGGAAAAGAGGGAGGTGAACCTCTGTCTCACCTGGAAGAACAGTTTGGGGCCCTGGATGGAGGTGAGGGGTGGTGTGCCAGCAGGTTTTGCATCTTTTTCAGTTTCAGGGGAAGATACCTGGGGGTTCGGGATGGGGGGAGCATCGTGAGAATGGTACAAACCAAGGATTGTTGAAGGGAATGGTATTTGCAGAAGACAGGTAGGGGTAGGGAGGGAAAATGTTCTTGGTAGTGGGGTGTAGTTGGAGTTGGCAGAAGTGTTTAAGGATGATGTGCTGAATGCAGAGACTGATGGGATGGTAGTTGAGGACAAGGGGGAATCTCTGTCTTTTTAGAGTTTGGTGGGGAGTTTTACAGCAGTAGAATGGGGAATGGAGACTGTGCAGTGGATGACTGTCTGGATGATGGAGGGGGGCAAAGTACATTGTTCAAAATAGGTGGGCAACTGGGATGCTTGAGAGTAGAATGTCTCATCTGAGCAGATGTGGTGGAGGTGGAGGAAGTGGGAGAACAAGATGGAGTTTTTGCAGGCTCCTGGGAGGGAAGAGGTATAATACAGTAGTTATGAGAGTCTGTGGGTTTGCAATCTCAATGTCAAAGGTTTAACAATCCTGAGTTAATTTATTAATCTCTTTTTTAATCCATTCATAGATACAGTATCCTGTACTCTGTCATCTGGAATTGTCATACAACCAACAATTGATGAGAACAGATTTCTTTGGGAACTGATCTTTTGGTCAACTTTTTCTCCTTTTGATCACACCTGACTAAAATGACACATTCACATAACTGGCAATCCCCAATTCCTATGCGTGTCAGTTTCTGAGGAGTTTACTTCTTCTGGACAACTTTCTTGCTTATCTATCTTGATGTCAGCAGCAAATTCAGCTTTCATACATTCAGTCCTTACATCATTAATATAGATTGTAAATGGTTGAGACCATGGCAGTGATTCTTATAGCATTCCAATTGTGAATAAGTGCCATACTGAGTTCCAAAACATTAAGTGTGTTTTTCTCTTGGAAGATGCTGCCAGACCTACTGATTTTTCTCCAGCATTTTCTCTCTCTCAAATTTCTAGCATTCGCAGTACTTTGTATTTATTCGTGTAGCACACCATTGATTACAATTTGCCAATGTGAAAATAATCCATTTATTCCTACTCTGTACTTCTAGTTTACTAACTAATCCTTTAACCAACATAATATGCTACTTCTTATACCATGTGTTCTTATGTTGAGAAATATCCCTTATTATGGCACTTTATCAAAAGTTTATCAGATTTTAGGCTAACTGACTTTTATGTCTAATAGTTTTTAAAGCACTTTTCCTGGGTCTGGTATTGCTTTGAGTTCCTCCCTCCTTTTTGCCTCTTGATTTTAATGTATCTTTGGGAAGTTTTCCACATCTTCTATACTGAAGACAGATGTAAAGTACCTGTTCAATGCTTTTGTCATTTCCTTATTTTTTGTTATTAATTACTTTTGTTATCAATTACTCAGATTCACCCATTAGAGGACTAATCACCAGCTTCAGTTATCGACTTCCTATTTCAGTATTTGTAAAATGTCTGACTATCTATTTTTATATTACAAGTTAACTTTCTCTTGTGCTTTACTTTCTCTGTTTTTTGTCATTCTTTTATGGTTCTTAAAGACTAACCAATCCGAGTTGCTATCAATTTCTATAGATATGAGTCATGCTTTTTTCAGTTTAATGCTATCCCTAATTTCCTATTCAGCCATACCTGATGTATCCTTTTCAAAGATTTCCTTTTACTCTGGAATAAATCTTTGGCTAGAGTTAATCAATATCTGCCACAGCATTTCTACCATCCTAGTTTCCCACTTTAGCTAACTTTACCTTCATATCTTTATAATTGAGAGAATTTAAATGCTTCTTATTGACCATGAACACGATGTTTGCATGAGTCAGGTTGAGGTATCTCTTTTAGTCTCAGCAAGAATTATCCCAATTTTGTGGATTTATAAACAAACACAATTAATTATCACACACGGGAGTTTTAAATGTTATGTCTCATACACATTACCATACACACAAAGATTAGATACAGGTGATGAAAAAACATACACTCAGCAAACTATTTCTATCTCATTCATAGCAAGCCTATAATTTCTTGGAAGAATTGGTGCTTTAGTTAAAAGAGTTGTAAAAGGAGAACATTCTCAATAAACTTCAAGACTTTTTGAAGTTGGATTACCAGGAAATGAGCTCTCAGATTAATTTGAAGTTGGAACAGATTGGCGGAAAAGTCCTTTTCCAATTTTCAATGTGCAGTTTTCAACGGGCAGTTTTTTTTTAACCTTCACCATGTAATTACCTTAAAACTGGATCGATAGTTTTTCAAATGATATCTTCATGATATTCCTGATCAGAATAGGTTCTGCTTTAATGGTTAGTAATAGTTTACAAAAACTGGTTGCCTTATTTTTATGATAAATTACAAATTCCAAATCTAATGGGTGGAGGGTTGGTTTGACACAAATCCTGTGTATGGCTTTTCACACTTTGAGCACTTTGAAATAGCTCTAGTCTTGGTAATTGAACAGCTTTTTTGGAATTCCTTTCAGGAAAACGATGTTGAGTTTCAATATCTCTATGGCCCATTGTGGACTAAAAATGATGAATTGCCTGATATGTTTCAGTCCTGTTTTGTTGACAGTCCTTCCTTATCAAAGAGGCTTGTGAACACCACAATATATTTTCCATATTTTAATTAGGTACTTGCCTGAGTTTCAGGTCACTCTTGAGGTGATTTTGCCAAAGTCACATGATCTGCAGCTAGTCATCTAAAATGTTTTTTATCCATTTTAAAGTACAGCTTTAAAATTTATGTTACCTTTCTTTAATTTCAAAATATACTTTACTTATAAAACATCTTTATGTACATACATAGTCACTGCAGCACAGTTCTGTACAATAGTATATGAAAAATCAAACAATAGAGTTTGACTGCCCAGCAAATAAAACCCACAGCATTTCTTACTTTTACAAGACTATTCTTACGTATATTTGAGGCACCGAGATGGTCCAATATCATGCCTATGTGACTTTAAGTTTAAAATGTTGGTTTTCAACCCCTGATTCACCCCTCCAAGCTGAACATGAAATTCTGTTGTATTGTGATAATTGTCAGCTGTTAGCTCCTTTATCATGATGTTATTGATTAATCCTGGACGTTCAACCCCCAGCTGAGTAGATCAGAATGGTGGAGGTGCAGAGTGAGATTGAAGGCACATACTATTCTTCGAGATGGGAGAAATATGTGCCCAAGTTACTTACTGACTTCTTAGCAATGCTCAGAACCATTGTGCTATTGAATACATTCTAGCAGGTTTACATTGAGCTTTCAATATGAATGTGCCATTGACATGGGACATGAAGGCCAGTAATGCCTTATGTATCTCTCTTTTGTCCTTGCAGGAATAAAAAGGAAGGTAGACAAGCATAGACTGGATGAACGCAGCAAGCAAGCAGCATCAGAAGATGGAGAAGTCAATGTTTCAGTGGTAACCCTTCTTCAGGACTCCCGAAACATTGACTTCTCTACCTACTGATGCCGCCTGGCTTGCTGTGTTCTTCCAATCTCCTGCTTGTCTACCTTTGATTTCAGCATCTGCAGTTTTTTTTTTGTCTCAGAATAAAAAGGAAAGCATAATGCTAGAGAACATCATAATTGCCATGGGAATAGAAGTCATGGAGTTTGCAATGGTGCTATTCACCAGCAACAAGCTGAGGTCGGGAAATGAGAAATCCTGTTGGAGAGAATGAAATAATATTGTAATCTGTCACCCCTGTCTGACAGTTTGCCCAACATTGAGCTGCATTGGGAAGTCTCAGTTTAGGAGAGATTTCTGTTCTGTAAGGATGGTTCCCATGATCATAGTAGACTCGTTAGATGTCACTCACCAAGCTAAGTCCAGATGTTCTTTAGATCTTAATCAATGTAGACATAAAATGCTTCAGTGCCTGATAAGTTGAAAATAGTGCCAAACACAGTGTAAACATCAGTAAACATCTCCATTTCTGACCTTATGATGGAGCAGCTGAAGATGGTTTGGCCTCAGACACTCTTCTGGGAAACTCTTGCAGAGATGTCTCAGAGCTGAGATGACTGAGCTATAGCAATTATTTTCCTTGGTGCTATGTCTGACTGCTACCAGCAGAGAGTCTTCTCCTGACTCCCATTGACTCTGGATTTGCTATTGGTCCTTGATGCCATCCTCCATGAAATCCTGCCTTGATTTCCAAGACAGTCACTGTCACTTCCTTCAGGAATATCAGCTGGAATTCTTCAGCTGTGATTCCTGTCCAGTGTTATGGTCTGTTGTCAATGTTTTGACCAAAACTGTAATGAATGTCAATGAGTAGCTTACTCCATTATTTGAGTTTGGGAAGTGGTATGAAGATCTGTGCCAGCTTGGAGTGGGGCATAGCAAAGGAGCCATGGCAGCTGCCGGGAAGGTAAGAGCACAAATGGAGGGTGTTCCTATTATGATCACTGACTAGTTAAATGTTGTGGGAATTGAAACAATTTCAATGATGAATCTCACCAGATGTCGCTCAGTGTTGGCCATATCGATAATGCCCTGCACCTGTGGGTATTCAGAGAGGGAGACAAACCTCAATGCCCTTTGTGCCTGTGAAGTCCCATTCTTGATGTTTACTGGCAAGCTGTGGAGGAGGTGTGAGATCATCCATGACATGGTCACAAAGTTTAGTGACCATCTTTCTGAATAAATGCTGTCTCCTGTGGCACTGATTTACGGGCATCTCCAAATGGCTCAATCTTCATGAGTAGATCCAATACTGATGATACGACCTTTGTTTCTTCCCTTTCTCTCATCATACTCTGTTACCTTCCTTGGTCCCAGGAATCTGCTCTTCCTGTTGCCCCTCATGATCAACAGACACAAATTCTGAGACTCATTGCTCAAACTGTGGCCTTCCTTGTGATCAACTGCTCTGCCTAACATGGCTGTAAATTTCTTGGCACAGCAGCAGTAAGATTGGTGGCAGGAAGTGAACTTATTTATGCTGGATAGAAGTCTGATGCACATTCCTGTCCTTGTTTGAATTACTTCCTGGGAAAGAAGGCCCAAGATCCATCTTTCAGCTTTGCCATTAACTGAGACTTGTAAGTGGCCAATTCATGACCACACAGGGACCTCACATCATCTGGCTACAATTATTTCAGCTATATCTGGATGTGCAAGAGTTGGCCTACCTGACTAGCCAGTGCGCAGGCTGTATGTTTTGAGAAGGGAGTTCTTTAATGTGTGAATAATTGAGAGACGAGACCACTAGCAGAAAAGTGGCCACAGATAGCCTTTTTTTGCATTTGCTTTGGGCATTGCAATGCTCTGTCCTTGGGATTCCAACCGTCCAAGAGCTTCCTCTCATTCCTGAAACAGCATGTATCTTTCCTGCAGTCAATTCCTCACCCCAGAGAGGTTGGTGGATGTTGTACTGACAGTGGTCACAGCCAAAGATGGGCGCTAGTGAGTTCTGTTTCTGCCATCACTTGATGAGAGAAAAGATGTTTGAGCTCTTACATTTACTACTAATAACATGCACAGCAATTTCAGTCCCAAGTTTAGTAACAATAATAAAAAAAACTCTGAATTATTTAAATAGAGTAAGTTAGTGGCAGACATTGATAACATTTGAGGTTGATTTCTGCGCGAAATAGGAACAGAAATTACATTTACAATCTATTTTAAGCCACAGCTCTTTAATATTAAATGGTAATACTTTGCTGTTTGCTACAAAATACATCATAGAACTTTAGAGTAACATGAAAATTAGAATTATTTTGTCATTATTTAAGTATGTATGACTTTAATGAAAAATATTGAAGATAAATATTAATTAATATTCCAAATTTAACAATGTCTGAGAAAATGAATGAAACTTTGTGCAACCTATATGTTTTGGCTGTAGCTTAATTCATAACTGCAAAATTTTACATTTTGACATCTCTGATCTCACTCCAAAGCAAATTCAACGATGGTGAAGCTTTTTCTAACAAATGAGTATGGAATTGTGATTCTCAGAAATTGTATGTGTCTCAGCTACAAGTTTTTTTAGCGATCTTGTTCACGGTATTAACTAAATCAAGGAACAACTGTCTCATTTTTCACTGAGACATTTTTCAGACCCCAAGTCAATCTAAAGGCAATAGCAGTTGAGGATAATAAAATTACACAAACGTTGCTCCAACACTGATGCTTTCAGCAGTTAGTAAGAGTGACTTTGCTGAATTCTGCTTGACAGGGACTTTTAGTGTCATGCTTGACAAAATGGTCCTTTGAGGAAGGTTATTTGAAATTCACCATGCGACATGATGTCAACACACTCATAACCAGATAAATCCAATTTTGTAAATTTTCACTGTCCTTTTCTATCTTTTTAAAATAATTTTTTGCTCAATTATCTGCAGGTGCCTTTACTTAATCTGTGCAATAATTCACTATTTTCTGTTTGAGATATAAGAAAATGAGTACTATTCTAGGTTAACTTCACATTAGAAATATAAATCAAAACGTTAGAAAGATCAAGTATGAAATTACAAGGAGGGCTGTTAATGTTATATAATCTGATCTTCTGTGGCATTGCTCATCAATAGTCACTGTAAGTTATAGTGTTTGGCTATGAGCCTCATTTGTTCATTTTCAGCTCTGTGGGGAAATGGTATAGATAGGCACATGCTGATGTCAAAAACTCACTGTTGGATGTGTTTCCAAATTGGATGCTACCTGATCCCATCCGAGAGAAGAGATCTAGTTTCTCTCAATGACTGACAAAAAGGTGGCTTTACCTTTTCATTATGTACTTCATTCATTAAATGCTTATATAATATGGAAGGTCTGAAGCCTGATGTGCCTCAACATGTTTGTATATGCAGATATCTTACAAACTGCTTGGATTAGAAACTTCATTAAATTGAAAATAAATTAACATTGCTTTTTTTACAAGTTATGATTTGTAAATCACAATGCACAGAAAATCAAATGTGGAAATGCACACTAGCCTTAACTTACAGAACACAAGAAAACATGACCATAAAATACTAATCTGAAGTTAACATTAAGAGTGTTTGGGCACTGTAAGTTCCAGAATCCTGGACATTTTTTCCTTGTCAGTTTCACATTATCCTTCATTTCAATGGATGAATTCCAGAAGATTTTATTGAAACTGAAAGCACATATAAAACAAACATGTTTTTAAAAGAAAATCATCAGGGCTCAGTTTTCCACTGGCTGGAGAGAGTGTTCCATCGACCTCAGCATGTGTTTTACCTGAAGGCAATAACAACAATACATCCCATCTCAATGTTACCAGCTGAAACCCTCTCTGCATGGAAAATAGCCCAGTTAATGAAAACAATATATTGCCCGCAACTGGAATAAACAATATTCTCATTAATCTAGTGCCTCTTTCTTGGAAAATTGTGCAATTTTAAGGAGGTATCTGCTGAATAAATAATTGGCAGGAACATAGCTGGTGAAGTGCACAAACTAGTTCTGCCGGTATGGGGGCTACATTAACCCAGAAAGAAATAATAACAGTGGGTTAACCAGCAAGAAGAATGATGAGAAAATAAAGCAAAACACAGATCCATCTTGAGAGACTCATACAGTGGAGATAGTATTATTGGGAAGTTCCCTTACTTGAAAGTCAGTGGAAAAGATGTTACATGAGTTACAGATAAATAGAAATGGAAGATAATTTGTTTTATCTCACAAATTATCTGCAATTGTATGATAAATGTGTGCTGTCAAATATGAACTGTGTATGATTATATGATACAAAATGAAGAATCAAATAATAGTGAAGCACTTAGAGATGCTCTGAGATTGGGAAACATCTTACACAAATACAAATCTTTTTCTTTTTAAAGTTAAACAAATATGTTCCAATTTGATAGCAGTGAGGCGTTGGCCTGAATTCCAACCCTATGTTTAAGCAATTATTTGAAGTTGAGTCAAGAAGAAATAGTGGGAGAATAGCAATTAACTATTCGAGACTGACGATAAGTATCGGTCATCAAAAAATGCTGAATATAGAGCTAAAACAGATTTTATATCAATGGAAAGTTTTTAATAGCTATTCAGCAGAAAACCTATCCAACTACAAATTTGGTGTTCAAACATGAAGATTATCTGCATGTTTGTATATACTGTCATTGCAACTTGCATATGTACTGCAGTTTCCCACAACAAATTAATTAAAGTTGTTCAGTCAGTAGGATGTTTTCTTACGCTGAAGGGACAAGTAGTTGTTTTATAATATTGGGATAAGAAGGGAAGTGATCTGAACAAAGAATGTTAGAAAGAATTCTGTCTGTTTTGTAAAAAATATTTCTAACCACAACATAACTTGCATAGTCAGTTTTATGTGTTTTGAATGCAAGACCATACTTGTGGGTTTGTTGATACAACTAACAGACTATTCAGTCTTGACCTTTCACTTCTCAAGAGCTGGGTTGACCTCCTTAACATTGAATTAGATTTGTAGCTTACAAATAATCCACATTTCCCTTCATATAAAATTTACAAAATTTATTTTATGTACATATTCAAATTGTACATGACATAAAGAAAAATCATCTCCCCTTTAGATTTGCAGCATTAATTCGCATTTCAGGCAACTTTGGAGCAACTAGTGAAGTCGAACATTATAGAATCATCCAGTCAAATGGACTTTAGAATACTTTCTCCCACTGTTTGACTTCAGTGTTGTCTGGGACAAGAATAAATACCTGATGCTAATCTCAAATTCATTGCAGCTGGAAATCAAAATTTAGTGGATACATAGGGCAGGTAATTTAATGCATCCCAAATAGAAATTGACTTAAGCAGCCCTCTGTGCCCCAAGGGATCACATTGAGTTCTGGTCATTATGACCCCAACTGAATGTAAGCTACAGTAAAACATAAATTAGCTTTTTAGAAAAGAAAGGAATGGAACCATCACACAATACTGTGGCCACCTGTTTTGTTTGTTTGAGATATTATTCAAAGAACATTGCTGAAAGCCATTTTCATGTATTCCTTGCTGGCCGTGGACGGCCATTACAAAGGAAGTAGCTTTAAACAATTCTGCTGAATTAGTGCAACGATAGTTTATCCAGAGACAGGATATGTTCAACGCTTTAATGACTACACAATATAAAATAATGACAATATTCAAAACATAAGCCTATACACATGTTTGAAAGTGGAAATGGCATATTGGACAATTGATGAAACATGATGCAGTCTTCCAGGAAATAGCACTAGAACTGTGGAGAAGGTTATGTGGAAAAGTTAGTCTGAATACATGGCAAGTAATTGTTCCCATTATCTCTTGGGCGGGTGTTGATGACATTTTGGTAAGTTATTAGCTAAGTCAGCAGGAGATGTTATCTTTGTACTTGTATGTAAGCACAGCTAGGTGATTTTTCTGATCCAGCAGCGAGAGGTAGCCAATTAAATTTTACAATATAGTTCAGAATGTAGAGTGAGCTGGTCATATTTCAAGATATGTCTGGTAGTTTGTTGTAAAACACAACCAGTTCCAAGCAATAAGTTTTGCATAAAATCTAGCAGTTGTTGCTTCAGTGGATAGAATGCTAGAAAAATAAAGGGAGCTTTTGAAAAAGTTAACTAGATAAAAAAAAAACATGGTGTGGAACCAACCCATAGTGATTAAGAATGATCACAGTCCCTAGTGTCCCATCCTGTGTTGAGTTAGTTGATCTCAGATGACATGCCAATGTGGACAGTACAATAGGGACAAGCATTTTCAAGATTCTGAAGAAGCAAATAGTTTCCTGCTCTCTATTGCTGTTCAGTGGTGCCATGTCAGGAAACATGCATGTACTGTCAAACAGGATCATACTTAACTGTGATACTCCCATATGACACATCCTAGTAACTTAAATGTACACCCAGAGACTGGCTGCTCTGGTTTTAATGTGAAAAATACTGTCCTAAACATAATGGGACTTGAAAAGTTAAAAAAGCTCAGTTAAATCCAATACTAGGGTCCTGTGCTTGAATAAGGGGGACAATGATAGAATGAGAGAGGACCTGGCTAAAGTAGACTGGAAACAGAGATTTTATGGTACAACAGTTGATGAGCAGTGGAGGACCTTTTTTCAAAGTGTTCAGTGAAACTATATTCCGGTGAGAAGGGAGGACTGTAAGAGGATAGGTAACCTGCCATGGGTGTCTAAGGAAATAAGGCAGGCTATCAACTTGAAAGAGAAGGTGTACAAAGTGGCCAAAAACAGCACGAATCTAGAAGATTGGGAAAATTTTAAAGGTCAACAGAAAGCCACAAACAGAGATATAAAAAGAAGTAAGACAGAGTATGAAAAGAAAACTAGCACAGAATATAAAGACAGATTGCATAAGTTTTGATAAATATATCAAAAGCGGCTCAAGTAAGTGTTGGTCCTTTAGAGGATGAGAAGGGGCAGTTCGTTATGGGATATGATGAAATGGCTGAGGCATTGAACAGGTATTTTCCAAATTTTCCAAAATTCACAAGACTCTGTGGCAGTCCCAGCAGATTGGAAAATAACAAATGTGAAGCCACTGCGTAAAAGGGGAAGTTGGCAAAAGATGGGGAATTATAGACCAGTGAGCTTAACCTCTGTAGTGGGGAAGATGTTTGAGTCGATTATCAAGGAAAAAAAATAACAGGGCATCTCAAAAGAAATTGTCCCATTGTACAGACGCAGCATGGGTTCATGAAGGGCAGGCCATGCTTCACAAATCTTTTGGAATTCAAACAAGGTGGACAATGAGGACCCAGTGGATGTAGTATACCTAGATTTCCAAAAGGCCTTTGACAAGGTGCTGCACCTGAGGCTGCTGCATAAGTTAAGGATAGGAGAGAATGAGGTCTGCAGATGCTGGAGATCAGAGCTGAAAATGTGTTGCTGGAAAAGTGCAGCAGGTCAGGCAGCATCCAAGGAACAGGAGATTCTGTTCCTTGGATGCTGCCTGACCTGCTGCGCTTTTCCAGCAACACATTTTCAGCATAAGTTAAGGATGCATGGTATTAGAGGTAGATTATTAGCGTGGGTAGAGGATTAGTTGACTGACTGGAAGCAAAGAGTGGGGATTACTGAGTGCTATTCTGGCTGGCAGTCAGTAACTAGTGGTGTTCTTCAGGGATCGGTGTTGGGACCACAATTATTTACAATTTATTTAGAAGATTTGGAGTTGGGCCATGTGTACGGTGTCAAAATTTGCTGATGACACTAAGATCAGTGGCAGAACAAAGTGGGCAGAGGACTGTGAAACTTTGCAGGGGAACATAGATACATTGAGTGAGTGGGCAAAGGTCTGGCAGATGGAATACAATGTTAGTAAATGTGAAGTCATACGTTTTGGTAGCAGTAAGAGCAAGCTAGATTATTACTTGAATGGTAAAAAGTTGCAGCATGCTGCTGTGCAGGGGGACCTGGGTGTCCTTGTGCAGAAGGTTGGTCTGCAGGTACAACAGGTAATTAGGAAGGCAAATGGAATTTTGTCCTTCATTGCTAAAGGGGTTGAGTTTAAAAGCAGAAAGGTAATATTACAGCTGTACAAGGTGCTGGTGAGGCCACACCTGGAGTACTGTGTGCAGATTTGGTCTCCTTATTTCAGAAAAGATGCTTTAGCACTGGAGGGGGTGCAAAGGAGGTTCACTAGGTTGATTCCGGAGTTCAGGGGCTTGCCTTATATGAGGAGAGGCTGATTAGATTGGGATTATATTCATTGGAATTCAGAAGAATGACGGGGGGGATCTTATCAACACATATAAAGTTACGAATGGAATCGATGAAATAGAAATAGATTGGATCTATCCTCTAGTGGGTGAGACTAGGACAAGAGGGCATGGCCTCAAGATTAGAGGAAGCAGGTTTAGAACTGAACTGAGGAGGAACTTCTTTACTCAGAAGAAGTTAATCTATGGACTTCCTTGCACAGGGAAATAATTGAAGCTACTTCAGTAATCCCTTTTAAAGCTAATGTAGATACCTTTTGAAAAATAAAGTAATTAAGGGATATGGTGAAAACGTGGATAAGTGGAGCTGAGTCCATGAAAAGATTAGCCATGATCCTATTGAGTGGCCGAGCAGGCTCCAAGGGCCAGATGGCCTACTCCCGCTCCTAGTTCTTATGTTCTTAAAGTGAAACAAAAACAGCCACTCAAACTCAATTCAACAAATGGTTCACTCTTGAAATAAATATCTCAGCCCTATCTTGCTGATCTGGATGATGTAAAGTGATAGAAAATGACTAAATTTGTATCAAAGTAAACTAGGGCAGACATTTTCTCTGAGTGGCAGAACTAAAACAGCTAATGCCAAGCTAAATCTAGGACAAGAATGTTTCATTTTTGTCACAAGCTGTACTAATGGAGTGGAAAGATTGTAAACCAAATCATTAATTGTCAGAACAGGAATTTCAGTAATGGCCAATGACCTAGATTTCATTGGAGTTAGGGCATCTTGCAGTGTGCCCAGTTAGTTATGACTTTATAATACATAGACAGATTTTCACAATATCTTCTCAGATTAAAAATACTGGAAATAAAAGCTGATAATGGCGTAACAGGGCAGTAAAATAGTTTGGACATTGTTGAATAAAAGGACAAATACTTCTTAATTGATGAGTTTTAAATGATCAAAAATAAACATGAGTAGAAAGAGAGAGAGAGAGGTTATGTTGCAGTCCAAGTAAATTCAGATGAAGAAGCTGACTGGAAAGAAAGAGAGGCTGGATTGAGAACGAGAGAGAGAAAGACAGAGAGAAAGAAAGAGAGCAAAAGAAAATAAATGCTTCTACAATTGTAAAGTTGGACATGTTAAAACTCTCAGAACAACGCAAAACTTGAAGGAGTCAGATTCGTATGATAATTGTTTGCTTTCTGGTGAGAGGTTGATTAACAAACCTTAACCATTATCACATAATTAAAAGGGTGCAGACCCATTTAAACAGTAGACTTAAACTCACCACAAAGATAATTGTCAATTAATGTGTAAATGGAGCAACTTCATGAAACTCACTGAGGGGTTAAAAGCAAAATGCTGTTTTTGCTATGTTAACTACAAATTGCGTCAAATCAGCCAGCAACTCAAGGCAATTCACAATTCACAGCTTTTGCTGGCTACAATTTGCTGGTTGATTTGCACATTGCATGAGAATGTACATCATTCAGGCATGCTTAGGTGTTTTTAATTTAGTAACTTTTGCAAGTTTGGTAATTGTCCCATTGACATTATTCATTTTCTCATCTTTGGAGCTTTCTCTTGATGAGCTCTTGACCATTAACTTCCATCATTGCCTCCAATGCGCTGGTTCAGACTTCAGTGAATTGAGGAAAAGAGTACTTGAAGACTCAAGATCACGAGCCCAAGACAAAGACTATGGTTTATTGAAGAGCAACAAAGCCCAGTTCTGAGGAAGGGTCACTGGACCCGAGAGTTAACTCTGATTTCCCTCCACAGATGCTGCTCAGCAATTTCTGTTTTTGTTGCTGATTTACTGCATCTGCAGTTATTTTGGTTTTTATTTAGCACCAAAACCCACCTTGCAATAGTTATTTTTAAATCAACCAAATTGGACATTTTATGACACACTGCCAGTGCAAGTGGAAGTTGAAACCAGACCTGATCCAGACATTATTCACTGCACCACAAAGTCCCAAATAGCCAGGCTCTGGATGTCTTTGACAGATGATGACTAGAAACCAAGCTAGTGCAAACAACTTATTCACTACTTATACATTTTGAATCAACATATTCAATATTTCCAGCACATCTTAGACTTGAACCTAGACCTCAAGTTGAAATAGAAACAGATAGAAAATATGGATATTTGGAATGAATCTGCTTAGATATATTTCTGGAGCAGGCAAAATGTGGACCCACAATTTTTGATCTAGGGGCAGGGACACTACCGCAGCATGACAAGAAAGGCCTGGTGGACAGACCTCATTCTGACTCAAGATTAGAGCGGTGCTGGAAATGCACAGCAGAGCAGGAAGCATCTGAGGAGCAGGAAAATCGACATTTCGGGCAGGAGCCCTTCATCACGAAGCTCTGGTGGTGGAGAGATAGCTGGGAGGAAGTATGGCTGGGGAGAAATTGGCTGGGAGTGCAATAGGTGGATGGAGGAAGGGGGAAAGGTGATAGGTTGGAGAGGAGGGGGCAGCAGATAGGTGGGAAGGAAGATTGACAGGTGGGGCAGGTCATGAGGATACTGCTGAGCTGCAAGTTTGGAACCGGGGTAAGGTGGAGGAGGGGAAATGAGGAAACTGGTGAGGTTTCTGAGGCATTTTGACTCATTTTAAAGTCATTTTCTTTTCATTTGCTGATAAGGCAAATGAATGCAAATCTCTGGCAGTCACCTCTTCAGGATGTATTATTATGCACCGCTGTGGAGAGAAATATATCTCTGATGGTGGGGTTTGACTATATGTGGCAGAAATGGTGGTGGATAATGCTCTGTATAGGGAGAGTTCAAGGTGAGGACCAGGGCATGTTAGCACAGGGGCTTCCCCACATAGTCTGACCGCCTGTTCCAGACCCCTGTCCAACAAGCGTCCCCACTCCGCTCCAAGTGTCCAGTCCACTGCACACGGACTTGTAGCTGCTCCAAGATAACTTGTCTCTAGGACTGTTTCCCCTCCTTGGCTCCTGCTCCAGAACCGTTTCCACACTCCCGCCCCTGCTCTGGGACTGCTTCTCCAACTCCGACCCCTGCTCCTGGACTGCTTCCCCCACTCCAGGCCTGCTAACCCCCTCTGACTCTTGCTCCGGTACTGCTTCCCCAACTCTGGCCCCTGCTCAGGGACTGCTTCCCCAACTCCGGCACCTGCTCTGGGCCTGCTACCCCCACTCCGGACCCTGCTCTGGGACTGCTTCCCACACTCCAGCCCCTGCTCTGGGACTGCTTCTCCAACTCTGGCCCCTGATCCGGGCCTGCTTTTCCCACTCCCACCCCTGCTCAGGGACTGCTTCCCCCACTCTGGCCCCTGCTCAGGGACTGCTTCCCCCACTCTGGCCCCTGCTCTGGGACTGCTTCCCCTACTCTGGCCCCTGCTCTGGGACTGCTTCCCCTACTCTGGCCCCTGCTCTGGGACTGCTTCCCCCACCCTGGCCCCTGCTCCGGCACTGCTTCCCCTACTCTGGCATCTGCTCTGGGACTGCTTCCCCCACTCCGGCCCCTGCTCTGTGACTGCTTTCCCAACTCTGGCCCCTGCTCTGGGATTGCTTCCCCTACTCTGGCCCCTGCTCTGGGACTCCTTCCCCCACTCCGGCCCCTGCTCTGTGACTGCTTCCCCTATTCTGGCATCTGCTCCAGGACTGCTTCCCCCACCCTGGCCCCTGCTCCGGGCCTGCTTTCCCCACTCCCACCCCTGCTCTGGGACTGCTTCCCCCACCCTGGCCCCTGCTCCGAGACTGCTTCCCCCACTCTGGCCCCTGCTCTGGGACTGCTTCCCCCACTCTGGCCCCTGCTCCAGGACTGCTTCCCCCACTCCCGCCCCTGCTCTGGGACTGCTTCCCCCACGTTATGGCTGCTTCCCTCACTCCGTCTGCCGCTCTGGGGCGGTTTCCCTGTGGTGGCTGCTGCTCCAAGATTTGTTTCTGGGATTCACCAGCTCCTCTACATGTCGGGAAAAAATAAAAATAAGCACAGGAGAAGAACAGGTGGTGTAGAGGAGCTCCAGTTGGAGTGTCTTCCTCTGCTGCCATCTTGCCGAAGCAGATTTTTGGATAACTGATTGATAAAAGTGAAAAGTAAAACAGGTTGAGAACTTAACTGAAAAAGTTATTTTCGTGAAGAGATTAACTTTTTTGTCACCAGTTCTCCATCAATGAGAAAAAATATTTTGCAATGCTAAATTTTAGTTTGCTTTTCATATTTTAACACCTTATAATGCCCATTGATGGGTTTGAATCAGTTTGAATCAATTTTGATTTGTTTGGAAGACTGAGTCACCAGTGTTCCAAATAGGACCAGGACATGTTTTAAATTACTTGACACCCCAAGAGGAATAGTTACCTTTTAACCTCCTAATCCCCAATCCCTGATTTTAAACAGATTCTCTGGTTATGAAGGAAATATTTAAATTGTGTTTTGCAATGAGCAGTGTTCAACTGTGTACATTAGGCAGGACTTCATTTATGATGCATGGCATATAAACTCTTTTACTTTGTATGTAATGAGTAGAATATGTTGTCGCCCAGTGCTCAGAATTAATTTCTTGGGTATTCCAAAACATCATTAATATCAAGAGCAATTTTTATTCAATACAGTTTGCTGTTGACAAATCCTGCAATAGGACCTTATAATTAAAATGAGTATGATCAGGTAGTAAGTACATGATGTGAGACATGGCAGATGAAGTTTTCTTGTGCTTAAAATATTGATTTCTTAGATTTTTATATATTGTGTGATTTCGATCAGAAGCTTCAAAGTTTGAGCTAGCTTTCCAGTTACCTGTCATGTTGCAATAGCTGAAACACATTAATGAAAAATTATTTTTCACAATATATTTTCGGAGAGGTATTCTCCGAAGACGTGCGGCTTAGGTGAATTGGCCATGCTAAATTGTCCATAATGTTCGGGGACATGTAGGTTAGGTGCATTTGTCAGTGGTAAATGTAGAGTAATGGGGTAGGGAATTGGTCTGGGTGGGTTACTCTTTGTAGGCTTGGTGTGGACTTGCTGGGCAAAAGGGTCTGTTTCCACACTGTAAGGTTTCCATGATTCTATGATTCTAAACTTAAAATAATATGTTCAACTCCTCCATTTAATATAACTTTCCATTTTTACAAAGATGCTTTTAATCTATGGACTTACACCCTTTGTAATCAAACATATATTTTTCTGCCCAATAGAATGCCTCAATTCTCTAATGTATAAATGCGAATTTTCTTACAATACACCCATTGATACAAGTTGATTCCAATGAAATGCTAAAATAAGAAATTGCTGGAAGTAAGTATTTTTCATTCACTGTTATTCCTTTTACAACCTGTCCCACATCTTCTATTTTTCTTACTTCCTGAATATATGTTAATACTGTTTAGCATTTCCATCACCTCCTCTCATCTGATATGCAACATTTTATTTCATTTTAAAAGTTTGGAAACTAATTCTTTATGCTAGCTAGTTTTGTTTTCCTTTCCTGGAGTCAGCTGACCTGAAACGTTTTCTCTCCACAGATGCTGCCAGAACTGCTGAGCATTTCCAGCGATTTCTGTTTTTGTTTCTGATTTCCTGCATCCGCAGGTTTTTTCAGCTTTTATTATAATGAGCCAAATACCAGTGAGTGCTCAGGATATTCACTTGGGAGGTTAGTGAGTTGAATACACAGAGACAGGCAGTGGATACCAAAGTTGTAAGTTTTGCACAATGCCAGTGCAGAAAATGGGTATGTGAATCTGTGTAACTTGGCTGCTTGCAACAGTAAATGATGACTAAGTGAGAACATTTAGTAAAATTAGTGTTGCTCCTAAAATATTTTAAGCTTTACCTTTGAGTAAGTACTTATACTGAACACTAATGAAAATATTTGTCTCAATTGTTGGTATGAAGTTCTGGTTCTGAAAGAGATTAATGCAACAGCAGCTTAAAGATATAATAGCTACATGGATACAAAATTGACTGAGTTCTAGGATACAGAGAGAATTGGTCCATGGATATTTCTCAGTCTAGAAGAATGTTTGTATCGGAGTTCTCCACGACTTGCAATTAGGACCCTTGCTTTTTCCTGATCTGGATCTTGCTGTCCAGTGGACAATTTCAAAGTTTGCAGTTGACTGTAACTTTGGAAGAAAGGAGGACAGTACAGAACTCCAAATGGGCATTAACAGGTGAGTGCAGTAAATGGGGAGGTGATAGATTCAGTACAGTTCAGAGATGTATGAGTAATGCATCAGAAGACAATATGTAATAGGGATTACAATTCTAAAAGGAGTGGAGAGCACTGCAACCTGGTATATATATGCACAGATCATTAAAAGTTAATAAAGCATACAGTGTTCTTTCTAATAGGAGAATAGAGTACAAGAGCTAGGAGGTGATGTTGAACTTGCTTAAGATGGGCTGAATGGCTTCTGCACTGTATAAACTATGTGATTCTCGGATTCTGTGAGCTTTGATAGGAAGATTTACAAGGGCCATGTGCAGAAAACTTCATGTAAAAATATTTTTATGGATCCTGAAAAGGTGGAGCATGTCAATTTTACATGGGAAGGCGTGAGAAAACTCTATCTTGGCTGCAGAAGATGGAAAACCTTAGGAACGTAGGGAATCAACATTCTCACCTTTAAGAAGAGATGGGAGACCTTGAAAAACACAAGAAGACCCAGTTAGCAAGTTAGAAGTGCAGTGTTAGCAAGAAACAGAACTTTAAAACTATTTCACTGCAAGACTACCAGTTAATAGAATGTAAAGCATTATTGAGGAAGTTAACACCATATTGTGCAATGCAGATTTTTTTTAAAAAGACTGGTAAATAATGGATATACTGTAGAGAGCCCAGAAAATCCTACAATAATTGAAATTAAGATGGCATTTGAGAGTGCAGGAATACAAGCTCAAGGAATACTTGATAATGGGAAATATTGATTTGATGCAATTTATACAGCTTTATAGTAATTGGGCTTCTTGCAAATTAAAAAATGAGCTGCAAATGTGTTGCTGGTCAAAGCACAGCAGGTTAGGCAGCATCTCAGGAATAGAGAATTCGACGTTTCGAGCATAAGCCCTATTCCTGATGAAGGGCTTATGCTCGAAACGTCGAATTCTCTATTCCTGAGATGCTGCCTAACCTGCTGTGCTTTGACCAGCAACACATTTGCAGCTGTGATCTCCAGCATCTGCAGACCTCATTTTTTACTTAATTAAAAAATGAGAAAATATATAATACTTCCAAAAAGATTCAAGTGCCCAGAAAGACAACACAATTTTGCATCATGGAGGTTTCTATTCTTGAGATGCAGAATTGCCTCGAAATTAAATATAATGTCTCAAACTGAGAAAGTTACTACTCTCTTTTATTGAGTGGGTTCAATTGCAGATGATGTTATTAAATGAAATATTGATTATACTATAGATTCTTTTGAAATGGTCCTAAAATCTTTTTGATAATTATTTCAATGTAATACAGATAAAATTCTTGAAAAACACAATTTAATAACAGAGATTTAACAACTTCAAGAAAAATCCATAAATAAATATGTTAATGATCTCAAAAGATAATGCAAAACCATGAATATGAAATTCTTGATGAAACTTTGTCAGATTCCTACAGTCCAATCAAAATTTAACTTTGGGGAAAACTATTCGAATCTCGCTGGACGGAAAAACAGACAGATCCTTAAGAGGACAAGATCAAACCTACCTCAGAAAACCAACACAATCCATTCACTTGATAGGTTTTGGCACTCTAAACAGGCATAAAATTTGCCAATATTGAGTCTAAGCCAAGTAACAGATACTTAAATCCAGTGTCAGTACACTGTGACAAAAAGGCCTCACAGGCCTGGACAATGTCCAGTCACCATAAAGGAATGCTACATTGTAAAACGGAAGTATTTACAGTAAATCATAATCACGATTATAACTGATATCCACATTAGATGAGATTTCTCTATAAAAGAAAGTGCCAAAACAATTTCAAAGGGAACTAATTGATCCAGGTGAGCCAGAAGACATAGAACTTGTCTATGGAAATGGGCATAAAAAAACTATGGAGAAATGCAGTAGGTCCAACTGCATTTGTGGAGAGAGAAACAGGGTTAACGTTTTGAATCTATTATGACTTCTTCAGGCCTGCTGAGTTTCTCCATCACTCTCTGTTTATATTTCAAATCTCCAGCATCCACACCACTTTGTTTTTGCACTTTGTTTCCTATGAATTTTAAGTTGAAATATGAGTGAGCAATATTGCTGTATCAGACCAGTTGTCATGGCTGATGAAAAAGAAGTTATTGACTACAGAGATAAGGTGACATAGTATATGGAAAATAACTTAGGAATGTCACAAGTTATACTGAAACACAATATAAACCAAAAGAATTGAAAACATATATAGTATTTGCAACCCAAACATGCTCACTTTTGAGCCTTTTTGCTTGTCTTAACATTTACTTCATTAGAAGAGTTGCTGAAGATCAACAAGTCTCTCAAGAAAATTGACCTAGAACCAAATAATTATCCAAACTTTGGTCATGAAACAAACTAGGATTGACCAATCTGTCAAAGAACAGCCAATGGATTTCACAAAGTTTCTGAGACCTATGGCAGAATCCAAATAGAGGACAGAACCCACTGAGCTGTTTAGTATTGTCAACAGAGAGAGTCACAGAATTTACAGGACAGACAGAAATGTTTAATTCCCTACATTTAAAATCATACAGTCAAAGCAAATGATTGAAGTAGTGTTCAATGAGCAGTAATCTTTCAGTAATACAAATGAGAATCTGTAGACATCTAATTCATCAGTCAAATAACCATTTGGATGATTGCCTTCCAGCCCTGAGTCAACTTAAGAGAGAAAAGACTCCATGGGAGCCAAGTCAACACCCACATCTCCAGGTCATGGTCAAGAAATCGAAGTGTCCAATCCAAGCATTCAGGATACTACTGAAAAGAAACCACTTCTCCCAGTTAGAGAGATATTGCCTGGTCCAGAAATCCAGGACACCAAAAACAAAAGATGTTTTTGTTTCAACAGAGCAATTGTTTGGATATCCAAGTGATTAAGGGTCCCCAGTATGCTGTAATGGGGCAACTAACTGAGTTACTACAGAAGATTTTCTCTGTAAATGGAACCAAGAAGGTCAGGAGTCACCCAGGTAAGGTGTCCAATAATAACAAAATCTTCAAAGAAAGAAATCTTTGCAAAAGAGGTCAATGGGATACAAGATCCTCCTGTGAAAGAATAGATCACAGATTCAAGTTCATCAATCTTAAAGCAAAAGTGTTTGGGGAGGCTGTGGTGTAACGTCAGAACCCAGGGTTAATGTTCAGTAGACATGGGTTTGCAATATAGCAGCTGGTGAAATGTGAATTCAGTAAAAATCTGGAATAAAAAGCTAGCATAATACTGACAATCTAACAACTGTTAATTGTCATAAAAATCCATCTGGTTCACTAGCATCCGTTAGAGAAGAAAATCTACTATCACTACTTGCTCTGGCCTACATGTAATTCCAGATCCACAGTGAAGTTGCTGACTCTTACCTTCTCTCTGGGCAATCAGAATGGGCCATTAACTCTGGTCTGGCTAGCAATGCCCACATCCTATAAACAAATATAAAACAGAACTCTTCTAACCGGAGAGGGATTGCTTTCTGGAAAACTTCAGAGGTGAGAGACATGGGGATGATGAAGTAGTGGTAAATACAATCTAGTTATATGCATGAATATATAACTGTTTGGCTATGGAGCAAAACTACCTTGAGGGGAGATGTTGTATGGGGTAATGGTTTTTAAGAAATTAATGTGCATGTTACATTTGCTCCACACTCAGTAATGCATTCTCCATTAGTCTTTATTTGAAGCAAATGTATTCCATGCAGTTCCTGAGAATCCTAATAATTATGGCTGATGCATATATAATTGTTTTTATTACTATCTTGCAATAAACCATTTGTTAACTAAAAAAACTGCGCAGAGGCTGATATCCTCTCAGCAAGTCACCCTTTACTTATTTGCACACACTACACTGGCAGTGGCCAACCAGTTCAGACTCATTTGCCTAAACTGAGGAGATTTGTATCTCCTGGTTATATTTTCTTCTTCTAGTCCTCTCCCCCACACTACTGTCAAACAGTGGTACAGCTTATTTCCAACCCCCTCACCTTCCTCTCCCCCACACCCCCACCACTGTACCATGTCAGGTGTGTGTAGGTGTAGGACACAGTGAAGTAACAATGAGTGCAGAAAACTTTATTCATACTCCACTACCAGGAAGAAAAGAAACACCCGAGTGGCCAGTGACAAGCAATGCCCTTCCCATCAAAAGGCAATGCCAAAGTGATCAAACAAAGTGAAGGGAAGGTTAGGCATTAAGTCAAAATAGAATCAGAGGAGGAAAATCTCCAGGTTATGTCTTTACTTTCTTCTTTTTTTAAGACTGAAGGGTTTTTAAAAAAATTTCTTTTACACTATCGCCAGACAACAGTAGTGCTTATTTTTTCCCCAGCACCCATGTCGTGTGTGTGCAGGTGTAGGAAACAGTGAAGGACAACAAGTGCGTAAATCTTTATTTATATTTCACCACCACCAGGAAGAAAGAAAATACCAGAGTGGCTGTGACAAGCAGTGCCCTTCTCATCAGAAAGCAATGCCTAAGTGATCAAAAAAGTGAAGGGGGAGGTAGGGATTAAATTAGAATAGAATCAGAGGGGGATAATCTCCTGGTTATTTTTTTTCCCTCTTTTTATTGTAGATTCTAAACCCTTTGTTGCTATTTTTATTTTTCTTTCATTCCCCCACAATACCACCTAACTGCGGTAGACCTTATATTTTCACCAGCACCCATGATGTGTATGTGAGACACCGAGAAACACAACAGGTGTATCTTATTCAATTTCCACCACCAGGAAGAAAGGAAACTCCAGGGTGGCCATTGACAAGCAATGCCCTTCTCAGAGGGGAAGGTAGGGATTAAATCAAAATAGAATCAGTGGGGAAAATCTCCTGGTTATATATTTTTAAAATTTTCTTTCTTCTTTTTAATCCCCACACTACTGCCTAACTGCGGTATCGCTTATTTTTTTCCCCAGCACCCATGGTGTGTGTGTGCAAGTGTGAGACACAGTGAGAGACACAAAGTGCATAAATCTTTATTCAGTTTCCACCACCAGGAAGAAAGGAAACTCCAGGGTGGCCATTGACAAACAATGCCCTTCTCAGAGGGGAAGGTAGGGATTAAATCAAAACAGAATCGGTGAGGGAAAATCTCCTGGTTATATTTTTTCTTTTTTTTAGAAAGGAAACACCCAAGTGGCCAGTGACAGACACTCCTATTTATCTCTTCTTTTCCTTTTTTTTTCTTTTTTTCTTCTTAAGACAGGAAAACACCCGAGTGGCCAGTGACAAGCAGTGCCCTTACACTCCTGTTTTTTATTATTTTTTCCCCAGCACCCATGGTGTGTGTGTGTGCAGGTGTGAGACACAGTGAGAGACACAAAGTGCATGAATCTTTATTCAATTTCCACCACCAGGAAGAAAGGAAACTCCAGGGTGGCCATTGACAAACAATGCCCTTCTCAGAGGGGAAGGTAGGGATTAAATCAAAACAGAATCGGTGAGGGAAAATCTCCTGGTTATATTGGTCAGGCACATCATTCCTAATTGGTCCAGGTTAACAACCCCAATCAACGACCTCCCAGTCAATGACGTCAATGACGTCAATCTGGTTCTAATCACTACAATAACCATCTTGTTTCTTCTGTACAGTGGTGTAATACAGGCTCTAGACATTTTGTAGACAAGGGAGGATTGGTGGCAGTGATCTACCTCACATAACCTTCACTCTGATACATATACTGGCCAAGGTGGCAGATATTATAATCAGAATAGCTGCAATCAGCATCAAGGATCCAGCTTTCTTGAAATTTACAACAAATTTGTTATCATTGCTAATAATCTTAAACTTGGTAAGAAGCAGTCAACCATATAATGATTATATTACCATCGCACCCTTCCAGTCATTGGGTTAAAATATTTTTTTCAGTATACTATAACTTGAAAAGTAATATTGTGATTAGATTTACTTCTCATTCCTCTGTGATTTTCAAAATCCTTAAAGCAATAAATTAGATGCAGCAACTCAGTCCCTCTGACCCCAAATAGATATTGCAATTTTAAAAACTGTCCAGAAGGTTATTACAAAGTTTCCATTTCCAATACTTTAAAATTAAAAGGAGCAATTAGAAATCACTACACCCTTCTGCAAAACATTCATAAACAAAAATCTGAAGCGGATACTCCTTAGAGCTTCTGTTCTGTGCTTTATGAATGTGTTTGAATTTATGTTCCTGGATTAATTGTTAACAATCCTTCAAAGACACAGTAGCAATGCCAGGAATGTAGTAGAAGAAACGTAACAGGGTTGGATATGAAAAAAAAGGCTTATGTTGGTAAATCAGAAACAAAAACAGAAACAGAAATTGCTGTCAAATCTCAACAGGTCTGGTAGCATCTGTAGAGTGGAATTGAAGGGTTTTTTTTCTGGTCCAGTGACCCTTTCTTCTAGTGAAATATCATTAACTCTGTTTTCTCTCCACAAATGGTGCCAAACCTGCTGGGTTTTCCCAGCAATTTCTATTTTTGTGTTTGTTTCTGATTTACAGCATCTGCAGTTCTTTCCATTTCATACTGTTAAATGTTTATGTGTGTAGAGATTGCAGAACACACATGAATACTGATGGGGGGGGCTCCCTCAGGAAAGCAAAGGAACAAATCTTCTAAAAAATTATGCAAGATAATGGCACAAAAATATCATAAGACAATTTCCAATCAAATTTCTTTCTTTATTTAATGGATGTGTTATTGTTTAGCCTCAATGAGTGCTTTAATTCCAAACTCCATTCAGTTTACTGCATACACGTTGAAGGAATTAAGTTTATCCCAGAAACTATGAGCAATGCAATAAGTTTCACTCACTAATGAGCAATATTGATCTGTCTGACAATAATTTAAATACACCCAGCTATTGACACTATTCCTTTAAAACTTTTTTCAACTCCAAATAATCTGCTTTATTAGAGTTACAACCTAAGACTCCTAGATACTTATCTTAACCCCTGTATTGCATCCAATGCTGTTGATGGCACCAGACAGTTATATCATGTAGAAGAAGCTTTTCTCAACTGAAATTGATAAAACTATTCCAGGTTGTGTATATTACAAGGTCATCGAAAAGCTGGCAGGGACTTGATGGAATGTGAGATTTGTCAACACCTCGAATATTATACAGTATGCCCTTTGCCTAGAACATGAAACTACCTTTTCAGTTTTCATATGACTTATGCATGAACTAACATTGGTGTTTCAAGAAATTTACCATTGTTCAGTGTCATTTACTCTTATGTTATCTATTGATGAACCTGGTCAGCTATCAGCTAGAATTTTTAAATATATTTTTCTGTGTGCAGATTACTTGGTAGTATTTGGCATCAGTAATTAGATAAAATCCTGTCTTATCTACATCATGCAGTAATGACCATTTCTTAGTTGGTCCCAAAGGTGTTATCAGCACAGGGTGGATTGATTCAAAGAAATGAGAAGCACTATTTTTCCAGTGCACCTAGGGTTAGATAAATCTGGTCTTGGAAGTGCTGGCCTCTTTTTGGAAATAACTATAAATAAGGGAAATTTTTTTCTGCCTTGAAATGAAAGTTAGAATGGACCATCTATATGTGAATCAAGCATATGGTAAAAGCATAACCAAGGCAAAAGTAGTCATGATTTGGAGATGCCGGTGTTGGACTGGGGTGCACAAAGTTAAAAATCACACAACACCAGGTTATAGTCCAACAGGTTTAATTGGAAGCACACTAGCTTTCGGAGTGATGCTCCTTCATCAGGTGATAGTGGAGGGCTCAATCGTAACACAGAATTTACAGCAAAAATTTGCAGTGTGATGTAACTGAAATTATACATTGAAAAATTGATTGTCTGTTTGAATACAGTGATAGTTTCACTTCTTTCATGTGTAAATCACAAAACCTTTTTATTTAAAAGTGGCATTCTCGGGTTAGCTATTAACAATGGTGATAGCTAGACAATATGTTGAAGGTGTTAGCCTCCTGTGTTCTCTACCTATGACCTGATGCTTAGATTGATTCTAATCTAAAAAGTGAGATAACAGAGTTTTACATAAATTCATGCAGTTTTTGAGCTCAGAGTTTTACATGAATGCATGCAGTTTTTGAGCAAAGTTCAATGTAACTCTGCAAGTACAAATTCACCCCACAAAATATATGTGTGCATGTGGGTCTTTGTTTGTCTGTCTGTGTGTCTGTCTGGGGTGGGGGTTGTGAGTGTGAGAAAGTGTGTGTGTGTGTGTGTGTGTGTGTGTGTGTAGTGAGTGCAGAGTGTCTTAAGTCTGTGAGGGGGTGCATGTGTGAGTGTGGGATTGTGTGCATCTATAAGGGTGTGTGTGGGTGTCTGCGTGCGCGTCTGTGTGTACCTGTGTCTGTGTGTATGTGAGAGTGTGTGTGTGTAGGAATATCTGTGTGTGTGTGTAGTGCAATGGTGGTCACCTGTAATGTGACATGAACCCAAGGTCCCGGTTGAGACCCTCCCTATGGGTACCGAACTTAGCTATCAGCCTCTGCTCGGCCACTTTCCTCTGCTGCCTGTCCCGAAGTCCACCTTGGAGGATGGTCACCTGAAGGTCCGAGGCTGAATGTCCTGGACCACTGAAGTGTTCCCCAACTGGGAGGGAACCCTCCTGTCTGTTGATTGTTGTGAGGTGCCCATTCGTCCGTTGTCGTAGCCTTTGCTCAGTTTCCCCAATGTACCATGCCTCCGGGCATCCTTGCCTGCAACGTATAAGATAGACAACGTTGGCTGAGTCACATGAGCACCTGCAAATGTGTTGCTGGTCAAAGCACAGCAGGCCAGGCAGCATCTCAGGAATAGAGAATTCGACGTTTCGAGCATAAGCCCTTCATCAGGAAGGGCTCACATGAGCACCTGTCATGTACAAGATGGGAGATGTTCCCAAGCGTAATAGTGGTATCTATGTCCACAATCTGACACATCTTGCAGCGTCCACCGTGACAGGGTTGTATGGAGTTGTCCTGAGAACTGGGCAGCTTGCTACGAACAATGATCTGTTTGAGGTTTGACGGTTGTTTAAAGGCAAGTAGTGGAGTGTGGGGAAGGTCTTGGTGAGGTGCTCATCCTCATTGATAATGTGTTGCAGGTCACGAAGAACATGGCATAATTTTTCAGCCCCTGGGAAGTACTGAACAACGAAGGGTACCCTGTCAGTTGCAGCACATGTCTGTCTCCTGAGGAGGTCATTACGGTTCCTTGCTGTGGCACATCGGAATTGGCTGTCGATGAGGTGAGCATCATATCCCATTCTTGTGAGGGCATCCTTGAGTACTTCCAAGTGTCCGTCACGTTCCTCCTCATCTGAGCAGATCCGATGTATGCGTAGGGCTTTTCCATAGGGAATGGCTGTTTTAATATGTTTTGGGTGGAAGCTGGAGAAGTGTAGCATTGTGAGGTTGTCTGTTGGTTTGCGGTAGAGTGTGGTGCTGGGATGTCCATCCTTGATGGAGATGCATGTGTCCAAGAATGAGACAGACAGTCGAGAGTAGTCCATGGTGAGTTTGATGGTGGGATGAAACTTGTTGATGTCACTGTGTAGTTTTATCAGTGACTCCTTGCCATGGGTCCAGAGGAAGAAAATGTCATCAATGTACCTGGTGTACAATGTTGGTTGGAGATCCTGCATAGAGAAGAAATCTTGTTCAAACTTGTGCATAAAACTGTTGGCATATTGGGGTGCAAATTTTGTCCCCATGGCTGTTCTGTGTGTCTGGATGAAGAATTTGGTTGTCAAAGGTGAAGACGTTATGATCGAGAATAAAGCGGATGAGTTGTAGGATGGTGTTTGGAGACTGGCAGTTGTTGGCATTGAGTACTGAGGTGGTTGCCGCGATGCCATTCTTGTGGGGGATGCTGGTGTAGAGTGCGGAAACGTCCATTGTGATGAGGAATGTTCCGGGTTCGACTGGTCTGTGGGTGCTGAGTTTCTGTAAGAAATCCGTAGTGTCGCGACAGAAGCTGGAGATCCCCTATACAATAGGTTTCAAGATGCCTTCCACATAGCCAGAGAGATTCTCACATAGGGTCCCATTGCCCGACATGATGGGACGTCCCGGTATGTTGGCTTTGGAAGGCAGTAGAAGGCAAAAGTAAGATGTGTCAAAGCAGATTAGCTGGATGAAATGCCAAAATAAGGCAGATGTTTGGAAACAAGTGTGCTCAACTTCCAGCTTATTCCTTTGAAGATGGCAGTGGAGACAAGAAGCTAAATTAATTCAAAAGCCAGTTATGTCACAAGATGGTAAAATGTTTACTTTTATTCTGGTTGGATAAGCCATGATGGATTGAACAGTTTCCACTGTATCTATCTTTTGATATATTAATTGACTTTGGAAGCAATTTGAACTTATTACTGCAGTTTTCATTGTGCCATTTGACTTTTGGTTTGGGTGAGAAAATTTGCAAAATTCAAAAGGAATTCATGAGAGTTGTGACAGCCTATCACGAAACATCCAAACACGTCCAAATTAGATAAAGAACTTGCATTTCAAAAGTGTTGGATTTGTGTGTAAATCAGGTGCACAGTGTGTCTCAGGCAGAAAAATGTAAAGATAGAATTCCAAGAGCAAGAAGATATCAATAGGAATACAGTAGAGGATTTTTGAAATAATGTGATACACCTTAAACTAAAAGCAGTTCATAAATTGGGGCAGCATTTTCTGTGGTCTTTGGAAAACATGATTGTGCAACTTGCAACATCCAAAGTGAATATTTGATCCATGTTTGACTTTGCCTGGAATTTTAGTCTTCCAAGAGTTAGTGAGGACTGCAGATTCTGGGGAAGTCAGAGTTGATAAAGTGTGGTTCTGGAAAATGCACAGCAGGTCAGGCAACATCTGAGGAACAAGAGAGTTGCCATTTCAGGCTTCATCCTTCACAAGGACTGGGGAGGAGGAATGGGGCTGAGAAATAAATTGGAGTGGAGGGTTATGGTAAAGGTAGGTGGAATGGGGATAGGTGGACAAAGATAGGAGGTGTTAGCGATAGGCTGGTGTAGAGGGTAGATTGGATAGGTGAGAAGGATGATGGGCAGATAAGTCAGGTCTGAGTCAGATGGTTGTATCTGGGGTGGGGTGATTTGGAAACTGGTGAATTCAATATTGACGTCATGTGGTTGGAGGCTCCTGAGGTGGAAGATAAGGTGTTCCTCCTCCAGTTTGTGGGCTGCCGTGTTTAGGGGCAGAGGAGGCCCAGAATGGACATGTCATTGAGGGAGTGGGAGAGATATTTGAAATGGATGGCCAGCAGAAAGTGGGGGTTGGTTGGTATGTAGGGTTGGAGTTTACTGCAATGGTTTGAGTAGGGATTGTGGATATAGAGGTGTGTCAGTTAGAGAGGCGCCATAATTGTGGCCCAGCTCCCAACATTATTTAAACATCAATCCACACCCTCCTCATCTGCTTATCTGTCATCCACCCCTCTCACTTACTGCCATGTCACTCCATGCCTGCTCACATCACCCATGCCACTCCTATTGCTCCCAGCACCAGTTATGCTCCTCAGGTTGCACATGAACATCCAGACTCCAAACCACCCTTTTGTGACACCTTGCTCCCCAGATTACCAATGCCTCTTCACTGCCCTCAACCAGTAATTCACTCAGCTAGTAATCACTAGATACAATGCGCAGCAGACATGAAATACAATTGTGAATTTTTAACAACAGACCTTCTAGCAGCCGAATAAACCATGAAATCAACTCCACTACCATGGACTTTATCCAGTGTGCAGAAAATGTAATCTTTTAAGTGTCTGTTATGTTTGTGAATGAGAGAAAAAACACATCAAATTAATGTTCTAATATAGCTTCTTCAAAGGACCACTCATTCCTCGATCAATAGGGCACTTGATAACCTAAAACGACTAATAGGTTTTGCAACTCAGTGAAGAATTCATAATGCTAGAGCATTCAAAATGGCTGCAGGATGAATGATTGCAGCTATGTTGCCTGTAATTAATTCAAATGGATTGAAATGGAAGGAGGACACAAGATTGCGTGTAAATTAGTGGAAATAAGCATGTGTAGAGACCTTTTCAACTTTTAATAACATCTGAAAATAACAGTCAGAGTTGTCAGTTGATTTAATTCATGGTGAAAACGATTATGGTAGAGATGGACAGGACATTTTGAAGAACATTTTAATACATAAATGCACTTTCTTCAATTGAAAAAGAACTGTATAGCCTGAAAACACAGATGTAATGGTGGTCTGTGTAAGAATCAACTTACCTTTGCAGGATGTATCCACATGTCTTTACATTCAAACATATTTACATTACAATTGTGATATTTGAAAGTCTTAAAATACTGTAATGCAGTAATGCAGTCATCACGGCAAGTAGAGACTATGCCATCACATTTTTGCATTGTAGGTAATGGAAAGGCTTGAGGGTGTCCGAACATGAATTACTTGCTGCAGACAGGCTTTGACCTAGTCTAGTTACAAGTCCATCTCTGGGAGCTGCCACACAATGAGAAGCTAACTGTGCTGCATTATCAGCCACGTCCCAAGAGAATTGGCTGCTATTGCTAACTTCACTTGTGACCCCGTTGAAAGGTAAATGATGCCTAGTTTAATATCGCAAGGAGGAGGTTACATGTGTTTTGGGGGGTGAGTGAGATCAGAAGAAAGGAGTTACTATCAGATACCCCATTCACAATATTGGATCAATCAAACTGATAGAGTCACAGAGTCATAGAGATGTACAGCATGGAAACAGACCATTCAGTCCAACCTGTCCATGCTGACCAGATATCCCAATCCAATCTAGTCCCACCTGCCAGCACCCGGCTCATATCCCTCCAAACCCTTCCTATTCATATACCCATCCAAATGCCTCTTAAATGTTGCAATTGTACCAGCCTCCACCACATCCTCTGGCAGCTCATTCCATACACATACCACGCTCTGCGTGAAAAAGTTGCCCCTTAGGTGTCTTTTATATCTTTTCCCTCTCACCCTAAACCTATGCCCTCTAGTTCTGGACTCCCTGATCCCAGGGAAAAGACTTTGTCTATTTATCCTATCCATGCCCTCATAATTTTGTAAACCTCTATAAGGTCACCCCTAAGTCTCTGACATTCCAGGGAAAACAGCCCCAGCCTGTTCAGCCTCTTCCTATAGGTCAAATCCTCTAACCCTGGCAACATCCTTGTAAATCTTTTCTGAACCATTTCAAGTTTCACAACATCTTTCCAATAGGAAGGAGACCAGAATTGCACACAATATTCCAACAGTGGCCTAACCAATGTCCTCTACAGCTGCAACATGACCTCCCAACTATTGTACTTAATAGGCTGACCAATAAAGGAAAGCATACCAAATGCCTTCTTCACTAACCTATCTACCTGTGACTCCAATTTCAAGGAATTATGAACCTGCACTCCAAGGTCTCTTTGTTCAGCAACACTCCCTAGGACCTTACCATTAAGTGTATAAGTCCTGCTAAGATTTGCTTTCCAAAAATGCAGCACCTCGCATTTATCTGAATTAAACTCCATCCGCTACCTCTCAGCCCATTGGCCCATCTGGTCCAGATCCTATTGTAATCTGAGGTAACCCTCTTCGCCGTCCACTACACCTCCAATTTTGGTGTCATCTGCAAACTTACTAACTGCACTTCTTATGCTTGCATCCAAAACATTTATGTAAATTGACAAAAAGTAGAAGAACCAGCACTGATCCTTGTGGTATTCCACTGGTCACAGGCCTCCAGTCTGAAAAACAACCCTCCACCACCACCCTCTGTCTTCTACCTTTGAGCCAGTTCTGTATCCAAATGGCTAGTTCTCCCTGTATTCCATGAGATCTAATCTTGCTAATTAGTCTCCCATGGGAAACCTTGTTGAATGCCTTACTGAAGTCCATATAGATCACATCTACTGCTCTGCCTTCATCGATCTTCTTTGTTACTTCTTCAAAAAACTCAATCAAGTTTGTGAGACATGATTTCCCATGCACAAAGCCATGTTGACTATCCCGAATCAGTCCTTGCCTTTCCAAATACATGTACATCCTGTCCCTCAGGATTCCCTCAAACAACTTGCCCACCACCAATGTCAGGCTCACTGGTCTATAGTTCCCTGGTTTGTCTTTACCGCCCTTCTCAAACAATGGCACCACATTTGCCAACCTCCAGTCTTCCGGCACCTCACCTGTGAGTATCGATGATACAAATATCTCAGCAAGAGGCTCAGCAATCACTTCTCTAGCTTCCCACAGAGTTCTCGGGTACACCTTATCAGGTCCTGGGGATTTATCCAACTTCAACCATTTCAAGACATCCAGCACTTCCTCCTCTGTAATCTGGACATTTTGCAAGATGTCACCATCTATTTCCCTACAGTCTATATCTTCCATATCCTTTTCCACAGTAAATACTGATGCAAAATATTCATTTAGTATCTCCTCCATTTTGTAGCTCCACATAAAGGCTGCTTTGCTGATCTTTGAGGGGCCCTATTCACTCCCTAGTTACCCTTTTGTCCTTAACATATTTGTAAAAATCCTTTGGATTCTCCTTAATTCTATTTGCCAAAGCTATCTCATTTTGCCCTTTTTGCCCCCCCCCGATTTCCCTCTTAAGTATACTCCTACTTCCTTTATACTCTTCTAAGGATTCACTCGATCTATCCTGTCTGTACCTGACATATGCTTCCTTCTTTTTCTTAACCAAACCCTCAATTTCTTTAGTCATCCAGCATTCCCTATGCCTACCAGCCTTTCCTTTCACCCTAAAAGGAATATACTTTCTCTGGATTCTTGTTACCTCATTTCTGAAGGCTTCCCATTTTCCAGCCGTCCCTTTACCTGCGAACATCTCCCTCCAATCAGCTTTCGAAAGTTCTTAACCAATGCCATCAAAATTGGCCTTTCTCCAATTTAAAACTTCAACTTTTAGATCTGTTCTATCTTTTTCAATCACTAGTTTAAAATGAATAGAATTATGGTTGCTGGCCCCACTGTGCTCCTCCACTGACACCTCAGTCACCTGCCCTGCCTTATTTCCCAAGTGTAAGTCAAGTTTTGCACCTTCTCTAGTAGGTACATCCACATACAGAATCAGAAAATTGTCTTGTACGCACTTAAGAAATTCCTCTCCATCTAAATCTTTAACACTATGGCAGTCCCAGTCGATGTTTGGAAAGTTAAAGTCCCCTACCATAACTACCCTTTTATTCTTACAGATAGCTGTGATCTCCTTACAAGTTTGTTTCTCAATTTCCCTCTGACTATTGGGGGGGTCTATAATACAATCCCAACAAAGTGATCATCCCTTTCTTATTACTCAGTTCCACCCAAATAACTTCCCTGGATGTACTTCCGAGATTATCCTCCCTCAGCACAGCTCTAATGCTATTCCTTATCAAAAATGCCATTCCCCTTCTGCTCTTGCCTCCATTTCTATCCTTCCTGTTCCATTTGTATCCTGGAATATTAAGCTGCCAGTCCTGCCCATGAGCCATGTTTCTGTAATTGCTATGATATCCCAGTCCCATGTTTCTAACCATGCCCTCAGTTCATCTGCCTTCCTTGTTAGGCCCCTTGCATTGAAATAAATGCAGTTTAATTTATTAATCCTACCTTGTCCCTGCCTGCCCTGACGTTTTTACTCACTTCTGTTCTCAGTTGTACCAGTCTCAGATTGATCTCTTTCCTCACTATCTCCCTGGGTCCCACCTCTCCACCTTCCCAGTTTAAATCCTCCCAAGCAGTTATAGCAAATTTCCCTGCCAATTTATTAGTCCCCTTCCAATTTAGGTTCAATTCATCCTTCTTGTACAGGTCACTTCTACCCCAAAAGAGATTCCAATGATCCAAAAATGTGAATCCTTCTCCCATACACCAGCTCCTTAGCCATGCATTCATCTGCTCCTATTCCTGCCCTCACTAGCTCATAGCACTGGGAGTAAGTCAGATATTACTACCCTTGAGGACCTCCTTTTTAAATTTCTGCCTAACTCTCTGTAATCTCCCTTCAGAATCTCAAACTTTTCCCTTCCTATATAATTGGTTTCAATGTGGACAATGACCTCTTGCTGGTCCCTCTCCGCCATGAGAACATTCTGCACCCTCTCTGAGACATCCTTGATCCTGGCACCAGGGAAATAACACACCATTCTGCTTTTTCTCTGCTGACCACAGAAACATCTGTCTATACCTCGGACTACAGAATCCCCTAACACTATTGATCTTCAAAGTTTGGGAGAAGATTTGTAGCTCGGGTGCTCGTTGTTGTGGTTCTGTTCGCCGAGCTAGGAGTTTTTGTTGCAAACGTTTCGTCCCCTTTCTCAGTGACATCCTCAGTGCTTGGGAGCCTCCTGTGCAGCGTTTCTGTGAAACAGGAGGAAACATCACTGAAGCGCTTCACAGGAGGCTCCCAAGCACTGAGGATGTCACCTAGAAAGGGGACAAAACGTTTGCAACAAAAACTCCCAGCTCAGCGAACAGAACCACAACAACTATTGATCTTTTGCGAGCTGACATAACCCTCGTTGCATTAGAGCCAGTCTCAATACTAGCAAGTATTTTTGAATAGGGGAACCCCTAGTCAGTCATAACAGTATTATAAGAGTTCCTGAATGATGTCCCTCATGATGAGAATCCTATCAGCTGCTGGTTGAACAGCAGAAGTTGTAGGGTGAGGCCTATAACTGGGCATTATTGTCCTCATATAGCTCTCATTGAAGTCAGGGGAAAGCCATGATGAATCCTCCCTTCCCTGAACTCAATCAGAGAGAAAGAGAGAGAGACAGGAAAGTAGTAGAATCTCTATGTTGCATCTTCCCATCCAATGATATGGCTTTCCTCCTTCTTAAACTTGCTCAAGTTGTGGGGTATATTCCTCTCCAAGTTGCGTGGGAGTACCTTCAGATGTCTTCTTAAAGGCCAGCTCTCCATGAGTCAAGAGACACCTTCACTCCTGAGGACTCCAGAACTAGGTTGGAGAATCTGCCAGCTTTTTGTTTCCCTGATCCCAACTCAGAAGTCAGATTCATCATCAGACAGCGCTAGGTCATTTTCCAGTGTGCTTAGTGCATCCAAAAGCAGCCACGCAAACCTGTTCATCATGTTAAAAAATCTTCATTACTGATTCAATCAACGTATATTTCTTAGATTGCCACTGATTTGTTTTTTGCAGTTACAATATTTGGAACAGCTTGATACTACTTCAGCACTATGTCACTCATGCTGGCCTTTCAGACCTTGGTTATTTCCTTGTTACAGCTCCTTTGACAATAATGTCAAAATGCTGAACCGAGTGTCTGAACTTTTTCATTTCTCCTGCTGCATTGCTAGGAAATGCTGATGTGAGGGTTTGGACCTTAGCATCTGTGCTATCTGATTTTAAAACAGTTCAAAAGGCATTGTTTCTTCTGAATAAGTTTTCTAATTCCAGCCGTGACATAGACATTTACTCTAGTTTTCTTTCAGCAATGTTTTCGTTGACATTATTTGTGGGTAATGTATTTAATTGCACTTTGTTTTTTTATTGCTTGTTGCATTTCATGCCTGTCATTCATTGTGTTTACACATTCAGCAGCTTCAATGAACAACATAATAGTTTCAGAACTATTCATGCATTATGATTTGATCATTCTGACATGGTGGGTGTTATTGGTATTTACAAATTATCACTGGTTAAAAAACGATAATCCCAGCTGCTCTTTTGCTGCTCTGGAATCTATTTGTGTGGATTTCTCCAAATGGCCAGCATGTCTGTGTTTCAGCTCATGCATGTGGGATTCCTTTGGTTCCACTGGCATCTCACTTCAGATCTATTCTCTAAGGCAAAGCTCTGCAGAGTGCAATACATCACAACAGTCCTTGGCATTTACCTTGTTCCATCCCATGAACCTTCCAAGTGTATGTTCCTACCCTAACACTGTCTCCAATTAAATTCAGATTCACCTTATTTTAATGTTTTAATTATGGTCGAAGAGTGTGGTGCTGGAAAAGCACTACAGATCAGGCAGCATCCGAGGAGCAGGAGAGTCGACGTTTCAGGTATACGCCTTTATATTGATGCAAATCAATACAGAACAAACATTCTGTCAGTGATGCTAAAATCCCATCCATAGCACTTCCAAATGTATTTGAGCATTGTGATTCTGTAATGTATTTGTGGAAATAGTTCTGATGAAACATAAAAGGAAAGGGACATAGCTTGATCTAGCTTAATACACCAGGAGTTTTGAGCACTGCAATGGAAGGAGCTGATTGCGTGGCCTCATAGTACTGACAGAAGTAACTCAGTCACCAAACATTGCCTTGATTTTAGTTCGGAAAATAATTGTCAGATTATTCAATTGTTATTCAATTTAACCAAGTGTTTTTCCAGATATGGTAAGCATCATAGAATATTTGTTATGCTTTTAGCTATTTTAGTGAAGTTCAAAATTTTTTATAGAAAGCACAGTTGGTATGATGTATAAATGTGATTTATATTTGCTGTTTGCCATATTCACAATTAATATGGAGCAGGTTTAATCATGTTATAAAATTTGGGTGCTGGCAGGTGGGACTAGATTGGGTTGGGATATCTGGTCGGCATGGACAGGTTGGACCGAAGGGTCTGTTTCCATGCTGTACATCTCTATGACTCTATCAACTCTCCTGCTTCTTGGATGCTGCCTGACCAACTGTGCTTTTCCAGCACCACACTTTTTGAGTCTGATTTCCAGCATCTACAGTCCTAACTTTGTCCTATGAAATTATGGCACAATATGAGTAATAGCAAAACACATGTTCATCTTAGTTCCCTGTGACTCTTGCCTTGAGAAACTGAACACCAACATGGCATAAGCCTCCAGGAAATTCTCCACCAAAATTATGTTGTCTTTTGCCTTTTGATTAGTATGTCAGTGTACACTTAACAGCCATATTCATTATCATGTCTCTGCATCAGAGAATATAATCTGAAGGAATAAGAATCTCATACTCCACCTCATTTGAAGTGTGACATAGGTACACAATCTTTATCCAAAATTCTGAAATCTGACAAATTCTGAAATCTGAAATTCTTTTTGTGGAGTATGGAGCAACATTTTGGTGTGCCAACAGGTGACCCAACTCCACACCCATTCAACCCACGTCACTCAGATGTGTCGTGGAAGCATGGTTCAGTACTGGCAGGTGTCAATTGTGTCTCAGCGCTCATACTATTCATATGTTCGTCTGCTGTGAGGTAATACTTTTTATTTCACTGTGAGAATGTCATTTATACCGAAATCTGAAAAATTCAAAATTCCAAAAAACAACTGGCTCCAACAATATCAGATAATAGGTTATGTACCCGTACTACTGGAACCATGCTCCTGTGTTATAACCTGACAGCTTAACACTTGGATTAGACAGTTAAGTGCTTGAAAAATGCATTTTTTCTATAAAATCCTTAGTTGCATTAAATGTCTGTTGGATTATTCATTATTATGATATCCAGCCTAGTTTCATTTGTGACAACAAAAACAGTGTTTTATCAGTTACAGACGCTGTTGGTGGCAAACTAACAGTATGATTGCAACTGTAGCCATTGATGTAAGACTTCAATTTCTTGGTGGCCACGATTGGAAATTAACTGATGACCAACCAGGCAACAGCTTTGAACAACAGACAATTCAGTCAAAGAGAGAGTTCCTCATCTGAAATCAGGTTCTGTGAGTACAGACAAATGTACAGATCTGAATTTCGAGCATTAACAACCAATAATACAGAGTTAATTTATGTTTGATTAGAATCCACATTCTTTCTGAATAAAGCAAATATCAGAAATTGCCTTATTTAAAACTAAAAAGGCTGAAGTGTGCTTTTGGGCTGGAATACAAAGCCAGTATAGAACAATACAGAACAAAGGACCTTCATCTATTCCTGTAAGTTGAAGCATAAGTAACAGTTTCTCAGAACAGCAGTTGAAAGTGTGTCCTTAAGAAAGGAGCAGTTTTAATCTACACTGACATGAAGTCTGGGACCCATGTTCTTAAGGAGGTATACTTCCCAAATTTAAGGCAGTCGTGGAAAGCGTTTATTGATATCTGTGAAGCATGAGTCACCAAGAGACATTGGGCATGTGCAAAAAATATGCTTCCAAAGGCCAAGCCAGTCCCAGAATTGAAACAAAAATAAAAATTGCTGGAAAAGCTCAGCAGATCTGGCAGCATTGGCGGAGACCTGCTATTAGTTTCAGTTCTGAGGAAGGGTCACTCTGATTAACTCTGATTTCTCACCACAGATGCCGGACCTACTGAGATTTTCCAGCAATTTCTGATTTACAGCATCTGCAGTTCTTCCAGTTTTACCCAGAACAGAACACAGGTGACCATAACACTGGCAACAGAAATGTGTTAAGAAGGTGCACAAATGGAAATACATCAATGAGGTTTAGAGTCAACCAAGTGAAAGGCAAACTTTAGAAGATAACCAGGTTTTCATATTACACACCATGTTAACATTATAAGGTGATCAGAAGCTTTAATAATAATTAATATCATATGCCCTGACCATGTCAGACAACACATGCTAAAAAATATGAGTTGGTGCTAACATATTACTGCCACACATCCTGAAAGATGCGTACCTGAGCAAGAGGAATTACAGCTTACGAGAGACAGTCTCACAGCATATACAAGATTTATTTCTTGTCTTGCCAGAGTCACATTGCATTGACAATATGAAATCTCACCCTGGCTGTCTGAATTCTATCATCTGGTAGATATCAACTGCCAGCCATGATAGGACTACCAGTATGCACAGATCTTGTTATAGTCACAATTCATCACAGTCAAACTATTTCCACTGTGAGAGAACAGAATACATGCGATGGAATCAAGTCAGCCAGTGTTCTGGAGAAGGGTCACTGGACCTGAAATGTTAACTCTGCTTTCTCTCCACAGATACTGCCAGATCTGCTGAGCTGTTCCAGCAATTTCTGGTTTTGTTTCAGCTAACGCTCTTGAAGGATATGACATGAAAATGAGACATTAAGACAGGTAATAGATGATTACATCTGATATGATGAACAGATTACTTAGTCCACGCCAAGATCAAAATATTCCTCTTGATCCCCCACACACTGATGCTCTAGATTATGCAATTGAAGATATCCTCAAGGTTGACCTGTTACACTTCGAACAGTTGCGCTCAACAACTACTGATGTTGAGCAACTACAAGTCTTGCAAATAATCATTATCCAGAGTATGTCTGACCAAAGACCCCCACTACCTGCGAAGATGAAGAGAGAAACAAACATAACATATCACAATTAATCACTTTCAAGGGTAAGCAAATTCTAACCTTTGTCAAGATATTGTGACCATGCTACATTAAGGCTACACGGATAGGTTAGATTCCTTACAGTATGCAAACAGGCCCTTTGGCCCAACAAATCCACACCAACCCTCTGAAGAGTAACCCACACAGATCCATTTTCCTACCCTGACTACTACACCTAACCCGCACATTTTTGGACTGTGGGAGGAAACCGGAAGAAAACCCACGCAGACACGAGGAGAATGTGCTAACTCCACACAGACAGTCGCCTGAGGTGGGAATTGAACACGGGTCCCTGGCGCTATGAGGCAGCAGTGCTAACCACTGAGCCACCATGCCACCCCAGGTGAGTGCATAGATAAGCTAGCACATGAATCTGGCACTGGCCAAGGATGAATCAGGATTTTCAGAAACTTGTAAGTGCATAGAAGGCATGTGAAGCTATCAACCATGGCAATGAGTATAAACTCCACATCCTGACGATGTTCCAACACCTCCTTGGTCAAAAGTAATAACAGACTTGGTCACTGTGCATGGGGACATCCGTATCCTTGTGGTGGATTATTTTCCTGTTTTCAATGGTTTAACATCACATTTGTTGAAATGATGTACACTATTTTTAGTTTATTCAGTATCCCGGATCGGATAGTGTCTGACAGCTGGTTGCCACAGTACACTGGAACTATTTCAAGATATATGTATTATGTATGATATGACCATATTCTAGTATCTATGTGAAACCCTCTAGTAAAATGTATGGTACATGTTATGAAATCAATTATCAACTTGTTAAGCAACAAAGCAACATTTTTGCATTTCTGTATTGCTGCATTTCTATGCAACACCAGAGGAAAAGACAGTACCATCCCCAGCACAGCCAATTCTTGAAATGCATATGTGAATTACCTTAATTGTCTAATCATTCCAAGACATGAGATAGTCATCTTTAAAAACGGAAGAAATTGAAAGAGATATATGATGACCAGTTTGGTAGAGAACCATTAAAATCGTGCACTCACAGGAAGTATGAGTTACAAATCTAAACACAAGGAGAGCAAATATTTGGATATTGACAACTGTTTCAAAAATATAAACCAGCTCAACTTATAAGAAGTTATCACTGATGATGATATTATATCATGTAGGAACAGAAGCCAGCTCAGACCAGCTTACAGCACATCAATCCATCAGCAGGAGAATGAGGAGAAACACTCCAATGGTGATCTCGCAGTGTTGTTGGTTGACAGCAATCAGCAATAAGATAACCAGTCTGTTAAAAAAAGTGCAACAGAGAACAGACATGTACACTCTTGTTGGGTATACACTCACCAGACTATTGGGAACAAGGCTACTCTTCAAACACTGTCCCAGTCCTTTTATTTTTTCATGCACTTACATAAATGAATAAGAACTAGGAAGAGGAGAAGGCATTTCAGTCCCTCAAGCTTGTTCCATCATTTAGTGCAATTATAGCTGTTCTTGCCTTGGCCTCAACTCCACTTTCCTGCCCGCTCCCCATAACCTTCAATTTGGTACTAATTAAAAACCTGTCTGTCCCCTCCATAAATGTATTCAATGTCCTGGCATCCAACACACTCTGGGATAATGAATTTCACAGATTCATAACCCTTTGAGAGAAGTAATTTCTCCTCATCTCTATTATGCATCTGCTACCGCTTCTCAGAAATATGACTATCCTAAGCTCATTCAGCCATTTATCTCCATACGAACTGGAGAGAAAGGAAAATAGAAAAAGACAAGGAAATAGAGAGTGAAAAAAGAAAGGAAAAAATAGAGAAATAAAAGAAGAGAAAAGAGTGTAAAAGAGAGAAGGAAGGACTTGTATATTTAGTAATGAAACACTTGGCAAAACTGTGTCAGCCTCTGTAACAAGAAAATGTCTTCATTATCATCATATATTAGTTTATTATCTAATACATGGTCAACTTCATAAGTTATGCAAATAATAAATGCAGCTTACTCAACTTTCACAACTAATGCACTCTGCTGAGCCTACAATGACAAAGAATTACAGCTAAAATAAAGGATAGTGCACAATTATATTAATCTGATTTGGATCTGAAGTTCTTTCCTGGCCTTCCGCTTGCTTAGTTGGAAGATTGGAATGACAGTCTTAGCAGTGCTTAGGTGAAGTCTTCCAAATCTGAAGTTGCTTTCAGAGAACATAGGTATTCAATTAACATTTTCTCTACCTTCGAAGAAAAACCAGGTGGGCAAAAATAGCCTAGCTGAGGAGTTCAAGGGATATTTTGGGATAACTTCTTTTAACATCAGATTCTGGAGCCAGCTAGAGAACAGTCAATATTAGACTTGGTATTTTACAACTAGATAAGATCAACTAAGGACCTCTTGCTGAAAATGCCCTTTCATAGTAGTGATCATAATATGATTGATTTTTAGTTTGAGGAAGAGTAGAATGGGTCAATGATAGCATTTTAACTTTAAATAATGGCAATTCTGAAAGCATAAAGCCAGCAGAAGTGAATCACCACATTAGATCAATGGATAGATAAATAGGGATGTGGTGAATGACACTTAAGGTGATATTTCAGAATGCCCTGATAGTTAAATTTCAAACAGGGAGGAACTACAATCTGTGATTATCCAGCAGCCAACTCAAAGAAAACACATATAATTTCACAAAGCTGGGTGGTATAGTAAAACATTGGATAGAATGTGAAAACATAACAACTAATGACTAAGAAATGAATAAGGGAAAAATCAGAGCACCCGAGAAAGTGAATAACTTTGTTGAGTTGAAACAGGCATAATGTACATTGTTATGATTCAAACTAATGTTAATTTTGGACAAATCAGATCCTAGATGGAAATCTGGCTTGATAAATCATTTGTTATAGTTTTAGTTTCAGGGAGGTCATCTTTCACTGAAACATAAATGCAGAATGCTGCAGATTTGTGTTTAGCAATAAAACGGAAGTTTTAACAGAAGCAAAAAAAAGATAAAATAGAATAAACCAAACTATTTACATGTAGCACAAGTTTAAACTTAGATACACCCCAGTAAAATGCAGTCACATTATTCTAAAAAGGTACACACCACAGAGAATTCCTTTCTGCTCTTGTTTTATTTTTAGTGCTTAACTAATTGTGGCTTTAATTCCCCATCTTGAGAATTTGATAATAGCTTCCTGGAGCCTTCAAACAACTGAGCTTTGACTTTCTCAGGTTCAAGTAATTCCTTCAGGGTTTTATCCAAACACCACTGGTTTCAAACCTTATATGTAAACTCCTTACACTGCAGTATTATATTTCTTAACAGTTCTAAACCATTCTTCTGTTAGGAACCATTGTCTTACACATAAATCTTTTACCGAGACTTTGGCAAAAATGCCAAATTAAAACTCAAAATCATTTTATTAGCCAACTGATAGGTGTTTCCCTTGACCAAAAAAACCTCCAACCCTCTAAACTAAAAGATCAATGTACAACTATTTACATTGTTCACTCATAAAAACTCTTCCAATGTAAACATTCAGACTATGTCTGAGACTGTACTTTAAAATGAATAACAATGGTTTTAGAGATACCTCAAAGTTAATCATTAAAGTCCTTCAGACACTCAGACAGATGTATAAATCACATACCTTACATCTCTGTGTACATGTTCTTTCTGCTTGTTTTCCTATTGCATTGAAATTTCTTGGAGGGGCGGGGGGGGGGCGGTGGTGGTGGGGTTGCAATAGCAATGACAGGGGCTGGCTCCCAGTAGGCATCTTTTTCCTTATGCCACTTACCTTGAGTCAGGCAATAAGTGTCTTTAAATGAGGGGAAACTCTTGAATGTTTGCAAGCAGCCCCAACCAGATTTGCTTTTATAGTTTCCTGCCTGATGACGTCCTTGCCCACTGCTTGTTGAATACTCAACTTTAAAAAAATTATTCATTTATAGGATGAGGGCACCGCTTGCTAAGTCAACATTTATTGCTGCCCCGTATTGCCCAGAGAAAAGTCAACCACATTGCTTTGGATCTGGAGTCACATGTAGGCTAGAGCAGTTGAGGAACGCAATTTCCATTCTGACAGGACATTAGTAAGTCAGATGAGTTTTTCTGACAATTGTCAATGGATTCATCATTGGACTCTTCATTCCAAATTAAAATTCCACTATCTGCTGTGGCAGGATTCAAACCTGGATCTCCAGGATATCATCTGGGATTTGGATTAACAGTCCAGTGATAATACTATTAGGCCATCACCTCACCCCCTCAATAAAAAAAGGAGTGTCAGAAGTTTTGTTTACTCTGGGAGCTGGCCCTGAGGGGGCTGGTTCAGTGTCAAGAACTCTTCATGTGTCAATCAAGGGTGACTTGGTGATGGAATATCGGCCTCTGTGGAGTTATTTCAAAAGACACTCAATTTAAGGGCAGTTAAAGCCGGGCAATGACACCCATGTCCCATGATTAAAAAATAATAACTTTGAGATAGTTGTATAGCATTAAAGTCCCAATGTGGCTGTGGTGTTGAACAGGGGCAATCTAATGAAAGTTTTATAGATAATAGGATGATTACTGATGTAAGTGCTTGGCAACAGGGTGAGAAGGCTTCTGACATAAGTTTAGTTAGGGAAGATGTGGGATGACTTTCACCCATCACTCTCCTGCCTTTCTAAATGCCATCTCCCACCAAAATCTCCTCAATGAGGGCATCAGATTCTGCCTAGTTAGTGGCAAGTGCCATTCCTGCTGCAAAATCCAGGCCGAAGCCATCTCCGAATTACTCAGCAAAGCTGCATGCCACAATTTACATCCATAATCTTAGTATATGAAAGGTGGAGTCTTTATCTTACTGAAGGTGTCAGTTTCAAAATGAGATTGAGATGAATTTCTGAGTGTTATGTATTACTTCAGAGGCCAATGTTTTACTGCTCGGCAGGAGCAGGAAGCCCAGAAATGGGCAATTAAATATATTTAACACTATGTTGCAAAAACTTCCCAATTTTGCACGGTGCCATACTGTCAGCATCTTGTTCAGCTAAGGTAGCTGCTTAGCAGGAGGCCATTGTTCATTGAACCACAGCTGAGATTTTAGAGTTTAAAGAAGATAGATAGTGAGGAAGCACCATTTGCAGTATCAAACGTCCACACTGGTGTCGTAAGCTTTCTAATAGTGTCTGAGTGAAGAAGGTTTGAGAGTTGAAGATTGCTTGAACAAGCCACCAACAGCTTAAATTATTCCAGTGTTCCCCACTACATCGCAGTGATTTGTGGACCTGGTAAAGAAGTTCATGGAAGGGGAGCTTAGTAAAGACTAGCACAGGCAAACCGAATAGGTGGAGCAGGATGCAGAATAGAGCAGTTCCCTCTCTGGAGAATCTAAAGGCAACTCCGAAGCTACCTACACCTTGCAGAACAGTACAGTCATAGAAAGCTAAGCAACAAATTAACATCTCCACTCCTCCAGGAATCAGGAGAAAGTAAGGACTGCAGATACTCTAGATCAGAATTGAAAAGTGTGGCACTGGAAAAGCACAGCCAGTCAGGCAGCATCTGAGAAGCAGGAGAGTTGACGTTTCGAGCGTAACCACTTCATCAGGAATGACCGGCTGTGCTTTTCCAGGCCTACACTTTTCGACACCTCTGGGTCTCAGCCTGGATATCATGATGTGGACTGTCACTATGCTGGAGCTGCCATCTTCCACATCCTGCCTCACCTCTGTTGCCTGTGTCTGCCTTTGCTGGTCTTCATTCTAGTTCTCTTCCATTATCTACAAGAGATGGCAATTTAACAAAATTCTCAGATCTTGTAATGTACTACACTCCTTCCTCACCAAAATAATACAATTAGATGCAAATTGTTACATGCACACAATTTTTTTGGAATATAAAATGTTTAAACTGATAACAACAATGTTTGAAATTTAAAAGCTGGAGTTGCAAATGTGATTTTATTGCACTTACAATAGGACATGTGTGACTGATATTTGCAGCGTTATTTCCATGCTATCATTTTCTCAGCACCAATACGTATTTCACAAAATTATCATTACCTTACAAGAGATTTTGGAAGAAAACAACAGATATATTCTACCTCATACATATTTTCAATTATCTGGCTTCTTTCTCTTTGTGTCTGCATATCTGTTTCCATTTATATTAGCTTTACTTCATTCAACATTTCTGACTGAGTCAAATCTGAATTTGACTTTGACTACCGACTCCACTTTGCGCTTTTGATAAATTCGGTAATACAGGCAAACTTTCAATTTCTTTTTGACTTCAACTTTTTTCCTGAGTTTCACTTAAGGCCGCAGTAGGAATTTGGATTATCAGAGATTTCTCATGCTTTACGTTTCTCAGATTTTCTCTTTCATGTAAATTATCTATGTAAATGACAGTGATGAAGTCACTCAGATTTTCACTAGATATGGGCAAGTCTCTTGACAAAAACTCGAATCACACATTTCTCCTTATCACCTTGCTGTTTTTCACCTTGACCTTCTGTCTAATACTGAATACTTTAGGTTTTATGGTTGGTGCATCAACTCAACTCAACTTTGACTTGCTTTATCTTCACTACCAACATCATGTTTAAGTAAACTAAGCAATATCTAGAAGAGTGTTTAAACACAAGCACACTGTTTTGGATTGCAGAGGCAATCTGTAACTGAACAGAAAATTATTTAACTGTGTTGAAGAGAAACATGGCAACCACTGCTTCTCTATAAAAGATATTCATGCCAAGCCCTTTTCAATATCTATTCACTTCATTCTGTACAATCATTTGATGAGAATGTGTTTGACTCCATTCTTACGCAGCAGTATTTCAAAATCATCTCTTGTAAACTGTGTATCATTATCTGATGTTAACATCTCTGGCAAACTATAAATTACAAACCAACTTAGCAAAGCCTCAATAGTTTTAACACCTGTGTTATTAGACATGCACTTAACATTTATCCACATAGTATATCTAGTGACCAAAACAAAGCACCCTTTCTGTTCCATTCTATGATATGAAAGGAATGTTGCTTGGATAATTTTTCATTAAGAGAGACAATTCAAAAATGTTCACAAACTCTTTATTATCTCTGTTTATCTTTTCATTTGTTCTTGCTACTGCTTTCATTGGGACTTGCCCTATGTGCTCTTGATAAAGTTCCCTGAGTGATGCATCTCTAAACTGTAGTTAAGAGTGTGGTGCTGGAAAAGTACAGCAAGTCAGGCAGCATCAGAGGAGGATGTTACCTGACCTGCTGTGCTTTTCCAGCACCATACTCTCGATTCTGATCTCCCGCATCTGCAGCCCTCCCTTTCTCCTATCTTGAAACTGTAGCAATATGACTCTTGAATCATATGACAGACCATCTCGATCTGTATCCAGTTCATTGATACATGTGGATATATAGATATGTCTGACAATTTCTTCAGGCCAGCCAGTCATTATATTTTGAACAGTTTACTGAGCATCAGGTTGTTGTGAGTTCCTTCACTCATTTCTCTGACAGACCTTGTGTATGTTGTCAATAACACAGTTGTTAGAAATGTATTAGTCCACATGAGAAATCTTGACATAATGCTCACAATATATGAACAACTATGCTGTAGCAATGTGTCATTAAAATCAACACTCATCATTGAAACTGTGTTGCTGTGAGGAATGGAACTTCCTTCTTTGTACTAATTATGATCCTAAGAGTGTTATATAGAGATAACCAAATAATCTTCCTTTTGTATGAATTTTTGTGGAAGCTCGTAAAATCAAATGTGGTTGCTATTTTTTTCTTTCCCAACCTGTATGTAATTTTGCTATGCAGTGTTAGCTATTGGCTGCTCCACATGATCTTCCATTATTTGAGGTAAGACCAACATAACCTCTGTGGTGATGTATCAGTTCTGAAACCCATTTTTTTTTCCTTTGGATCATAGTAGGTCAATACAGCATGACTTATCAGAATTGAATTCACAGATTCCAATGATTTTTGACACTCCACAGATCACTCCAAATCCATTTCATCTTTGAGCAGTTTATATAGTGATATAAATGTAAAAGCTAAATTGACCTTTAACTAAGAATAATTCACAATAAATATGAATGATTCATGATTTTCTCTGCTCCCTGGCCTCTTTACTTTCAAAATCACCCCAATATTCTCCTACATTGGTAATTACCTTCACCTTCTATTTGCTGCCCCAAGCATATTACACTTCAGAGTGAAGCACCATGAGTTTTACTTTAGCTTTGAAACCATTTTTTAAACTCGATCCATGAACTTCCATCAACTTTAAAATGTACTGTTTCCCTGTTTTACGGTTATTTCGAATATCAATAACAGGATCCTCAGTCTCCTGACCCACAGGCCACAACCAGTGAAGATTGGGGACAATATTTCATCATCATTAACACTCAACACTGGAGCCCCCCAGGGGTGCGTAATCAGCCCCCTACTGTACTCATGACTGCGTCGCCAAATACAAGACTAATGCCATTTACAAGTTCGCTGAAGAGACCACCATAATCGGTCAACCTCAGATGGCGACGAAACATACTACAGATGGGAGACGGACAACGTGGAAAAATGGTGCGCTGAGAACGATCTAGCTCCCAATGCCATCAAAACCAAGGAACTCGTTATTGACTTTTGGCGGGATGTTACTCATGCCCCCCCCTACGCATTAACAGTATAGAGGTGGAATGAGTGGAGAGTGTCAAGCTCCTGGGAATGGTTATCCACAAGTCTTCTTGGACTCTTCATGTGGATGCACTGGTTACAAAGGCCCAATAATGTCTCTTCTCCCTCAGGAAGCTGAGGAAATTTGGCATCATGGCAAATACCCTTGCCAAATTTTACAGGAGCCCCATCGAGAGCATTCTGTCTGGATGTATCACTACCTGGTATGGCAACTGTATCATTCAAGATCGGAGACGGTTACAGAGAGTGGTGAACTCAGCCTGGACAATCACAAAGGCTAACTTCCCATCTATAGAAAGCATCTACCAGACCCACTGTCAAGGAAAGGCCGCCAGCATTCTCAAAGATCCATCCTACCCTGGCAATATTTTTCTACAATCTCCACCATCAGGGAGAAGATACAGAAGCCTCAACACACACACGACCTGGTAGCTGCAGACCACACAATACATACCCAAATTTGCATTTGAATAGAAACAACTGGAATGCTCACCCCAGGGTGATTGGAAACATCGGGATGTATATCAGACACCCTTATTTGGAGGGAGCTACATAAACCCAACACCTCGAAGAATGGATGCCTCAGGACCAACCTACTGTCGACATGCTAACGTCTGGTTGGGTCTGATCAATCAGGGTGATCGGGGCCTGATCAATCCATTGGTGGACAGTAAAGACAGTCCCAAAAAGATACAAAAACTTTCAGATATAAGAATCGCAGCAACACCACACTGAGGAGCAGTAGCTTGAGACCAACAACCAAGAAATGAGGATACACCTGGGAACATCGGGAGAAGACCAGATGACCATCACACGTTGATCAAGACCAGGATCTACTTTGATGGGAAATGATCATCCAGTTAAAGGACAAGATAGTTGATTAAATTTATAGTGTAAGTTGTTAGTTTACAGTGTATGTTGTTATAGTATTAATTGTGTTATATAAATAAATATTATTGTTTATTATTAATAATATTCGACTCACAGTTTCTTTGCTAGATATAGAGTTAAGTGCACTGTGTGGCAGGTACAACAATAGTAAGCATGGTTCCTTGCTTATGTCCATTAATTATAATTAAAAGTATATATTTAACAAATCTATCTTAGTGAACATCTTACCATTGGGATAATAAAATACAGAAATGTGGATATTGGAAATTGCTGGAGAAACTCAGCAGGTCTGTGGAGAGAAAAGAATAACCATTTCAAGTTCTGGATAAAAGCAAATTACTGCGGATGCTGGAAGGTGAAACCAAAAGAGAAAATGCTGGAAAATCTCAGTAGACCTGGCAGCATCTGCAAGGAGAGAAAAGAGCTGATGTTTCGAGTCTAACTGACTCTTTGCCAAAGCTTTGACAAAGGGTCAGTTAGACTCAAAACGTCAGCTCTTTTCTCTCCTTGCAGATGCTGCCAGGTCTGCTGAGATTTTCCAGCATTTTCTCTTTTAGTTTACCATTTCAAGTTCAGTGACCCTTCTTCAGAACTGTTAGTTCTTCATACTCTTCTCTATTCCCTGCAAAGAAATGTCAAGACCAGCTATGGGAAATGTGTCTTCCAAACTCTGTCTCTTAAGACTGACAGTGGGCCAATACCTGAACTCCATCTCTACCAACAAGGAAGCACAATAGCCAAAAATGTAAACACTCTCAGATAAGCCATTCCATGACATCTGAGGGTGGGGCTGCTTGACCATGTACCCATGTGCATGGGAGTGCTGTAAAGTAGAGGATAATTGGCCTGGATCCTGAATGGGGATTTCTCTTTGCCCAGGCAATGGAAAGACTATTTGATGTGCATTCTCTGGAATGAACTTGAGCAGGGCCAGAGGGAGAACAGGGATTGGCTGGCCAATAGGCAATGTGAGAGCTGCTGAACACTTCTAAATCTGAGGCCATATCTCTAGTGGTGTCAAGGAGACTGTAGAATATCTCAGTGATTCACATACTCTTAGAGATTATCATTGAGACCTGCACATGAACGTTCTGTAAATCCCTCAACAAGAATATGATTTGAGCAAAAGATACCCAATTTGTAGATTGAGGTAAAAGTACTGAGAATGTAACAGCATTAATCCTAAACACTTTGACAATGTCTTTAGGTATAGCCGTGAGGTCTGTGAAGATCCAAGAGAATTAGAACCAGGGGAGATCAGGCGGCTGAGCAAAGAATTCTAAACACTATCCAAACACGCAGCAACACAGCAGAAATAAACTTCACCAACAGGCTGATTCACTGAAGACAAAGAAGGGTTTTAGCTAAATGAAGAACCTGTTGGGCTGAAGAATGATTGCTGCAATACTCTGGCTTGCAGACTGTTTGTAAAATTAGGGAATGCATTGACAAAAACATCTGAATGCCAGAGGTCATCTAGTTTGTATAACCTGCTATGGAAAAAAAAGGATCATCTCAATTGTTGAGCACATATCTTGCCTTTAGGAAAGTTAACTCTTCAAGATTTCATGTGTTCTATGTTGACAATGTTTTGACTGCCTGGCAGTTAATCTACCTTGGATTTGCAAGTTGCACTTAGAAATCTTTTTGTTTGTTTTAATCATTGCCATCCCATATTCCCAATTCCTTCTTCTCCGCCGCATCTGCTCCCAGGAGGACCAGTTCCAATACCGTACAGCCCAGATGGCCTCCTTCTTCAAGGACCGCAGATTCACCCCAGACATGATCGACGATGCCCTCCACCACATCTCCTCCACTTCCCACTCCTCCACCCTTGAGCCCCGCCCCTCCAACCGCCACCAGGACAGAACCCCACTGGTTCTCACCTACCACCCCACCTACCTCCATATACATCGTATCATCCGCCATCATTTCCGCCACCTCCAAACGGACCCTACCACCAGGGATATATTTCCCTCCCCTCCCCTATCAGCATTCCGAAAAGACCACTCCCTCCGTGACTCCCTCGTCAGGTCCACACCCCCCACCAACCCAACCTCCACTCCCGGCACCTTCCCCTGCAACCGCAAGAAATGCAAAACTTGCGCCCACACCTCCTCGTTACTTCTCTCCAAGGCCCCAAGGAATCCTTCCATATCCGCCACAAATTCACCTGCACTTCCACACACATCAGCTATTGCATCCGCTGCACCCAATATGGCCTCCTCTATATTGGGGAGACAGGCCGCCTACTTGCGGAACGTTTCAGAGAACACCTCTGGGACACCCGGACCAACCAACCCAACCACCCCGTGGCTCAACACTTTAACTCCCCCTCCCACTCCACCAAGGACATGCAGATCCTTGGACTCCTCCATCACCAGACCATAACAACACGACGGTTGGAGGAAGAGCGCTTCATCTTCCGCCTGGGAACACTCCAACCACAAGGGATGAACTCAGATTTCTCCAATTTCCTCATTTCCCCTCCCCCCACCTTGTCTCAGTCGAATCCCTCGAACTCAGTACCGCCTTCCTAACCTGCAATCTTCTTCCTGACCTCTCCGCCCCCACCCTACTCCGGCCTATCACCCTCACCTTGACCTCCTTCCACCTATCACATCTCCATCGCCCCTCCCCCAAGTCCCTCCTCCCTACCTTTTATCTTAGCCTGCTGGACACACTTTCCTCATTCCTGATGAAGGGCTGATGCCCGAAACGTTGAATTTCCTGTTCCTTGGATGCTGCCTGACCTGCTGCGCTTTTCCAGCAACACATTTTCAGCTCTGATCTCCAGCATCAGATCAGTTTGCTCTGTTTCATAACTTGTGATGTGTTTTATTGTTTTAAATAATATAAAACCTGGAGTTAATCAATCCCAGATGAGTGATAATTAGACCATTATCATTAAATAACATGATGACAGCAGTGGGATATAATCCCATGCCATTAAAATGACTGGATAAGATCCTAAAAGAGAAATGGACCACATTAAAACACCAATTTTCCCCCTCCAACGCTATTTTGATTTAGTCCCTGCCCTCCCCTACACTGTTTTGATCACACAGCATTGCCCTTTGATGTGAAGGGCACTGCTTGTCACTGGCCACTCGGGTGTTTTCCTATTTTTCCTGATGGTGGATATTGAATAAAGATTTGCACACTTTGTGTCTCTCACTTTGAAAAAAAAAGAAAAACAAAGAAAAAAAGAAGCAAAAAAAGAAAAAAAATTAAAACACCAATTCCAGATTTATTAGCTTTCCAAATTAATCGACTAACATCTATGTCATTTAGACAGAAGTTCTGAAGTTCTGAAGTACTTCTGAGGAAGGGACCTGAAATGTTAACTCTGATTTCTCTCCACAGATGTTACCAGATTTGCTGAGATTTTCCAGCAATTTCTGTTTTTGTTCCCCAGAATGTTAACTGGATTATTAGTCTAGCGATAATACCACTTGGCAAATGGATCCCCATTTGCATGCTTTGTTTCCTAAATGAAAATTCTAACTACTTTACAAGGTTATATGAATTTATTGGGAATAAATCTCACATCTGCAATTCCCTCTTAAAATTTAATTGCAAGCAATTAGCACTCGATAAAATTCTTTCATTTTTGTCTGCAAGTTTCAAGCTTTCACCCTCTCCATACCTCTGTTTAAAGTGATTACTGACAGACATGTCATGATGCTGATTTCCACATGCCTGATCATACAATTGATTGTTGAAAGCCACCTACTGCCCTTGCTTCCAACCCTAATGCTCCAGTTCCACTATCTCCACTGCCAGAAACTTTTTCATTGCTCCCAAAAGCTGCAGATAACCAAACACCTTGTGTCAAAGTGTGTGGTGCTGGAAAAACACAACCTACTAGGCAGCAACTGAAGAGCAGGGGAATCAATGTTTTGAGCATAAACTCTTCATCAGGAATTGATGGGAATACCCATTGTCAGTTGACTTGTTAGACTGAGTGTCTTCACAATATGACTGCATTGGGAGTTGTGCTTGTTTAGGAGATCTGTCACCTGTTCTTTTGTGCTTCTGCCTGTCATCTTGGTATTTTTGAAATCTTCTGATCATTGCAGATACATTGTTAAGGAGACACAATGTGCAGACACATTGTTCCTGCATTCAGTCTTTGACCTGGTGCGTTGGTAGCTTCTCAAGGTTTCACCAATCTTTCAATGAAGTGACCCACGTGTTTATTTAACTGAGTAATGACAAAGCTCATATTCATCCTTGTGACCCAGTTAACCTTCCAGCAACTATAATGACCTTCACAATGGCACTGCCAAAAACAAAAATTGCTGGCAGCTCTCACTGGGGTAGACAGCTCATCTCATGGTCTTGATTTCAACAAAGACTTACCACTGCCCTTTAGGTTGTCTCATTGGAGGAAGATACGAGGAGCTTGCATTGAAAAGTCAGCTCAGGTGAGACACCTGACAAAAGTGGAAGATTAAGAACCTTGAACTGTGTATCAGTGATACATGAGAGTGCCAGAGAAATTCAATCAGAAATGCCCATGCTGTGTTCTCTGGATACAAAGTGAGGATCATCAAAAAAATGCTGGTGTCCTTCTTCAAGCCAGCTTTACAAGCATTCAAACAGACCTCCTGCAAAATTAACTTTGATGGACGAGAGTTTGTGTCTGGATAGCTGAAAGGTATCTCCCCCTCAGGTCATTTTTTTTACAACTTTCTTTTAACCTTCATATGGCCAGTGTTCCAGAAGGAACTGAAACAAAATACTTCCAGAACCCTTTGAAGCTTTTCTCGATATCGACAGCAGTAACATTAATGACTGGGAGAATTTTACTATCAGTCATTTAAAAAGGTGACAACTTATCTATTGAGTACATTGCTGTTTGAGGCATAACAACTTATGGATGAGGCAGAGTGGAAACAGAAGGAAAAAGGGAAAAAAATTCTGCAGTCTGGATCCTGCTAACTCTGGGATATCTGATCCAATGTCCCTGACCATCGATGGGACAGGAATCAGTTTGGCCTATCTCATGGAGATCCATGGCAGAAATCTGCAGCTATGATCAGACAGAATCCAGGGACAGCTGGTGCTAACAGCAATCATGTGTAGTCATTGTAGAAATTACTGTCAACATATTTGACAAGTGTTCCTATGGTCGTGCTCAATTCAGATGGGCCCACAGCTTGCTTTGTCAAGGGAGATGCCTTTCCTCTGCATGGTCATGCCTTTGGTTGCCCAGGCCACAGGTTGCTCCACCTGCAGATATGGAGCCTCTTGCCTGGACATATGGAACAAGTCAGTGGTGTGTCACTTGCAGGGTGGTCTAAGGCCAGCTTTTGACTGTGGGACACATTGAGGGGAACTCCCATTGCTAGTTGACTGGCTAGACCAAGTCTCTTCACAGTGTGACTGCATCGGGAGTTGTGCTTGTGTAGGAGATCCCTCACTAGTGCTTTTGTGTTTCTGCCTGCCATCTCCGTATTTTTGAAGTCTTCTGATCATTGCAGCCATATTATTAAGGAGATCACATTGTTCCTGCATTCAACCATTGTCCTGGTGCATTGGTATCTCCTCAAGGTTTCACCAACCTTTCGATGAAGTGACTCGTGTTTATTTAACTGAGTAATGGCACGACTCCATCCTTATGTGAGTGTGCAGAAACTCAGGAAATGTACTAAATGTTGACTCCTCTCCCTTTGCTGCTCCAGAACTACGCTCTTGGTAAATAAGCCCAGAGGCTCAGCATTTCCAGTACCCAGAGAATAGTTATTGCTAGTCTCTGCCTCCTGATGGGGACTGCCACCAGCCTTCATTACATTTGTCACAACTATGGTCCTCAGCCTGTGACCTATGTCCTACATCTGATACATTAACTTCTGGGATGCCTTTATCTGTGCTGTTGCCTGGTACCATGGAGTGCTGGCACTGAGCTCTTCCTTATTTTCTAACTCATTGACTTATTGACTTGCTGCCATTTGATGTTCTGTGGCAATGCGAAAGTGCATACTAATGATATGAAATGTCTGTGTGCTTTCCCCTCACTGTGCCATCATTAACTCAAATGCCAATGAATGCTAATGTGGTCAGGAGGCTGAATCAGATACATAAGTGTGGCTGTTCCATAGTATAATGCTTGCATCACATTTTGTCTTTTGGCATGATGGCTATGAAGAGAGCACCAGGGCCAGTTCATCCTTGGATGTCATGTAACCATTTTAACAGTCTTCTGTGAGTAGCTGTGCTGCCAATTTCTCCTTTGGTCACTGTGTGGTCTAGGGAGTACTAAGTTCAGCATTGCAGGACCTGGTGATATTTGGCAGTGCAGTGTCTAGGCTCTTCTTCCAAATAAGATATAAGTGCTATTCTTATACTCCCACAAGTATACTCCCATAACTCCCACAGGCAGTTCAGTTGGTTGGATGGCTAGTTTGTCATGCAGAGGGATATGAATGCTTCATCCACTGGCTAACATTACCCTGACGGTCTCTCTATCTCAAACACTTCTCTCACCTTCAAGTTAAACCACCACCAGTCATCTCTCTAATGAGAGAGCAGCGCACTGGTCTGGTAAGACTAGGGTGACTTTAACTTTAATTACAACCTTAAGGTCAAAATCATACAATGCCCAGTTATAGTCCAACAGGTTTATTTGGAAGCACTAGCTTTTGGAACACTGCTCCTTCATCAGATGGTTGTGGCATATAAGATCATAGGACACAGAATTTATAGCAAAAGTTTACAGTGTGATGTAACTGAAATTATGTAATGAAGAAGACATGGATTGTTTGTTAAGTCTCTCATTTTTTATGTTTTCAGTTATCTGTTCTATGTCTACTTTATCAATCTTTTTGACTGGTTTATTTATTTCAGTTAGATCTTCCTAAATTCTAGCAAATACAGACCTCAAACACTCAAACTTTCCTCATAAGATAACCCTTTCATCTTTGGAAGGGAGCTAGTTGAAACTTCTCTAAACAGACTCCTATGCGATTATGGTCTTTCTTCAATTGAGGTGAACAAAACTGTATGCAGTGCTCCTGATGCAGTCTCACTTGTACCTTGTACAACATTTCCCTATTTTCATACTACATTCCTTTCGCAATAAATGCCAAATTTCCATTTGCCTTCCATATTACCTACTGTGCCCGCATCTTAGCTTTCTGCAACTCATGCATGAGGACATCTCGATGCCTCTGCTTCAAAGCATTTCGCACTTTCTCTTCATTTAGATATTGAGTTGCTTTTTTATTCTTCTAAACAGAATGGATAGTCTCACACTTATCCATGCTAAACACCAACTACCAAATTTTGGCCCATTCACCGAACCTATCTATGTCTATTTGTACATTCTTATGTCTTATTTGCAACATACTTTCCTACCTGCGTTAGTGTCACCTGCAAATTTGACTATTATATTCTGTCCCTGCATCCAAGTCATTGATATAGATTATAAGTAGTTGGAGCTTGGGCATCAAACGTTGTGTCACCCCACTAGTTACATCTTGCTAACCAGAAAAGAACCTATTTATATAAAAACTCTGATTTCTATTGGTTAGCCAATCCTCTATCCATGATCATATGTTGCCCGTAAACCTGCGTGGTCTTACCTTTTGTATTAATTGGCATATTATCAAATATGCATGCCTCACTGTCTCTGTTTGAAAAAGAAAACACTTCTGAAGAGAATTTATATTCTGTGATGGAAATGATTAATTTTGTTTTATCATTTACCTTTCTTTCCATTACAAATACCTGATTTTCTCTGATTCTTCATATTCCTAAAATCAGAATCATTAATTTAAGGTTGCTAAGTTACCATGTTATTTGCATTGCTGCCAATTATAGAAGGGAATTATGGCATCCTTAAAGCTGTGGGAGGGACAATGTCAAAAAGTCTTAGCTGAATATAAAAGATAAATTCCATACCACCATAAACTTGCTCAGTGCAAGACCTTACTGAAGAATCACATCATTGTGGTGAACTAAACATGGAAAACAGCAGTCCTCTGTGGCATCTTACCCACAATTCTGAGCAGGAAAGCAATGTCATTAGCAAAAGTTTTTGTCAGACTGCTTTTCTAATTTAAAAAAAACCTTCAAACATTTAGTATAATTGTGATAAACCTAGAAACCCCACAGTGTTCTCAACAATAAATGGCTGCTGTGAGCTAATAAACACCTTGTCCCGCAGCCTGCACATTTATTCATTGCACGGGAGCCTCATAATGCCTCATAAACACAGGGATTTCTTAGTTTATCACTTAATTGTCTTTCTGTATCAGTAGTCTTGAGACTGCATGTGGGATGAACAGCCAGGACTAGAGATGGCAACTGAAATGATTTAGACAACGCATAAGTAGATCATTTGCACCGACTTGATTTCTTGTTAAAATCTGCAAATGCGATGTCCCTACACCATAAGCATCCTGGGAAGGTCTATTAAACAAAAGTCCATTAGTAAACAAAAAAAAAGGTTTGGGGATTTCAGATAAGGAGTAGGACAGTCAGTCTCTCCTGACATATTTGCCTTTGGAACAAATCAATGGAGTTTGCTGCTGGCACCTGTGCTTGGAATGATGTTTGATGAAGCAAAGACTGTCTTCATTACGTACATTAATATTCATGCTGTGTAGAAATTCTGACACAGGAAAGGACTCGGTAACCTTTTCTCATATTAGATTTTTACTTCTTAACAAAATTACAGTCCGGCAATGACTTAATTAATGCTGGTTTTCGTCAGCTGGCTTTAAGGGCCTGTCAATTTGGTCCTGAAGTTGCTGTCAGTGAGGAAGAAAGACAGTCATGGCTGGATAGAGACAAGAGTGAAATCTAACACACTCGATAAAACTCAGGGCTTTCAAGCACATAGCAAATATATCCCTAGATTAACACACTTTATATTCAACTTCCTCTTAAGCGTGGTTACTGGCATTCCACAGGGATTCCATCATTCTAATGGCAAGAACAAAACAAGAAAAAATATTTAGCACAATAGTTATTTCCTTCCACTATAATTTTTTTTATGTTAATAATTACAATTGCTTACAAAAGCCAAGATGCAGATTGGCAAACATGAGATAAAAAAGATGTATCACATTACAGAAAGCAAATTAGGTTGTTGCAGCACAAACAGTAATATTATCAGTTTGTACAAATTAGGGCAATAAATCAGCGTAAGGAAAAAATTACGTGTGTAATAAAGATAATGAAATTTGAATTTAGGCCTAAACTGTCGATCCTTGATAATGCCACTTCTTTTTAATGCAGTTATCTGCAATATTCAGAATCAACACATACAGAGGGTGATCACTTAATGTCACCAGTAGCAACATCTCCAGGATTATTTGCCCTTTTGAAATAAATTAAAGATGCGTTAATCACCTTTTGTGGAAGTCATTTTAACACAAATCCAGAACTTGAGCAACCCAACCATTTCAGGTATCAAGTTCAAATCAAACTCAGAATTACACGAAATTCTGTATTGTTTATTGAAGGGAAAGATGTGGGGATTAGTTCAGGCAATGCAAACTGAAATGTTTATGTTTGGATTGTGCAGGGCTGGAATTCGTCACTCTCAGATCATCAAATGGAGAATTACCTGAATTCACAGTGCTGCACTTGGGAGTGTTCCACTTGAAATTGAGGAGTCAGTCTGTTTTCTGTGGCCCACTTTGGATCTATCAGTTCAAGGTCATGTCTGTTTCTTTCGTGTGCGGATGAATGTTTGCAAGAGGGGTCCATTGAGTTGGCAGATTGGTGACCCTATAAAGAGCTGACTGCTGTGATAATTAGTTAGTGGCAATCTTAACATGGTAACAGTGTGAGTTCCACTCCTCAGGCATAGCAGACCCCACCCTCAAAGGCTGGCAGCCATTCTGATTGACCAGCCGCTGAGTAGTCTCAACAGCACCAGGCCCTGGTGGGTCACTGCTGGGACTATGAGATGACAATATGCTGACTGGGCTTATGACTACAGAGGAATCTGGCAAGGTCACGAGAAAAGAGGAGTGCTTAACGTTCATACATTTCATGACTGGGTTCTAGATGTTTTCGACAAATGAAGACTGGAATCCTTACTACTGCAAGAGAGTGAACATTCATTTGCTATTTGCAGTGTGTTGTTCCAATAAGATGAACATAGAACATAGAACGTAGAAATGTACAGCACAGAATAGGCCCTTTGGCCCACGATGTTATGCCGAGATTTAATCCTAATGTCAAAAAGTAACTTAACCTACGCACCCCCCAACTCATTGTTCTCCTCTACGAACAAACTATCCTATATTACCCAGTCTGCGATCATTTGCATCAGAAATGTTTTAGCATTCAGCTATATCACACCAATACATATCTACCTAGCCAATTTTTCAAATGAAATAAAGAAGATTTCGACATCTTTCTCATCAAAATGTGGCAATGTTTTACCATCATTACATTCTTTCTTCATCTCTATCCTGTTAACTTCACTTTCCTGACTAATTCACAACTTCTGAAGTTTAAATTTTCTCTCCCTTTCTCTTTCTACTCTCTCTTTCTTTTTGTTCAGATAAGAACCTTCTCTTTTTCTTTTTCCTCCAACATGGCGCTTCTTTCCCCTTGCTTATCTTCTAACTCCGTTTGCCTCAATTGCAATGTAAGTTTTTCTATCTTGACTGCACTTGTCTGTTTCTCTGATACACCTAAGTGCTTGACCAATTCTATTACAATTTCAGCATTCCTTTTTTCCCTGGTTAAACCCGGTTCTAACCTATATGCTAATTCTAAAAGTATACCCTTCCTGTTTTTCTAAACTTTCTTGGCAAATTTGGGAAACATCTAGGTCATAAATCCATCACCAGTACATGCCATCAACTTCGTAACAATATTACAAGTCAAAATTAAGAAGCTAATTACAAGGTTCTCTTGAATAAACTTTTATTAATTACTTGCACTGAGAAAAGTATCATATATACTCATGTATAGGTCGAAGAATGGAACTCACACTATTACCTTGTTAAAGTTGCCACCAACTAATTATCACAGCAGTCAACTCTTTATAAGGTCATTAATCTGCCAACTCAATGCACCATTCCTGCAACATTCACCCGCACATGAGTTGACCCCTTATTTTTGGCCAAACTCTTGTATTCTCCATACGTCTCATGTATAAATCAACCCTATGATATCGCATTATATTGCATTCATTCATTCATTCATACTGGTAACTCTATTCATCGCTCTTTCTTTACTACATCGCATCTCTACTTATTCATTCAAAACTCTATTACCACACTCGGTTTACTACAGCACATTTCGATTCATTCATTCATTCAGACTGGTACTAAGTCTATCAGTACTTATCGCACTACCCAGCCAAAAGTTAATATCGATAATAAGGTAATCATTTTAATTGTGCCATTATATCTGAATAGAAAGTGAAATATATCAGCTCCATACCAATATAAATTTAATTCTTTGACAAATATGTTAATGTTGTTGAGGTTCATTACAAAGGAGAGTAAATGGAAGGGAAATGGAAGAATTTGGCTGGCAAGTTCAAGATTCTTACACATTCAGAATTTAATACATGTTTCCTTTTAAGTGTGCTATTATACCAGGCCATGATAATGTTGAACAGTATGATTTTACAGGGTTTCAATTAATCTTTGACATGTTGCATTTTTGTGCCGATCTCATGCTTTTATCCGGTAACTACCCTTACCATAATTCATTGTTATCATTTTCTTTACCTGGGATTAGTTGTGCGATCAAATCAGCTTTTGCTAATAATACAGTATTTCAGCCCCCAAAACTTGTACCTGTGCATTAGTCGATCCCTAATTTCAGCTTTAATAAAGCATCTTCAAAATGCAACCTATGCACGAGTATTTTCAGTAGTTAAATACAACATCAAACACACACAAAACCCAGGCACAAAGCTTAAATTGGAGTATATTGTAATCACATTCCTACCAGATCATAGGGCTTCTTTTGCATTAAAGAGGGATAACTGGGACTGGTCTATCCTGAGAGTCACCATGCCACACAGGTAAGGATCTTATCACAAAGGAGAACATCATAAAATTGAAGAAGGGTGACTGGATCGAAAATGTTAACTCCACTTTGTCTCCACAGATGCTGCATTACTAGCTGAGCTTTCCCAACAATTTCTGCTTTTTGTTTCTGACTTCGAGCATCTGCAGTTCTTTATTTTGTTTTAATCAACCAAACAGCTGTGGTCTTAGGTTCAAGTCACGCAAATCAAATATTCAACTGCAGATCCTATACCTTCCTTTCACATGTGGCTACACTGCCCTGACTCAGCTCAGTTTACTAAGTAGCTGGTTTGCAATCCAGAGTGATGCTAATAACATGGGCTCAATTCCTACAGTAGCTGAGGTTACAATGACATACTCTCCTTCTCAACCTCTTCCCTTGCCTGCGATGTGGTCATCCTCAGGTTAAACCACCACAATTATCTCTCTCAAATAAGAGAGCAGCTCTCTGAGACTGTGGCTACACTCTATAGAATGTTCCCTATGCAGTGGAACTTCCAATTAATGATGCACCTTGAACCTAATTGTCAATGCACTATTGATTGGAATGTTCATTCCAGTGTTAGATCCTCTTTTGATTGAAGAAGTTCAGGACCCCAATAATGATTCTGTCACAAATGAGCTCTTGTAAGTTTCCTTTGTTGCATTTAGATAATCCATACAGGTCATCAATGAAGCTATTTACACACTCTCTGGAAATTGGTATCTACTTTTGAAGCATGATATTGCCAGTGTCTTATTTTTCACTTGAAGTGAAATAATGCTCAAATGTTGAGGTTGTCAAATACAATTTGTTTGTCATTGATCAGTTATATTGACAATGTAACAAATAATTCATGTTCTTCCCATATAGTTCCACATTTGATTTGGTGTCCAAATCTAAAGTTGCTAGACATCTTTGGAATTGCATTTTGTACACTTGCCAATTTTCTAATCTATCAAAGGGATCTGAAAGCTTTAATTTCTCTGGTGAAAAGATGGATGCTCTTGAATGCTATTGCAGTGATGGACTGTTGATGCATACTTGAAGTTGCTGATCGCTGTATTAAATTTGTAGATTTGAAGATTTTGTTTAGGATTACTGGGTCAGATTTTCCAAAGAGTGGCAATCTCATACAGACAGTTATACAAAATTATTGTATTTATTTGTTTAATTCTGAATTATCTGATTTAAAGGGGTATTTTCAGATCGTTCCATATATCGAAGAATTGGCTCACAGAATCTTCAGTTTACTTTTGGAGTCTGTCAAGCTTGGGATTCTACGGGTTCCCCAGCATTACTCTCACCTTGCCTGGAATAGCCACTCCTGGACCATGGGAAAATCTGGATTTTTTTTCTCCTTATACTTGCTTTTCAAAATAAAGTCAAATTTTCCTTTGCCATTACAGTATCTCGAGAGGAATTATTTAAGATATTCCTTGTTGAAGATTCTGAAGTGTTTCTAAAAATCAGTGGGTTAAAAACTCTCAAAATGGTTTCAATCAATGAGAATAATTGATTTCTCTTTATGAAAGATAGCTGCTGTGGTGCCACTCACACTGAGATTTTCTGCCTCTGAAGTATTTCTTGGCTGAATTTGACACCATGTGATCAGATCTGTGTTCTTTCTCTTTGTCGCTAATTCCATTTGTAACAATTAAATTCAATAAAATTAGTTTCTGAATAAAACTTGATTTCTTGCCCAAACTGTTGCAATAACAAAGATTTAGCTACCTTCACTGTTAGCGTGCTGGAACATTAAATTCCAAAATGATTTTTACTTCAATACTGCTAAGATTGAAGTCATCATTCTCACTCCTCCACCACTCAAATGCCCTCTGAACTGAGTGTTAAATGTCACATTATATCTATCAACAGGGTAATATTGTTCTCATCTCTACCTTTTTTTACTGAAACACCATATGATGCATTTTTGAAGCATTAGATTTAATATTCTAATGCCCTTTTTAGTATCATCCCATCCCATTTTGACTCTCTCCATAATTCAAATTTACCAAAAAGAATCCTGTGATTATTATCTTGCACTGTTTGTTCTCCTGCTCACCATCACTTTTCCATTCACTACCTTGCAACCAAGTTCATCATTTGAGCATATATTTATTTCTGTAACTATCATTCTGCAATCTCATTCTGCTTTCACTTTGTTAGCTTCGCCAGGTAGTCACCCTTAAATGGGTTGGCATTTTCCTGTTTCTTTCTATGCTTCCACTTTTTCAAATTTGCAGTTGAGTTTTCAGCCATCAGTCTTCTCAGGAACTCCCTTTCTAATCATTTCACCTTTCCATATGTTTAAAAGCCATCTTTTCAACAAAGTTTTTAATTGTACCTCCCAACCTTTCTCTTCATTATTGATTATATACCTCCTCATGCCAACTGGCAAAATACTTCAAAGCATTTCATCATTTCAATGGTATAGTTCAAATTCAAGTTACTGTCATTTCTACTGTTTACAAAAGTGCAGACATATACCATTCAACACATCAAATCCACCATTTAGCTGATTGCCAATGTTAATCCTCTACTTTAACATCATTCTCTCACTCTCTCCCCATAACCCTTGACACTTTTCACTTTTAAAATCCAATTCTTTATTTTCACATATGTACAGTGACTTCACCTACATCCAACCCCTTTTAACCAGTATGGTTACGTTTATCATTTTTTTCAATCTGACAGGACTATTCCTGCACCTGTAGAATTTTGGAAAACGACAACTAACAATTTTAATATTTTGATGGACCCCTCCTTTAGTTCTTTGTGATGTAAATTAACTGGCTGTAGTGATTTATCAGCTTTCAGTCCCATTGAGTTTTCCAGCACGATTGTTTTCCAACTCAAATTTTCATCAATTTTTCCTATTTGAAAGGCCTTTGTTTACCCAAGACTTCTGGAATGCTTTTGTATTTATTTCAGCAAAGCCAGAATAAAGGTAATTGTTCAATTCCTCTGCTAGTTGCTTGTTATTTACTATCAATTCTCATGTTTCAGACTGCAGGGTGACTATATTTTCTCACTAATCTTTCTCTTTTTGCAAATTTGCAGAAGTTCTTACTGTTCATCTTTAAGATTTTTGCAAATTTACTCTCAAACTATGTTCCTCCCCTTCTTAATCAACCTCTTATTCTTCCTCTATTGAATTCTAACCAGCATCCCAGTCCTCGGGATGGCTCGTTTTTCTAGCAACTTTATACAAATCCTCTTTGGATCTAATCGTATCCTTAATTTATTTTGTCAACTATGGTCAGCATATGCTGTGTTCTTCTGTCAAAAGAGAATGTAAAACTGCTGCAATGCACATATTCATTGCTCTAATATTAATCATTGTTTATCTACTGTCATACCTTATAATGAAATTGGGCTGCATGTTGCAGCCAACACACTTCTCCTAGCTTCATAGTGTCCATTGTTTAGATACAGGATGCTAATTTTGGATTGGACTACTTCTTTTTCTATTCCAATGAAGAATTCTGTCATGTTCTGTTTACCTTTTCCTCAAGAAACTTTCGAAACAAAATTAACTCCTCCTCATCTCAAAACGAAATCTGGATAGTCTGTCATCGCATAAGCTTCTTGAAATAACAGTGTAAAAATCCATCCTGTGTCCCCTCCTGTCCAAATAAAACATGTTGCCAGTCTCTAGACAGAAAAGCATTAATAGTACAATGGATCCAAATAGGAATTAGTTTGGTGATGTTGATATTGCGTTTGAGGTATTGTCAATGAGTTGGAATTCCCCAATAGTACGCATGAAAAATATTTAAGTTGGAAAGTTTGCAGTTTAGAAGAATGAGCATCGATCTTATTGAACCATGTAAGAGACTGAGAGGACTTGACAGGGTAGATACTAAGAGGATGTTTCTTTTTGAGAGGAGACTAGAACAAGGGGACACAGATTGAGAATATGAGTTCTCTTTCAAGACAGAGATGGGGATTTTCAGTTCTCAGTAGGTCTCCTCTCTTCCTCCTTCTCTCCAGAGAGAAAAGACCGAGCTTATTCAACCTTCAGCATCTTGGTAAATCTTCTTTGCCCCCTCTCCAAAGCCTCTGTATCTTTCCTATAGTAGGGCGACTAGAACTGGACACAATATTCCAAGTGTGGTCTCACCAGGGACTTGTAGAGCTGCAGCAAAACCTCGCAGCTCTTAAACTTGATACCCCTGTTAATGAAAACCAAAACATCATATAATTTCTTAACAATTCTATCCACTTGTGTGGCAACTTTGAGGGATCTATGTACTTGCACACCCAGATCCCTCTGTTCCTCCACTCTGCCAAGAATCCTGTCTTTAATCCTATATTCAGCATTCGAGTTCGACCTTCCAAAATGCATCACTTCACATTCATCCAGGTTGAACTCCAACTGCCATTTCTCATCCCAGCTCTGCATCCTGTTTATGCTGCGCTGCAGCCTGCAATAGCCCTCTATACTATCGATGACACCTCCAACCTTTGTGTCACCTGCAAATTTACTAACCCACCCCTCAACCTCCTCATCCAAGTCATTTATAAAAACTACAAAGAGCAGAGGCCCAAGAACAGAGCCCTGCGGGACCCCACTCAACACTGTCCTCCAGGCAGAATATTTTCCATCTACAACTGCTCTCTGCCTTCTGTCAGTCGGCCAATTCTGAATCCAGATAGCCAAATCACCCTGTATCCCATACATCCTGACTTTATGAATGAGCCTAACATGGGAAACCCTATCTAATGCCTTGTTGAAATCCATATACACCACATCCACTGCTGTACCATCATCGACCTGTCTTGACACCTCCTCAAAGAACTCATTAAGATTTGTGAGGCATGACTCGCCCCTCATAAAGCCATGCTTGAGTGCTCCATTCTTGATCTTAAGTCCTCTGTTCCTATGCATTCCTAAAATACCTTAAATTACCATTTAGACACTCATAAAAAGTGAAAAGACATGAAGTGAGAATTTTTAGCTCTTTTGGATTTTATTGGCCATGTTGTATGTGTAAATGAAACAAATGTATCCTCCTTCCCATGCCATTATGTTATGATCAACTCCAAACCACACAATTGATTCGTAAGAATTTCTGCACGATTTTCAAGATCTTGATCTATTAAAAATGAAACATTTGCACAATATTGGAACAAGTAAAACCAGTCTTGTCTTGATGTTCTAATGGGTTATCTCCAAGTAAATTGATGATATGGTAGAGCATTTGAATCAGAACACATGTTAGGAACACTGCTTGGTGTAAAATGCTGTAATACCCAAAGTTTGTTCAGAAACAAGAAAGAATTACTAACTAGACCCTTCTGTCATGTTGATTTTTGTTCATCTTGGAATTGCAAAAAATTATTGATTGTGTGACTAAAAGAAGTCATAATAAGTAGGATCAAAAATATTAATGCCAGAGGAGTTTGATCTGTGACAGAGAAGAAATACCACACAATTAAAGAAAAGTAAATAATTTTGTAATGAGCTCAGAACTGAGAAAACCCATAAACCAGTAGATTTATAATCAATATCCCATTTTTCTTTTCCATCATATCATCTGATGACGCTCTGCAAGATCATGCTGGTTCTACATTTTCAGGAATCTTCATTTCTTTACTGGTTCACAGTAAGGGCTAGGCCTGCATTTATATCCCACTCAAATTGCCCTGGAGAAATGATGGCAATGGGCTGCAGTCCTTTGGTTCTAGTACATCCACAGAGCAGTTTGGAAATGAGTTCCAGGATTTTGATCCAGAGGCCGTGAAAGAATATGATATATTCCTCAGACAGGATGGTGCATGGCTTGGAAGGGAACCTGCAGGTGCTGTAGCTCCCCTGCATCTGCTGCATTTGTCCTTTTAGATAGTAAAGGTCCTCAGTAGAGAAGGTTTTAGATTAGATTAGATTACTTACAGTGTGGAAACAGGCCCTTCGGCCCAACAAGTCCACACTGACCCGCCGAAGCACAACCCACCCATTCCCCTACATTTTGCTGCTTACCTAACACTACGGGCAATTTAGCATGGCCAATCTACCTGACCCACACATCTTTGGACTGTGGGAAAAAACCGGAGCACCCGGAGGAAACCTACGCAGACATAGGGAGAACATACAAACTCCACACAGTCGCCTGAGGCGGGAATTGAACCTGGGTCTCTGGCGCTGTGAGGCAGCAGTGCTAACCACTGTGCCACCGTGTCGTCCACTTCTTTGAGGGTCTTCAGTAAGTTGCTGCATTTATGTTGTAAAAATACACATTGCTGTCACTGTTCATCAGTAGTGAAAGGAGTGAACATTGAAGGTAGTGAGTGAGGTGTCAATCAAGTGGACTGCTTTATTCTGGATGAAGTCAAGCATCCTGAATATTGCTGGAGCTGTCCCATTTCGGCAATGGGGTATAAATCATCACATTCATGACTTGTGTCTTGTAGTTGGCTCCTGCCCGAAACATTGATTTTCCTTCGCCTCAGATGCTGCCTGACCTGCTGTGCTTTTCCAGCACCACACTAATCTTGACTCTTGTAGATGGTGGACAGGTACTGGGAAGTTAGAAATGAGGCACTCACTGTAGAGTTTCCAAACCTGTGAGCTGATCTTGGAGCCATAGTATTTATATTGATCATCCAGTTCATTTTCTTGTCAATGGCAACCCCCAGGATGGTAATAATGGGGGTTTCATTGTGAGATTATGTTCTCCCTATTTTGAGAAGGTAATTGCCTGCCACCTTTAAGACCAAGCCTGAATCCTGCCCAGGTATTTCTGTACATGAACAGAGGCTACTTCAATTGGGACCTTATGGGTTGTCTTTGTAATCTCTTAGATTCTGCTGGGTAGTATAAGAATTATCAGATGACCATCTGAGAATTGTCATTGCAAATACAGGCCATAATCTGGAAGTTTTGATGAATGAAGTATCTTTGGTCTACTCAATGCTGTTGAACTCTCAGTGATTCGCTTCCTTGTGGATATTAGTGTGCATCTGTTTCATCTGTATAATTTCAAAGCCTACTTGCAGTTTGGATGACATGTTGCTTGTTAAAACAATTTGCCATGACAAGTCTGATCATAAATCCACATTGGATTTCCTTGATAGAGGTCTGGTAACTTACATGCTCTGCGACACCTGCTGTAGATCCATATTTAACTAGAATGTCTCCGATGGCTTGTTTAAGTCATCTGCTTGTAAATGCAGCATAAGTATACTTGGGAAAGTAGGGAACTGACTTCTCAGTCTTCTTCCCATGAAAAATTCACATGGAGCAAGAAACATCTTGATTGCTTTTGTCTTTTGTTGATCAACTCTAACATGAGGTGCTTTCATAATATGCTGAAAAAACATAACAGTCAGCTGTGGGAACTCACATTTAATGTTGAAGTCCTGCATCCTGTAGATGTTGTGGTACATCTTGAACTCTAATATCACGTTCTGACTGAATGGATTCATGGAACAAGACATCACCTATAGCATCTATGTTTTCATCCAATCCTTCTTGGACACTTGACATTGTCTTCAGATATTTCTGACAGTGATTTGACACCAAAGGATATTCTGTTGAAACCAAACCTCTCAGTCTAATATCATGAATATTCCACACTTCAACAAGGGGTAAATTTTGCATCCAGATTCGTGAATTTATTGCAAATTTTTCTAAACTCTCACCCAACACAAACTTTGTGCACAATGCTTTTTCTAGCTGTGCAAGATCTATGCTGATTAGAGTCATAGAGTCCAATAGATCCATTAAGTTTAATTCTGGGATCATCGCTGAGCACTAGTTTGTTGATTTTATTATCAGTGTCATAACTCTTTGTTTTAATGTTGAATCAATTTTCAACTTCAATTTGAGGCAGGAATGTGTGAGCTTTTTTGGGTGGAAACAGGCAGATTCAGAACAATTTTACAGACCCATCTGAAGCTTAGAAGGCCAACTGTGGAAACATGATTTGGCAGGAATTAAAAATGCAGTTTTCCAAATGGTTGGTAAAGTTTTGGTGTTAGGTTTACAGAATCTTTCTGTCTGGTTGGCTTTCTTTTTCACTGGAAACCTGTATTGCATTCATCAGTATGTTGTAAATGCTCATTCACACCCCAGCCTGCTGGAGTCATGTTGTTCGTGATAACTTGTGAGACAAAAACAAAAAACATGTGTGTTCATGAATCCAACAATATATGTGTGATAAGTATCTCATGAGATAGACTTCTTTCTCCAAATTTGAATGAGTACAGTCTGTTGTATTATAGCATACATTCCAGGCCAGAAAGGCCTGTGCATTTAAAACAGTCACATGAAATCGGATACCGTTTTATTCCAAAAAGTTACCTATCTCTTCAATAATCACCCTTGCTCTATAATGCAGTCAATGTAATCTGTTAATTATATAGTGTTCAGAAACATTAGTAAGCACATAACTCAGACTCAGTACATAAGTCTGGGATACTGTAGCCTTATAAATACTTACTGTTGTAGATTAACATCAAGACATTCTATTCAGAAAGAAACCAAGTCCCTGTGTTTTATGGTATGTGGACTGACATATAGGAAAACACAAACTGCATTAAAGGCTAAACATGACAGCAAGTTGGTCAGAGCAAGTGAACTTAAAATTCTGAACAAATAATCGCAAGGTGCCAATTGGAAAAAGTCTTTTTCTGAGCAGTTATCCATCAGAGTTCAGAATTGAAGCATCAACTACATCCAGTGCTAAAGAGACTACACCCAAAACTAAAGGCTATAAACATGCACTGAAGCATAATGAGTACACTACATCTCTCTTTACAAGAGACCCAGAACAGCTCAGATTTATAATAAAATGTCTGATTAAATGTGCTGAAATGATAGATCATAGCATTAAAAAGGCACTCATAGAAATAAATAAAAGGAAATATTAAACACCTAAAAATGCTATTATACGTAATAAAGGCATATCTGTTCAGAGTTCTTGGTTGATTCTGCCCTTGTGCACCTCAGAAAACTTGTGTAAATAAGAACTAACATCACATGTGATTTCAGAACTCATTGTTTTTAGGCTCAACTACCACGTACAGGCACAATCCTGCTCCTGTAAACCTGCTTTTGTAGGTGCAAGAAGAACAGAAAGAGACCAACCAATTGGGTCTGCTCAAGGAGTACCAATGTTTATTGTCAGGAAAAGGAGAGAAGCCAAGAAAAACCGGAAATGTGACTACACCTTAATTCAGATTCTTGCAGTAGAATTTGAGGAAGAATAAAGCTACACTTGAAAGGGTGTAATCAAATATCTGAAGATGGATATGTACATCAATGCCTTTCTGTCAGAACTTCAGTTGTTTAAAGAAATAATCAAATTTTACTTTAGGGACTAGCAGGTAACTGACAAAGATGAAAAGGTAGTCAAACTCTTCCCATTTTGGGCACTGACTGGGTAAAAACAATAAAATACTCCAGTATTTCTGACAATGAGTATAAATATTCGAACATGGGTTTTCAGATTTTAGAACTTTAACCTAAAGTTCAAGTCAATATTGGGATCAGACCATACTGTCAACAGTCAGGTGAAATTGCCAACCAGTTCTTACAGATGTCAATGGCAAGCGACAGAATGTGATTTCACCAGAGTTAATTTGGTGGACATGCATACCGAAATTGCCAATTAGTCATAGAGGCATAGAACCATAGGGATGTACAGCATATTTGTCCATGCCGACCAGGTGTCTTAAATTAATCTAGTCCATTTGCCAACACTTGGCCCATGTCCCTCAACACCCTTTCTATTCATGTACCCATCCAGATGCCTTTTAAATGTTATAATTGTAATAGTCTCCACCACTTCCTCTGGCAGCTCATTCCATACACACACCACCCTCTGTGTGAAAAAGTTGCCCCTTAGGTCCCTTTTATATCTTTGCCCTCTCACCCTAAACCTATGGCCTCTAGTTCTGGACCTCCTTACCCCAGGGAAAAGGCCTTGTCCTTTTACCCTATCCATGACTCTCATGATTTTATAAATTTTTATAAGGTCACTCCTCAGCCTCTGACACTCCAGGGAAAATAGCCCCAGCCTATTCAGCCTCTCCATAACGTTCAAACCCCCAACCCTGGTAACATCCTTGTAAATGTTTTCCGAACCCTTTCAAGTTTCATAACATCCTTCTGACAGGGGCAGAATTGAATTGTCCACAAAATTCCAAAAGTGGCCTAACCAATGTCCTGTACAGCCACAACATGACCTCCCAACTCCTATACTCAATGCTCTGACCAATAAAGGAAAGCATATTAAATGCCTTCTTCATGATCCTATCTACCTGAGACCCCATTTTCAAGGAGCTATGAACCTGCACTCCAAGATCTCTTTGTTCAACAACACTCCCCAGGACCTTACCATTTAGAGTATATGTCCTGCCCTTATTTACCTTTCCAAATACAGCACCTTACATTTATCTAAATTAAACTCCATTTGCCATTCCTTGGCTCAATGGCCCATCTGATCTACATCCCATTGTACTCTGAGTTAACCTTCTTCACTGTCCACTATGCCTCCAATCTTAGTGTCAGTACACACTTACCAATTATACCTCCTATGTTCATATCCAAATTATTTATATAAATGACAAAAAGCAGTGAACCACCACCGATCCTTGTGGCATTCCATTGGTCACAGGCCTCCAGTTGGAAAAGCAACTTCTGCTACCAGCCTCTGAGTTCTGCCTTCCAGCCAGTTCTGTATCCAAGTGGCTAGTTCTGCCTGTATTCTATGAGATCTAACCTTGCTAATCAGTTTGCCATGAGGAACCTTGTTGAACATTTTACTGAATTCCATTCTAATCAAATCCTTCTGGACAAACCTATGGATTAAACTACTAATATCTTGCTAGAAGAAAAATGCAAACTCAAAGCATTTGCTGCAGGCCAGCAATATTTACACGTGCTTGACTCTGGGAAAAGTGTTACAGCCATCAACGGGTTAGAGGAACATCTAAATCATGTATAAGATGCAGCTTGTTTCAATGAACTAATATAATGTTCAGCATTTCATACCACATGCCAAGCTATATTACATGGGAGGACTTTGGGCTAAAATGGCTACATGCAGGTCAACAAAATCTCAGATGTAACTGCAATATTACAGCTAATAGGTCCCAGTCAGAAAGTACATGTTGAACCTGAGTCTCTGTGGAACATGGAGTTATATGGAGTAACACACAGAAAACCACAAATCTAATTATAAACTTCTTCAGTTACTTTGTTCACTCAAAAAATGGAAAACCCGTCTGTTCACAAACCTGATAACATACATGAGCTGTATACTTGAAGAGATAGACTTCGCTGGCAAAACCCCTGTAAGTACAAACCTCTTCACCAACTTGAGTCCTAAAAACAAAGCCAAACCAGGCTACCACATTGGTTGATGTCAGCAAAACTGACTGGAGAAACAAGCAGTGCTGATCTCAAAATAGGGTTTAGCTCTAAAGGCCACCTTTTGGGCTTGCATCCTATTAGATTAGATTACTTACAGTGTGGAAACAGGCCCTTCGGCCCAACAAGCCCATACCGACCCGCCGAAGTGCAACCAACCCATACCCCTACATTTACCCCTTACTTAACACTACGGGCAATTTAGCATGGCCAATTCACCTGACCTGCACGTCTTTGGACTGTGGGAGGAAACCGGAGCACCCGGAGGAAACCCAGACACAAGGAGAACGTGCAAACTCCACACAGTCAGTCGCCTGAGGCTGGAATTGAACCTGGGTGTCTGGTGCTGTGAGGCAGCAGTGCTAACCACTGTGCTACCGTGCTGCCCACAAAAGCAGCTGAGGGTCTTTCGAGCCAGAGGACCTGGTTGTGATGAAAGGTTAATGATCTGTCACTGTTTGAGCTGCTTAGTGTTTTATGTTTTACTGTTACCTCTGGCATATACATGGTAGGCAGAGCCACTGTGATGCCAGATATGTTACTTTACAAGAAAGTGAAAGACATGAGCTACACCTGAGGCTGGAGATACCTGCCACTCAACTTTGTCTGTGAATAGTTTTCTACAGTGGTAACATATAATATAACTCATACTCATTGGACCATGAAGCATTGAATAGATATTCATACAAACCCATTTTTACACACTTAAATTTGATGTATTTGGGTGAGTCAATTGTATTTTTGTAAATGAGTTACCCTTTCACTGAACAATTCTACTTTCTAATCTCGGCCTGTGCGCTCAAGTAAATGGTTTCCTTTAAAATCAAATCATTCCTTAGCTGTGAGAGGTGAGACAATTCTTCATCAAGAATCCAACAATAATCTTGTCCCTGAATAATTATTTTTCTAAGCTGCCATATTTATAGTTTTCTGGCAGCCACAAAGTGCCATTGATAAATATATCAACAACAGCAGCATTTGCTTGGTGTGTCAATTACATTTTGCCAGCTCCACAATGACATATTTCTGGGGGCTGAAGGAGGCATTTAATGCTTTCATTAATCCCTTGTCTGACTGAGACATTGGTTGCTTAGTTGGCCATTGTGCACAGAAATCTATTGACCTGCTCATTGCTTGGCTTTGCAGTTAGATCCTAATGCAATGCGATACCTTATCAATCTTTAGAACTAGCTCAGCCACACTTCGACTTAGTTGGAGACTGCAGTTTGCTCAAAAATTTAATGGCAATAAATCTTCCACTTTTTTTCTCTTTTAACCTCCTGTCAATCTATCTGCTGTTTATTTAGCAGTGGCTACACTAGAATATGGTTGCTTCATGGTACTTAGACTATCTTATTGTGTTGCCAAAGAATACATAAAGTTGTTGAGATAGGGTGAGAATTCTTAACTTTTATTTAGGAACATGACTAACTGTAACAACTGATAACTGAGACTTCACCTTGACACAAGCTTGTAGGACAATACAATCATGTCATGTGACACTGCATAATTTCTTGGGATGATATAAACTCTGTCTTATTTGCATATTTAATATTATCTATTTATTCAACAGGAATTAGCTATCTTTTGTTTTTCTTTTGAAGTTGCATCTATCTTAAAGAAGTAATTTGTCTGGCATAAATGAGACATCTGTTTCAAAAGATATTCTGTTCCAACATGTAAATCATCAATGGGTTCCTTCCCTCACATGGATTTTAAAAAGAACACTACTTGAAAGGGTTCAGGAAACATTTACAAGGATGTTGCCAGGTGTGGAGCTATAGGGAGAGGCTAAATAGGCTGGGGCTGTTTAGAAAGGTTTCAAGGGATATGGGCCAAGTGTTGGCAAATGGGACTGGATTAATTTAGGATATCTGGTCGGCATGGACGAGTTGGACCAAAGGGTCTGTTTCTGTGCTGTACATTGCTATGACTCTATGACTACATGCTTTAGTGATCATAACAAGGTCAGCCACGTGGACCTCATAGTCCCTAATTGGCACTGTTAATCTGGTCCAATCAGAAAGCCCTGGCTGACAGATAAGAACAGGAGTGTGGGGGGGGAGGCACGGGCGCCAGTCGGCCGGTGGACAGTCAGTCCTCTTGGGTTCAGCAAAAAACCGCAGTTAGGCGGTAGTGTGGGGTTAATAAAATAAAAAATAAGAAAAAAAAATCAATACATTTTTACCCCCCTTCACTGTTTGATCAAGAAAAGAAAAAAAAACAGGAGTGTGGGATTTGAGGTTCGTCCTCATGTCCCTGTAAATTGTTTGAACGGTAGGGTTTGGGGCCTGGCTTTGCTGCTCCTCTCCCTTGTAACATTGCTGTCTCTTGTATGCAGCTGTAAATGTAACTGTTTGTTGTAAACTGTTTTTGTAATTTGTTTAATAAAATAAAATAAAAGGAACAGGAGTGTCAGACATTCTGGACACACTGACAGCTGGCTTGAAGGGAGTTGAATCAGCGTCAAGGACTCTTCACATGGAAAGAAGGGGTGGCTTGGTGATGGGATAGCAGCCTCTGTGGAGTTATTCAGTTACAACGAGAGTGTGCTTCAGGCATAGCTGTGTTAATGGTGCAGCTCTCAGAGGGCCAATAAGGGCAACGATTACTACTAGCAGCTCTCTCACAATTGTGGGAATGACCGGGTAAACGCGGGACCTGGTTCCACATCGACTATGTCTGTCATTTCATGGGCTCAAATGTTCTAAGTCATTGTGGTTGCCCATTCAAAGTATCTGAATGCACATAGAGTTCATTCATCAAACATGGAGATAACGATAGAAAAATTGTAGATATCTTTTTCAAGACTCCTGGAAGTGTTGGTCACAGATGATCGGCCATCGTTTGCCAGCGGGGAATTTGTGTATTTCCTAAAGTTGAATGGTAATTAGCATATAAGGACAGCTCTATATCATTTGTCATCCAATGGTCTGGCAGAGAGAACTGTTCAAATTTTGTAGGCAGGCTTAAAGAAACAGCGTACTCACTACCAACTGTCCCGGTTCTTATTTGATTATGGAACCACCATACGTGCAGGAATGCCAATGCCAGATGCAAGATTCTGCTAGGGGTGAGGAACAGTTTACTTCAGGGAATAAAGTTTGGTGTAGCAAACATGGAAATGGCCCTGCATGGGTAAGAGGCATAGTCAACACAAGGTCGGCCCCAGTGACATAGAAAGCTCAGGAGGTGTGACGGTCTTGAAGAAGCACACAGACCAATTGAAAGCTGCAAAGTCATAAACAGTGCGGGAGCAAAATGTGCCCAGATCCTCGGCTGCCTTTCCAACTGTTCCGGAATCATTGTGTTCTCCCTATCCGTCAAGCATTGAAGATACCACAGAATATGAGATGGACTCAGCTAATTAGATTAGATTACTAGATTAGATTAGATTACTTACAGTGTGGAAACAGGCTCTTCGGCCCAACAAGTCCACACCGACCCGCCGAAGCGCAACCCACCCATACCCCTACATTTACCCCATTACCTAACACTTTGGGCAATTTAGCATGGCCAATTCACCTGACCCGCACATCTTTGGACTGTGGGAGGAAACCCACGCAGACACGGGGAGAATGTGCAAACTCCACACAGTCAGTCGCCTGAGTCGGGAATTGAACCCGGGTCTCAGGTGCTGTGAGGCAGCAGTGCTAATGTCTCTGTCTTGATGCTTTTGCCAACTGTGGAAGAAATGAAGTCTTTCCAAGACACTCCAGGCACAAGAGGTGAGCTAATGTGTGTTACATGCCACCTGTAACAGAGGCAGAATTGGAGAACTGTTGCTTAACCTGTTGCTAAAACATCCCAGGAGGAGCTACAAAAATAGACAACATTTGTCCTCGGAGTCAGAGGGGCAGGGATGTAGTCATTGTAATGAGGTCAGCCAATTGAAATTCATAGAGTATGAGTTCCCTGATTGGAGCTGTTAATTTGGTCCAATCCAGGAGCCCAGGCTGATAGATAAAAACAGGAGTGTTCACCCTGAGGGAGCTGGACCAGTGTCAAGGAACCTCCATTTGTAAATAAATGGTGACTTGGTGATGAGATACTGGCCTCTGTGGGATTATTTCACACACAACTTGGTTAAAGCAGTTTCTACATGAAAATTTAGTTGTGTGTTTTTACAACAGCAATCTTTTCTGTTGTGCTTGAGGAACTTTGTGATTTATGTAATATTTCATTTCAGAAACGGTTGATGGCAACAGTTGCCTCTATAGCCCTTCAAAGGCACAGTAACTTATGGTCATTTATCGGTTACTGAAAATACTGAGATGAGAAAAACAAGAGAGTTAGTACATATAAGGAAATAATGAAAATTATTGAGGGAGAAAATATATGTTTAAAAGGGATTATATGGGAAGCAAGAGTAAGCATAAAGCTTGACATGGAAGTGAAGCCAAGTTCGAGGATCATCGAAGTTAGTTCCAGTGTCCCAGCCAATATCTATCCCTTAATCAAAATCACAAAAACTGTTTATCATCTTATTTCACATTGTTAATTACATCCATAATAACAAAATAATGTTGGTGGAGTACAGATGTTGGTCTATGATGCCAAAACTATCAAAGCAGTCACAGAAAATGTTGCACCATTTTAAACTGCAGCAAGCACAGAGGTTATTGCCCACAGTGTCAGTGGTAGTTTGAATAAATTTGAATTAGAGTCCTGGTCAAGAGCTTATTCCGTCATTACTAGTCCAAGAAATATGAAATAACATGCTATTATTTGCCGATATAAGAATCTTTTCAAATCAAATAAACATTTATGACATCTGTTGGTGAGATTGTGAATAACTCCAAATTAAGAATCTGGTGAAATTTTCATTAGAAAAGAATGTTTTGAAAGGGCAGACAATTGTAGTTTAGTGAACATTTCTGTTACTGTAACAGAAGTGTAAACTCCAAATGTTCTTTTGGTTCTTCCTATTGAAAATGGCTTGCTGCCCAATAGTTTGATCCTTTTTTAAAAAAATCTCAAATTGAATACAATTAAAATGGTAGGAAATGTTAAAAATGCGCAACTAAAAAATTTACTGTTTCACTGGGATTTTTCACCTCAATAATTAATCTTTTATTTTATTTCCAGGATGTAAGCAGGCAGTACTGGGGTTACTTATCAGGACCGAGGACCATCTGTGGACAGAGAAGAAGAGTGAAGTTTTGAGTCCGCTGACTCCTTTTAGGAACTGAAGGTTCCCACTCCAAAGAAAGGTTTTTGGACTTGAAATGTTAACTCCGTTTCACTCTCCACAGATCGTGCCAGATGTGCTGATGTTTCTCAATACTTTCTGTTTGGTTTTGGATCTCCTCCATCTATAGTATTTTGCTCTTCTTTTCTTTCCCAGATGCTGAGTAACCTCCTGAACATTTACAGATCACCTTTTCCTAAATTTCCATTTTTAGCAAGCTTTCATTTTCTCTTCGCACAGAATCACCTTCTGTATAACATGCTGTTTGACTTTTATTATGTGCTCAAATACCAAACTACATCACACGAAAAGCAATAACTGTAAGAAGCAGCTTATATTTCATAAATACTTCCATTACATTTAAATAAATATGCAAGATACCATGCAACACTAAATTCTAACTTATATTTCACTTCTTGCTAAGTGAATATGTATTTGTCGGAGACATGTTATTCCCCAGTAGGAACAGTGTGAATCGTAAGATACGAGCCTTGCTGTTGATGTCAGTGGAAATTGACTAGCTCATCCCAGCCAGGTCATGCAGTATTTCAGTCTGTCGCCATTAATCACTTTGCTATTTTGTTCCTTTGTAGATGTAGATGCAGAGGGCTTTTTCAGCAGGGAATTGTGCATGTGCAACATTGACAAGGACAAAGAAATAAAAAGAAACCTAGAATCAAAGTTTAAAAGGTTTCTCACCCTAGCCAGAATAGGTATAATTACTCGGTTATAAAATCTTGAAATTACTGCAGTGGCTTAACTTGAATCTGCTATTAATAGTCCTGAATCTGATTGCAAATTTATTTAATTACATTATCAAACCAGCAGACTTTCAATAGGCAAATAGATAAATGTGTCTGTTCCCAGTTAGACAGACTGCACCAGAGCTGTTTGCATTACAGGCAAATATCATGGGTAGCAACAAAGCTTCAGACTAAATCACTTTCTTTTTTAGCAGCAATACTGGATGAAATATTTTTAAAGCATTGATATTTTACTCTCACTTTTTTCTGAAATTCTGTGCTTCAATTGTGATTCCCTTTCTAGTAATTACTTTTTTTTCCAGTGGAGACTTAAGTCCACCAAATGTAATTGTTAATGAGTTCCAATCAAAGAGCTCAGTTCTTAATTTTATGACAGTCAAAAATTAAGATGCAGAACAGTGGTAACAAAAACTGCATATAAAATACATTTTTTTTTCTGGAAATACTGATTACGACAATCAACCTTCGGAAAGGGAGCAGATAGAATAACGGTTTGAGTGTAAATTTTGGTCACAGATTTTGTCAGAGTAAACAAATTATCTGATAGTTGTGACTCTGTTTGGAAAATTCCAGCAGTGGCAATCACATGATCTTATACCAGAACTGAAAAAAATGATTGAATAAAATGAAAGCAAGTTAAATATGAATTCCTGTGACCAGAACTACAAATGTTTCATTTCCAACACTGAACTTAAACAATTCTTCACTATGTCCACATCTCATAAAAAGGTACATTTTCTTGGTATGTTGTTTATAAGTTCTAACTTTACAGTTATGACACATTTTTTCCCAATAGCTGGACATGAATGAAAACTTAAAACCAAAAACAACTAACTTGTAATCAACCAAATACTGTACCAGCCTTTCACTGTGTTAAATTCATTCAAAACAACTGAGATGGAAGTATAAAGCAAACACAGAGACTGCTGGAGAAACTCAGCAGGTCTGGCATATCTGAGGAGAAAGGAACAGAGTTAATGTTTTGAGTCCAGAATGACTCTTCTTTGGAACTTAAAGAGGATGAAAGTATCTTCTTTCTAACATAAAGTCCTATGAGAAATTAATTGGAATAAGATAAATACAACTCCCACTCACTGTACGTAATTGCAAAGGGCAATATTGACTTTAATTTGGTGATGTGTCTCCAGAATTCAAGGATGGCTGACACTGGAAGTTAGCAATATTGCTGCAGCTAGAGATGTTATTCTGAGGTATAGGTTGAGGAATATTGATCCTATAGTGAGAACTTATATCCAGTCATGCTTTCGATGATCTGAAAGTATTTGACAATGAGTCTTGTGTGCGAAATAGGGATTGTTCCATTTGTTCCATAAGATGTCACTCATCTTATTGATCAATTAAAAGATTCAGTTGTGCCTCAATAAACGCTATGCGTGGTAGCTAGAGCTTTTGATTTCTGTTTAGTTCAGAGACATACATCATAATTCAGTGTTGAATAAACAATATAGATTGATGTCTTTATTTTCACCATGAAAGAATAGCCATTGCATTAAGAATTAAATAATATTTGGCTTACTGATACAGTAAATTGTTTGAAACATTTCTGACAATTTCTGTAAACATGGATCATTGATAGTCAGATTATGTCATCTGGTTTTAAAACATGAGATCTTCATGGACTGAAAATGTTTCCTAAAGAGATTAATACAGATCTGAAAAAGCTACTGTGATCAATTGATTTGGAGGTGCTGGTGTTGAACTGGGGTGTGCAAAGTTAAAAATCACAAACACCAGGTTATAGTCCAATAGGTTTATTTGGAAGCAGTGCTCTGAAAGCTAGTGCTTCCAAATAAACCTGTTGGACTATAAGCTGGTATTGTGTGATTTTTAATTGACCACAGGATTGAGGCAAGCCAGGGAAACCCAAATGAAGATAAATAAATAAAGGTAAATCATAAAATAAGTGAACAAAACTTGACTGCACTGAGACTATCATATTATCCAAAGACTACAATTCGCCAAATGAACCACCATCAAGAAAATTTCCTATTTAATCCATAATAGTATATAATTGCACATATTGGGCATCAATGGCTGCTTGTAACTGTCAAGATGAAGGGCAATGAGCAGACTCACAGAAACAGAAAGGGAACAGAAAGAGAAAGATTTACAAACTGATTGTCAGTATTAAAAATGCAGTTCCCTTTAACTGTCAACCAGATGATATGTTCTAATCAACCTGACCAGAGATATTATTACACACCTCTGGAACAAGTAGGATTTAGAATCATAGTCATACAGCACAAAACAGACCCTTTGGTCCAAATTGTCCATGCTGATCAGGCATCCCAATCTGACCAAGTCATATTTGCCAGCTTTTGGTCCATATCCTCCTACACCCTTCCTATTTATTTGGGTCCTGTCTATTCATATGTCCACTAGATGCCTTTTAAATATTGTAATTGAACCTGTCTCCACCACTTCCTCCGGCAGCTCATTCCATACACACATGACCCACGACATGAAAAAGTACCCCTTTTGTCCTTTTTAAATCTTTCCTCTCTCATCTTAAACCTCTGAACTCTAGTTTTGGACTTCCCCACCCTAGGCAAAAGACCATAGCTATTCACCCCTCCTGATTTTATAAACCTCTATAAGGTCACCCCTCAGCCTCTGACATTCCTGGGGAAAAACGTCCCAGCTTGTTCAGGTCTCTCCCAAAATCCTCCAGTCCTGGCAAGATCCTTGTCAATCTTTTCTGCACCTTCTCAAGTCTAACAACATCATCCCTGTAGAAGGGCAACCCTGAGCATAATTTCTGGCTCAGAGGTAGAAACATTACCACTGCATCACAAAAGCCTAATCAAAGACAACCAATACAGTTCCAGAGTTAATAGAGACCAAATGATGCTCATTGGACTTTCTATTTAAGAGTTGAATTGCTGGGGCTCTTCTGATGTAGTGGTAGCATTCCTACCTTTGAGCCTGGAGACTTGTGTTCAAGCCTCATCTGCTCCAGAGGTGTGTAATATCATCTTGGAACAGGTGGTAGTCTTCCCTACCCGGACATTGCATGTAATTTGATTAATTGGAGAAATGAGTGATTTATTGATGGTGGATAATAGATGAAAAGGATCAGGAGAGGTTTGGTGGTGGAAAAAAAACACTTGCAGATAAATAAAAATGAGAAAAAAAAGCTGTATTCCTCAGAGGGTTGTGAGCAAGTCGGAGGTGTTCCTCATAGGTCTAGACATGGGCCTGGCCAAGTTGGCCTTTTACAGACCCAGATAATGTTAGTGCAGGGTTTATTGTTGCTGACTGTCTTCATCCATGGCTATGTTTGTATCCAGGTATCCTTGGAGAGGGTACATGCAGTGTCCACCAGTACTCTCAATGCTTTCAGAGAAAAGTGGGCACAATAGCGGCTCAAGTGCCTTATCTCCCCTTCCAATTCTATTTTAATTTAGCTCCTTTCCTCTGACCCTAGCTCTCCCACACCTTGGATGGTATGGCCTTGCAACTGTCAGGCTTTTTACATGAATTGATCAATTGGATAGATGGGTGATACAGTGGTGTTGGATAACAGATGGAAAGTATTATGGTTGATTTGGTAGTGGGGAAAAAAGCTATTCAGTTGTGTTTAATAATACTTTTGGATCTGAAAAAAGAAGCTAGATTCTGATTATTATTGAACTCTGCATATAAGTAGGATATTAATTGGAACTGTTGTGGAAGATAACGATGGAAAGTAACACACAAGATTTGGTGGTGAGAAAAATATTATTTAATTGTATAAAAGTACTTCTAGATAGACCAAAATGAAAGACAAAACAAACAGTTAGATTCTGATAGGTGCGCAAGACTAGAGTACATTATCTACTCCACGATCACCATTTTGATTTAGCCCCTCTGTTTTCCTTCCTTCTTTAGGCTTATTGTTATTATTACATTGCCCTTGCTGAGCTATTCTTGTAATTGATTACTTGACTGATTAGATAAGGTGGTGGTTATTACATTTTTTAAAAAGAGCTAGGTCTGAGAGTCTTAAAAAGAATCTGCCAGTGGGATGTCCCTGAAAGGGAAAGGATCCAGAAGGAATGAGATGGACACTGGTGTTTATGTGAAACTACATATTGACAGTAAAACTATTGGTGCTTAATTCACTTGTGTATATTGGTCTTTCTGATCCAGCAACGGCACTGCAATTGTTTCTTCTAAGTCAGTGCACAGGGAAAAAGCAACTTGGGACAATTACCATTCACTGAGAACTCAAGATCTACAAACTTCAACACTGCTGCAGAATACAAGCCAAAAACAGAACAAGTGACCTCTAATTTCAAATCTAACACCTTAAAGATTCTAAGGACATTTTAAAAAGCAATAATGCATAGCCTGTTCTTGCTGCCCAACTGAGACACTTTCTTTCTTTAAACGTATTACCCCTCCATGCATATGTGTATTTTTGAAGTTGAGTTTTTGTTCTTTTTTTTGCAAATGGAAGCAATAAAATTCCTTTAATTACACTCAAAAAACCTTGTAATTTGACTCCTTAATTTTAATATAACTCATTCTATTTTAATTGAAGTATATTGTTTGCTTGCTAAAGAAGAAATGAACATTTTGTTATGACTAACCAAAAGGGAGTTATAAAGAGGACAGCTGATCACCTCTCCTCACCTGGTTGTAATATATTCAATTTGATTTCCAGCCACCTAATGTTTATTTTTCCATTACTGTTCCACTTCGTTTTTATGGTGCATTCGGATTGCCTCTTCATTGTCAACATCTGTTTTGGTGATAGTGATTCAGCAATATATATTTAAAAAATCCTTATGTTACTTGAGATTGTGCACTTGGTGGCATCAATTTGGACCTGACTGGAGTCCCATGTGAAATGGAAGCAGCCATTGTGAGGCTAAGATCTGAGCTACTCAAACTCAATACAGATCGGAGAATTAATCTAAGGAGCTCTACTCCACTAAAAAAAACCTTCCCAGGTTAGTCAGCAAGCAACCTGCTTCCTGAAGACAGCTGCTGTTGACCATTCATGCATAGCACAGTTGTTTTACATGGCTCCAACTGCTATACAAAATGCTGCATCGGAGAAACAAAGAATGCAGACGGCAGTGAACGCTGCAGCTGCTAGGCAGACCTGTTTCACATTGTGCGCAGCATTAGAAACGTTGCCAAACTGATATCATTTAGTGTAGTACAAGAAGTAATAAATGATTTCAGCTTTCCATCTTTTCACCCAGTAGAATTTACTTTTCCTTCGCTGTTCTATGTAAATATGGTTATTCAAGTGCTTTGATGGCTATTGTGACTCATCTATTCTATCTAAAAAGCGCATTGTCTTTATATTTGGCAAACCTTCTATTTGAAGAGAGAAGAGCCAGAAGAATCAAATGTTTTTTTTTGATGATGACGTCAAAGGCAAATGACACAATGATTCATTTTGTTGAGAGTTGTATCCTTAGAGATAGTGTAGCTGTAAGCAAAATATCAGAGGTTTGCCAAATTCTTTCTAAAGGGACATATTGAGCTCCCTTTAATTAACCTCCGTCTTGTCTGCCATTACTTTTAGAGCTGAAAATATAAAGACCTTATCCTGGTGCTATGCATTCCACTCAGTATATTTGCAATAGATAAGCAAGGCCAATCATATTAACTAATGTGTTTGTGAGATTAATAACATGAGTTCTATAATTAGCATCTTTAACAGAGATAGTCAATTTGAGATCCCAGTATGGGGCCCAGATCTCTGTGTACCCTTTCATAAAGAATAATACAATACTTAACTGAAGTCGATAAATATCACAACTTATCACTAATCAGGGAAGGACAATTCACAAAGTAACAATCAAAATGGGGGTCTTGTTTTTATACAAAACAAAAGTAAAAGATACTCTCAAATTCTACCTCCAAAATTTACCAGAGATTTATCAACTGATATCAAATCATCCCGGTTATAAAATGAACACTTTAGACTTGTGCATTATCAATACCAGAAGGAAATTCAACACTGCCCCATATAACATCAGATATTTGAGTTTTTTATAGGAGTGGAAAGACCAATTTAACTAATTTAACTCATGATATCATTGTGATATCAACTGAGATCCATTATAGAGCTTGTAGAATATTGGCCCTTTTTCAGTGGATATTTTCAGAAAATATTTGGGTGGGAAACATTAAAGGCAGGTAGAAATAAAATTAGCCGAGTACTGTCAGAAGTGTTGGTGGTCAAAGGCTTTGCTAAAAATATCTATTGCTTTGGTCTTCTTTCATAGCAAACATTTCGACCAGCGTCTGCTCTGCTTGCCTTTACTTTTATTGAAATCGGGAAGGCATCCCTTATAATACCAGAAGCTGTTGTGTTAAGAAGCCTGGTGTGTTAACATTAATTATATTTTTATATTGGTCGACAAACAGTGCATTCTTGCTCAGACGTCTAATGAAATACTGCTTTATCCAAATATCAACCCTTTTTTTTGGCGGTACTTGGTTAAATGTATTTATTTGTGATGTGCTAGTTTTATTAGCTGATACCTGCAATTATTTTCAGTAAGATATAATTCAGTTGTCAGAATCTAGCTCAGCCAGAAGATTAAAATTGTGTGAGGTGCTTCACCACTGAGCACAAAACAATGGGGGTTTCAAGAAGTAATCACGTCTCTGTGAAAAAAATGGGATTAATTAGTGCTGTACATGAACAGGCAGCATGCTCATTAAAACCTTGTGCGGTACCTCTTGATAAACTGCCACTTTAAGTGCTGGCATTAATGTGATGAGACAAAGACTTTATTTCACACTCTTTGCTGATTATATCTTACTTAAAGCCACTTAAATTGACTCTCAAAGGTTCTTTGGAATGCAAAGACTCAAATTATCTCAGGAAATCACCAGGACACTGAAGCTCACCATTTCTGATAAAAATGCAGCCAAATAACATTAGATCAAAACATCAATGACAGCCTTGATTAACTCTGAAAGACCCACACAAGATTTTTTTCACATACTGAATCATTGCATTATATGGCGAATGTGTATTTTCTTAAGGCTTGTGTCAAGTGCCAGTGCATTACAAGAACCTGACAAATTATATTACTGATTCCTAATAAAAAGGATTGCTTGAATGGTGATTTTTTGACAAGTTCCAACTAGGTATGAACCAAATGATAAATATAAACTTCCTGTTGTTAATAATGATACTGAAAAATAGTCATACTTTACCTCATGTTCAGATTGAAGTCTTTATTGCTGCATGTTAAATCATCCCCAGATTTAATATAATTCAGACAGTTTTCATTTTGTTGTTTTTTTTGGATTAAAAGAAACACACCGTATCTTCAGGCATTACAATTGTTAAGAATATGGAAAGGAATAAACTTTGGGGCACAATTCATGTTTGCACATAGTGAGCCCTGTCCAATTTACAATACATTCTGGGTGTCAACTTGGGTCTGCTTGGTGTAGAAGAAGCTTCTCTTAAAAAGCTACCAGCTTATGTTGATCCAGCGCTTCTGAAGTATTGAACCAGCTCAGGAGATATTCTCTCTTGTTTCCCTACCAATCTGAATATGCAAGTTCGTTTAAGTGGATTGCTTCTTTAAATATTTTGTGAGTGGAAGTGGATTTAAAGGGGGCAACTTTTACCTAGCTTTTGGATTATAGCCCACCTATGTAACTGCATACAATGTAGCCAGAATACTGATCCCAAGATGGCTCATTAAAACAGCATAAAGCACAATTTTTAAAAATGATCCACATCAGATGACAATTGAGAAGATGGCTGAAACTTTAATCAAAGTTTCAAGGAGCTTCATAAAGAAAGAAAGGTTGGCAATTTTATTGAAGGGATTCCAGAAATTAGAACCTAGGGACTAGATTGGGTTAGAATATCTGGTCGGCAAGGACAAGTTGGACAAAAGGGTCTGTTTCCGTGCTATACATCTTTATGACTCTATGACTCTGTTCTGCAGAAAATTAGAGAAACAGGGAAGTACAAGACCATGGTGGAATTTAAAAACAAGAATACAAATTGGAAAGGGAAGAGATTTCTTGACTGGGAATTACTGTGGGTGTTAGTTGAATAGGCCTTGGTAAGAGAAGGGACCTTGGTTTATCTGAAATTTGCAAGTTTACTAGAATGCGCATGCTGTCCACAACAGAATTTAAATAATTGAGTCCAGAGCTGGCAAAGGCATTAATGAGGGATTCAGCAGCAGATGAGCTGAGGCAAGTGGGAAATCAAGAAATGTTATGAAGGTTGAAATAAGTGGTCTTAATGATCATGCAAATATGTAGTTAACAGTTCAACTTGGGGATTATGACACCAATGTTACAAATAGTCCGCTTTAATTTCAAGAAAGAACAGAAATTGTTGGCAAAACTCAGCAGGTCTGGCACATTTGTGGGGAGAAAGCAAAGTTTTATGTCTGGTCACTCTTCATCAGAACTGATGGTAGTTTGGAAAAAGGAGTTTTTATTCAGATGTGGTGTGGAGGGAGTTGAGGTAGAAGAGCAATAAGATGGAGATGGAGCCCAGTGGGAGAAAGATAGGTATGAAAGGAATATGATGTGAAGGAGCACTGCCACCTGATGAAGAAGCAGTGCTGCAAAAGCTTGTGCTTCCAAATGTACTTGTCGGACTATAACCTGGTGTTGTGTGATTTTTAACTATGAAAGGAATAGGCAGACAAGAGGATTATTGATGTAGGCCAGACAGAAGACGAGCTGAATAAGTGATAATGAGAGGAGAGAGTCAGAGGGGGTAGGCTCTGCTGAAAGCAGCACATATTATGACAGGGACAGGATATGAGGGCTGGTTAAAAACATAGAAGGCTGTAATTATCTCTTAAAATTATTGAGCTTGATGTTGAGTCTCAGATGCTACGCAGTCCCCAAGCAGAAAATGAGATGTTGTCCTTTGAGCAGGTACCGAAGCTTGCTGGAGCACTACAGCAGACCTGTGACAGAAATGTTGGAGTTCAAGATTTGTGCGAAGATTTGTAGCACAGGTGCTCGTTGTTGTGGTTCTGTTCGCCGAGCTGGAAGTTTTTGTTGCAAACGTTTTGTCCCCTGGCTAGGCGACATCATCAGTGCTTTGGAGCCTCCTGCGAAGTGCTTCTTTGATGTTTCTTCCGGTATTTATAGTGGTCTGTCCTTGCCGCTTCCGGGTGTCAGTTTCAGCTGTCCACTGTAGTAGTTGATATATTGGGTCCAGGTCGATGTGTTTGTTGATGGAGTTTGTGGATGAATGCCATGCCTCTAGGAATTCTCTGGCTGTTCTCTGTCTGGCTTGCCCTATGATAGTAGTGTTTTCCCAGTCGAATTCATGTTGCTTGTTGTCTGCGTGTGTGGCTACTAGGGATAGCTGGTCGTGTCGTTTCGTGGCTAGTTGATGTTCATGTATGCGGATTGTTAGCTGTCTTCCTGTTTGTCCTATATAGTGTTTTGTGCAGTCCTTGCATGGTATTTTGTAAATTACATTAGTTTTGCTCATGTTGGGTATTGGGTCCTTTGTTCTAGTGAGTTGTTGTCTGAGCGTGGCTGTTGGTTTGTGTGCCGTTATGAGTCCTAAGGGTCGCAGTAGTCTGGCTGTCAGTTCTGAAACGCTCCTGATGTATGGTAGTGTGGCTAGTCCTTTTGGTTGTGGCATGTCCTTGTTCCGTGGTCTGTCTTTTAGGCATTTGTTGATAAAGTTGCGCGGGTATCCGTTTTTGGCGAATACCTTGTATAGGTGTTCCTCTTCCTCTTTTTGCAGTTCTGGTGTACTGCAGTGTGTTGTGGCCCTTTTGAATAGTGTCCTGATGCAGCTTCGTTTGTGTGTGTTGGGGTGGTTACTTTCACCCCAACACACACAAATGAAGCTGCATCAGGACACTATTCAAAAGGGCCACAACACACTGCAGTACACCAGAACTGCAAAAAGAGGAAGAGGAACACCTATACTAGGTATTCGCCAAAAACGGATACCCGCGCAACTTTATCAACAGATGCCTAAGAGACAGACCACGGAACGAGGACATGCCACAACCAAAAGGACTAGCCACACTACCATACATCAGGAGCGTTTCAGAACTGACAGCCAGACTACTGCGACCCTTAGGACTCATAACGGCACACAAACCAACAGCCACGCTCAGACAACAACTCACTAGAACAAAGGACCCGATACCCAATATGAGCAAAACCAATGTAGTTTACAAAATACCATGCAAGGACTGCACAAAACACTGTATAGGACAAACAGGAAGACAGCTAACAATCCGCATACATGAACATCAACTAGCCACGAAACGACACGACCAGCTATCCCTAGTAGCCACACACGCAGACAACAAGCAACATGAATTCGACTGGGAAAACACTACTATCATAGGGCAAGCCAGACAGAGAACAGCCAAAGAATTCCTAGAGGCATGGCATTCATCCACAAACTCCATCAACAAACACATCGATCTGGACCCAATATACCAACCACTACAGCGGACAGCTGAAACTGACACCCGGAAGCGGCAAGGACAGACCACTATAAATACCGGAAGAAACATCAAAGGAGCACTTTGCAGGAGGCTCCAAAGCACTGATGATGTCGCCTAGCCAGGGGACGAAACGTTTGCAACAAAAACTTCCAGCTCGGCGAACAGAACCACAATAGAAATGTTGGAGTTGGAATATGATGCTGTGTTTAAGTGGCAGGTGACTGGAATCTCAGGATCATTTTTACAGACAGAATGCAGATGATCTCCAAATTGTTCATGCAGTCTGTGTTTCACCCTCTCAATGAGACCACACTATGAACAGTGAATACAGTAGACTACATTGAATGAAATACAGTTAACTTATTGCTTTGCCCAGAAGATATGTCTGGAACTTTGTATGGTGAGTAAGGAGGCAGTGAACGGGCAGCTGTTACACCTCCTGTGACTCTGCAGGAAGGTATCATGTTGAGAAGTGTTGGGAGTGGAAGAGGAGAAGACCAGAATGTCCTGTACAGAATAGTGCCTGCAGAATGCTGAAAATGGCAGGGAGAGGAATATAATTCTGATCAGGGCATCCTGCTGGGGGTGATAAAAGTGGCACCATACAATTATTTTGGTAGGCAGGCTGGTGGAATGGTAAGTAAGGACGAGGGATGTTAATTACATTTGGTTGCTAGGCAGAGGAAAGAAGTCAGTGGCTAGTAAACAGAGTTTGGACTGGGAACAGAAGGCAATGCTTCAGTGTTTAATTGAAGGAATTCTCTTCTATGTACTTGTGGGCCTTGACCATCATTGGTATGGCCAGCATTTGTTCCCTGTTCTTAGTTGCCCTTGAGAAGATGATGGTGAATTGCCTTCTTGAATCATTGGAGGCCATGTGTGTTGATAGACCCATGATGCTATTTAGGAGGGAATTTTTATCCCTAGTTTTGTCCCATCGTGTGAACTGGGTATCAGATGAGCAATATGATTAGTTAAAAATAGCAACTGAATGCTGACAATCCAGAGGTGAAAAATAAAGTTTTTTTTTTCAGATGAGAGTGACAGAGGGCAGAATATAAATGAGAACTAGGAATTGACGAAGAATAGATATTTGGAGGACACCAGAGAATCTTTCATAAAAATATCCATAGGGGATGCTGAAGCTCTGAAATAAAAATAAAGGATGCCAGGGAACTCAATAGAGTTAATTAATACTCAATTGGTAAAATAAAGCTTGCTGATTGGAGAACTGCTGCTGATCATGGTAGATATTGGCCAGGCTTCCATTTTGGAGTTAACATATGATGTTGGCTCTCTTCAATGGCACATTTGTTTACTTTTCAGCTCATTTCATGTGCGAACAGGTTCAAGGGCAATGCAAATGGCAATTATGCATGATGTTCTTGGTCTTCTAGGCACATTCTGTCGTCAAATATTCTCACACCATTATTAAAGACTGACTCTCCACTCTATAACAGCCAGGAGTCTTGGTAGATTCTGTGCTCCCTGGCTGCCAAAACCACACACAGTCGCCAACCTACGTGGAGATATCTGCTAAGAGACAAAACTTGGCTCCATGATTGAATGATGCGTCACTGGAGCATTTGCTCTAAGCTGCCTGGGCCAGGAACCAGGTCCTCTTCCCCTCTGATGGAGGGGGAAAATAGTCTCATCAGGCCTGGGTGACCTGCTCACAAGTCTCTCATGAGGTCAATACCTTGACTAAGCATAAACAAAGTGGTACCCAGTACAGGAAGAAAAAGAATGTGCCCTGATGCTCTGCCAGGGTATGTTGCCAACATCTTCCCACTGCATGCTCATATTCATTGGGCCATCACTTAGTTTAACTCTGCCATTGAAAAGCCATGTCATATGGGTGTTCCAAACCTTACACTCATGTGAGGGATGTGCAGTGAAGGACGCACACCTACCTTTTGCTGCCAAACATGGAACACTTCTCAGACATTGCTCTTCCCACTCAATTACTGTAAAAGGCTCATAAGCCAACAGGTCATTGCGCGTTTGCCAAGTTCCATTGCACACATTCCCATCACAGTCAATCCTTCCATTTCTCTCATCAAAGGGCGAGCTGGCACAAAAGCAGCAGGGAGGGGACTCAGGCTGGCAAATAGCTCCTTGATCTCTGGATCTCACTTTATTTAGAGTCATAGAGATATACAGCATGGAAACAGACCCTTTGGTCCAAATCGTCCATGCCGACCAGATATCCCAACCCAATCTAATCCCACTTGCCAATACCCAGCCTATATACCTCTCAACACTTCCTATTCAAATACCCATCCAGGTGACTTTTAAATGTTGCAATTGTACTAGCCTCCACCACTTCCCATGGCTGCTTTTTCCATACATGCAGCAGCCTCTGCATGAAAAGGTCGCCCTTTTGGTCTCTTTTATATATTTCCCCCTCACCCTAAACCTATGCCCTCTAGTACTGGACTCCCTCACTTCAGGGAAAAAGACCTTGTCAATTATCCTATCCATGCTCCTCATAATTTTATAAACCTCTGTAAGGTCACCTCTCAGCCTCCGACACTCCAGGGAAAACAACCCCAAACTATTCAACCTCTCTCTATATCTCAAATCCTCTAACTCTGGCAACATTCTTGGAAATCTTTTCTGAACCCTTTCAAGTTTTACAACATCCTTCCAATAGGAAGGAGACAAGAATTGCACACAACATTCCAAAAGCAGACTAACTAATGTCCTGCATAGCTGCAACATGACCTCCCAACTCCTGTACCCAATACTCTGACCAGTAAAGGAAAGCATACCAAAGGCCTTCTTCATTATCCTCTGTACCTGCGACTCTGCTGAACCTGCACTCCAAGGTCTCTTTGTTCAGCAACACTCCCTTGGACCTTACCATTAAGTGCATACGTCCTGCTCTAATTTGCTTTCCCAAAATGCAACACCTTACATTTATCTAAATTAAACTCCATCTGCCACTCCTCAGCCCATTGGTCCATATGATCAAGATTCCGTTGTATTCTGAGGTAACATTCTTCGCTGTCCACTATATCTCCAATTCTGGTGTCATTTACAAACTTATCAACTATACCTCCTATGTTCACATCCAAATCATTTATATAAATGATGAAAAATAGTTGACCCAGCACTGATCCTTGTGGCACATGACTGATCACAGGCCTCCAGTCTGAAAAACAACCCTCCACCACCACCTTTTGTTTTCTATCTTTGAGCCAGTTCTGCATCCAATGGCTAATTCTTCCTGTATTCCATGAAATCTAATCTTGCCAACCAGTCTTCCATGAGGAGCCTTGTCAAACGCCTTACTGAAGTCCATGTAGATCATGTCTAATACTCTGCCCTCATCAATCCTCTTTGTTACTTCTTCAAAAAACTCAATCAAGTTCATGAAACATGATTTTCTACTCACAAAACCATGCTGACTATCCCTAATTAGTCCTTGCCTTTCCAAATAAATGTAAATCCTATCCCTCAGAATTCTCTCCAACAACCTGCCCACCACTGAATTCAGGCTCACTGGTCTATAGTTACTGGATTGTTCTAACCACCTTTGTTAAATAGTGCCACTGCATTAGCCACCCTCCAGTCTTCGGGCACATCACCTGTGACTATCGATGATACTAATATCTCAGCAAGAGGCCCAGCAATCACTTCCCTAGCTTGCCAAAGAGTTCTAGGCTCCATTTGATCAGGTCCCAGGGATTTATCCATTTTTATGCATTTAAAGATATCCATCTCATGAATGAGGAATGAAACTAAGCCTGTGCTAATAGGGATTGGCGTGACAGAAGTCAGTGAGTAACATTGTTACCTCCTGGTATCAGAATTGCAGCCACTTTCACACATTCCTCTAAATGAGGTTTGTGCTTCCTCACCAACCAGTTCTTTCTTTTCTCTTCCCAAAAGAGCAAGCAGTCAATATTCAGGGAAATGGAACAGGTCCCAGCCCCTCTCCAGAGTGACTGATTCTGAGGATAGAGCCTCTTATGCCTCAGAGGATGTACTAGTAAAAGTGGACACATGCTTCTCATCTCAGTGGGTACCTTTGCTGGAGTGGATTCGGGGTTCAATCTGGTAAGCACATCACTGACACAAGTTTGCAGATTCAGGAGTAAGGAATACCTACGGTCTCTGACATTCAGGACCGCTGGAGAGCAAGCAACTGTGGAGTCATATGCAGAAGGATGTGTCTCTGTACTTGGCCTTATAGAGAGTAGCATAGGTACATTGGGCAGGTGGCTGTCACTAGTCTGGAGCAAAAGGTAGAGGAGCCATCCATCTCCTGTCAACTGGTATGACTCTGGCATGGCCAGACTGCTGCCGTGCAAAGGATGGTAGTGGTGTTGGAGAGTCAGGTATCAACCCAAACATGCACATCATCACTCCAGCCTGGGGTGCTCAGCATCAATAGCAAGACAAGAGGGAAACAAGACATCTTGGCCTTACTTTTGGTACTCACTCTTCTAAAGCAGCTAGGTTAGGACCAGCAGGAACTCCCAGTGAGTAGAAATGACATCAGGATCCCTGGGACACACAAATGTGCCCTACCCCTCAACCATCCCTCTGCCAGTGATCCTACTGCAATATACCATATTGAAGTAGGGAGCCCTGCATCTCTCACAAGCCCAGGTTCCAAGGTTACCTACCAAAATCTTTCTCGAAACAATAGTAGTCCTGAGAGGGAAGAAATATGAAGAAGTGTTAGCAATTGTGCATCTCATGATCCTGAAAATTCACTCACTGAGCCTATGCAACAATTTGCAATGTTACAGACTATAAGAAGAGGGAGGGCAGAAAATTGCAACATGTAGGATGTCACAAAGCGCTCCCAAATTCTGAGATGTGACCTGGTCCGATCAATGAGCTTGTGCCTGTTCCGGTCCACAAAGTGTCCTTACAGCACCATTCCAATGATAGTTGCTGGTGGACCCCAAACTGCAGCATTAAAGTGTAAAGCAACATGCAAGTGTTGCAGAATATCCCATGTCTGAGGTCAGTGTCTGTGGATGTTGCATCAGTGCAACCACTAAACATAAAGGAGTCAGTGTTGGGTGTCCAAGATGGAGGTCTGGTGGAACAAGCGGCAAGCTGGGATTGCCAGCTATCTTCTCGGACTCGCTTTCAGGAATGTCAGTATCTAGTTTTTATCCACTGGCTATCAGAAAAGAAGACAGGATAGTAGTGAGGCTGCATTAATTAATAATGAGGGTGATAATGAGCGACAATCCCCAGGACTCAGACTCTTGCTGTTCAGTAGTGAGAATCTTCTCTCAATATCTAAAACCTAGTTGGAAAAAGTGACTTGTTGCTCCCGACACCAAGAAATCTTATGTGATTCGCCCAAACTTCTTGCTATAGCCTTTGTCAATCAGTGCCTAGAAAGATTTTATCCTCAGTGTAGGGCATACTGCATTGTACTGGCTGGCTGCTTCCGGCTTTTTAATCCTCAGATGCCCTATGATCTGCCTGATGATGGATATTGTTGAAGCATGTGCAGTGTTGTACCTTTCCTTGGCATCAACCAATGGATTCTTGACTGGTTTCATGACCCACGTTTTGAGGGGGTAGTTGTTATTGCAAAACACATATCCCAGAGAAGGCCTGCAAGTTATAGATACCTGAGTGTTCCAGACTGTAGGTGTCATGACAGTTCTCCAGATAACCTGCATTATTCACTTGATATGGCCCATCATAATCTCCACATTCTTGCAATGGAAGCTTTTCCTATTCGTGAACACTTCTGGTAGGTGACAGGGTGCTGGTTATGTGAGTGCAGTTGAGATTGCACCCTGCGCCTGTAGTAATCCTGAGAAAGCAACAAAGCCACTGCCCCAGTTTTCTAACCTTGCTGTATCCAAAGGGAAACTAATAAATCGGTGAGATTTAGCAGAATGATCATTAGGGACCTCCTGGGCACATTTCTGAGTGGATGCCTGTGAGATTCGGCAAAGGGCTGCTGTCCTTTAGATTAGATTAGATTACTTACAGTGTGGAAACAGGCCCTTCGGCCCAACAAGTCCACACCGACCCGCCGAAGCGCAACCCACCCATACCCCTACATTTACCCCTTACCTAACACCTGACCCGCACATCTTTGGACTGTGGGAGTAAACCGGAGCACCCGGAGGAAATCCACGCAGACACGGGGAGAACGTGCAAACTCCACACAGTCAGTCGCCTGAGGGAGGAATTGAACCCAGGTCTATGGCGCTGTGAGGCAACAGTGCTAACCACTGTGCCACCGTGCCACCCTAGTTGTCCTCTTCAAGGTAACTAGGATAGGATTCTAGCCTTCATCAATGAGGATGCATGTGCCTGTCCAGAAGCTGGGAGATAGAGGAGACAACCTCTCTGCACATCCCAGAATCGCTTTGACCATTGATATTTTGTGTTCTGCTGATAATTGCATTGAACTGCGTGGACCCAGTTTCAGCTCAATGCTTGCACCAGCTGTTGTGCCTTTGCTGAATGGCCAACAGCTGGTTCAGTTTCCTGCTGCTCCTGCAGTTCTTGCTCTTGCTATTGCAGTTGGAACAACTGATACCAAAGATTTCTTCTGTGAAGCAAGTTGACCAAAAGAGGAGCACCATGATGAATGATATTAGTTTAAGAGTCAGTGGAGACAATAATGTTGATGGTCACGTTTCTCTCATACATCATGCTGATAGCCTGTCCTAAAAGATTCCATCACCTTGTGATATTTCCTACTTTGCTTCCTCCTTAACCATTTCAAGCTTCATATCTCACGTGCAGTCTCAAAGACACTCCTTTCCAACATCATGATAACCACATGGGATCAGTGTGCATTGTAGATCAGTCTACCACCAGATGAAGGCTTCCCTTCAGGGAGTTTGAAGTAAAACCCTGCAAATGAAGCCTTGGCATGATGACACTGGCAGTAACCACTTGAGCTCCAACACCAGGAGCCCATTGCCTTGTCTGGCAGTGGTATCTAACTGGGGTTCTAGAGCACGCAGTACATAGGACAATTGGCCTTTGCCGATGGGGTGGCTTTTAGATTGCAATGGCCTGTCTTGCTGCATTGTTCATTGCATAGGAGAGACATCATGAGGTGGTAAATAAGTGAAAATATACTTCAGGTCCAGGACTTCAAGAGATTTCATTCAAACGTGATTGAAATCCCGGCAATGAAATGACTGTCTATCCCCTGCACCTTGAGGTGGGTGGGTGCACATCACTTGGCCAAAACGTGTGAGATGTAATTCTCCTCAGCATTCCTCCCCCCACATCTTAATAGGGTAATGCACAAGACATTTGATACAGTTTTAGCACAGTGAGCGACAGGAAGTTCATTGGTCATTTCAGTACCACACCAACACCACTCCCCTCCCTGTGAACCACCAATTATCTCTATTCTAAATCATTCTCAACTGTTTTTCATCTATCATCCATTCTGCCACTGTGGCACTCCATCCTCCCCTCCTTAGTGTGCCACCAATCATTGCCACCATTGATGTTGCCAACTGTACCCTGGACCCCCTCACAATCAAGGTGCCCCTGCCCCTGCTGAGCTTTAAACTACTCATGATCACAACAACCTGTATCCTGAGGTTCCTTAACACCCCTGCCATGAGATCGCATGTTCCCTGGCCTTCTAAATCCTTGACTATGATGTCAATTGTACGCCCATCTCTGTAACCATTCCCTCTGCTCCACCAGACCGTGGCTCAGTCCAGAGTTGGCCTCATTATGGACAATGCTCTTGGTAGAACCTTCAGCACTCCAGACTGAGTACAGGCCATAACACACAGATGTAATGGAGCCCAGCCCACAGACAGCACAAGCCATCACCCAAGACTTACTGGAATTCATATCCCATACCCCACCCATCCCAACTGATTGGGCTGACTGGAGCACAATCCATGCCTGTCCCACCCCTAGACTGACTGGAACACTCCTTTACTTCACTGCTTCCCCCAGTTCCATGTCACTATATGCAAGCAGCTCTCTGTTTCCAGTGTGTGCTAAATCCTGCTCATGAGCCATAAGCTGTTTGTGGGCGGCACGGTGGCACAGTGGTTAGCACTGCTGCCTCACAGCGCCCGAGACCCGGGTTCAATTCCCGCCTCAGGTGACTGACTGTGTGGAGTTTGCATGTTCTCCCTGTGTCTGCATGGGTTTCCTCCGGGTGCTCTGGTTTCCTCCCACAGTCCAAAGATGTGTGAGTCAGGTGAATTGGCCATGCTAAATTGCCTGTAGTGTTAGGTAAGGGTATGGGTGGGTTGTGCTTCGGCGGGTCAGTGTGGACTTGTTGGGCCGAAGGGCCTGTTTCCACACTGTAAGTAATTTAATTTAATCTATCCATTGTGTGAGCATGTTGGCCTTGGAGATGACTCTGCGACATAGTGCAGCTGGGTTCACTTAGATACATCAACTAAAGAAGTGAGAATGCAGGTGACTGTAAGTATAATTTCTAAAGCATTATGGTTATAAAGACAATGCAGCGTGTATTTATCCTGAGGTGGATGAAGAAAGGCAACTCACCAGGTACAAGCTTATTTTTTGCTGCCAGTTTTCTGGTGTTGAGTTTCTCAATTGGATCAAAGTTCATTGGGAAAGCAAAGTTAATTGCAGTGAATTCTGATATAATGAGATGCAAACACATGCAGATGGTCATCTTGTAACCTATTGGTGACATATTTGACCCACCTCCTGTGTCTCTGAAGTGTTTCCTGATGGTGACAATCTTGTCACAGTGGAGACTGGAACATTGCAACCATAATTTCTATTAACTACTGTTATTTTATTGTAAAAAAGAATAACCATGTGGAGTGACAACATGTATAAAAATGAACATGGCTGAAATTGGTGTTGAGAAAAATGACAGTGATCCTATTGATATGTAATTGGAAGGGTAAGGGGTGATGTCTTATTGAAGTGTAATTAGAAGGTTAACAGGTGATCTGATTGAAGTCTTCAACATATTAATGGGAAAAAACAGGATAGAATAAGTTAAACTATTTGCACTCATTTTAGAATTCGATGATATAGACCAAAATTTAGGATCAAACCATTCGGGAGAGATGTTAGGAAGCACTTCTACACACAAAGGGTGTAGATGTTTGGCACTCTCTTCCACAAACAGCAGTGAATGCTAGGTCAGTTAATAGTTTTAAGTTTGAGGTAGATAAAGATCACACACACACACACACACACACACACACACACACACACACACACACACACACACACACACACACACACACACACACACACACACACACACACACACACCTTATACTACGGTCATTGAGCAGCTTTTCAAAACCAGGTTATGCGTCTATTTCTTGTCACTTACCTTTTTAATTTCACAAATAATGTATTGGTGTCTGCTATTAAAAATTACGCTTCAAAATGTAATACTTAACTAATTTAATGGTTTAACTTTCAGATTTCTTTATTAAATAATTAATTAACACTTAAATTTTACCAAGACTTCAGCATTTCAATCTTCAATCTTGATTGAACAAAAAGTCTCTCAACTTTAGGAATAGGAATGAAAGCTTCAAGTAGTTTACAATTGATGTTCTGCTCTCAACCGCTCAAAATCAAACGTGAAACCAAATAACTATACCACTAATTCTGTTCAAGTCAATAGGACAACATTGCCGTTAATACAGGTGAAAATTCCATAAACAAATAAGTGTGGTTAGGAAATATGTAGCTGAAGGCAATCTCTGACTATTAATGACCGATAATCAAAATCAAACTAACTTGCCAAAGGAATTTTATATCATGTGCAAGGAAAAGGTATCGCTTCTTTATTTATTTTTAAGAATTACACTCACAGACTTGAAACTTCATGTCTGTGTTTCTCTTCACGGATGCTGCCAGACTTGATGAGGTTCTATCGCATTCTCTGTGTTTGTTTCAGATTTCCAGCATCTGTTTACCATTTCAGATGGGTGCGCATTTGCCTTCTAGCGTTTAATTACTTGAAAACTTTAATGATGAGCAGTACCACTTACTGAAATGAACATTTTTGACATTAGTACTTGGAAAAGGAGAAGTGCAATCTCATTGAAGCATGATATTCTTAATTATTACAGTACTTATAAAAATACATCTTTGTAGCAACTACAACAACAGCTGCCAAAGTTCCAACAGGATACACTAACTGCCAAGGTAAAAACAGGCATTTTAATTCTAAAGGAGTCTCTTTTCATAAAACCAGCTTGGTTTTTGACACACATGATGATTTAACTCAAATGGTACTGGATTACTTCTTAATAAGATTGTGTTTTATATTCACTGTAAGCTTACACAAATATATTGCTGTTCCATGCACTAAATCTATATAACACATTCAAAATGTGCAATTCCTAAGGCACAAAAAGGGCTGATTTTTGACTTAGTTGTACCAGATTTGTGAGGACTGACTACAAATGATGAAAGAAGCTTGCATTTATGTAGCACCTGTTGGGGTAGATAAACATTCCTCAAGCACTTCCCAGAAGTATGAGTGGGGTCAGGGGAGATGGACATATTTGTTACTTTGTTATCTGATACCATGTTCAGACATCTACATGAGTTAAACTGTTTTGATTGCATGGACTTTTCATTCTTAAAGGGAGTGAGAAGACTCAACTGAGTAATATGCACAAGTGGCCCATGAATAGACCAGCCTGTTGTTTTACTAGTATGCTATTTGTTTAAGTGATACACACTTAACAGGATCATCCATACAATAACATGCATTCTTCCTAAGGATCTAAGACCTGAAAGTATTCCTTCTTTATTTTGAGAGAATGGCTTCTATTGAATTTCCTAACGGAAGACTTAACCTTTATGTGAATTACCTTTTATTAGTTCCCTATAACTTAGCATTTTTTCAAGTGTTATGATCCAATAACCTTTTCTCACCTGTTTTTCAGCAACTCTTCTGATTTACTTTACTTCTTTATCCACCACAGTGGCAGAATCAGACAGGAGATCTGGTGAGGTTTACATCTACAACAGGATCACCTCATTGCAGCTTTTATACATTTGCCGAGCAGAGAGAGATGTTTTTCTTGCTGGGCAGTGGCAAGTTGCCAATTAAAAGTGATTATTTCCTGTTAGAATCTTTGTTAATATCATAACTCACCTCATCAGTACTCAGCTTCCTATCTAATCAAACGTGTCAAACAAGATAGACCTATTACAGACAGAGTGGGTATCTGATGAGTTTAGCTCACTGCTTGCTCCAAAATATCTCCATGCTGGACACTAAATATCAATATCTCAGCATGTACTTCTTGGGAACTGGCCACCCACACACATTGTCCACAAATGTGTCATTCTCAAGAACTCATATGAATCATTTCTGATCCACTTACAGTGACCTTCCACCAGCTGCACAACAGCTATCATTGTAGTGCTGCAACAAGAGCACTGCACACTCAGGGAGACTCACTCTTGCTCATGGATTGGACCAGACTGCATCTCTAGACCTTTCACTTGCTGTAATACAGCTCACTTACCCTGAGCCTATCTGGATGGTCACATCATCCCTGCATTGCCTTAGCTTGTCTTTGTACACTTTAGCCCCTCAGCCAGAGATACTAGCCTCATGTAACTTCTGTCTTGCATTGTATTTTAGCACAGACACAAAGTCAGGAAGCTTTACATGATTGACAGCAGGCCTCATTCAAGTCAAGGGACAGAGCCTTCGCTCAGGAGGTTCAGGCACAGTTAGCCAAGGGCAGCTGCCGAACCCAGGGACCTGGACATGGTCAGCCACTCAGAGTCACAATGCACTCCACACAAGGTGTGGAAAGCCAGATGTCTGTCTCCTTCTTCCCTACCATGGGATGTTTTCCTCTTGGGTTGAGACAAAGGCAGGTATTAAGAGGATATTAAGGAAAGTGGGTGACACAGCTGTCATGGTGATGCAGGTGCAGAGGTCTCTCGAATGAATGAGTAGGCAGCAGAGGGTTAGTTTTGTGGACAATTGGGGTAGATGATAGTGAGTGAGAGATGATATTGCAGGCAATTGTGAGAGTGATAGTGTATCAGCCTTGGTGTGAGGTGGTGCAGTATCAAAGATATACTGAGTGTGAGGTATCAGAGGAAAGATGACGCACTTACACAGGCGGAGTGCAGAAGATCATTGACTTTCTTCCTACATTGATGTGTGAAATGATCAGCCATCAGGCATGAGTAAAGCACATATGTCATGTTGCCAATTACAGAACTATGCTGCTTTGTTACCAGAGCTTCTTTTTGAAGCTCATCACTAGAGCTACCATCCTTTCTTAAGCAAAACATGAATGCAGCAACAGGAAGAACTTTCCCAGCAGCGTGATTTAAGGACATAAAGGAATCATCAATTGTTTATCAGTTGCTTACTGATTGATATCTTGTTGTCTGTTGCTTTTATTTCATCAGTGAGCTTTGCACAGTCAGGAAAGAGAGATCATATCCAGAGTGCAACACAGCCTGAGTGAATATATTGTTCAGTGAATTTGGAGACAGTTAAAAATCACACAGCACCAGGTTATAGTCCAACACAAATGTGGAGACAACATGGGAATTTGGTGCAGTGGGGAAGAGGAGCTTTTTGCTTAGTTTTTTTTGGTTCATAACCTGTAAGTTCTTTTTACAGAATAAATTGAAGCCAAGGACAGGGGCCTAGCACAAAAGAATGACGTAATAGCAAAACCATGAGCTCATTTATTGGTGATAGCTACAATAAAAAAAATCAACTTAAGAACTGAGTAACTAAAATACAGATGCCAGGTAAGGCAATGTGTTGTAAATACATGTTGTCAGAACTAATAGATACCATTGTGTTTTCATACTGACCATATCTGTAACGAGTGTTGACTGCTTGATGAATTGTAGCTGAGTGCTAATGGAGTGGAGTCTGAGCTTGGAACACTATGATGTATCAGGGAGGGGAAGAGTTACCTGGATGCTACGGTTCAGGAGGCAGTAACAGTGATCAGGGACATAAGGGTGAGAATATCAGTCAGGAAGTAGTGCTGAAGGAGCCTTAGCCCTGACCTTGTCTAACACATTTGAGATTCTTGCTCCCTATGTGGATCAGAATGGGGGCTATATGTCAAATGAGTAAACTGGCCATAGCACCATGTTATAGGGAGCCATTCAAGGGTGGGTTGGAGGGAGAGAAAACAGAAACGTAGTTGTAATCAGTGAAAATATAGTCAGAGGAATAGACCACTGTGACCTGGTTTGAGAGGCTGAGTTGCCAGCCTGGTGCCCGGGTTCTGGATATCTCATTTGGACTGCAGAAGAACTTTGAGAGAGGGAGGGGAAAGATTCATTTGTTTTGGTCCACAACAGTATAGATAGACAAGGAAAGAGGTTATGCTGATGGAATATGAGCATAAATTGAAAAGCAGAATCAAAAAGGTAATAATTTCTGGATTACTACCTGAGAAATGGGCAAATTAGCATAGGCTTGACAAGATTAAAGAGGTAAAAGTATGAACTAAAGATTAGTGTTGGACAAATGGGTTCAAATTCACAGGACATTGGCATCTGCATTGGGGAAGGAGGGAGCTACTCTGATGGAATGGCCTCCACAAGGCCAACGCTGGTGAGAGATCTGGTGAATTGCATAATTAAGGCTGTGGATGGAGCTTTAGATAGTAGTGGGGGATGGGGTTCAGTTGCATGGAACATTATGAAGTAGGGCTCAGCAGAGGTTATGGAAGGTTCCAGAACAAGCAACAGGACAGAGAATATGGAAAGGGTCAGCAATCAAACCTCACACACAGATGAGGAAACGATTATGAGAAAGGGGCCAGTCAACACTGGACTTGGGGTGTTGGACTGAAATGTACACAGTATATGAAACACAGTAAATGAGCTTGTAGCGAAGATGGTGTTTGGCAGGTACGATGTTGTGGGTAAAACAGAGATGTGGCTGCAAGGGAATCGGGGCTGGGAACTAACTATCCAGGAATATAGATCTAAACAAAAGGTCAGGCAGATGGGCAGATGGGGCGAGGGTTCCTTCTAAGTAACAAATGAAATGAAATCCAAACAGTAACAAAAAGTGATTTAGAGGAGGAAGGCATAGAATTTGTGTGGGTAGAGTTGAAGAGCTGCAAAGGAAATGAGATTCTGATGAGAGTTGCATGCAAGCCTCCTAACAGTAGTCAGGATGTGGGGAATAAAATAAATCAGGGGACAGAAAAGGTATGTCCAAAAGACACTATTACAATAATCATGGGGGACTTCAATATGCAGGTGGACTGGGAAAATCAGATTGGTAGCAGATCACCACAAAACAAATTCGTGCAATGTGTAAGTTATTTTGGAGCAGCTTGTTGTCGGTCCTGCTAAAGAACAGGCAATTCTGGATTTAACGTTGTGTCATGAGGCAGACTTGATAAGGGAGCTTAAGGTGAAGGAAGCCCTAGGGGACAATGACAATAATATGATAGAATTTACCCAACAGTTTGGGAGAGGAAAACTGCATTCAGTTGTAATTAGATTACTTATACTGTGGAAACAGGTCCTTCGGTCCAACAAGTCCACACCGACCCCTGAAACGCAACCCACCCAATGGAATTACTACTGAGAAAAGATAACTATAAAGACAGAAGGGGGGAGCTGGCCAGAGTTGATTGTGAGGGAGGCCTCTGAAGAAAGAAGGTGGAGCAACAATGGCAGGAGTTTTGGGGTGTAATTCAGGAGGCACAACAAAAATTCATCCCAAGGAAGAAGAAACATACAAAGGGGAGGATGAGGCAATCATGGCTGTCAAGAAAAATTAGAGACAGCAAAAAAGCAAAAGATAAGAATACAATGTGGTGAAGATTATTGGGCAGTCAAAGGAATGGGAGGCCTTTAAAAACCAGCAGAGGATAACAAAAAATGCCATGAGGGGGTAGAAAATGAAATATGAGAGTGATCTAGCTAGTAATATAAAAGAAGATTGTGAGAGTTGTTTTTAGATATTTTAAAGGTAAGAGAGAGGCAAGGGTGGACTTGGAAGACTGGAAAATAAATCTGGAGAAGTAGTAGCTGGAAACAACGAACTGGCAAAGGAACTAAATACTTGTTTTGCAATTTCTTTAGGGGTTGCATGTTAACTTTAAGCAGTGCAGGTTAACTTGCATGGTATTGCCCAATCATGGCTCCTGCTCCAACATTCAGCCAATTACCATCATACTTGGTGGGATCTGTCCATTGTAATATTTTAAAACTGTGAGCAGGATGCATTTGGTGTGCTGCTTGTGTTACCGTTTATAAGCATGGGCTGATTGTGCATCTTAATCAATATGTCGTGTTTTTTGGGAGGGCTACAGAATTTATTCCCAGAGAATCTTCCACTAAGCATCAATTGTACTTTGATTTTTATACTGGACTAGAAAATATAACACTATGTTTGCAAATAAATCTTTCAATCTAAAGAAGTTTGATCTACAATGAAAATGTTTCCAGAAATTATAGGCAGAACCTTATTCCTTTTCCCTGGTGGATTTGGTGGCAAGGAAGCATTTAATCAGGTGGGAGACTGGTGAGACAGTAACCTACTGTGTAATGGCCAAGTATAGGAATCCTTGAAGTCCTGTAGTCCTACATGAAGACTTGGCAGTTTATGGAAATGAACTTAGCCAACACTGTAAAGGCAGTGGTGCAGTGGTAATGTTATTGGTCCAGTAACCCAGAACCTTATGCTCTGGGGACATGGGTTTGAATCCCATTGTGACAGATGGCGAAATCTGAATTCAATTTTTAAAAATTTGGAATGAGAAGCTAGCTTAATGGCCATCATGTAACCAATGTTGATTGCATTTAAAAAAAGAACTGGTTGACTAATATCTTTTAGGGAAGGAAACGTGCCGCCCTTACTGTAGTGAATATAACAAAGTCAACTAGGTGGACCTCATAGAATATGAGTTCCCTGACTGGGGTTGCTAATCTGGTTCAATCAGGGAGCTGTAAGACCAGAAAATATCGGAGCAGAAACTAAGCCATTCAGCCTATTGAGTCTGCTCTGCCATTCAATCATGGCTGGTAAGTTTCTCGATCCCAGTCTTCTGCTTTCTCCCCGAAACCTTTGATCCCCTTGATACTCAAGAACCTATCTATCTGTGTTAAAAATATACTCAATGACCTGGCCTCCACAGCCTTCTGTGGCAATTCCATAGATTCTCTATGGAATCTATAATACCATCTCTAGCTGAAGACATTTCCCCTTATCTCCTTTCTAAAAGGTCTTCCCTTTACTCGAAGGCTATGCCCTCGGGTCCTGCTCTCTCTTATCAATAGAAACATCTTCCCACACTATCCAAGCCATTCAGTATTCTGTATGTTTCAATTAGATCCCCTCTCATCCTCCTAAAAACTATTGAGTATAAACTCAGAGTCCTCAAACGTTCCTCATATGTTAAGCTTTACATTCCTGGGAATTTTCTCATGAACCTCCTCTGAACATGCTCCAGGACCAGTATATCCTTCCTGAAATATGGAGCCTAAAACTGCACACAATACTCCAAATGTCCTGGTTGACATGTAAGAACAGGAGAGTCAGAAGTTCTGGTCACTCTGAGAGTTAGCTCTGAGGAAACTGGGTCAGTGACAAGTATAGGAGAAAGTGAGGACTGCAGATGCTGGAGATCAGAGCTGAAAATGTGTTGCTGGAAAAGTGCAGCAGGTCAGGCAGCATCCAAGGAGCAGGAGAATCGACGTTTCGGGCATGAGTCCTTCTTCAGGTTCCTGAAGAAAGTCTCATGCCTGAGACATCAATGCTCCTGCTCCTTGGATGCTGCCTGACCTGCTGCGCTTTTCCAGTGACAAGTATACTCCATCTGTAAATAAAGGATGACTTGGTGTTAGGTTACTGGTGTTTGTGGAGCTATTTCACTGACCTGATCAGACTTACATGTGACTCCTGATCCACAGCAATGTGATTAACTCTAATGTGCAATTAGGAATGGCCAATAAATGCTGCTCACATTCCATGAACAGATTAAAAAAAAACTTTGTATCCATGGTGGTACAACGTTATGAGGAAATAAGAATTTGAAAATGTGAAGACCAAAGGAATCTAGTGTAGAGTTGAATAAAGCACTTAAAACAGGCAACAAAATAATTCAAAATCCTGGAATTTGTTTATAAGGAATACAGAATACTGCTCATGCTGCATTTAGATAATTGAGCACAGTTCTGGTCTCTATGTTATAAAGAAAGACAAGGAACCATTGATGTACTGAAGTCTTGTTTCAGTTGTACAGAAGTTCAGAAAGATCACTTCTGAAGTAGTGTGTACAGTTCTGGTCCCTTACCTCTGGAAGAATAATATCACCATGAATGAGAGGAAGGTTCACAAGACTTGCTCACGGGATAGTGGGATTGGCCTGTGTTGAGAGAATGTGTTGAGAGAATAGGCAATCTAGTTCTGTATTCTTCAGAGTTTTAAATAATGAGAGGCAATCTCATTGAAACCTAAAAAGAAAATACTGAAGGAATAGACAGAGTAGATGCAGGTGAGATGTTTCCATGACTGGGGAATCTAGAACTAGTGGGCGCAATTTCAAAATTACGGGGAGACCAGTTGGGAACAAAGATGATGAGATTTTCTTCATTCAGCAGGTTATGAACCTTTGGAACTCTCTACCACAGAGGGCTGGGAAGTTCAGTCATTAAGATATTTAAAATAGAGATTGATATTCTTCTAAATGGTATAAAGCATTATGGAAATAAAGAGGGAAAAAAGGAATCAGTAAAATTGGTGAATGAGACATATTGATCTGACTCATCTTGTATACTTCAAAGTGAAGATCCAGGATGATAAATATGTTCATTTCACAGTAGTACTGTCTTTTTTTTTGGTTCAACCAGGATCATATGAATATCAGAGCTGGCTCAACAAGCTTGAATGCAGTATTCCAGTTCTTATGTTCCTATGGAAATGGTGAAATAAATCATTTCACTGATTTTACCAGAGTTAGGAAATTATAATTGTCAGGAGGACTGAGCAGATTGAGGTCTGGTTATCTATGGAAAAGAGAAATTTAGAGGAAACCTGCCAGAATTTTTGGAATAATGATTAGATTCAACAAGAACCTAAATTTCCACTTGTGGAATATTCAAAGTAGCTACTCAGAAACATAATAGGGAAATAGTGGGAGAGAAATATGTTCATGCAGTGCTGCTTCTAATAAAGCATCTGGCTGAAAGATTGAGATGTGGTAAATGAAAACAGAGGAGGCTAGTGTAAATTTCTTTCCATTTGATGTCCTGTATTCACTGCTTACAAGTGTGACGCCGAGTTTCTGGTCATTTGTCATTTTAATGCAACACCTTGCTCCTATTTAACTCTTTGTCTTTTGTCCATTTACATTATTTCAATGACGATCAAAATGGGTTTAGAAATAATACTACACCTTTTAATTTGGCACTTTACAGCATTCCAGTCTCAAAACTGAGTTCAAATGTTTCAGACTGTAATTTTGGTCTCCATTTTGTTTCTGTTGACTTTGTAAGGGTCAGTTTTACTCATAACCAAAATCAGAAATTGCTGGAAAAGCTCAGCAGGACCAGCAGATCTGGGAAGAGTAATCAACATTAACATTTCAGGTCTGGTGACCCTTCCTTAGAATGTATTACATGGATTGACTGCCTGCAGATTGTGCGCTTTTGGAGCAAAATAGAATGTATCTGCAAATATAATTCTGCAAATGCAAATTCACCCCATAGACGTGTGTGTGTGTGTGTGTGTGTGTGTGTGTGTGTGTGTGTGTGTGTGTGTGTGTGTGTGTGTGTGTGTGTGTGTATTAGAGAAAACATGTGCATGAGAGTGGGTCTGTATGAGTGTGTGAGTATATAAGAGTGTGTGTGTATGTGTGCTTGTGCGAGTGTGAGAGTGTACAGTGTACTGGGGTCACCTATTGTGTGACATGAAACCAAGGTCCCAAATGAGGCCATCCTCATGGGTATCAAACTTTACTATCAGCCTCTGCTTGGCCACTCTGCGTTGTTGCCTATCCTGAAGTCCACCTTGGGAGACGGTCATCCAAAGATCTGACACAATCTGCAGGCAGTCAATCCATGTAATATTTTATAAATTCCTACTTTGGAAATAGAACCAGTCTGACTCAAAATTGGGATATAGAGATACTCTAACCTCACACCTTTCAAGCATTGTCTGAGCTGTCACCTTATTTTAATAAAACCTTAAGTTATCTCGAGAATGTAACTTAAAGGAAGTTCTGGGATTTACATATTAATGTACCAAAACTTGCAACTCATTCTAAAAGATGAAAGATTTAACAACAATCTAGGTTTGTTTGCTATATCATTTCAGTTGCATGTCACTGTAATCTTTTGGTATAAATTCAGTGTCTTATGATCTAGCTCCACAGCTACCTAATGAAGGAGCAGTGCTCCGAAAGTGAGTGTTTCCAAATAAACCTGTTGGACTATAACCTGATGTTGTGTGACTTATAACTGGGTTGATGGAGGTAGAGCCCAGAAAGAAAGAGAAAAAGTAGTTAGGCAGATAAAGAGATTGGTGATCATAAACCAGGGAAAAAAAGGAGCTAGATCAGTGATAATGGGGACTATGAGTAGCTGAAAATGGGCTGGATGTGCGAAAAAAAGGAGAAAATGAGGACTCCAGCTGCTGGAGATTAGAGTCGCGAGCATAGTACTGGAAAAGCATAGCAGGTCATGCAGCATCCGAGGAGCAGGACAATCGACGTTTCAGACATAAGCCCAAATGAAGGGATTATGCCTGAAACGTCAATTCTCCTGCTCCGCGGATGCTGCCTGACCTGCTGCGCTTTTCCAGCACCACACTCTCGACTCTGTGCTCAGAGCAACCCATGCTGTAACAGGACCTGGGGTGTGGGGGTTAGGAAATAGACTTGGAAGGAGATGATCATGCTTAAACTGATAAACTTGATATGGAATCCTGAAGGCTGTAAGGTCCCCAAGCAGAAGGTGAGCCTTGCTGGAACATTGCTTTTAGAGACAAAAAAATCTGTACATGGTGGAATCCAAAGTAGACATGCAGGAGGCTGGAAGAACACAGCAAGCTAGGCATCTTGCTTTTGGTCTGAGACAGAAATGTTGGTGTCAGAACATGGTGGTGGGTTGAATTCACTGGAAATTGGAAGCTTGGGGTCATTTTTACAGACATAACATAGCAATCACGCTGTCTGTGTTTTGTCTCTCCAGTGGAGAGGAGACCGCATTGTGAGTAGCGAAAAGACTGAGTAAAGTACAAGTAAATTGATGCTTCACTTAGAAGTTATGTCTGAGGCCTTGGATAATGAGGAGGGAAACAAATGGGATTGCAGGGGAAAGTACACTGAGGGCGTTGGAGGTGTTGGAGTGGAGGAGGAGTGTCCCAGAGAGAACGGTCACAGTGGAAGACTGACAAGGGATGGGAGGGGAATATGTGTCTGGCAGTGACTGGAGATAGCAGAAATGAAGTTTTATGACCCTTTGATGGGATAGTAAGTGATGACTGGGTGGGTGAGGGGTGGGGGGGGGTGAATTCTATCATTTTGTATGAAGGAAGGGAAGGAGTGATGACTGAAAGGCAGGAAATGACTTGTATATGGCTAAAGGGTGTTGTCAACCACAGTAGCCAGATTGAGGAAAATGGTGAATATTTCTAAGGCCCCCTCTGAGATATGTGGCCTTATCAGAACAGATGTGACGGAGATAGAAAATGGAAGATAAAAAGTCCCTTGCAGGGACTAGGGTGTGAGGGCATTTTAAAAAAAAATCTCTCAGTTAATTCAATCATCTATCATCTTAACCTCCCCTACATTTCACTTAATCATAAATTTTCATCTTTGTTATTTTGTCCACCATACCCCTTTCACTTACTGAAGGCTGAGTACATTTCCAAATATTCCCAGCTCTGCCGAAAGGTTATTGACCTGAAATGTCAGTCTCTACTGAAGCTGTTGATTATTTTCAGCATTTTCTGTTTTTATTCCAGAATCAAGCATCTGTCATATTTTCTGGTTTTGTTATTAGTTATGGCATATTACAATGCAAGACATACTTTAACAATTTATTTTCTTGTGTTAATGTGGCAGATTATAGCTAATTCCTGCTTTATGAATAAACCTTTGCTTTGGCATTCTTACCCACCAATGCTCATTTATTGATGCACAAATCTGTTTCAAGTATAATCGAATATTTTTGAAGATCTCAATTATTACCTCTGGCTCACTGTCATTTTACCAGATTGATGCAAAAACAAATGTAATGCAGAACCTGACTCCATCCAATAAGAACTGTAAGCTCAGTAGTATGTGTAACCTTGTAAAAGGAATTCCATTACAGGAAGTAAGTCTCTTAAAAAAAAACAGTTAATAACATAGGTAACTGAAAAAAAAGGTTTGCAATTTCCAAGGCTGATCACTCAAGAAAAAATATTTCTTTATCAAGTATTTATAGACTGGAAGCCATTTGCTTTAAGCAGATATTCCTGGAAGTAGGTAAGATTTTTGATAATTGTTTTTGTCCTTTGTATTGCCATCTAACCTGTCTTTGAACAGTGGGGACTAATGTGATTGCATGGTAATACCTTAGAACAGCCAACGCTGTAAGTATAACAATAGGAGGCAGGGCAGAGACGTCAAAAATGTGGCAGAAATGCAGCTTTATAATAATAATTACTATATTCTTCTGTATTTGAAAGTAAAAAGAAGCTTGTCATGAAAACCATCTAAATTTATTTGTTCTGAATTTTAGGAAATGACTTTCTAAAAATAAAGGGCCATATTCTCACTTTTCTTTGTAACAAAATTGAAGTGCCTGCATTTTATAGTAATGTTGACCTGCCACGAACACTTTCAAAATGAGGACATCCCTAGAATGTAATTTGTCAGTGATAATGAAAAACTAGCAGCCAATCACAGCACACTTGTAATGCTGCTTAAGCTGCTAATGAGCCATCAAACTGGTGCAGTTGCCAAAAGGATCAATAATGCAGCTGCGTAACATCCAACATATGCAAGAATAGCTAAATGAAGATTGAGAGGAGTGGATTCTTTGACTGGGCCCTCGATATGCTCGTAACTGTTATAAAGACAAACTATGATCAGATTTTCAGTGATTGAGAATGACCCTCACAATTTATCACTGGAAGCTGAATTCGGTCCCAAAGACTTGTCTAGACTTTTGTTCAAATATCAGGAGAGTAAGGCCAGGACATTTCCTGGCTTCTGCAAACCTGACTTTTGACAATGTGCCACAGAATGTCAGATTACTGTCCTCGGTTGCCATCTTACCCTGGAATGAGTGTAAAGGTTACAGGGTGCAGAGACTTGCTGCCCATAAGGCTAAATTCGGAGCACTGGCATTGTGCTGTTATTAAAGAAAATAGTTTTGAAAAAATGAATTTAAATAAGCCCTCCAGATCTCAGCCTTCAATGACCCCACACACTTCATGTATCCCTTCCATGACAATCTTAGCCCTTCTACTGAACACATGGCCCCTCATAGCCTCCTCACCTCTCAACCCTTCACCCATGAACCCTCATTCTGCCTATGCCCCCCTATGATCTCTACTCATCATCGTGGTGTATTATAGTCCCTACGCTAATTTAATTCCAACTAATGCCAACCCAAACCTGCTATGCACCTTCCATTCCCCTTCCTCCTCCATGTGAATTAGCCTACTATAAACCATGGACAGACCACAGGAGCTATGCTGACATAAAATGAAGTTATGTGCCTATTGATGATATCTCTAAATAAAACAGATGGTTTTATTTTGGAAAACATATGGAAATTGCTTCTACTAATCTCTTAGAACATCAAACATTTTACTCAAGTCCTTAATCCCTTCTCTCATGAAAATAAGCATTTCATTAAAGTATTTATTTCTTCCCTGATATAAACAAACAGATAAAATAGAACAGTACAACACAGGAACAGGTCCCTTGGCCCCACCATGTTGTGCTGAACATAAACATTTCACAAACCTCTAATATAAAGAATCATTTTGATTTTATTGCCATTTGATGTTGTCAATCAATCTATTTAGTTAGCAGATACCCCACTGTGGTAAAATCTGTCACCAACACAAATCTAAAAATATATAATCCTCAGGATTATGTCAACAGAGTAAAATAGAAATTATTGATATTTTTAAATCTATTAAATGAAAGCTGTAGAGCAAAATACCCCATTCAGCTTTAAAAGTAGTGGTAAATTTATTTTTCACAGTTCTTTTATATCTTAACCATCCTTTGACAACATTGACGGTTTATCAACAATTTAAATAGTTTTATGTACATAGAGTCACAGAGATGTACAGCACGGAAACAAACCCTTCACTCCAACTCATCCATGCTGACTAGATATTTCAACCCAATCTTGTCCAATCTGCCAGCACCTGGTCCATATCCCTCCAAACCCCTCCTATTCATATACCCATCCAAATGCCTTTTAAATGTTACAATTGTACCAGCCTCCAACACTTCCTCTAGCAGCTCATTCCATACGCATATCACCCTCTGCATGAAAATGTTACCTCTTAGGTCTCTTTTATATCTTTCCCCTCTCACCCTAAACCTATGCCCTCTAGTTCTGGACTCCCCCACTCCAAGGAAGAGACTTTGTGTATTTATCCTATCCATGCCCCTCATGATTTTATAGACCTCTATAAAGTCACCCCTTAGCCTCTGACGCTCCAGGGAAAACAGCCCCAGCCTATTCAACCTCTCCCTATAGCTCAAACTCTCCAACCTTGGCAACATCCTTGTAAGTCTTTTCTGAACCCTTTCAAGTTTCACAACTTACTTCCAATAGGAAAGAGACCAGAATTGCACGCAATATTCCAAAAGGGACGGAACCAATGTCCTGCACAGCCGCAACATGACCTTCCAACTCTTGTATTCAATACTCTGACCAGTAAAGAAAAGCATACCAAAAGCCTTCTTCATTATCTTCTGTATCTGTGACTCTACTTCCAAGGAACTATGAACCTGCACTCCAAGGTCTCTTTGCTCAGTAGCACTCCCTAGGACCTTACCATTAAATGTATAAGTTCTGCTAAGATTTGCTTTCCCAAAATGCTGCACCTCGCATTTATCTAAATTAAATTCTATCTGCCAGTCCTCATTGGCCCATCTGATCAAGATTCCATTATAATCTGAGGTAACTTTCTTCACTGTCCATCATATCTGCAATTTTGGTGTCATCTGCAAACTTACTAACTATACCTCTTAAGCTCATTTTATGCATATTCATGTATTATTTTAATAATCCCAAGAATACCTCATCTCTCCCAAAGGGCATCTCCCAAATTTTCCCTTGGACTATATCCTCTTGGATATATCTCTTCTGTGGAAGAGTAGCCTGACTTTACAAGCATAATCATAGGATCCAAACCTGTTCCTACCATGTTCAATCTGTACATTTATGATGTGGAGGAGCCAGTGTTGGACAGGGTTGTACAAAGTTAAAAATCACACAACACCAGGTTATAGTCTAACAGGTTTATTTGGAAGCACTAGCTTTTGAAGCACTACTCCTTCATCAGGTGGTTACTGAGCAGTTGGTCTATAACCTGAGGTTGTGTGATTTTTAAATCTGTACATCTAGACATCTACTTCATTAAAACAAGCACTAAAATAAGCATGGCAGCTGTCTCTGAGGGACAGACATGTACAATTTAACCCAGACAATATCTTTCCTGTAAAAATGGTGGAAGATGGATTTAAGGCAGGATTCCCAGATTCAGGACTCCAGTGACAATTTTGTGCAGATGGGAGCCATTCTGTCTATGCTAAAATTCAGGCCTAGGGACTTCTGAAGAAAATATTGCAGGATGAAAATATTCTACTCTTGGGTGACTGTGTCTGCGTGGAGTTTGTACATTCTCCCCATGCCTGCATAGCGGGTCAGTGTAGACCAGATGGACTGAGTGGCCTGTGTACACACTGGAATGATTCTATGATTCTGTTTTAAAAAAGGTAAAGTGCCATAGTGTGAGCTGAATGCAAAGGCAATCAATGAATACAAGTAGCAGCCTGGATGTGTATGCAAGGAAGCATTAGTCAAGACCATAGGGCATAGGGGCAGAGGTATCCAGTCTGCTGTGTCGGTCGTTGAAATCATGATTTTCCTGACAATCCTCCACTCCAGTTTCTTGCCTTTTCCACATAACCTTTGATTCCTTTACTGACTAATAATCTGTCTATCTCAACCTTGAATATATTTAATGATACAATCTCTACATATCTCTGCCGTAAAAACTTCTACAGATTTTCCAGCCTTTGAGAGAAGAAGTTCCTCCTCAGCCCTGTAAAAATTTAGATGATGAAGACTCTGATGAAAGGTCATTGACATGAACCATTAACTTGGGTTCTCTCTCTGTGGATTCTGCCTTACTTGATTACTCTTTTCAACATGTTCTGTTTCTACTTAAAGAATCGTTCAAGGCAATAAGTTAAACTGTTCCTGGCAAACAGAAATCAGAGGGAGCATTGTTAAGCCTCCTCTCGTGGAGAGAGGAGAACATCAGGTTAATGATCCAGAGAAGCAGGTTAATACTGTGGTGGAATTTAAATTTATAAAACTTAGAATAAAACTAGTTTTGTTACTGTTGACCGTGAAAGAACCATTGATAGTCTTAAAAAATTCCTTCTGCATTCACTAATACCCTTTAGGGAGCAAATTCCGTCATCCTTATCTCACCTGACTCCGCACGCTGGCTTGATAGATTATATTTTGTTTTAATGAGGAGGTCTTTCACTGAAACACAGATAGGCAATGCTGCAGGTTTGGGTTTAATTATAAAAGAAAAGTTTATTATACAAAATAAATTTGGATAAATAGAATAAATTAAAATATTCGAATATCATACAAATTTAAAGTTTTTAAAATACTCAGTAAAGTACGATCCCAAAATTAACCTTCCTTCTTGGAATGACATTAGAGAAATTTCCCTTCTATTTCAGATCTATTAGACTTTATTTAACTGTGGCCGAAGTGGCCCATCTCGAGAATCTGGCAACCTCTTCCTGAAGCTTTCCTACAACTAGCTTAAATTTTCTCAGCTTCAAATAATCTCTTCAGGTTTTTAACCAGAAATGTCTGGTCTAAAAGTTTAACCAGAAATGTCTGCTCTTTACACTGAAGTAACTGTTTTTCCTTAGCTACTACCTGATGTGACAACGTCAGCCTGAGGAAGCTTTCTTCTCTCAAGAGGCCAAAGAAGGTGAGCGTCTGCTTGTAGAACTTGCTCTTTAATGTAGGTTGTCAACTTTAGCTAAACATTATCCATTTCTAGGGTTTTAACTCTTTTTAATCAAGGCAATTTTCTAGTCCAGCGGTAAAGTAGTCAGCAGTGCTTGCTCTTACATTGGGTCATAAAGTCACTTGTTAGTGAATAATTACCAATAATGACAACCTTGAGGCTTAGGATTCTCAGCCATTGCCCTTTGCTTAATTACTTTCTCCTTTCATCTCCTGTTCTCTCTAGTCTCTGTCCCCTTTTAAAGTTGAGGCTCAGGCAGTGGTGGTGGGGGAAAAAAAACAGCTCAGTGAGGTTTGTCAGTGTGTTAGGCATGCTGACTTGCGTCATTTTACACCATTGTACTGGTCCTGTGCATCCGTTGCAATCACAATCATCACTATTAATGAATGGTCAATGGCTGGGTGCTCTGACCTTCCATACAAGTTACAGAATCACAGAATTTTGTTTTTAAAATTTCCCAAATTGCTTTTAATAGCTGCCAGGAGATTGATGTGAAACTGGTCGACTCCTAGTCAATCTGGAATTGGAGAAATGATCCTCTAACCACAAGTACAGTGAACAATCCTTTTCTCAGTGGTAGGTAAGGCAGCAGCTGAGATTGCTATGCAGTTACAGCAGTATTTGTCTGACTTTTAATGAATTTTATGAATTACCAGTGTGCTCTTGCTTGGTTTCCACTGGTGATCCAGAAAAGTCCAGAAGCCCATGCATGCATCGTTAAATTCGAATGTCAGTTGAAATACTATGCGAACAAAGCGATTAACATTTAAATGGTGATTTAAATTGATACCTTCCTCTCCAGAGGGAGTCATATAAAATAATATGAATGCACCTTGAGTTAAAAATATTGGATTTGGATCCCAGGAACAAATGAATTCTGCTCACATTCACCCCTCTTCCATTATCCACATTTAAATCCATGTTCTGCTTCACAGTAAAATTGTCCCAGAGTGTTTTCTTTGAGCCCCATTTTTTTAAGGATTGTTTTACTCATTTTTTGGAAGGATTGACAAATTGAGTAACATTAACTATATTGTCTCTTTTTACCCCTGACGTTCTCCTATACTTTACTGAAATATACCATATCACTAAGATTAATGCCACACGGAAAATTACCTGTGTCACACTCCAACTTACTTTCAATGCACATTCCATGAGGAAGTTGGTTAATATAGGAACAGGAATCTCAGGAGTACAGATTTTCCAACTATCTTGCAGTTTGGAATCTCTCTGACAATTTTTTTCATTAGCTTTCCTCAATATAGTCAGTAGAATTGACAAACAGACTGCCTGCCTGGCAGGACAACCTGCAGTATTGACAGTTAGCAAAGCAGAGAGCAGGCAGGGCTACTGGGCTGGTGTGGGATATCACGTAAGAGGAGGGTATGATCATCTGAGGTTCAATTATGGCTGAAGAGAGCAAATGTCATGGAGCAAGAAAGATAGAGGATGAGGGCAAGAGATGGTGACATGGGAAACCATCTTAATGTAGGTGAGCAGACAAATCATGGCGTGTGGGCTGCTGCACTGGGTTACTTGCTTGGTCTGGAGAAAACAAGTCTCCTCTTTCCGACTCACAAATGTTTGCAGAAAAGTCACTTGCCCCAGAGATTAACCCTTCTCACGCTCTTAGTTGCTGGGTTTTCCAAGGTCAAGGAACCCCACAACAAAATAACTGTTAAAATTAAGGCAAGCAAACTCTTTTTGAGCAACAAATTGAATCACCAACTGCCTTCTGAGAGTGGATTTCACAGAATTGTTATAATACAGAAGGAGGCCAATCAGCCCACTGTACTAGCACCAGTTCTATTACCTAGTGTTGATCACCTACCCTGTTCTCCATCACTTGTACCACTCCATCACTTGTGGGTGGCACGGTGGCACAGTGGTTAGCACTGCTGCCTCACAGCGCCAGAGACCCGGGTTCAATTCCTGCCTCAGGCGACTGACTGTGTGGAGTTTGTACATGCTCCCCGTGTCTGTGTGTCTCCCCGGGTTTCCTCCAGGTGCTCCGGTTTCCTCCCACAGTCCAAAGATGCACGGGCCAGGTGAATTGGCCATGCTAATTTGCCATTAGTGCTAGATCAGGAGTAAATGTAGGGATATGGATGGGTTGCGGGTCGGTGTGGACTTGTTGGGCCGAAGGGCCTGTTTCCACACTGTAAGCAATCTATATCAATCTATCCATATCTTAAATGTGGGCAGCACGGTGGCTCAGTGGTTAGCACTGCTACCTCACAGCACCAGGGTTCCAGGTTCAATTCCAGCCTTGGGTGACCGTTTGTGTGGAGTTTGCACGTTCTCGCCATGTCGGTGTGGGATTCCTCTGGATGCTCTGGGTTTCCCTTCACAGTCCAAAGATATGCAGGTCAGGTCAATTAGCCATGCTAAATTGCCCATAATGTTAGGTGCATTAGTCAGAGGGAAATGGGTCCGGGTGGGTTACTCTTCGGAGGGTCGGTGTGGACTTGTTGGGCCGAAGGGCCTATTTTCACACTGTAGGGAATCTAATCTAATCTAAAAGTTATTCTTCAGTGTCCAATGCCTCAGTTGAACCTATCTCCACTACATTTCCAGATAATGCATTTTATATCCTAAAATCTCACATCACTCTTGCTTCGTTTTCTTTTTCTCTTTGATGAGTGGGAACACTTTCTCCTGATCTACTCTGTGCAGCTTGCTCATGATTTTGAAAACTTCTATCAAATCTCCTCTCAGCTGTCTATTCTGCAAGGAGAAAGTCCCAACTCCTTTAATGAATTCTCTTATCTGAATTTCCTCATTCTAGAACCATTCTTGCAAATGACTTTCTCCACTGTAATGGTGCCCACAGTGATACGTAATATTCCAGCTGAGCTTGCACAAGTGTCTTGTACAAGTTCAGCATCACCTCCTTGCTCATGCACTCTATGCCCTATTAATAAAGTCATGAACACAATGTGCTTTATTAACTACTTTCTGCACCTTCACTGATCTGCGCACATATACACTGTTCCTGCACATCCTATAGAATTGTGCCCCAATTTTATATTGCTTTTCAATATTCTTCTGACCAAAATGCTTCACACATCTGTGCAGTAACATTCATCTGCTACCTATCCGTCACTTCAGGAACATTTCAATTGTTTTTTGAAGTTCTACTCTGTCCTCCTCAGTATTTACAATTCTTCCAAGCTTTGCAAATGTTGCAACTTTCCTGTGCATACCAAGATCCAGATCATTAATCTGTATCAGGAAAAGCAAGGGCTTTGACCCCCCTGGTTCTCATCCAGCTTCTGTTAAGACTGGGAGGATGCAGGCTAGAGCAGACTTTGTCCTTGTTTTAGATTTTTAGCCATTTATCCCTCCACCTGAACATGCTTCACCCACTTGTGGGCATTGACATTAATCTGCAATGACTTTATAGTTTATAAAAGCTTTCTTAATTCCGTTGTATGCTTTGATTTCCTATGCGACCAGTTTTCAAACAGTAAATTCTTGTTGACAAGCAATGTATTATTGATACTAAATTACATGTCAGTTTCTATGAACATATTCTTCCCAAACAACAGATAAACTCAACGTGAACGTCATTGTAGATTACATGATGTCATCTCAATGAAGAACATGTCATTTGTGGATCTCATGAGCCTGAGTCTCCTCGCATCATTATAGTATTAATCAGGAAAGTGGAGAAATGAAGACATTGCCACAACTCCAATAATAAGTTTTAAGTCCATTCAAGATTTATACCTAAAGAATAACAAATAATCAAATTGTTAGTGACCTGTGAATGTACGATTTTTAAAAAATATATATTTCAAAAGTTACTAATAGTGAATTTTACCAGGAGAACAGCAAAATGTTTGTTCTTATTTAACAACTGTGATTGTATTTGTTGGACTGTAACAACCTTAGCACCAGGGTATTGCTGCAGGAATTCCTCAGTCCATTCAGAGATGTTCCTGCACATGGTCTGGGTCAGGAGGAACTTGAAGCCAGGCTTCTTGGCTCAGAGGGAAGGAGTTCCTCAGGGGAGAAGTTTTAATCAACTGTTCAGATCTGTTATGACACATGTGTGGGACTGGTGAGACTTGAACTCGGAACCTCTGACCTAGAGATAGGAGCACGACTACTGTGTTTTAAAAGTTCCAATTCTGCAAGGTCGATATTTTCTAATCGACCTATTCAGAGATGTTACCATAAACCTCTGCAGCCAGTGGATCTTGATCCCACCCCACCTGGCTCAGAGTTATAGACTCTCCAATGTTGTCCCAAAAGCCCTAATTCCTCAGGATAGTGTCCAAGGTCTAAGATTTATTAGTTGCATTATGTGTGACTTTGATCCTGCCATTATAAGCTCAGAAGTGAAAATGCTTGCTGATGATTTCAGAGACTTCAATCCCATTTCTAAATCCTCTTAAAGTAAGCAGTCTCCAAACGTAGTGAGACTGAGACAACATTCAAGCTTTGTCTGATAAGTGGCAAACAACATTTGTGCCATACAAATTTTCATTATGAGATAGTGTCCCATTGACATTCAAGGGTATTACCATACTTAATCTCCAACACTTAACATCCAGGGGGTCATCATTGATCAGAAATGTATCCAGACCATCCACATTGATATAGTGGTCAAGAGTGTAGGGTAGATACAGGAATTCCACAATAAATAATTCAACTCTTGACTTCCGTTAATAAGACACAAGCCAGGAGTGTGAGGAATGCTCTCCACCTGTCTAGAAGAGTACAGCTTCATATCTTTCAAAAGATTTAACACCATCTATGACAAAGGACCTCACTTGATTTACACCACATCAACACTAACCTTCCACATTCACTTCCTCCACCACTGAAGCTTAGTGGCTTCTATGCAAACAATTTCCATACAAAGTTTGAGCAACTTGACAAGGTCCTGTGACAGCGGCTTCTAAAATTATGAGCTTCATCATGTGGAAGGTGAACACTACCACCTAATTGTACATACATCATTCAGGCTTAAAAATACATCACCTTTTCTTCATCACTGCTGGGTCAAAATCCTGGAATTCACTTCCCAACTGTTGATGTACCTTACTACATGGAATGTGGTGGCACACACAAGAGGGTCACTACCTTCTCAAAGGCAATTAGAGATTGGTAATAAATAATGTTGTTGTCAATAATGACCACTTCTCATAAACAAATAAGAAGTACTTCAAATCTATTTTGTTGACTGTGAATGTGATAGTCATCAAACACACTATATTATTGTGAGTTCATTTTTTTTACCTTAATGATTGGATGATAGGAAATGGAAAGAAAATCATGTTGAGTTTTGGTAGGTTTCTAAACACAAGGACAAGCAGAATTGAACATCAATAGCTGTACTCTGAGAGTGGATCCAAGCAGTAAATGTTTTGTTCCTAATTTCTCACTCAATATACTTGAAGATGTTTGGGTGTCAGTCAGTATTACAGTTAACAGGAAGATCGCCAACATCCAAATCTATTTCATAACAAATTGTTTAATATTACTGGCAAGGGATAGACAGAACAGAAGTCTGATTCATAATCATTTAAAAAATTATGCCATGCATCTATCATAGAAGATTCTCCAGGCAAATAACTTTTAACACTGGTATCAAGCATTTGCAGTTCTGTTCTCCTTGTGTGCATTCTTAATCTTTGTGCATCAATATCTGCTGACACACATCCTTTGGATGGCATGCTCAGAGCATTCCTTTCAGCATCATTTACAGAGACAGATTCTATTTAGAATAAATTAAAATGAATCATTTATGTTAAATTGCAGTATCTAAATGATGCAGTCCAGGCTAATTTGGATTCAGGCTGAATTAAATGTACTTTACAAGGAATGCCTTAATGGGGTATTACTTCTGTTATTTCTGGATCTGCCTGTGCACATGGGCAAACAGCTGCAAAAAGAAAAGAACTAGCGTATCCCAAAATGCACTCTGCTTAGGTGCACCACATAGGTTATAGTAATGCAGGCATTCAGTACATTTGTCATCCTGTTAAATTAGATTCCATCATCCCATGGGTTAGCCCACCTCCCAAAGAAACAGCAGAAGCATCTGAACTAAAGTCAGATAATTTGGCTAAAGTCAATCCAAATTTACTTGTGATGTCTTTGTAAATGGGTCTTTAGATTCATGTGCAACAATTTTCTAAACATATTACAGTCAGTCCCGCTGGAACTAAGAATGATGCTCATTGTTACATCCTATTGTAACCACCTGCCCGCTATTCCTTCTTTGCTTTTTATTATTAAAGTGCTGTGAACTTTAAGGACTTGCCATAAATCCAAGATTAGTTCTTAATGACCAAGGCAAGTGTAGCTGTAATATGTAGACAGGCTGAAACTATCACCCAGTGGGGAATAGGCTGTGCCAGCATTTAGTAATTGCCTGAGAGTAAGATTTATAATGTCATTATCTGCATCTACAAGAAATAACTCATAGGAGCAGAAACACTAAAACAAATATTGAAAACATTCCTCCAATTGCCTCGATAACATCATCAGCAAATGGTTTCAAGAAGTTTCAGAAAGCCGAGCTGCAACTTGAACGTTATTCTGAGGCATTCAAAGCAAACAATTTTGTCCGCCTTCCTGCATATCCTATTATTTTTATGTAATGTTTACATTATTTAGGCAGTTCAAGGAAATCACATGAAAGGATAACTGAGTTGACGAGTCTCATTTAGGATTCTAGACTGAGAACAAAGCTTAAAGCAGCCTGAAATTTTATACCTTTGGCACCATCAAAATTTGTAAAACAAAAGATTTTTCTTTTAAATAAAATCTATTGCACTCAGCTCCTCCAAGGCATTTAGTTTGAGAATAGGCATTCATTAGTTTTGAAAGAATAACATAAAAATAATGCAGTAAAGCATGTGCTTAAATAATTAATATTCATAATTTGGCTCGAATGCCTTGACACAAATCAGATGGCTTGTAAGATGATGCTACAAGGATAGTCTAGTGTTAGTGAGCAGCCTTTGGCAGAGATGAAATGCCAGACATTTTCCTACCCCTCACTCTATTATGTTCCAAAAGGCAAACTAAGCAAGGAAGTGCTACAAAAATAGCATCCAGCTTCTACAGTCAGAATGACATTGCAGAATTTTGCCAATTATTTATTTTCACACTATTATAATTAGGTTGGAATTCAGCTTAAAGTGCTAATTCAGCAACTTCACTCAGAGAGGCCATAAGGACAGACGATGTGGAGAATGGACCATGCACACTGTGGCAGAAGGGTGCTGTTGTGAGTTTGAAAACTAGGCATTGTCACTGCCACTCTTCTTTGCATCTGATGCATATTTCTGGCAGACCTAGGAGTGGTTGATGCATTCACAGGGCGTTGAGTGGCAGAAATAGTCCAATATATGTGACGCACATCTTTGTACACAAGGAGCATAAATGCTCAAATGAAAAATAAAATCTGGTACATTAACTGCTTCAGGATTTTGGTGGAGTGTAAGGAGGCAACTCTTTAGTTTATTCAACAATTGTTGGAGATTGAACTACATCAATTCTAAATTAATGCATTTGATCATTTCTAGTGTTAAAAGTAATTTCTGGATCATCAGGAAATAAAAATGTTGATGTGCTCCAGCTTTTGGAGGATGCCAATTCTACAGCAATCCTATAGAATTCTAAAATTAACTTCTAATAAATTAATACAATAGGATAAAAAGATCATGAATACTGAAAGGGTTACTCCTAAAACTGTGGTGTATCTTGTTGGGGCAGATACTCAGCACAATTCTGTTGCACTTATGCCATTTTATATTTTATTTACTAAACTCACTGAAGTGTTTCATATACATTACCAAAAGTGCACATATTTTACATTACAATATTTTTAATTAGCATTCCCTGTGAACCTAGAAAAAAAATTGGAACTGAGGTCAAGAGTCCATTTATTATTAACACAGGGAAGTCCAACAATATTCATCCTATGTAAGGCTCAGTAATGAAACTGAAGCCCAGTTCACTGCTTCTGTACTCCATTTGGAAGTAATGAAGATGTATTCAAAATCAATACCTTTTTATAAAAGAAATCATCAAGGACTGGACTCTCCTGAATAGAATAAAAAGGTCTAACCTCTTTGAACTTGTTTCCTCGACATGTTCATCTTCACATGAAGCAATTAAATGGGTAGAGGAATGCTTATGATGCAATTGTGTGAGTTACTGTAGACAACTGCTATAAATCGATGGAAGATTCTCACTTTGTTATTTCCTTTCTGTACTTTATAATAAGTGGTGTTGAAGCAGTGAGCAGAATATTTTGCATGTACCTGTACTCATATATGTACACGCATATGTGAAGTACTGCATGTCAATTTCAACTGCATCCACAGCCCAAAGTGTGCAATGTATTTTGCACATTGTTCTAAGCAACATGAAGACCCTCCGAAAGGAAAATTCTAGACAAGTTATTAAGCTCCATCTGTCTTAATAAGTACAACTCACAGCAACTTCTTTGAATTGCTGCAACACATTCAGGCCTCTGGAGTCTCTTGTATCCTCCAAAGATAACCTGATTAGGGGAGAAGAGTACAAGGAAAATTTATTGTTGCTGCAATTAAAAGGGTTAGAACAATTCTGTAGGATGAAAATGTTAAACATCCATAACTGAACATCTCTGGGACACACACACTGACCAACCCCACAGCTCTGTGACCGAACACTTTAACTCTCCCTCTCCCTCCCCCAAGGACATGCAAGTTCTGGGCCTCTGTCACCGCCAAACTCTAGCCACACGACGTCTGGGGGAAGAACGCCTCATCTTCTGCCTTGGGACCCTCCAACCACGCGGGATCAATGTGGATTTCACCGGCCTTCCCATTTTCCATCCCCTCACCTTATCCCAGATCCAACCCCCCAACTCAGCATTTCCTTCTTGAACTGTCCTACCTGTCCATCTTCCTTCCCACCTATCCACTCAACCTCCTCTCTGACCTATCAACTTCACCCCCACCTTCATCTGCCTATCGCACTCTCAGCTACCTAACCCCAACCCCAGCCCCCTCCCATTTATCTCTCAGCTCTTTGGGCCACCCCTTCATTCCTGATGAAGAGCTTATTCCCGAAATGTCGACTCTCTTGCTCCTCGGTTGCTGCCTGACTGGTTGTGCTTTTCCAGCACCACACTCTTTGACTCTGATCTTTCTCACCTACAGTGCTCACTTTCTCCTAATTCATAACTGAAAGCCTTACAAACCTAGAATATAGTTGTAATTGTTTGGATTCATACTTTTCAGGGCACCAAGCTCATGGTTTTAAAATGCCCTAAATTGTAATCCAGGATAAAGGGCTCTGCTATAGGGTTTGAAGAGGTACATGGTGGACACAGCTGAGCACAGTGAAAGAAAATGTCACCACATCCACTTCTGACTCCTAGGCCAAGAGTCTTGTGGAACAGTGGTATTGGCTCTGTCTCAGGACTAAAAGCTCCAGCTTTGAATCCCAGTCTAGAAATTGATTGCTATCAAATGTGTGCTCATGATGTGGCTGTGCAGGTTGATAGGACAAAGTGAGGACAGTAGATGCTCGAGATCAGAGTCAAAAAGTGTGGTGCTGGAAAAGCACAGCAAGTCAGGCAGCATCTGAGGAGCAGGAGAATCGATGTTTTGGGCAGAAGGCTTATACCAAAAACGTCGATTCTCCTGCTCCTCGGATGCTGCCTGACCGGCTGTGCTTTTCCAGTGCCACAGTCTTCGACTCTGTGCAGCTTGATAATCAGTATTCCAATCAATATTGGAAGTAAAAGTTTCCGATGTGCTTGCAGCAGACTGTTGGAGTGGGAGCTCAACCTTGCCTCAAGCTGATGCTGCTGAGGAATTATCCCTGGGAAAAAAGAAGTAGCTATGGAAACCACACATCAAAATGTGTTTTGCCTGCATCTTCTACCAGTCGAAATGGGAAAGCTCTAAGGCTGAAATCTTGGTTGCATTTCACATAGTACATAGTACTTTCTACCTTCTCAATGAAAATAAAGCCTTCAACCAAAGATATGAAAGCCATAAATCTACTGTTACAAATGATCAGTGATACACCTTGGAATATACCTTCGTAATTCATAGGTGTTGACACTAGTGGCTGGACTAGCATGTATAGCCCATCTCTAGTCGCACTGGAGAAGTTGGTGGTGAGCTGCCATTGCAGTCTACTTGCTGTAGATAGACCGACAATGCTGTTAGGGAGGGAGTTCCAGGCTTTTAACTTAGCAACATTGAAATAAACAGCAATGTATTTTCAAGACAAAGTGGTGAGTGGCTTTCAGGAGAACTTGGAGGTGATGGGGAAACTGCGTATTTGCAACTCTTGTCCTTCTAGATGATAGCAGTTATAGAGTCAGAACCGTAGAGACGTACAGCATGGAAACAGACCCTTCAATCCAACTCATCCATGCTGATCAGATATCCCAACCCAATCTAGTCCCACCTGCCAGCACCTGACTCCTATCCCTCCAAACCCTTCCTATTCTTATACTCATCCAGATGCCTTTTAAATGTTGCAATTGTACCAGCCTCTACCACTTCCTCTGGCAGCTCATTCCTTACACGTACCACCCTCTGCAGGAAAATGTTGCTGCTTAGGTCTCTTTTATATCTTTCCCCTCTCACCCTAAACCTATGCCCTCTAGGTCTGAATTCCCCCATCCCAAGGAAAAGACCGTGTCTATTTATCCTCATGATTTTCTAAACCTCTATAAGGTCACCCCTCAGCCTCCAACATTTCAGGGAAAACAACCCCAGCCTAATCAACCTCTCCCAAAGCTCAAATCCTTCAACCCCGGCAACATCCTTGTAAATCTTTTCTAAACCCTTTCAAGTTTCACAACATCTTTACAATAGGAAGGAGACCAGAATTGCATGCAATATTCCAACAGTGGTCTAAGCAATGTCTGTACAGCAGCATCATGTCCTGTACTCAATACTCTAACCAATAAAGGAAAGCATACCAAATGCCTTCTTCACTACTCTATCTACCTGTGACTCCACTTTCAAGGAGCTACAAACCTGCACTCCATGGTCTCTTTGTTCAGCAACATTCCTGAGACCTTACCATTAAGTGTATAAGTTCTGCTAAGATTTGCTTTCCCAAAATGCAGCACCTTACATTTATCTAAATTAAACTCCATCTGCCACTCCTCAGCCCATTGGCCCATCTGATCAAGATCCGTTGTAATCTGAGGTAACCTTCTTCATTGTTATGAGTTTTGAAAATACTGTCTAAGGAAACTTTGTGAATTCTTGCAGTGTATCGTGAAGAGGGTACAAATTGCTTTTACTGAGAATCCATGGTTGAAGTTATGTGGTATCTAACAAACAGGTTGTTTTGTCTTGGATGGCATTGAACTTCTTAAGTGTTGGAGCTGAACTCATCAAAGCAAGTGGAGAGTATTTCAACATATTTCTGACTTGTGCATTGTGGATAATGGACAGTCAGAAGGTGAACTAGACACTGCAGGATTCCTTACCTCTGAACTACCCTTGTCGCCACTGTATTTATATGGCTAGTCCAGTTCAGTTTCTGGTCAATGGTAACCCAGAGGATTTTGGCAGTTGAGGATTCAACAATAATGATGGTAATGAATGCCAAAGGTTGTTGGTTAGATTCTCTCTTGTTGGAGATAGTTATTGCCTGGCACTTGCGTTGCAAGAATTTTATTTGCTACTTGTTAGCCCAAACTTAGATATGATACAAGTTTTGCTGCATTTGATCATGGACCACTTTGATATCTGAAGTATTGTGGAAGTCGCAGAATATTGCGCATTTATCAATGGGTATCCTCACCTTTGACCTTCTAAGGAGCAGTTGGGGCTGGTTTGATGATTAACTTTGGACACTACCTTGAGGAACTTGTGCAGAGATGTCCTAGAACTGAGTGACTTCCAACAGCCACAACCACTTTCCTATGTGCCAGGTGTGACTCCTACCAGGAGACAATTTTCCACCTGATTCTCATTGACTCCAGTTTTGCAAGGGCTCCTTGATGCCACACTTAGTCAAAGGTGACCTTTATGTCCAGGGCAACAGCCTCCTGACTGTATCCTACTTTGTTACCACCTCTGCTAGGTTTGTCCTCTTAGTGGGACAGGATATTTCCAGGGATGGATTGTCTGTAAAGCATAGAGAATGCCAAGCATGGGAAACAGACTCTTTGGTCCAACTTTTCCTTGTCATCAGATAAATCTAATCTCATTTGCCAACACTTGGTCCATCGCCCTCTAAACCCTTCTTATTCATAAATTCATCCCTTAAATGTTGTAATAGTACCAGCCTCCACCACTTTCTCTTATTCCATACACACACCACCCTCTGCATGAAAATGTTGCTCCTTTGATCCCTTTTAAATCTTTTCCCTCTGATCCAAACCCAAGCTCCCTAGTTTTGGATTCCCCCAGTCTGGGGAAAAGACCCTGACTATGCCCCTTGTGCTTTTATAAACCTCTATAATGTCACCCTTGATTCTGTGAGCATGACTACACTGTGTTGTGTTTTGACTAGTCTGTAAAATAGCTTTCACATGTTTGACATGAGTCCCATTTAGTAAGGAGGACTTTATAGGTCAACAGGGCTTTTGTTTTTCCATTGTCATTTTTTATTTCCAGTTCAATGAGGGTGGTTATCCATTGATTTCATTGCCTTTTTGAGACTCTGAAGCAAATAAATGATTTGTTAGACCATTTCAGAGTGTAGTTAAGAGTCAACCACATTGCCGTGAACTTACATGGAGGCCAAACCAGGCAATGACGGCAGATTTACTTTTCTAGTGATCATTGGTGAATCAGATGTGTTTTGAGGACAAAATAATATTGATTTCCCAGTCAACGTTAGACTTCTAAAATTCAAATATTATTGAAATCAGGTTCTATCCTCTTCCACTATGTCAGAAATACCGGATGGCCATAGAGATCTACTAAATACAATATAAAGTTGGTTAAAGTTTCAGCAGTGTTTGAGTGAAAGGGATGTAAGCATCAAGGAAATATAGTGGCTTTAAATTGTGGACAAATTTAGCCCTACCCTCTGGGCATGAACTGGGCAGAGGGGCAGCTGATGTTGCATAGGTTACTTACCCAACCTAGAAACAATTTTGATCTGCAAAATTGAATGTGGTGGCAATGATATGTCATAAAGCATAGCAAAGTTATTAATCACTTCTGAATATCAGATGCTAATGACATGGTGAACTTTAATGGGTTGAGTTGGACATTCCAGTGAATTTTCCTGTAGGTCACAGTGAGCAATGCTTTGTATATTATTGAGACAACCACACTGCTTTTAAGGAACAAGTTCCAGGATTTTACCCAGTACCAGTGAAGTCATGATGGTTCAATTGCAAATCAGGACAGTGTGCAATTGAATGGGAGATGCAGATGGTGGTATCCTCAACACTTTTCAGTGTTGAAAAGTTGCAACTTTGAAAGAAACCTTAGTCACTGCAGTGCATATTGGAGATGAGCTGCATCAATGTCTAATAGACATTAATAATTATTTGAACAGATTACATCTCTTAACCATTAGAATCTGTCTTCCTCCTTTCCCATTATGAGACGATGAGGGATTGCTAAGTCAGGTCTCTACAAATTTGATATCAGCAGATAAATTTTCACCACTCCCTGACACCATTCTGATAGGAACAAGGTTGGTGAGTGGTTAGGTTGGGGAAAGCCAATCGTGGACTTAAATATGGGCTGGGAATTAAATACTCTTGGCTTCATCTCTGTGAAAAATAATAAGAGAGTTTCAATCAAGGGTACACCCTCAATGTTGGCTCAGGATTATAATCAGGACCAGTAAGAAAGTCACCAGCAAAATGTTTCCAGCAACAAGAAGAGGTACATGCGCATCGAGTTGGAATAAAATAGGTTAACAGCTATTTGAAGAAGTACTGGAATGATTTACAAATGGCAGTTCTACAAATTGTGGAAGAGAATGACATATCAGCCAGATGACCAAATTACATAGATTGCCAAAATTATACTCTGCAGGCAGGAGTCACTTGGAAATTATCTCGAATCTTAGTTAGTTGAATGTCTCCTTTATAAGCAGTGCTTGCAATTATCTGACAGCTGGTACAACTCAGTGATTGCTTCACCAGGGAAGCAAAGTTCTCAGAAGCAATGCTAAGAATCAGAGTGAAGGGTTTCCATGCATCAGCTGAGGAGAGGTCTGGGTACCAGGGGTTAGATGTTGCAGTACAGCCTGGGATCACTTCTCTTCTTCCTTCTCTGAGCAGGGAGAACTTAAGGGAGAAACCAGCGTTACCCGAAACTCAGTTTGTAACCAAATTGTTCAAAAATATTAAACATAATAGAATCATAGAGGTAAATAGCATTGAAACAAACCTTTCAGTCCAACTCATCCTTGCCCACCAGATTTCCAAAACTAAACTAATCCCATTTGCTTGCATTTGGCCCTTATCCCACTAAAACTTTCCTATTCATGTACCTGTCCAAATATCTTTTAAATGTTGTAATTGTACCACATTCTCTAGCAGCTTGTTTCATATATGCATCATCCTCTGTGTGAAAAAGTTGCCCCTTAGGTCCCTTTTAAATCTTTCCCCTTTCACCTTAAACTTATATCCTCTACTTTTGGACTATTGTACCCTGGCTACCCTGAAAAGATCTTGGCTACTCACCCTATCCATGCCCCTCAGAATTTTGTAAACCTGGAAATAGTCACTCCTCAGCTTCTGATGCTCCAAGGCAAGAAGCCACTGCCTATCCAGCCTCTCCTTATAATTCAAACCCTCCAGTCCTGGCCATATCATTGTCAATCTTTTCTGTACTTTTTCTAGTTTAACAATATCATTCCTATAGCAGGGTGACTAGAATTGAACATTGTATTCTAAAATTAGCTTCACCTATGCTTGTACAGCCACCACATGATGTCCCAACTCCTACAATCAACTCTCTGACCAATGAAGACATGCATGCTAAACACCTTCTTCAGAGATACTTTAAATATAGTTAGAAGAGCGTGTTGGAGAAACATTGAAAATGCTTGAAAAACTTACTAAAACTGCAAAAGTAAAGAAAACCGACTTTAAATAATACATTGCCTTTCATAGATGAAGTTTGTTGGTTCGAGACAAGAGATCCCAATGCTTGTTCTCTGAAGAACTTCTTTTCTACCGTTGGCTACATAGTGATAAGTGAGGGAAATGTAGCCATGCAGCAGGTATTAATAATCTGCCATGATTCATACGAGGCAGGGCAGGGATGCAATGTGAGAAGATGTCTCCAGACTGGGAGACCTATGATTTTTTGGTAAGTTGCTGTAGTGGGGACCAGGTACTGTACTTTAAACATTTGCTTCTCCATTTCCCTGTTCGCTACATTGGCCACACTTGTAACTAGCAACCAAAATCCAAACTGCTGTATTACTTGTCAACAAGCAGTGAACCTTTCTGTGTTACCTTGATTAGAGGTAATTATGAATCAATAATCAGGCAAGTCACAATGTATGAAATGAAATGAGATAATGAATAATTGAACAAATCCATGTATGTCCAGTCAAAACTAACTCATGCAGAAAATAAAAATGTGAACAATCATTTTGTTTTGAGGTTCTGGCTTTTGGATACATAGGGATGAATGGGGATCAAATGAGTTGCTAAATTTATAACAAAATCAGAAATTTGTAGGAGGTGAGAACTCTGTCTTGCATAAAGCTGTTGCTTCGTGCCTTGAAGAAAGAATTTGTAGTGATGGTAGACTCATCTCTCTTAAAAAAAATCCTTCGCTTCAGGGTCTGAGTTAAATAGTTACTGCTGAGAAAATGTCATATGTGTCAATGAACTTAATTTTTGAGAACATCACAGGCTGTCCTGTGCAGATTTTTACACCACATTGTAAACAGATGTCTGTTGTATAACTAATGAGGAAAATTTGAAGCTTGAAAAGACAGCTGATGCAAGTACGACCTGAAGGCTGCATTTGAAACCTAGTACTTAACTAACAAGACATCCATGAGAGCAAAGATGTGCTGCTGTTGAAGTTTGGCATCACTAACAGATAGAACCAATATTCAATGGGATACAATGTGGTTGGCTTGATGCTGGATGCGTCATATGTTAAATTGCAAATGCCATATGTGAGAGATCGAATGCATCCCTGTCAATTCACTGTGAAACAACTGAAAATTCTCTGGAGTTGAAGCAAGTGGGCTCCCTTTAGAATTAAGTTGCTTCCAAGACAATGATGGAAAGTTGGAACTGACTCAACACTCATTTGCTGCAAAGTGCTGTTGATGAACTGACCATCTACAGGCTTAAATTGTTGGAGTCAGAGAGGAAGACTATCCAACTCTCATTAGCTTGCAAACCAGTGCCAAATAGGTGTGCTGGTCATACTTAAGCAATTAATATGAAGTTATGCTATGATCTGTACTGATTAAGTGCAGTTGGGTTCAGTTAGTTATATTCAAGTAATACCCATAGACAGTACATTCTAGTCTCCATGGAATGGATCTAGCCAACTGTAGTCATAGCATCAGGACTTCTGAAAACAAGATGTGTCACTATAAAGTAGGTACATACTTCTAATCAGAATGCACTTCTGATCCACTAAATAGAAACTCAATTTTTTTTTCATTGCCATGGTTTAGTAGCATATGGAGTGTATCCCCTGAATGGTTTAAGAGCAGTATGTACAGTGATTACTGCAAGTTGGCAGTATCAACATTTATGTTGACTGCTTGAGTTGAATTTCTCCTCCCAGCAGGTAACTCTGTGCATTTCTGGCTCCACATATTCATTGAACTCTCCCCAGGTGATCAAACTTAAAATGATTATAATAAGCACTTGAAAACTACAAATATGTAGACAATTCCACATCACAATGAATAAAGTTAAGGATTCATTTTCCATGTGGTACCAACCCCATGTTTTTTTTTAATTCATTCACAGAATGAGGCCGTCACTGGCTAGGACATCCCTAATTGCCCAGAGGACAGTTAAATGTCACTCTGGATGTTTGGAGTCACATCTAGGCCAGATCAGGTAAGACAGCAGTTGCCTTCCGCTAAAGGGCATTCGTGAACCTAGTGGGTTTCCCTGACAATCAACAATAGCTTCATGGTCATCAGTAGACTTTTAATTCCAGATTTTGTTTTGTTTATTGAGTTCAAATTCCAACATATGCTGCAGTGGAACTCAAAACCTGTTTTCCCAGAACACTACTTGGGTCACTAGATTAACAGTCCAGTGATAATACCATGAGGCTGTCATCTCCCCCTTAGATTCCTTAGCTGTGGGTTCACATTGTCTTTTCCATGGGCCACTAGCTGTTGGATTGAGACTTTAAAATGGGAAAATTGAACATTCAAGAGATAGAACGATTTAACCAGAGAAGGTAATTTCATTAAAAACAAATAAAAGCTTTAAAATATTTCAACCCTAGAATAATTAGCATTATGGCTTTTGAAAATTCAGTCAATGCACTGAAATGCAATTTAATAACAATAAAAGCTTGTTTATTGCAATCTCATAAAAATACTGACATTAAGTACAAATTTCAAAATGAATTACAACAATCCATGTGCAGATATTTATTACAATTGTATAAAATGCTCACGGTATGTCTTACATCTTTCAATTGGAATGCATGAACTCCTCATGCAGGTCCTTTTGATTTTTGTATTTTTTAGAAGATATCATGTCTTTTCATAACTTCATTGCAATCAAGGGATTTACAGTAGAATTTAAAACTTTTTTTCTTTCATATACCAAACCATATTATTCTTCCCCTTCCTATACTGTAGGAAATCTAATCTAATCTGAAGGTGTTGATTCTTTACCAGCCTCTGTTTCAAGGCTATGGGACCTCAACTTTATTTGTTCATAAATTGTGAAAATAATTATTTGTAGAATAGAGTCATAGAGCCACAGAGATGTACAGCACAGAAACAAACCCTTTGGTCCAACTCATCCATGCCGACCAGCTATCTGAACCTAATCTAGCCCCATTTGCCAGCACTTGGCCCATACCCTTCCAAATCCTTCCTATTCAAGTACCCATCCAGATGCCTTTTAAACGTTGCAATTGTACCAGCCTCCACCACTTCCTCTGGCAGCTCATTCCATACATGTACCACCCTCTGTGTGAAAAGGTCCCTCTTACCCTAAACCTATGCCCTCTAGTTCTGGACTCCCCCACCCCCAGGGAAAAAAACGACCTTGTCGATTTACCCTATCCATGCCCCTCATGATTTTTGAAACCTCTATAAGGTCACCTCTCAGCCTCCAACACGCCAGGGAAAACAGCCCCAGCCTATTCAGCCTCTCCCTATAGCTCAAATCCTCCAACCCTGACAACAGCCTTGCAAATCTTTTCTGAACCCTTTCAAGTTTCACAACATCATTCCAAATAGGAAGAAGACAAGAATTGCACGCAATATTCCAAAAGTGGCCTAATCAATGTCCTGTACAGCCGCAACATGACCTCTCAACTCCTATACACAATGTTCAGACCAATAAAGGAAAGCATTCAAAATGCCTTCTTCACTATCCTATCTACCTGTGACTCTACTTTCAAGGAGCTATGAACCTGTACTCCAAGGTCTCTTTGTTCAGCAACACTTCCCAGGACCTTACCATTAAGTGCATAAGTCCTGCTAAGATTTGCTTTCCCAAAATGCAGCAATTCCATCTGCCACTCCTCAGCCCATTGGCCCATCTGGTCAAGTCCTGTTGTACTCTGAGGCAACCTTCTTTGCTGTCCACTGTACCTCCAATTTTGATATAATCTGCAAACTTACTAACTATACCTCCTATGTTCACATCCAAATCATTTATGTAAATGATGAAAAGCAGTGGACCCAGCACCGATCTTTGTGACACGCCACTGGCCACAGGCCTCCAGTCTGAAAAACAACCCTCCTCCAGCACCCTCTGTCTTCTACCTTCAAGCCAGTTCTGTATCCAAATGGCTAGTTCTCCCTGTATTCCATGAGATCAAACCTTGCTAACCAGTCTTCCACGGGGAACCTGACTGAATGCCTTACTGAAGTCCATATCGATCACATTGACCTCTCTGCCCTCATTAACCGTCTTTGTCACTTCTTCAAAAAACTTGGTGAAGTTTGTGAGACGTGATTTCCCATGCACAAAGTCATGCTGACTATCTCTAATCAGTCATTGCCTTTCCAAATACATGTAAATTCTGCCCCTCAGGACTCCCTCCATCCACTACTGATGTCAGGCTCACTGGTCTATATTTCCCTGGCTTGTCCTTACTACCTTTCTTACATAGTGGCACCACATTAGCCAACCTCCAGTCTTCTGGCACTTCAGCTGTGACTATCAATGATACAAATATCTCAGTAAGGGGCCCAGCAAACACTTCCCTAACTTCCCACAGAGTTCTCAGGTACACCTGATCAGGTCCTGGGGATTTATTCACTTTTATGCATTTCAAGTCATCCAGCACCTCCTCCTCTGTAATATGAACATTTTTCAAGATGTCACTATTTCCCCACATTCTATATCTTCCATGCCCTTCTCCACAGTAAACACTGATGCAAAATACTCATTTAATATCTTCCCCATCTCCTGCAGCTCCACACATCAGCTGCTTTGCTGATCTTTGAAGGGCCCTATTCTCTCCCGAGTTACCCTTTTGTCCTTTATGTATTATAAAGATTGCTTGGAACCCAACATATGCCCATTACATTAGAGCCAGTTTCAATATAAGAAACTTATCTGTATTTGTGCTGCATTCTCCTGAGAGTTCACTATCACTACATTTTCCAAAACAGCAGATTTGTTTAAAATGGGGACAGCCACAGAAGACTCCTGCACTGCCTGCCTACCCCGCCTACCTTTCCTGGAGTTAACCCATCTGCCTGACTGTATCTGTAGTTTTTCTCCCTTCCTCTAACTGCCATCCATCACATCTCCTTGCTCTTGTAAGCCCTTCATTGCCTCTAATTGCTGCTGCAACTGATCCACTTGATCTGATAGGATTCGTAATCAAACATACTTCCTGCGGACATAATCATCAGTAACAGGGAAACTCTCCCTAAACTCCTACATCCAACATGAAGAGTTTATCACTCTACTAAAGGCCATCGTTGTTCCTTCGCAATCTATAGACCCAGGAAATAGCACCATCTTATTGGTGTGAAAAACAGTGCTCCAGGCTAAGTTAGCACTTTATATTTTAAAATTTCAATCAAGGGACAGATCTCAATAAAACATACAATCAAGAACGAACCCAATCTACTCACTACTGTCAACTTACAGCAAGGTTACACTTACTTATCAGTTCCGTGCTGAACTCTCCCACGCAGGTTACTCCAAGGTCAGCTGTGAATTTCACAGTTTGTTAATTTTTCCAAGATGCACTCCGATGTCCAGAGATACATGATCTCAAACAGCAAAGGCAGTAACTGTGCAGATTTACTGCTGTGTCAGTTGGCAGTGTAGGTTTCTTTCGCTCTCTCCCTCACTGACCATGTGGTCGCTGCTTTTTGTCCGTCTCCCTCCTTTTAAAAGTACCATTGTTTTGATCTTTTTTTCCCCCAAGTTCCAAAACAATGCAACAGTTTATAAAACAGTAATTTCTGCTCCTGGAATTCGAGGAAGCTGAGTAACAAAGCCCAAGTTAATTCTCATTTTTCCAGGTAGGTGAACTTCCAGCAGGAATTATTTTTTGGCCAACAATGAAAGGTGGTAATTTGGGTTAATTTTGCCCTACTTAATACTGGAAAGCTGATGCCATCTGTGTCAGCTTTTCCAGTGCCTTAACCTAACTAAGCTTCAAAATTGAGATCTTTGTGGTTTACACAGGTATTTATGCACTAAACCCATCTTCTGTATGTTAACCGATCCATGCTATCCATGTTAATATGTTACTCCCAAGACATAGTCCCAAGATGAGTCATAGAGTCATAGAGACATACAGCATGGAAACAGACCCTTCGGTCCAACCCGTCCATGCCGACCAGATATCCCAACCCAATCTAATCCCACCTGCCAGTACCCGGCCCATATCCCTCCAAACCCTTCCTATTAATATACCCATCCAAATGCCTCTTAAATGTTGCAATTGTACCAGCCTCCACCACATCCTCTGGCAACTCATTCCATACACGGAGCACCCTCTGCATGAAAACGTTGCCCCTTAAGTCTCTTTTACATCTTTTCCCTCTCACTCTAAACCTACACCCTCTAGTTCTGGACTCCCCGACCCCAGGGAAAAGACTTTGTCTATTTATCCTATCCATTCCCCTCATAATTTTGTAAACCTCTATAAGGTCACTCCTCAGCCTCCGACGCTCTGGGGAAAACAACCCTGGCCTGTTCAGTCTCTCCCTGTAGCTCAGATCCTCCAACTCTGGCAACATGCTTGTAAATCTTTTCTGAACCCTTCCAAGTTTCACAACATCTTTCCGATAGGAAGGAGACCAGAATTGCACACAATATTCCAACAGTGGCCTAACCAATGTCCTGTACAGCCACAACATGACCTCCCAACTCCTGTACTCATTACTCTGACCAATAAAGGAAAATGCCTTCTTCACTATCCTATCTACCTGCGACTCCACTTTCAACCCCCTAGGACCTTATCATTAAGTGTATAAGTCTTGCTAAGATTTGCTTTCCCAAAATGCAGCACCTTGCATTTATTTGAATTAAACTCCAACTGCCACTTCTCAGCCTATTGGCCCATCTTGTCCAGATCCTGTTGTAATCTGAGGTAACCTTCTTCGCTGTCCACTAGATCTCCAATTTTGGTGTAATCGGCAAACTTACTAACTGTACCTCTTATGCTCGCATCCAAATCATTTAAGTAAATGACAAAAAGTAGAGGGCCCAGCACTGATCCTTGTGGAACTCCACTGGTCACAGGCCTCCAGTCTGAAAAACAACCTTCCACCACCACCCTCTGTCTTCTACCTTTGAGCCAGTTCTGTGTCCAAATGGCTAGTTCTCCCTGTATTCCATGAGATCTAATCTTGCTAATCAGTCTCCCATGGGGATCCTTGTCAAACGCCTTACTGAAGTCCATATAGATCACATCTGGCTTCTCGCTTGTGAAATAATCTTTTCTGTGGCACCTTGTTGAATGTCTTCTGGCAATTCACAACATCTCCAAGTTCCACTGCATCAACTGTACTTGTAATAACCTCAAAAATCTCAAGCAATTGTTTCAAACATGATTTCTTTTTCACAAAATCATGTTGACTCTTTTTCATTGCATTAAATCTATCTAAATGTCCTGCTATTTCTTCCTTAATAATTATCTATAATTTTCTTTCTAATAATCCTCAAGTCCACATTTCTTTATTGTTTTCAAAATCCTTGATTCCCTTACTGAGAAGAAAAATCTCTCTATGTAAGCCTTGAATATACTTAACCACCCAGCCTCTACCACCTGCTGTGTAAAGAATTCCATGGACTGCCCACCCTCTGAAAGAGGAAAATAAAATCCTCATCTCTGACAGGTGATTCCTTATTCAGAGAATGAAACAGGATCTGTGAATGCTGGAGATCTTAAACAAACACAGAAATTGCTGATGAAACACAGCAGGCCTGGCAGCATTTTTGGGCAGAAAGCAGAATTAACATTTTGATCTTGCATTCTCTGATGGAAAGTCACCAGATTCAAAAACACTGACTCTGCTTTCTCCACACAGATGCTCCTCGACCTGCTGAGTTTCACCAGCAATTTCTTGCTTCATTCCTTACTCTGAGAAGTTACTTAGTTACTTTAACCTTACTCTTACACTAATAATTAGAAACTGGAGGTTGGTCAAAAGTAGAAACTACTTACCAATCATTCCTCTCTCCTGTGGCTATAATTTCTTAATTTTCCTGTGCTAGCTTGGAAATTTCTGGATTTGAAACACAGTACCTAATAGCAGCTGCTCTGTCAGGTCCTGACTTTGCTGTAGTGTCATTCTTAGACTGTCTTCCCATCTCCTCACATTATATGGTTTCTTAATTTTATCCCACACTTTTAGGTGCTGGTGACTATCTCCAGATCTTCCTCTTGATCTTTCTGAATTCAAAGGGGAGACATAGTGAGATTGTCAGTTCATTGGACATGAAGCAAAAGACAGACACTCTATTTTAGGGAGCACTTTTCTTAACTGTGCAACTAATCTGCATAGGTTCTGTGTACTGAGGATTGAGGCAAATTCTACTGCAGCTGAATTGCTCCATTTATTGAAGGTGCTTGGAAGTCCTGGGAGCTGTATCAGTCAGAAGAAGCCAGCTGCCACGAATAGATTAGTATAGATGAGAGTGGGGGTTGAAACATCCACAAGCAATGTTTGTTGGCTGCAACTGAGTACGGTTAGAAAAATCCAGGAGTAGTTCTGTCCGTGTGAAGCTCACTATAGGTGAAGAACTAGTGTTATACAGCAAACATTTTATTAACCAGAATTTATGGGACCAAGGGTGTGCCAATTATTCAAATAATCCAGATAATCAAGAAGGACGCATAATTGCAGTAAACCCTGATTGAGCGACGCTTTGAGACATCAACATCGCTCAAAAGTTCTGTGTATAAGTATCAACACTCCTCCTAAAATCAATGTCAAAACACACAAGAAGGAATGAAATGTAACAAAGGGGGCAAATACATCATTGTTATACTTCATTTACAGCATAAGTACTTGGACATCATGGTGGATTGAGGTATTTGAGGCATATACATTTTACCGGTTTATCAAGGGTGCCTGTTCATAAGCTGCCAGTTAAACCAAAGTTTGCTGTACTTGTGAATGAAGAGCAGTTTCAGACTGCAGGGAAGCACAGCCCCAGGAAAGGACCGTGATTGACCAGAACAGGAACAGTTTGTGAGGCAGTGATTCTCTGATGGAGAGATTCTTGTGAGCGAGTTTCAAGGCCAGAATGACAAAATGAAGAATTATGAATTCTTGTGAAGTTTGATGAGATTTGGAGACCCACCGTGTAAACAGCTGGGGTGAGTTGCTGAGAAAATCATGGGATCTGTCTTGATTATATTTGCTATTTGTTGAGCACTCTGGAGTATTTGATCACAGCCTATACGCCATGCTGACTATACCTTAATTCTGGATTTCTGGAACAAGTTGTACATGTATCATAGATGGCATTTCTATCCTAATGTTATATATTACATTTCATTGTTGTTTGTTCAAAGCAGTAGATTCTTGGAACTTTATTCTCTTAGTAAGTCTTCTGGATCACATTTGTTCTAACTTTTAAATAAAAGTTACTGGTCCCTAGCCAGATCATAACATAGATTTTGTAGTCTGGTAACACTGTTCTGAGGCTGTTAATTTGCATTTCAATGTGCAGACTGTGCAAGTTAATCTAATAAATTTGGTCATTTGAAGATTGGCAATGAAAACAAAGATGGAATTTGCTAGATTCTTGTAAATGTCCAAATAGCTACTTAATTCCTCCAAGAAATGTTACGTAATCAAGGATGTAGTGAGAGGGCAGAACTGATGGAAATCAGGATTAGCAAGGAAACAGTACAAGAGAAATTATTGGCATTAAAGGCTAACAAATCACCAGCACCTGATAATCTACATCTCAGTGTAATTCTGGAAATATTTGATGCATTAGTGGTCATCTTCCAAATTTTTATAGACTCTGGAGTAATTTCTACAGATTGGAAGGTGACAAAGAAATGTTTGAGGATAAGTAGGACCATAGAGATTTATGGCAATCACTGGATACATTTATAGATATTTTTTGTCATTCTGGTGACTAGTAAATTCTTTGCACCTTCATTTTGTTGGAAATATTGGGATAGAGGTTAATATATGGTCCTCCCAACTCATGGTATAAATAAAGACTTAAAGTAGACCAATGTACCAGGGTGCCAATTCATATACGAGCAGCATTTGCTTAAACCTGGTGATAGTCTCACTTAAATATGAAAATTAGAAGACTAGTGCCTTTTGAAGGACCCATCTGAGTATGTTGGATATGGATGGGGCAGGCATCCATATTGTAAAGCATTAGCCAAGGAAGACCTGTCAATAATGTCTGAGGAGCTCTTTCCATCAATCCTAGGTCCTTTCTGTTCAGGCCTAGTCTACTTGCTAGCTCCTTGAACATAGCTTTACATTGCTGGGATGCAAAGAAGATATCCCCTTAAAATATCTGAGAAAGGGTTTTACTTAGTTGTTTTTTGTGATATTTTCTACCTCCTCACTGGTAAGTTTAAAATATTTCAGCAAGTATGGCTGCTGGATGATATCTATACAAGTGGATAAAGATCGCTTTAATTGGTTCACATTTTCATTAGCCAGTCACTTTGATTAAATGAATTGATAATGATTACTTAAGTCATGATAATTTTTTTTTCCATGAGGATGTAATATCTTTGAGTGACAGAGCTTGTGAGGATTGAAGTTTTTGAATAAGATTGCCAGTGAAGTGTTACACTTTTCTGTGCTCGGAGGCTGCTGATGAACACAAACTGTTAAATCTTGTAACAAATGGTATCAAGTAGAAACTTTAATGTTTGAATTTTTTTCCAGAAATATGACATAGCCTTTGCCAAGTGAAGTGAGTATAGCCTCACTTCCCTTTTTGAGTCTGGTTGTGGCCTATCCTAGATCCAGGTAAGATGGCAGTATAGTGACTATGTCACTGGATTAATAATCCATAAACTGAAGCTAATACTCTGAGGACATGGGTTGACATCTCACACCAGTAAACGATGGAATTTAAATTCAATTAATAAAATCTGGAACTGAAATCTTGTCTGATTTGTAGTAGCTATGACAACTATCATCAATTATCATAAATTCCCTTCTGGTTCACCCAATGTCCTCTATTGTAGCTGCTGCCCTTAGATGGTTTGAATTACATGTGACTATTTACCACAATGGCCAAACAAGCCAACCAGCTCAAGAGCAATTAGGGATAGTCTTGATAGTGATGCCCACATCTGATGAAAGAATAGGGGAAATGATCTATACAATTTTACTGCTGGAAGAAAGAGAACTACTTTGTACCTGCCTGACTCTTACAGTGATAATGGAGCCTGAGGCACCAAACGATAAAACTCGCTTTAGACCTTTCAGTTTAATGGAAGGTAATGAACAACTCATCTTGGATTATAATTAAGCCTCTCATATTTTAGTAATATATGAAGCAACATAAAAGCCTGATCAGACACTATTCAGTATATCATGACTATTATAATCCTTATTTTATTATTTTCCACATCAACACAATGCTTATTGAAATATATATTCATTTCTGATATCATTCCAGAAAGGACATCAGTTTAATTATTTTATCAACATCAGTGCCTGTTGCAATACATTTTATGAAGGCATGTATGAAGGCATTTGCATTAGAACCAGATCATTGCTGATGATGTCAATCCACATTTCTTTTTTAATTTAATGGTCTCTGATCTCCAGAGGGAAGTAGGAGTGTGTCAATTAAGAAGCACATTTATTTTCAAAATATCCCAGAAATATATTATCCATAAACATTAAAAGAAAGCTCCTTTACGTAATGCATTGTGGTCATTCTAGTTAGCATATGCAAGAAAATAGTGGCATTGTCTTCTTCAAGATAATATGTTGCTTGATTATTTTATTTGAATGGATGATTTTGAACATCAATGAAAATTAAAGAATGTAGCCCATGATTGCTACAAAAATTGACTGACATAGTAAAAATCATTCCTTGCACTATAGCAGAAAACAGTCTAATATCTATACTCTACTGGAAAAGGAGTCAAATGGCATATCATCTAACATGTGACACACATAATATGTAACTGAGTGTGAGTAAAATGTAAGCTATTCTCTCTTGTGAAACTCACAGGAGCTTAAAAGACATTCAGTCAAATGTTATTTTCTTTCCATATATATCACATCTGTTTCTCTCCAAGGAACACTCACCAAGATTCTGTTTTTAAATGAACATAGCCTCAAGTAAATGTAACTTTCAGAACTCAAGATAAAGACTCAATCAGGTGAAGATTCCAAACATTTATCCATGACATCCATTTGGAAGAAGTAACAGAGATCACCAATGTACCTTCTGTTCAAACTTAATCTTTTGCAAAACATCTAATCAGTAAAATTCCTTACTTCCCACAGTCCTTTCTTCTCCATCAAAATGACTGGTCTTAAATAATCAACCATTTAATGCATATTTCTTCATTTATCATGAATTCTCTTCCATTTCAACCATGTCATCTTTTTATTTTGAGGCAACATGTTTATTTCTCCAAAAAGGATTCATGGAAAATATCTGACTTTTCTTAAATGCGCTGTTTCCCTAAATCTATTAGACGTTCACTGAATGCAATCAGCTGCACTTCAGAGGTTGACAAAAACAAATTAGGATTTTAGTGTGTTAGAGTTTAAATCAAAAGATTCAGGCATGTTGTTTAAATAATTTGCGATCAATGTTTTTGTATATGAATATCTATTATAATTGTTAGAAATAACATTAAAAGGGACAAAAACAGATTGTGGTTTTAACATCTGTTGGCGATGAAACAAAGAGAGACTGAAGGAAGTCACATAAAGAAAGGCTTGGATACGGCCCTGAGGACTTTAAAAAGAAAAGACATAACAGAGTGATGGTTTCACATGTATCCTGTACATTAGTCAACCCAATGCCATGTAGAGAGTTAGCCAGCATCTCCCAGCCAAACCGGAAATAACTTTGGGAGTTTAACAGCAGTGAGAAGGGAATCTGGAGGGGTTAAGTTCAACAAAGTCCAAGGGGAAGTAATGTGTTTTGGTACTTGTCATAAGGAATATTTAGCATCGGTTGTGCCATATTGAGATTCACTGTGTGTATTAAACGTGCTCATATTATTCAAAATCTGAAATGAATGTCATAGAGTCATAGAATCATAGAGATCCATAGCACAGAAACAGACCCTTTGGTCCAACTCATCCTTACTGACCAGATATCCGAAACCAACCTCGTCCCTCCTGCCAGCACCTGGCCCATATCCCTCTAAATGCTTCCAATTCATTTATTCATCCAGATGTCTTTTAAATGTTGCAATTGTACCAGCCTCCGCCACTTCCTCTGGCAGCTCATTCCGTACAAGTATCACCCTCTGTGTGAAAAAGTTGCCCCTTAGGTCCCTTTTATATCTTTCACCACTTATCCTAAAACTATGCCTTCTAGCTATGGACTCCCCCATCCCAGGAAAAAGAATTTGTCTATTTATCGTACACATGCCCCTCATGATTTTATAAACCTCTATAAAGTCACCCATCAACCTCCGACACGCCAGGGAAACAGCCCCAGCCTATTCAACCTCTCCAGATAGCTCAAATCCTCCAATCCTGGGAACATTCTTGTAAATCTTTTCTGAACCCTATCAAGATTCACAACATCTTTCCGATAGGAAGGAGACCAGAATTGCATGCAATATTCCAACAATGGCCTAACTAATTTTCTGTTCCGCTGCAACATGATCTCCCAACTCCTATACCCAATACTTTGACCAATAAAGAAAAGCATACCAAACGTCTTCTTCACAATCTGTTGATTGTATTCTTCATTAGTGTGGTTCATAAAGATAAGCCCAGATCTTCGACTGTAAGTACGCGATTTCAGTTGTAACCAACAAGGCTGAACTACCCTCACATGATTGGAAACACTGTATTGGTCAGGGGGTAATGTTCACAGATGAAGAAGTCTGTATGGAAAGGTTCAGATACTATTTTTCTGAGCCCTGGTTGAACTGCTAAGAAAAGAACAAAGGAGGTTGCTTATAAATGTGTATTAGACCTTAATAAAGACCAGTCCTGAGAAACTGTAATGGAATTGTGCAGCAGGAGGGCAAGTGTGGAATGGAATAGTGAAGATTGAATTATTAACTTGCAAGTAGATCTATGAGTTAGTTATATGGAAGAAGGACACAATTTTAATAACTGTGTAGCTCTTGTTTAAATTAAATGCTTTAATGGAATATTAATAACTTCAACATGTAACGAAGGACGACAGGAAAAAATGATCAATAAATATTTATGTGAAATCCTGTTGGGAGCACAGCGATTACCTTCTGATATATAGCTAGCTTCTAATGCAATAAGATGTTTGTTGTCACAGCTTCTGTGTTCCATGATATAGGGTCAGAATCATCAGGTCACCATGGAGATTTAACATGCAAAGCTGAAATATAAGGGCTAAATCCACCAGCTGCTGGAGAAATTGTGGGCACTCAACCTGTGACTTTCCATCCATTCATGTTAAATGCGGAAAAGTGACAGATTAAAGGTCTGTCAGTTCTCAATCAAACTCTCTGTGAATGTCAATCCTTGATTGATAATGAAATCAAGTCTTCTATTCCAGAAACAAGTGGCTGATCCAGGCACTATCCACCACTGTCATTTAAATGTACTACAGTGGTGAAAGGGCAGGCTGTTGGGTCCCTTTCTAATGGCTGGTGGGGTGGGACAGAGGAAGATGTCCAAGGATATTATCCGAAGATAAGACAGACCCCCTACCATATTTCCAAATGCAGACTATCACCGGGTTGCAAACAGGTTCTGTTCTGGAGTCCTTTTGCAAATCAGAGCACAAGACAAGATAATGGACAGCAACTGTTTGTAAGTACAGGAAATGCTCATCTGTTCATCCTCTAAATTTTAAACCACCGATGGGATCGTGTTTGTAAGTACGAGAGTTCATAAGTCAGATGTTTGTAAATCGGGGACCCCATATATTGGTGGCATATTAGAATGAAATCCAACTGGTGTATTTTTCTTCAATATTACGGCAATTATAATTTTTGTTCATAATGATTTGCGGTATTAAAGATTACCTTTTGGTCAATGAAGTAAATTAAGCAGCATTAATTGCAAGTAAAAAATAAAGCTATGTCTGATACTACTTCTGTACATTGTTCTCAGGATGATCCTTCGTAAGTAAGTATAGTTAAAAAGACACCATGTTCCAGTAAATGTTTCTATTAAATTAATTATTTTTCACAGTACAGGAAGTAGTACATTGTGAAAAAAATTCTATTGTTGATTATTGCACTGCACACTTTGGACATTAAATAAATATAACTTGTAACAAATTGTCATGGAAACAAGGTATATGGCAACATCATTTTGCAAACATGATGGCAGGAGAATATCATTTATTCTCATTATAAAGATATTTGTACTGTAAATTGACCAGAACCACTTGTAAGATGACTGGAACTCCCCTGTTCACCTGTCATACTGACAATGAAGAATCTGGAGCTATCTCCAGACTGGGACCTTATTTAAATTCAATCCGGCAATTTGTGCGTAAAAAAAATGATCCTCCCAATACATCCCGCCAGTGTCAGGCTAGTGCAATCACAATCACCTAGTTGGTGGTTAAGGAATTCATTGGGGTGAGAAGTTGGCAATCATTGGAAGGGTTGGACCAGTTCACAGAAGGTTGGTTTAGATTTACTGGGTCTAGAGGTCATAATCCTGTTCTCCTTGAGCCTACAAATAATGGAACATTTGACCTCCTTGTGACTTGCTTTGTTCCTTACCATCTGAAACAGACATATTCTAATGCTGCTGAATGGTAAGGGTCTGTTAAAAGGATGGCATCTGGATTGTTGATGTGAATTGAGCAATGAGTTGTAATACACCAATGAGAGGCTCTTACTGCATGCTAATGCCAAATTTCCCCAGTTTGAATTGACCTCATTACATTTTATGTTTTGGGTTTTTGCCTTGGTATTTCTGCAGAATCTTCCAAGCTGCAAAATGACATGGACCTTGTTCAGAAAGTTTGGAAACTTCTGTGAGGTGCAAGCCAGGAGCTTCTTGACATCGAAAGCAAAAAGTCTCTGTTTTCGCAGTGAGCGGCAGGATACCTATTTTCAATTAATCAGAATGCGTTAAGATCTCATTATTTAATTTCTCTTTATTTATATGTGGTTTCCTGTTCTGCCACCTACTGATGAGAAACCAATTGGCACCATTTGCCGATGTGCAAGTCGGTATGGGTACCTGGACACTTCAACTTGCCATTTGTTCCTTCATAGTTCCATCTTGGGCACCCGGGACTAACATAACAGATGATACTCCGTTGGCAAACACCACACACAGCTACCCCACTGCCTCCCAACTCCATCCACAGAGAGAGGCATCTGACCCATTTCAGCCTCAATGTAGCACAATGACACATCTCTGATTCATTGATACTCCGGTCCTGTATTTCAAAACTGCACTTTGAAGTGCATGGACACTTCTCCTTGGAATACTGTTGCCACGACACTTTGTGTGTAGGGATGGCTGTGGATTGAACAAGGCTGCATCTCTGAAATCCTTGCTTACTCTCTCAGTGCTCACTCATTTTGTGCCGAATTCAATGCTCAAAACATCCCTGCCTTCCTTTTTATGCTTTGTCCCTCAGCTGGTATTTCAAGGATCACAGTACTTCTGTCTTGATTTGCATATTAGCACATATACAAAGACAATTTGACCATTAGACATAGGAGCAGAAAGTGGACAATTCAGCTTATTGAGTCTGCTCCACATTCAATCATGGCTGATAGGTTTCTCAATCCTATTCTCCCACTTTCTCCCTATAACCCTTGATCCCCTTGGCTATCAAGAATCCCCCTATCTCAGTCTTAAATATATTCAATGATCTGACTGCCACAGCCTGGTGGCAGTAAATTACGTAGATTCATCACTCTCTGGCTGAAGAAGTTTCTCCTTATCTCTGTTCTAAAAGGTTTTCCATTGACTGTTAGGTTATGCTCTCAGGTTCTAGTCTCTCCTATCAATGAAGATATCTTCCCAACATCAACTCTGCCCAGGCTATTCAGTATTCTGTAAGTTTCAATTTGATCCCCCCCTCATCCTTGTAAACTCCATTGAGTATAGACCTAGAGTCCTCAAATGTTAAGCTTTTTGTTCCTGGGACCATTCTCGTGAACCTTCTCTGAACATGCTCCAGAGCCAGAACATCCTTCCTGAGAAATGGGGCCCAAAACTGCACACAATACTCCAAATGCAGTCTAGCAAGAATCTTATAGAGCCTCAGAAGTACATCCCTGTTTTTATATTGAAGTCCTCTCAAAATAAAACCAACATTGTATTCCTAACTACTGGCTCAAACTACTAGTTTACCTTGTGAGAATTCTGGACTAGAATTCCCAAGTCTCTTTGCACTTCAGACTTCTGAATCTTCTCCCCATTTAGAAAATAGTCTATGTTTCTATTCTTCCTACCAAAGTGCATGACCTCACACTTTCCCACACTGTACTCCATCTGCCACTTCTTTGCCCACATTCCTGACCTGTCAAATCCTTCTGCAGCTTCCCCGGCTTCTCAGTGCTACCTGTCCCTCCACCTATCTTTGTATCATCTGCGAACTCAGCTGGAATGCCCTTAGTTCATTCATCTAGATGATTAATGTAGAAAGTGAAAGGTTGTGGTCCCAATACTGAGCCTTGCAAAACACTGCTTGTCACCAGCTGCCGTTCTGAGAAGGACCCTTTTATCCCTATTCGTTGCTTTCAGCCAGACAGCCAAGCTTCTAGCCATGCCTCTTGCCTCTAATACCATGGGATCTTATCTTACCAAGCAGCTTCCTGCGCATCACTTTGTTGAAAGCCTGCTTGAAGTCCAGGTAGATAACATCCAATGGCTCTCCTTGGTCTAACCTGCCTGTTACTTCCTCAAAGAAACTTGACATGCTTGTCAGCAGTGATCAGTCAAGGTTAGAAATGTTGTACATTACGGTGTGACTCTAATCTCACATCTACACCATGTGTCAGCCATTTATGTGGCAGATATATTGCATGTGTATCATTTAAATGCCCATTGTTCCAAAGCCAGTCAGTCAAGGAAGACAGTATAGGAAACCCATTGGGAAGCTGTACAGATCAGTTAAGATCTGGTTAATTATTATCTGAGACCGTCGTTGAGGCGTTTCATAGGAGTGGACTATAGTCATTCCAGGGGGTTTGTCTGCTACAAGTTAATGGGGGGGCGTGTTGTTATCAAGGGCTGCTGCTGTGGAAGTCATGCTGGGGGGAGCTCCCTCGCAGAGATTGGAGGCAATGTGCTGGAACGTAGTGGAGATATAAATTGTGAAAGGACTCTATTCAATATTTAATGGGAGCATGTGAAAGAGTTTAGATGGTTAAAAAGGAAATATGGGAGGGGCAGTTCATTGATAGCCAGCAACACCCTGTCTTCGATGAGGGAGAGGTGCAGTGGACTATCTGGTATGTTGACTTAGTAATCTGGGGCTCATGGGGTAGAGGATGAAGATGAACATCTGGATAGACATGTTGTTGGGAATGTGGGGAAGTGCAAATGTCAATGAGGTTGAGAGGGAGGCCTATCAAAAAGGTCTGCAAGCAAGCAATCATTCTTTCATTCCATCGTGCTGTAAATATCAAGTGCATAACAGAGTTGAAACGGCTGTCAACACACCAAGTGGGCAGGCTAAGTGTTTCGTTCTGTGAAGAAGGGGATTCAATTTGGCTTCAAAAGACAGCAGACATCTACATAATATAGACTTTGACTGCTATATACCATGTGAAATTTAAGTACTAACCTCACACGTGGAGTCCAAATCCTGGTTGTAAACTCTTTTGATCACATCCTGGATCAATGCCAGTAATGGCAGTGATGCACAAGTGATGTATTATAGGCTGGAATGATTCATCCGAGTTGCCTAAGTGGTTAGCACCTATAGGTTCCCTTGGTTCTGTACTGCCTTGTCGATGGAGTGATGCCAAGTGTTGGATATATGGTATTGGAAGTATGCAGCATTCACAGATTATGATGTTGGTTAACATCTAATGCAGGTGTAATGTATTGCCTGCCAGTTTTACCCTGACTGTTCTAGATACAACTGCCCTCTTGTAAACACAGTTCGACATGAATTCAGCAACATGAGGGCCAGCCCCATTAGTGCAACTTAAAGTCATTCGTGGAACTTGCAGGTTTATTGTGATGGCACCTCCCTGTCCATTTGTGGAGAAGGGTGGGAAGTTGATCTGCCACATTCCCCTCATGCCCAGCAGGTGCTGTACTTCCACCTTGCCCAGACAGGTGGAGAGCTGGTGCAAACGGAAATTCGATTTTCACTGCATGACCTGCTCAACCTAGGTTTCCAAGGCTGACCCCATCCTTTCCAGAGCCAAGCAGTGGCATGCTATAGCCATGACAGCAAACAGAACTTGGGTACTTTCCTCTAGTCTGGATATGACCTTTGGCATTCTTGCCACATGATCTCCTGCCTGTCTCTGAATCTCCAGCAGGTCTCAAATGACTGCCTAGTGATCACTAACTAGTGCCAGGTTTCCAGCACTCCTCTGAGTTTGAGAGTCTTCATCACTCATCCTCCATCAGTTGTGGGCATGTGTCTGTTTTGGGGTTACAACCATCCTAGGTCAGAAAGTTGACCAACTAAGGTGAAGGTGCAAATGAGAGGAGTAGGTAAAGACCATTTCTGTACATTTGCTAAGGACTTTGAGGCATCATCCTGAGAGATGGAGCTAGACTTGGAGATAGAGCCTGGGGTAAAACTACCTCTTCTTTTTGCTACCAAAATCTGCAGTTGTGAGCAAAAAAAAACAAATAGCTAGGCTATCCCTATTTTCTCAATGCTTCAGCTGTTAGTACTGACCATTTCTCAAAAGCGGGTTGGAGGAATCCTCAGTGGACTGCAATGAAACTCTGGTCTCTCCATTCTTGCAGGCTCTGAGCTGTTCCTTCTTTGTGTGTCAAGGGATTCTTATATCATAGAATCATAGAATAGCTACAAGTAGAACCAGGCCATTTGGCCCATTGAGTCCACATCACTTCTCCAAAGAGCATCCCACCTATATCTGCAACCCTGCATTTGTCATGTCTAATCCACCTAGCCTGCACATCCATGGACATTATAGACAATCTAGCATGGCGAATCTACCTAATCTGCACATCTTTACACATCCCTGCAGGGATCACTCCTCTTCTATTTTCAGCTCTCTCCAATTGTGAACATTATTGTCCTGCAGACAGATGGATAGAATGGCTGATTGTCAGCTCAAGCATTACATGACCTGCATTTACAAGCAGTCATAACGGTGAAAGCTGCTGATGCCTCCCTGGGACATTTATGATATCCACACAGTCCTGAAACTGCAGAAAATGAAGTGGCTCCCATACATTCAATGAACACATTCCATTTTAGATTAGATTAGATTACTTACAGTGTGGAAACAGGCCCTTCGGCCCAACAAGTCCACACCGACCCGCCGAAGCGCCACCCACCCATACCCCTACATTTACCCCATACCTAACACTACGGGCAATTTAGCATGGCCAATTCACCTGACCCGCACATCTTTGTGACTGTGGGAGGAAACCGGAGCACCCGAAGGAAACCCACGCAGACACGGGGAGAACGTGCAAACTCCACACAGTCAGTCACCTGAGGCGGGAATTGAACCCAGGTCCCTGGCGCTGTGAGGCAGCAGTGCTAACCACTGTGCCCCTTGTTGCTGGGGTCTGCAACCCAAGATCCTATCTGATAGCTCTCTGAACTCAATCACTTACAATGCTTGATGCCCTTATCAGTGTCACTTTGCAGAGAGTACACAATGTCATTTGCTTTTCATTCCTCCTATTTCTGCACTGCACACAATTTCTTGAATAGGCCCTCTTGGCACTGACCCTCAGTGAGACTACCTTCTAGGTCACTTTGCTAAGTCGTGAGGACCTTCTGGTACCATCGCTGGGAATCAGGACCTCCTGCCTTTCATAGTCGGGCTGGTGGAGAAGCTACATTGAATTATCACTGAACTGTGGACCACTCATTTTCTGCTTTAAAACATGCTGATGATAGCAGTAGTGGGTGGGTGACTAACTTTCAGGACTCCAGATGACGGACTCATGAATGCTTTTTACTTAAATGTTTCTGACTTGCAGAGAATAAGTGCCTACTTGACCATTTAAACATGATGTGTAGATTGTTGCATAACACTTCCCCACATTAAAAGACTCATTGAGCAAGGAGCATCATCTTTCTGAGTGACTACCACCCACACAGTGATGAGCTGTTGCCTATCTCCTGCGTGTTTCCCCACAATTCTGTCCATGCATAACTAATTGACCTATCATCATATGGTTGCATTTGACCAGTCATCATGCTCTCAAGCAGAATTCATTGCCTTATCAGTTTGTTGATGTCATTACCCATCACCATCTATTTGTTTTACAGAATGTGTTACAACACAATGTGCTTGGGTGATATGCCTGCTGTGAAATATGGGGCACGTGGTTGACAGCAGGGCTAATTGTACAGGCATGAGCTGAAATGTATAGATATGAAGTTTGACTCACAGTTGATATAGGCAAAAATGAGGACTGCAGCTGCTGGAGATCAGAGTCAAGGTTGAGTGGTACTGGACAAGCACAGCAGGTCAGGCAGCATCTGAGGAGCAAGAAAATCAACATTTTGGGCAAAAGCCCTTCCTCAGGAATGAGGCAGGAAGCCTCCAGGGTGGAAAGATAAATGGGAGGAGGGTGGGGCTGGGGAGAATGTATCTAAGAGTGCAATAGGTGGATGAAGGTGGGGGATGAAGACGACAAGTCTGAGAGGAGGGTGGAGTGGATAGGTGGGAAGGAAGTTTGGAAGGTAGGACAGGTCATAAGGATGGTGTTGAGCTGACAGGTCGGAACTGAGGTAAGGTAGGGTGAGGGAAAATGAGGAAACTGGTGACGTCCACTTTGATGCCCTGGGGTTGAAGAGTTGATGTAGATTACTGGTAAGGGAGTGAAGGGACAATGGTGAATGGAGAAATGTGTGGATCTGGTGACATGGCTGGCAGAATTTGGCATGTAAGGAAGCACCCACTGAACTTTGCTACTCATGTGAGGTTATTCGACAGTGTGCAGCTCTGAATCCTGGTCCTCAATGATGAACTTGGTGTCACTGACTGTCAGAACCAGCTACGATCAATATCTCTGCTGTCTGTTTAAAGAGAAGCTTGCTATTCGAGCGGACCTCCTGCATAATATCTTTAACCTGATGTCTGAAAACCTGGGACACACACTCTCCAATTTCTGTTCCATTTTTCAGGACTTCAGATCACTGTAAACCATAGTATGAGCTGCTGTTCCAGCCAGAGTGTAACTTTCCCTTTAAAAAGTACAGAGTATTTTTAGATAGTGCAGGTTAGCTTTAACTGGTACATTAAGCCTCACATAAACTTAGGACCACTGCAGAGGTTTGGAGCTCACGATCAGTGTGTTGAGTGCTGGGTCACATACCACAATCATGAAAAGCATAAGGCAGTATGAGGTTTGTATACTACCTGCATGAGTGTGTCATAATCATGCATTGTAATTCCCATGACAGACTCAAGGGTTATGGAAATCAAGACCTTTTTTGAGTTTTTTAAAAAAAAAATTGTAATGATTTTCCTCCCATAGTTGAAACAAATATTCCAAATGCATCAGGGATTATTTGCTTGTGATCTACATATTTTACTGGGGATAGGATGTTTTTGAGAATATCGAGTAGCTACATTTACCAGAGCTCATTTCTCAAACCAGTATTTTCAGACTTTCTTAGTGATAAATCAGAAAAAAGCCACAAGACAGGCCACACTCTCTCATAATTAGGGGAAGTGATTTATTGCTGCAAGTCGTTTGCTGTTATTTCGATCCTCTCAGAAGGTACCATTCTCACTGCCTTCAGAAATTGTTTGTAATACAAATATACACAGTAAAATTCTAATCAGTGAAGACTGACAATTGGAAAAGATGGAAGTAATGGTCCCAAAATTCCTTTGGTTTATTCTGCCAGTAGAATAGGTGGCTTGTGACTCCGACCTTTGACCTTAGAATACCAACACAGATTGAATACATTCCTGGAGATCATTCACATGACTCCCTGCCTCCACTATTCCTGTCCTCACAATCATACCATTTGTCATCCAAAGTCTCTATCCTCATGACTCACTACTTTTGCACACCAATGGGAAAGTAAAAAGGATGTGCATTAGTGGTAGGTGCTGCTGTAGTGGTAACATCACACCGGGTTAGTATACACAGATTAGTATTGGGGTTGGATCTCAACATGGAGGTGGCTAACATTTGAGTTCAACTTTTAAAAATCTGGAATAATAAAAGTGGCAATCATTATAATGCCCAACAGTGAAGGAAATCTACTGCCCTTACTTGCTCTGGTCTACATGTAACATCAGACCCACAGCAACATGGCTGACTCTTCAGTGTATACTGGACTATTAGAGATGGGTAACAATTGCTGGCTTAGTCAATGATGCTCTCATTCCATGAACAAATAAACAAAAATAATAACTGGGTGGATGATACTTGTTGGTAGGTCAAACAACTTGTACTTCCCATCTCCAATATTTCTATAACTTGATCATTTTAACATTTATATTTTTATACAAGTTAAAAGAAAGTAGAATAAAGTGTACAAGAACAGACGTTGCTGGAAAAGCTCAGCATATGTGAAGAGAAATCAAAGTTAACCTTTCAGGTCCGGTGACCCTCCCTCAGAACTGATTTTTCTTTGATTTTTCTTCACAGATGCAGCCAGATCTGCTGAGATTTTCCAGCAACTTCTGATGTACGGCATCTGCAATTCTTTTGGTTTTTATAGAATACAGAGTACAATGGTTATGATTCTCCATTTTGGAATTACGACATGCTGGTGAGCATTTTAAAAGACACCATTTCTGCGATGGCCAGTTTTCTCATACAATTAATGCTTTTCCTCTCATTTTGAGTGCAAACGAGTTGAAACGCAAAAGTAAGAGAAAATTGTGCGTGACTGGTAGTCAGGAAGGTGTTGCCCTCACTGCAACCTTTCAGAGTCAAAGATTCAGGTTCTTTAGTTAGAACGAAAAGAACAAAGAACAAAGAAAACTTACAGCCCAGGAACAGGTCTTTCGGCCCTCCAAGCCTGAGCCGATCCAAATGTACTGTCAAAACTTGTCGGTCAATTCCTTAGCATTCGTAACCCTCTGCCCTCCACCTACTCATGTATCTGTTCAGATGCATCTTAAATGAATCTACCATGCCTGTTTCTACCACCTCTGCTGGCAACGCATTCCAGATTCCCACCACCCTCTGTGTGAAGTACTTGCCGCCCGTATCCCCCTTAAACTTTCCACCTCTCACCTTGAAAGCATGACCTCTTGTTATTGAATCCTTCACCCTGGGAAAAAAGCTTGTCTCTATCCACCCTGTCTATACCCTTCATGATTTTGTAAACCTCAATCAGGTCCCCCCTCAATCTCCTTTTTTCTAATGAAAATGAACCTAACCTACTCAACCTCTCTTCATAGCTAACACCTTCCATACCAGACAGTATCCTCGTAAACCTTCTCTGCACCCTCTCCAAAGCATCCACATCCTTTTGGTAATGTGATGACCAGAACTGTACACAGTATTCTAAATGTGGCTGAAGCAATGTCCTATACAATTTTAACATGACTTGCCAGCTCTTATACTCAACACCCCATCCAATGAAGGCAAGCATACTATATGCCTTCTTGATCACTCTTTCCACCTGTGCAGCAACCTTCAGGGTACAATGGATCTGCACTTCCAGATCTCTCTGCCCATCAACTTGTCCCAAGGCTCTTTCCTTCATTGTATAATTCATTCTAGAATTAGTTTTACCTAAATGCATCACCTCACATTTGTCTGGATTGAAATCCATCTACCACTTTTCCGTCCAACCTCTCCAGTCTATTGATATCCTCCTGTATTCTCTGACAGTCCCTTATGCTTTCTGCCACTCCACCAATCTTCGTGTCATCTGCAAACTTGCTGATCATACCAACAATGCCCTATTCCAGATTATTTATGCATATTACAAACAGCAGTGGCCCCAACACTGACCCCTGCGGAACACCACTGGTCACCTTTCTCCTTTTCGAGAAACTCCCTTCAACTACTACTCTCTTTCTCCTGTTGCTCAACCAGTTCTTTATCCACCTAGCTAGAACACCCTGCACACCATGTGAATTCACTTTCTCCTTTAGCCTATCATGTGGAATCTTATCAAACACCTTACTAAAGTCCATGTATATGACATCAACTGCCCTTCCCTCATCTATTAACTTGGTCACTTCCTCGAAGAACGCTATAAGGTTGGTAAGGCATGATCTCCCCTGCACAAAACCATGTTGCCTATCACTGATAAGCCCAATCTTTTCTAAACATAAATAGTTCTTATCCCTCAGTAACTTCTCCAGCAACTTCCCCACCACCGACGTCAGGCTCACTGGTATGTAGTTATACGGAATATCCCTACTACCCTTCTTGTACAGGGGGACAACATGAGCAACCCTCCAGTCCTCCGGCACCTCACCTGTATTTAAGGATGCCACAAAGATATCTGTCAGGGCCCCAGCTATTTCCTCTCTCGCCTTCCTCAGCAACCTGGAATAGATCCCATCCGGTCCTAGGGATTTGTCCACCTTAATAACTTCTAGCCTACCCAACACATCTTCCCTACTTATGTTAATGTGATCCAGACTAATCATACTTCTATCTCTAATCTCATGATTCATGTTCCTCTCCTCAGTGAACACTGATGCAAAATAATCATTCAGAATCTCACCCATTCTCTCAGGTTCAACACACAACCTTCCTTCATTATCCTTTAGTGGACCAATCCTTACCCTAGTTACTGGCTTGCTTCTTATATAAGAATAAAATGCTTGGGATTGTCCTTAATTCTGCTTGCTCAAGCTATTTCATGACCCCTTTTAACCTGCTTGATTCATCATTTAAGACTTGTCTTGTTCTTCCAATATTCCTCCAGGGCCTGTTCTGTTCTTAGCTGCCTGGACCTTACGCATGCTTCCCTTTTCCTCTTAGCGAGTTGTACAATTTCTCCTGTCAGCCACAGTTCACGAGTCTTGCCCTTCCTATCCTTTGCCTTCAACAGGACATGCCTATCCTGCACTATCTTTAACCTATCTTTGAAAGCCTCCATTCAAATAGTTGTGTCCAATCCACATTTCTGAGCTTCTGCCTAATTTTGATATAATTGGCCTTGGCCCAGTTTAGTACTCTTCTCTTAGAACCACGCTTATCTTTATCTATGAGTATTCTAAAACTTACAGAATTGTGGTCACTTTTCCCAAAGAAATCCCCCACCGCAACTTCTACCACCTGTTCTGGCTCATTCCCCAGTATCAGGTCCAATATGGCCCCTTCCCTCGTCAGGCTATTGACATACAGTTCTAGAAAACACTCCTGGACGCTTCTTACAAATTCTACACCATCCAGATCTCTGACGCTAAGAGTATCACAGTCAATGTTGGGAAAATTAAAATCTCCCATCACCACTACCCTATTGCCTCTACTTCTTTCCATAATCTGTTTACCTATTTAAAGGCCACCCAGGTCACCCTTTACTTAAAGCAACTCAGAAACAACAGAGGACCCTGTTGTTGTCCCTCCTACCATGCTGCCATTATCTCATTGAGTCATACATCATGCAAACAGACCCCTCAGTCCAAGTAGTGCTTGCTGACCATAATCCCAAACTAAACTCATCCTGCACTTGGTCCATATCCGTCTAAACATTTCTTATTCATGTACTTAATTAGATGTTGTACTTTTTAATGTATTATTTTTAAATGTTGTAACTGATCCTGTATCCTCCACTTCCTCTTGAGTTTTTTTTTCACACTTGAACCAATCTCTGTATAAAATTATTGCCCCTCATGTCTTTTTAAAATCTTCTCTCATCTCAAAAATATGCTCCCACATCTTGAGATTCCTACCCAACCCCAATAGAGTAAAGACCATTCACCTTATCTATGCACCTCATGATTTTACATACTTCTATAAGGTCACCCCTCAACCTCCTACGTCCCAGCCTTCAAGCTTCTCCTTATAACTCATATCCTCTATTCCCATCACCATCCTGGTAAAACAATTCTGAACCCTCTCTAATTTAATAATATCCTTCCTATAGCAGGGTGACCAGAAGTGCACACAGTACGCCAGAAGAGGCCTCTCCAATGTTACTTACAACATCAGCATAATATCCCAAATCCTATGGTCAAAGGTCTGATCAATGGAAGCAAGCATGCTAAATGCCTTTTTAACCACCCTGTATGTGACACAAACTTAATCAAATTATGTACCTGAACCCCTAAGTCTCTCTGTTCTACAACACTACCCAACAGTCCTACTTTTAATTGTATAAGTCCTGCCCTTGTTTGTTTTGCCAAAATGCACTACCTCACATTTATCCAAATTAAAATTCATCTGCCATTTCTCAGCCCATTAAGCCAATTGATCAAGATCTCCTTGCAGTCTTAGATAACCTTCTCCACTATACCACCAATTTTGGCATCATCCACAAACTTACTAACCATGTCTTATATCTTCTCATCTAAATCATTTATATAAATAACAAACAAAAGTGGACCCCACTTTTGAAGCATCACTGGTCACAAACCTGCAGTCCAAACAACAACCCTCCACCATTGCTCTGTCTCCTATCGTTAAACCAATTTTGTTTTCAGTTGGCAAGATCATCCTGAATCCTTTGTGATCTAACTCCTTGACTGTATTTTTTAAGTTGTCCATTATCCATGGGTCCATCCTCTTCATTGAATTTGATATTGTGAGGTAGATTTTTTTTGCTTGTTTGTAAAAAGGGAAAAGGGAGACATCTACAATATGAACTCAAAGATTGACGCCTGAGCTTATCTCTCAATCCTCGCTTAATTGTTTCCATGAAATAAGGCACGTATTAATCACTGACAGTTTCTTTTTCCTGGTTTGTTTCTGCCGTGTGGAAGGTCTGGCAGCATCTGTGGGAAGAAGGTAAAGTTAACATTTTGAGTCCAGTTACTCTTCAACAGAAGTGTTAGCAGCTAGTAAAAAATGGTTCTGTCCAAATATTTTTCACCAAGATACCACTTTTTTGTAATTGTTAACAATTCGAAAGGAGAATCACCAGATGTGAAACGTTTAATATGCCCTTTTCCCACAGCGATTTCTGGTTTTGTTTCAGATCTCCATCATCCATAGTTCTTTGCTTTGTTCAAAATAGTGTCGATGGATATAATAGGAAACAAATTAGATGCAAATCGTTACACAAACACAGACTGAATGCACCATGAAGAGATAATGAAAAGAAATAAAAAGCAACCCGACAAAACAAACAAAACTTGCACAGGATTAAAACGGTTGCAGACATTATGATACAAAATTGTAGAACTGAATTTTGAGTTCAGACAGCCCAGAAAGAGTGTTGACGCAAAATGTAACGTTCTTTTCCTCCATGAAGCTTCACTCAAACACTGTAGCAGGCCATAAATAGAAAGGCCAGTGTGGGAGCAAGATGGAGAATAAAAATGACAAGCAACTGATAGTTCAGTGTCGTGCTTATAAACTATATTAATCACTGAGACTACATTTGGTCTCCACATGTAGAGGAGTCCACATTATGAGCTGCAAATACAGAATACTACATTGAAATAAGCAAAATTAACTGACTAATTCAATTGGAATGACAGTTTGAGGCCTTGGATGTTGAACAGGAAGGAAATGAAAGGATAGGAAGGTCCTGCAGGGAAGGGAGGGGTGCATGAGGAGTAGATTAAACTATCACACAGGGAACGGTTCCTATGGAATGCTGAAAGATGAAGCCATAGTGTATTTGATGGTTACAAAATATTGCAGCTCAGGGTCACAGGATATTCTATTGAATACGGAGACTGCACTGGTTTCACTGCACTGCAGTATTTTCCTTTTGTTGAAATATTTTCTTGTTTATTTGAGAATTCTACTTACTGCACTTGACAGGTTTGGGAAAGAAAATAAAGAGAGTAAATGGAGTTGATGTATTTTATTAAGCTGATAAACATCTAGAAGATTCAATATTTGGGATTTGATTAGAATGTAACAAGTGGAATATGTGATATGGAAAATTTACTTGTTTTGTGGGTGAGTTGTGGTCCCTTCAAACATTATGCCTTCAAACATTAGAAGTTAATTTCAGTTGAGCAAATTCTTTTCTTAACTGTACAATAAATGAGAAAAAGGATCCAATTTGCTTGTTGTCTGAGGGATCATGTCTAAGACAAAATGTGAGGAGTGGAATTAATAATAATTAGGAATAATTCTTTGCAAATCTCAGTCAAGTTCATCCAAGACTCCAAAATTCAGAAAACTGTGGTCTGAATTTTACAGGGATTCATGTTGCTCGCCCCCATACCTGACCAAACCCAGAAAGAATGTCAGTGCCCCACCAACTGATTTTCAACAGCTGTAGTGCATTCTGGTTAGGCTGGAACATTTAGGCTTCCACCCTCAATGGCAAAAGGTCCTCAACTTGAGAGCTACTGGCCAGTTTGGTTGACTGGCCCCTCTAGCATGCTTGGCAACAACCACCCATTGTTCCCAGGATTAGAGCATTCATTCTAGCTGGGGCTTCCACAGGGGGGAGGATTGGGAATGTAGGGAAGGAGGCAGCTGCAGGGAGGGGATGGATTTGAAGTTTTGTCTGTCAGGAACAAATAATGATGATGGGAGTAACTTTGGTAGTGGGCAAAATTCAAAGTGAGCACCGGCTCCCTGCTCCATCAAGTATGTCTCCCTTCCTTCTCACCTTTTCAAGGAAACAACTTCAGAGAAACCTCATCTGATTTCTGCCCTCTTGCCAACTGTATTCTTAAACAAACAGCAGATTATTTGATTAAATTAGCTTACTAACAAGCAAATGCTGCCAACCTCAGCCGATTTGTTCAGATGCATTTGGAAAATGATTCCCAGTGCCTGCACCTGCCACTTTACAAACCTTTTAGATGTCTAGGTTAACTTTAAGTGGTGCAGGCTTTAATACTGCAATTAATTTGGGGCCTCATATATACCAATGATCATGACTACACTCATGTTAATGAGAAAGTTACAGAGATGTATTATGTTACCTGTCTTCAGTGATAGAGTCATAGAGATGTACATCAGAGAAACAGATCCTTCGGTCCAACTTGTCCATTTGACCTGAAAACCTAAATTAATCTAGTCCCAATTTCTAGTACTTGGCCCATATTCCTTTAAACCCTTCTTATTAATATACCCATTCAGATATCATTTCAATGTTGTAATTGTATTAGTCTCCACCACTTCCTCTGACAGCTCATTCCATACATGCACCCACCCTCTGCATGAAAAAAGCTACACCTTTGGTCCTATTTGAATCTTTCTCCTCTCATCCTAAACCTATGCCCTCTAATTATGGGCTCCCACACCCCAGGGAAAAGATCTTCTCTATTTACCCTAACCATGCCCGTCATGATTTCATAAACCTCTATATGGTCGCCCATCAGCCTTTCACACTCCAGGGAAAACAGCCTCAGCCTATTCAGTCTCTCTCTATAGCACAAACCAAACCCTCCAACCCTGGCAACATGCTTGTAACTCTTTTCTGAACCCTTCCAAGTTTCACAACACCCTTCCTATCGTTGGAGAACAGTTGTATAATAAGCATACACTGCCGTTCTCAGAATTACTTGCAGAGAAACAAATTTTAGATTGAAGAGTTTACTGTATCATGATATCCACTGAGCAAGTCATAGAGTCATAGAGTCTTAGATATGTACAGCATGGAAAGAGACCCTTCGGTCCAACCCATCCATGCTGACTAGATATTTCAACCCAATCTAGTCCCACCTGCCAACACCCCTCCAAGCCCTTCCTATTCATATACCCATCCAAATGCCTCTTGAATGTTGCAATTGTACTAGCCTCCATCACTTCCTCTGGCAGCTTATTCCATACATGTACCACTCTCTGTGTGAAAAAGTTGCCCCTTTGGTCTCTTTTATATCTTTCCCCTCTCACCCTAAACCTATGCCCTCTAGTACTGGACTCCTTGACCCCAGGGAAAAGACCTTGTCTATTTATCCTATCCATGCCCCTCATAATTTTGTAAACCTCAATAAGGTCACCCCTCAGCCTCTGACATTCAAGGGAAAACAGCTCTAGCCTGTTCAGCTTCTCCCTTTCGCACAAATCCTCCAACTCTGGCAACATACTTGTAAATCTTTTCTGAACCCTTTCAAATTTCACAACATCTTTCCGATAGGAAGGAGACCAGAATTGCATGCAATATTCAAGCAGTGGCCTAACCAATGTTCTATACAGCTGCCAGGGTGGCACAGTGGTTAGCACTGCTGCCTCACAGCACCAGAGACCCAGGTTCAATTCCTGCCTTAGGTAACTCTTTGTTTGCACATTGTCCCTGTGCTTGCATGGGTTTCATCCCACAATCCAAAAATGTGCAGGTTAGGTGAATTGGCCTGGCTACATTGCCTGTAGTTTTAGGTGAAGAGGGGAATGGGTCTGGGTGGGTTGCGCTTCAGCAGATTGGTGTAGACTTGTTGGGCCTGTTTCCACACTGTAAAAAAAAGACCTCCCAACTCCTGTACTCAATACTCTGACCAATAAAGGAAAGCATACCAGACGCTTAACAGTTATAAAGAATTTCACAAATTCACTCTCCTCTGAGAGAAGAAATCCTCTTCATCTCTGCCTTGAGATGATGTCCTCTGGTCCTAAAGTCTCCAAAGTGGAAACAGTCTTTCTGCATTTCCCTTGTCAAGTCTCCCCCCCAAGACTTTTGTATGTTTCAATAAGATCACCTTTCATTCTTCCATATTCCAATCAGTGGAGGCTCAAACTATTGAGTCTCTCCTCGTAAAACAGTCGCATCACATTGTATAGCCTTTTATTTATTTCCCCCACCCCAGCACTCAGATGCATTTCCTACATTGTGGCAGTGAGTTTGAGATTCTGATCGCCTCTATGGTTTCACCATGATTCTGAGCAGACCAAATAGAAAGGTGTCATGGTAACTATGCTTGGCCTAAGCAATTATGCTGAGTGCTCTGGCTGGAAAAATTACTGAATATAAAATTGTAACACACGTGCATTTACTGAAGCAGGGTTAATACCCAAAATGTTGACTTCTCCACCTCCTAATGCTACCTCTGGAGTAGCACTGTCAGCTTCATTGAACTGGCGCTGAGTCTGTCAGGTTGTCCTTTTACTATTCCTTGTACTTGGTTGTGCTTAATAAAAACTGTTAATACTTACATATCTCAGTGCAGTTCCGATCATATTACATTTATCCATGCTTTGGAATAGCCCCAGAGAAAAGGCTAATTTCAATGACTGTTGTCAGACATAAAATTGATGATAATAAAGTAATCTAGAATGGAAAATGGATGACTGATTCACTATTACCCACGTTGAGCCCAGCTTTCAAATTAAAAGTTAATTCATGGGTGTCATAATTCTGAACATAAGTCCTGGAACTTGTATTGTCCCTTGATTTATTTTTAATATGAGGGCTTAATTTTACATTGAATAAAAGTATGTCTTTGTTCTAGGTCTTGGTGTTGAGCCACCATTACCTTCCTGAAATTTAATTAATTGGAAAATCTTGCCCTCAGGAAGTTTATAAGCTGACCAATGACAGCAATCTCTATGGTTGTTTCACAAATTCTATCACATGTTTTTGTGATGGGACAAGGAAGTTCATCTTTTGGGGCAATTATCAAGATGAAATATGGTGAGTTGGTGCACTCTAGCAAGGAGCTATTTGGCACAATCTTAAGAATCAGCAATAAACATCTATTTATGAAGCTATTGAGAAATAGTTCTGTTCATAACATAAATTTAATTGATTTCACAGGCTGATTGGCAATTGAAAAACATGAGGTTAGGCTGTTAAAATTTTTGGTTCACTAAATATGTGCCCATTAAATGTATATTTTCATATCCTGTGTTATTTCGTGCCTACTATGTGCTAAATGTAGGTTTTTAGCACATCAGCTGCAATCATATCAATGCAAAGAGTTATCAAAAGCTTATTTTTCCAAGCTATAATCGTTCATTGCAATCAACAGATTGTTCACATTTGAACAGCTCATTCTTCCAATAGCATCAATGGTAATTCTTTTGACAGTAAGTTTTCAATTACACAACAGTTAAAAAGTTGGAACGATATAATGGAAGCTGCCTTTTATATTCTATGGGTTCAAATGATCCACAATCTAGGAGGTTGCCATTGGTCTCAGACAGCAGACATAACATGGTCATAATGAATGAGCAGCCCTAATGTGAACCATCTGAGAAGGACCGAGTGCACCTCACACGAGTGATGAAGATCCATTTCAGTTCTTTTATTCGAACTGGAATCAATCTGTATGGAGGCAATTCAGTCCAAAAACCTAAAATTTGCAACAATGGTCTAATCCAAAAATTACATGTTCAAAATAATTGACTTTAATATTTGTTTGTGTGTGGAGAGCTTGATTTCCTTCAACGCACAGAATTCAAATTTTTGAAATCAAACCACTGAAAGCAAGAAAGATTACTCTCTATATCTGCTGGTGTGATGATAAGAAAAATACCTCTGATGGGAAACATGAGTAAATACTGACAGTCTCTATGATTTTTGCGCAAATTCTACCTGCATAGGCAGAAACAACTTGCCTACTATCCACATTTCCTATCAGAGAGCGTATAGTTGTATGGGTATAACAAAGGTAGCATTTCTGGGATTACATGGAAGCAATAGCAAAATGATACCAGATAACTAACACACCCCATCTTCCAACCCTAGAATACCATCATACTGACACTGTAGTATTGATAATAAAGTTAAACGTTGCCTTCAGATTCCGTACCCTTAAAACTAACAGTTGATTTTTTTTGCTGACATTAAAATATATTTTGAAATTGTCCTTGTTGCTCTCATGCTGCTGCCAGTTGTTAATCATTCAATATCATGGTGAAAAACCTGTAAAAGAGAAAATATTTATTCATATTTCCTGAAGTCATCATTGCATTTTAGATCTAGAGCTGGTGCTATGATTAAATATTAGAATAGTCTGGAACTATTTATCATTCTTAATCGACCCTGAGAACAGGCAGGATCATGGAAGATGATTACTCATGTTTCACCTGAATTACATGGCACTTGACATGACAGGAGTAGGCCATTCAGTCACTGGAGGCTGAAATCGATGACGTTTCCTCATCTGCAGAATGTCCAACTTCAAATATTAACAATGTATTAACGAACTAGGATGCTATCTAAATCACCCAAAATCACTAACTGGGTAGGTTTGAATTTGGGCAAAGTTAATATAGAGCATTGAATGCTCCTTTCAATGGTAATAGCAAACCCACTAATACAATAGGGTCCAAGGTTTTGTTTTGTTTCGAGTTTCATTTTAGATGATTCGGATACAAAACTCTGAAACAAATCAAAACCCGAAAAAGCCAAGCTGCACGAAAGAAATTGTTGAAAAGGCTTGCTCACAGCCAACCCACCTGGGAAATCTTCTGGCAAATTAATGCATTGGGTACACACCTAACAGATCAACACGGAAATCAGACCGTAAAGATAAAAATAAAGACTGCAAGGACTGGGACAGAAAATGCCTGACATGGATAACAAGCCAAGCAACATCGGTAAGTAGTAGAAAGATTAATGTTCTAGGTGTGGACATTCATCAGAACTCTGCTGTGTTTACAATAGGAACAGGAAGCAATCTCACACACACACAAAACATACAGATTACATATGAAGAAATAAAATGAAAACCTTCTGTTCAACTGAGAGGAATATAGGAACAGGAAAATACTATCAAGATTGTTTCCCTATTCAGTGAAATCATGGCTGTTCTCTGATTTTAAATAAAAGCAAAATACTGTGGATCCAGGGCATCTGAAATAAAAATAAAGCAACTTGACAGAGCTTGCAACATTTGTCGAGAGAGAAACACAATCAATGCTTCAAGTCCAATATTCTTCCAAAACAAGAGTTGTGATTACAAATCATATTTGATTTGAAATGTTGGGTGACGGGGGATACAAAGATGAAACATGAGTAATCATCTTCCGTGATCCTGCCTGTTCTCAGGGTCGATTAAGAAAGATAAATAGTTCCAGACTATTCTAATATTTAATCATAACAGGGGTTCAGGGGTGGGTCAGACTTTTATGTTTACAGTCTTCTTAGCTCATTAACTATGGATGCATGGGTAAAATGCCAAATCTTATGGGCAGGATGTTTCTGAAGTCCATCGGGACCCTTTTGGCTCCGAGACCTGGGTGTGATATTTGCAAGGTGCCTAAATAATGAACAACTTCTGCCATTTAGAAGCATTATGTAACCTCTGTTCATCTCCCCAGTCTACTCCTGGAAATGCCAAACAGTGGCCCCACACTTCAGCAATGCATGTTCACCTGAAGCCTGTCTAGGAGAGAATATATGTGGAGACAATAAGGACTACAGATACTAGGAGCAAAATGTGAAGCTGGAAAAGCACAGCAGGTCAGACAGCATCTGAGGAGCAAGAAAGTCACATTTTCAGGCTAAACTATTTACTTACTTGCTTCTCAGATGCTGCCTGATCTGCTGTGCTTTTGACTCTAGGAGAAAAGATACGTTTGTTTCCCTATGGATGGGAGCAAGAGGACATTCCAACAGATAAAGGCAACCTGGATAGAGATAGATGCAGAAGTCAGCACTTATATGTTGCTCAAAGGAACTTGGCTCCAGTGTCACAAGAGATTGAATGATTTTCTGACCTTCGCTAGGCTAAGTACAACAATCGACTCTATACTACACATATCATGAATGTGAGTTAGCATTGCAAGTGACCGCTGCAAAGGACAGTCACACACAAGGTTAGGTGCCAAACATCTCGCATTGATGCCTCATGTTCAACCAACATCCATCAATTCACTACTGAATAATGTTTCAATAGTCATCTAATTGTACATTTCTTACTTTCAGATGATTCCACTTTTAAACATGTACACATCACATATTCCAAGGCATAGTAACAGACATGGGAAACACATAGGAAAAAAGCTACTGCAAGCCATAATGGTTTAGATGCCATGAATTTCTCTTCACAAAACATTATCTCCAATTGGGAAAATTCATCCCTTAAAATCATGTCAGTGTTATGGAACAAATAAGGAAAACAAGTTTAGCCTTTACCAGAATGCTGCATAAATTAAAACAAAAAAATTCCTTAAAGGATGTAAAGAAATCAGAAATAGTTTCAGGATAGCAGAAATACTGATAGGTACATAATTAGATGACCTTTACATAATAAGACCATCCACTTCCATAAAAAGAGATCTTTGCATTTAATGATATACTCCCATTGGTGGAGACACCTCAGACATTCCTTAGGGGAGACTGGTGATTCATCTGAATCAAAGTGGACAATTTATTCAATGGACATCTCTTCTCAATGTAAGCTTGACACAGGACCCAGAGTTACTGTCTTATCAGACCAACTACCATGGCCGAAGGACCAGATGTTCCAGCCTGCATAGATAACACTATTGGCAAGGGTGAAATAAATCCAAAAATGTACAGTTTGGTTGGTTCCAAAAGTACAACTGGTCCTCAAAGAAATGGCTGTCGATGGACCAGTCAAAGATCTACAAGTGGGAGGCTTCATAGATTGTCCAAGATTAATGCCTGAATCTAAAAAGAAGACTGAATCTGTAGATCCCAGTTATGTAGTGTCCAAAATCTGTTTTACCAAAAGAAGAAAAACTTTACCTATATTGGCAGAAGAAAATTGTTTCATATCTTCAACAGAAAAGAAGTCACAGATTTTACAGGATGAGTAGAAATGTTTTCCATTCCAGTCATCATCGAAAAACATTCAGAGGCTAACCACCAGTTTGGCAGAACAATTAAATCCCATGAAACCAGAATGAAGAATGCTGCATTTTTGAGCACATTAGTAAACTTTCAACTGAAGATGTGGAGTTGGTACAACAGTCTTCTATCCAACATAAGGGGGATGTGAATTGAATTATTTTTACTTGAAGAAACATACCAGACTCAAAATAGTTAATGCTTGAGCAAAACTGAGTTCCACTCAGACTGATGCTATCACACAGCCAGTGGGTGTACAGTCAGCCAGATTCTGACACAGACTCCTGATGATGGCACATAGATCTTTGCAATCTTGTGTTCATTGTAATTCATATGCCTAATAGTAGATGTAACCTGTATATTGTTACTGAGATGTAATGAACTACCTTCTGTTATCTAAATTAAGAGCCACTTCTGCTGAGACCTATTCATGGTCTATCCTTCACCACAGATTACTGAACAGACCTTTAGACTAGCATAAGAGGGAGGACAGTAGCAGAACTTTATCCCAAACATTAACCACCAGTAGTTATTTAAGTATCACAGCCGAATACCTCATGGTATCAGTAATGAACATCATTGCCTAAAACAACAGTAATGTCCTGAGTTGAAGTCTGTCTGAATGAGGGCATTGTGGGAATGATCATCTATTCCAGGATGCATACCTTCGCCTCATTCTCTTTCTCCTGAAAAGAAGCCAATCCATCTCCAACATCCTCTGTCACCATATCCAATTTCTTTTGAAGTGTCAGGTTGTTGAAGTGTGCAGTACATCACTTCGGTATGCAATAGTTTCCTCTAAGCTAGTATTGCGATTGCAACACAAGCTCTCAATGACTTTGTGCTATGCACCCAACCTGCTTACCATGCAATGTTGCTGACATGGTATGTAGTCTGTGCGCTACTGCATATTAAACAGCTATTTATTGGCTTCCTACTCGTATTAACTGCCTGTGCATTTCATCTATCGATCTTCTGACCTTCTATGGCAAATAGCTTTGAAGAAATTTAGAAGGATACTCAGTTACCAGTTTTCCCTGCCCTACTGTTATCAATGCTATTGCCAACCTGTAAAATTGCACCCAACTTGTCCAACTGTAACCAGAACCAAATAGAATACCGGACAATATAACAAGGCATTGAATATTTCCTGATGTAAATATACTTAATTATCCTGATTACTTTAAAGGGCTGATGCTTTCCACACATGAAAGTCATAGACTTCAGGGAGTAGTTAAATTAGTTGAAATACTTAAAAGGATGACGACTGGTTTGTGACTTTGTGTACTATTTGAGTTAAATAATTTAGAGAAAACAATAGGGTCAAGCCTACAAGCTTAAAGTAAATATCAGGATACGTTTCTGTAAGTAAATGAATGTTGGCTCAAACGATGGATGTGGATTTCCTACATAATTTCGAAAAAGGAACTGAGTAATCTAGTTGCTGTAGCTACTATAACAGAAACATAGGTGGAATGTGTACCATGTGGTCACAAATCCACTGAATTGATGGGAAGCTTGACAGGGTTTGCAGATGTTGTTCCTGTGAATTCCCCGAGGTTTCCTTTTCTTATGTAACCTTTTGCTTCTCCAAAGGAATTAAATGACTCCTGGTGGAAGAGAACAGTGGGAGTCAGTGAGACACTTGGCTCTTTGGGACTGGTTTGGCTGACCTATATCTATCTTTCCTCATTTTTGTACATAAGATAGTGATTAGATTAGAGATGTTAGATCTGAAACCTCACAAATTAAACGGACGTCGCAAGACAAGAGAACATAGTAAAATGTAAACTTAGGGTTTTACGCTAGAAAGTTCTTCGCAGAATAAGATAATCAACAAATGGAATGAACCTTTGAGTAGGACACTGGAGACAAAAGGAGAGGATTCACAGAAGAAATAGTTAGATATTGTGGTGGGAGGACTGGAGGGTTGAACTGCAGTCAGCTGAATCCTTGCTTTCTTTGCTTGTATCAATCTTATGGCAATATATTTCTGATCTATTTGGGTTCAGTAGACTCAAATGAATATCAATCTCCAAAGGCACACATGGTACAATAATCACTCTCAGATATCACATTATTGTCTCTGTAATTTATAGTATATACTGTAGCTTCATCTGTGGCAGGAAATAAAAATAAGAATGCTGTAGAACCAGTTGCATAATGCTGTGTACCCTGAGGTCCCATGTCATTATCATCCTTCACCTATGTTGTATTATGTCGCCTCTGCCATGCTCAGCGCACCTACAGTATAACAGAAAGATAAATCAACAAAGTCTTGAAAAAAAAAGCATAATAACAATATATTACAAGGAATAACAAATAGCTAGCAGTGAGTCTAAGGTAGTAATTCAATCTCGAGGTTTCGCTTGCATTCATAAACTACTCAAGCTTTACGCTTCTAGTTTATGATGTTATCAGAGCTACTCAGTTGAATTACAGCTTTGTAACTCACTGCCAACCATCGATATGCAGTAGGAGCAAATCTATAAAGTGTGACAAATAATTGTTTATTACCTACGCAGCACCTTCACGACTGAGGTCGTGCCAGATTTTGGACGTCCTTGGTTTTCGAGTCAGTTCAGACTGTGAGAGTTTGGGTCAAGGTGTGAGGGATGGGGTCAAGGGTCATTTGTGGCAGGCAAAATTACAAAGCTGGTAACTAGTCTGGAGCCAATATAGCACCTAACTGAATTGTGCAAGTCAATTTTCTTTTGAAGTATTACTAAATTGAGGACAATATATAAGCAGCCAAAGTTGAGGTACTCCACCTGTACAGAAATTTTCTATACAGCCAACCACATAGGGAATGATAAGTAGCTAAAATTCTGAAAATTATTTCTGCCATGTTCCAGCTGCATGTTGTATAAATTGCAGGGATACTGGCAATGTGCAAGATGTTCCTTTCAGGTAGGTGGAGACATAAGGAAAACTAAAACACCATTCCCAGATTATATCATTGCCACCACAATTTTAAATTCCAGCATGAGGAAGTCCTAATGGAGCTGATCCTATCCACCAGAACTGAGATCAATAAACATTGTACTGGAGAGAGAAAGAGAGAAAGAGAGAGAGACAGAGAGACAGAGAGACAGAGACAGAGACAGAGGGAGTAACTTATTATTTGTCATTTCTACCATATATAACTGATACAGTAAAAACAAGACAGTGTTCCTCCAGGACCGAGGGTGCTACATGGACAGCACAAACTACACAATCGTACACAGCATAAAATGCATAAGAATTGCAAAACACCCAAGTTATAGTATAATAGAAGCACAATAAATAATAGACTTTTTTCTAGCAGAAATTCAGTTGTACAAAGAATTTCAGATGGGAAAGAGTCCATTCATACTGTGTTAAGGAGCCTGATGGCTTGGGGGAAAAAATTGTTACACAGTCTGGTTGTGAGATACGGAATGTTCCGATATCTTCTGCCAGACTTCAGGAAGCAAAAGAGTTTGAGTGAGGGGTGCGTGGGGTCTTCCACAATGCTCTTAGCCTTGCAGGTGCAGCAAGTGGTGTAAATGTCTGTAAGGAGGGAAGAGAGCCCCCCGATGATCCTCTCAGCTCTCCTCACTATCTGTTGTGGGGTCTTATGATCCTAGACGGTGCAATTCCCAAACCAGACAGTGATGCAGCAGCTCAGGGTACTCTCAATGAACCTTCTGTAAAATGTGGGGAGGATGGAGGGGTGAGAGGTGGGCTTTCCTCAGCTTGCACAGCAAGTACAGATGCTAGTGGGCTTTCTTGGCTGTGGAGCTGGTGTTTAGGGTCCAAGTAAGATTCTCTGTCAGGAGTGTGCCAAGACATTTGGTGCTCTTTATGATCTCCACTGGTCAGCCGTCGATGTCCAGTGGTGAGTGGTTACTCCATGCCCTCCTGAAGTCACAATCATCTCTTTCGTCTTGTCTACATTCAGAGACAGGTTGTTGGCTCTGCACCAGTCCATTAGCTGCTGCACATCCTCTCTGTATGCTGGCTCGTCATTCGTGCTGGTGAGACCCACTACCTTTGTGTCATCAGCGAACTTGATGATGTGATTTGACCTGTGCATCACTGCACTGTTGTGTGTCAGCAGGGTGAACAGTAGTGAACAGCATGATTTTATATTTCCTTGTTTTCCAGGATTATCAGGTGTCTCCCTATCGGCCCAGTTAGGAAACAATGAACATTTTCTCCCTGATACCTTTACTATCTTCAATCAGACGAGGCTTCCCCATCTTTTACCTACCTTTCAGGCTTATTTTGGCTCCCTTACAGCACTTAATTTCTAACTCCCACTTGCTAGCAATTGCATCATTCTTGTCAGCTAGATTGGATGTACTTAAAATATCACCTGAACATTAAAAATTTCCTTGGTCTCACCTTCATCTGTTTGTCAGCTGTCTGTTCCAACATAAAATGAGAACTATGTTGTCCAATATCGATTAGACAGTAAATGTCTTTCATTGTGTGCCCTAGAGAAAGAAAAAGAAAGACAAGCTGGTTAATTATTTTTAACAATGGAAAATAAGATACTGCCTTTTGATACAGAGATGAGGAGGTTTTCTTTCTCACAGAGGGCTGGGAGTCTTTGGAGCATTCTTCCTGAGAAGATGGTGGATGCAAATATGTTTATGTCAGAGGTAGGTAGAGTTTTGATGAGGAAGGCTATTTTGAGTGGGCAGGAATGTAGAGTAGGCAGATAAGAAATGAAAGATGGAGTGTGCTTGAGGGCTGTGCAACCTACTCCCGCTCCTAGCTTCTTTCTTCATACATTGCATATCATGCTGAACATGTATTGTTATGAAGACATGTTATCCAAAATATTAATTTATAATACAATTGACTAGGTGTATGAGTGTGTGTGTGTACCCGTATATAACACTTTGCAAAGTAGAAGACATTAACTACATCAGCAACTGTATTGTATTCACAAGGAACAAGTTACTTGGGTAGAGATACCAAGCACTTTTAGGGAAAGGTCACATGTCCCAGTTTGTGTTTTAAAGAAGATATTCAAAGTGCATAAGAAGTCTGGGAAAATGAGCCCAGAGCAACAGCATTTCCTTTCTCTGTTTTGAAAATGTCTCTCATCAAACTTTGTAAGTTAAAAATCTACTGGAAGCCCTCATCACCAGAAGTGAAGGGTTCCAAAAGGACAATGGAAATCTACAGCATTATTTCCAGACAAGCAAATTATCCAGCCGTAACTGATTCAGGAAGAGACCACCCGTCAAATGTTAATATGCAAAGTGGTTGCAGCTTCAGACCAACACATGGATAATTTATGAATACTTGCTTTTTTTTCCGGTATTTAATAGTAATTTGGCAAAGTATTTTGAAGATAACATTCTGCCAAGTTTTTGTATTTTTTTTCCCTAGACTTTGTGTGTGTGTCTGTGTGTGTGTGTGTTCATTTTTAAGAAGGGTATTTGTAAACATTTGTACAGTTTGATGGCATCTAGCAACAATTTAAATACTTTGTAGCATTTATCTGGAATCTAGGCTTATTGAATGTCAGTAAAGTGCTTCATTTTTTACATAGTTTAATCATAAAGGTCTTTTTGAAATGCACATTTGATATTGATGTAGCTATTAAGAAACTGTAGCCTGATATGACCTTGTTCGATTTAACAAGAAATAAATCTACATCCCGTTCCTTTGAGTTAGGCTGAGGAATATGTTGTTTCCTAATGAAGGATGTACTTTATGAGACATCCAAGGGATCTTTCTTTCCTCAAGCTAATGTTGAGGAGTGTGCCAAACTGGCCTGTTTTGCTAATGTAGGGATGGTGTTTACTGTGTACAATCTAGTCATAGCAGTCCTCACTTTCTCCCCATAGCAGTCAAGTTGCCAAGTTCAAACGGTTCCTGTCTGTTTAGTACCGAACCTGCACCAAATCCCTCAACATGGTGAATATGCCATTTTGAAAGGAAACAGTGATGTTTCTGAAAGCATTCATTGACACTAACTTAGATTAGTTACCAGCAACACATAGGGCTACTCAGCTTTTTGTAGACAAATGTAAAAGCACTTTTGGAAGGTTTTCCACTTCCTGAAATTGTTGGATCAAGTTCCAAAATGAGCTCAGAAGGAAGCAATGTCTTCAAAAGACAAATAGGATGTCAATGGAGCCATCCCTTAAAGGTCAACTTGGCAAGGTTCCATTGTGTAGAATTTGCTCAATGCAGAAGCGGTCAGAATCAAGCAAAGAGCAAGGAATGTCAGACATATGCTGCTCATATTCACTATGTTGTGCATGTCAACTTTTAGCAGTCCTCCCACCATTCTTACCTCTAAATCTAAGAATACATAATTCAAGAAACATATTTGTCTCTTAAACTCACTCACTCATTTGAAGGAGAAATATTATAACTCTGATCTGCTGGGGTTTGAGATCTGGGTACCGAAAAGTGTGTTGGAATTTAGTAATACTACTAAATTTTTAGCGTAGCTTTACTTATTGGAATTTGACTGTTCATTTATGTTATTATTTTAGTATCCACTACTGGTCAGGATGGTTGTAGCTTAATGCTTGTTGTGTATAGTTTGGTGAAAACAGTATTAGTGAGAAAACAGGTTTGGATGCAGATGTCAATTTTATTGTTGCATCAGTTGACATCCAGTGTGGACAACCTCCTATAGTTGCACCTTGACCCCTGCCCAACTTTTTGATATTATTTCAAAACTGAGAATACAACTAAGGTTTTTCTTTAATCGAGTAGTGAGAAGCCCTACCACAACTGCACATTTCTGTGAGAAAATTAGGTAGACAAGCCAGCCATTGATGTAAACAAAGTTCTCAGATTAGGCAAGTGTTTAGTCCCAGTCAGTGAGGTAATCTTGCCTCAGGTAGAAACCATGCATCGAAATTACCACCGGCAGTCTTTGCCCAGAAGCTCAACTGCATTGAGGTTGCTGGGACTACAGTAGGCCTGAAAAAGCTGAGTCATGGAGTATGTGCAGTTAATTCCTGGATTTCACCAGATCCAGTCTGATAGGGCCTGGAGGGTGACTGGTGGGAGATTTGGAATTGGGTAGATGGAAGTGGACAGCGAGGGCAGTTGGGAAGAGCTTTAGTATATGCTTTATTTCATTAGGGCTTGAGAGTTTTACTGGCTGCCCTGGCATATATTGCCTATCACTGATTGCCCTGTAAAAGGGGTTAGGCAAAACTGAGTACTGCAGATGTTGGGGATTAAAGTGGAGAGAGTGTGGTGCATGAACCTGATGAAAGGCTTTTGCCCAAAACGTCGATTTTCTTGCACCTCGGATGCTGCCTTACCTGCTGTGCTTTTCCAGCACCACACTCTTGACTGCAAAAGAGGTTGCTGAGCTATCTTCTTGAACTGTGAATTGGTGATGGAGGAAGTGAATATTTGTGGATATGGTGCTAACCATGTAAGTCGCTTTGCACTGGATAGTGTCATGTGTCTTGAGTATTGTTGGAGCTGCAGTCATCCAGATTGGTGTGGAATATTCCACCACACTCCTGAATTGTCTTTTATAGATGTGGAAAAGTTGTTTGACAGTCAGGAGGTGAGTCACTCTCTACAGGAATCCTAGTACAAAGAACAAAGAAAATTTATAGCCCAGGAACAGGCCCTTCAGCCCTCCAAACCTGAGCTAATCCAAATGTACTGTCTAAACCTGTCAGTCAATTCCTAAGCATGCATCTGTCCAGACGTATCTTAAATGAATCTACTATGCCTGCCTCTACCATCTCTGCTGGCAACGTGTTCCAAACGCCCACCACTCTCTGTGTGAAGTACTTGCCGTGTGTATCCCCCTTAAACTTTCCACCTCTCACCTTGAAAGCATGACCTCTCATTATTGAATCCTTCACCCTGGGAAAAAGCTTGTCTCTATCCACCCTGTCTATACCCTTCATTATTTTGTAAACCTCAATCAGCTTCCCCCCCAGTCTCCTTTTTTCTAGTGAAAATAAACCTAACCTACTCAACCTCTCTTCATAGCTAGCACTTTCCGTACCTGATGTGTTCTTATAGCCACGGTATTTATATTCAGTTACTATTCAGTTCTGATTCTGGTCAATGGTAACTCTTGACAGTAAATATGAGGTGGAGATAAATACTTGTTATTACTTGTTATACTTGGTGACATAACTAACCTGATCACAAGCCAAGCTTTCACGAGGTAGACTGGAACTTGGTATGGGAGTCCTGCCAGATGAAATATCCTAGCAATGGTGAAAAGTGGGCCTTATGTTCTGATTAACTGTTCATCAGTTGGCCACTTAAGGGCTACCCAACATCCCTCACCAGCAGGAGTTGGAAATAGATGACAAAGACCACAAAGTTGCAATAGAGCCTGATTTTACATTCAGCCTCCATTGCCTAAAGACTCTGGGTCAGCATCAATGCCCAGCCAGAGAATATGCTACAAATGAATTTCTGAAGTATTCTAAGGCCTGCTAACCTTTCTGCCCATGTAACATGGACTCCCTTACCATAGTCCCAGTGACTTGATACCAGGATCCCAAAACTAACTCTGTAGTTACAATGTATTGGTAATTAACACAATCTCCATCTCCTACTCTGTTTGAATTAAACTCTGAGGAACTTAAGATGGAGTATTAAATATATTTCTTGTCAATGGAAATGTTTTTCAAATGTCAGCTTTTATTTGTTTGGGTGAAATTTTTCAAGTTGAACATAATTATGCATACTTTTGAAAGAAGAAGAGTTATTTTATTATAGAAACAATCCCAATATAAAATAGTTTATTTTAATTTATATTTCTTTTGGTCATTATTACTAATGGTATGAAGTGACCTAACCATTGATATTTTTTTCGTTATGCAATGACAAAAAATACTAGGAAATTATTAAATTACACATAGATAGAAAACAAAAAGAAAATGAAGTCAGTATTAATATTATTCTATATAGAATTGGGAGAGAATGTCAAAGACTATCTACTCCACCATAATTTCTGAATGGCTGATTAATCTGTCAAATAAATGTCTGGACAGACTTTTATTTGACTAGAGTACTTTCTGAGTAATTTGCTTGAGTTTTGACTTTTGTAGAACATGATTTCTGGTATATCAATTTGCTCCCAAAATCTTGATTGATTTGAGTTATATTTTTCCAATTTTGCTCACTTTGCCTGAATGCCAAATATGTATTCAATGGAGAGCTTTGTGATCAGTTTACTTAAAAGCACAATCGGGTATTGGGTCAACAATTTTTAGCTGTCTTAAATGATTACTGTGAGGTAAACAAACAACCTCATCTCTTGAGCTTTCAGCTACGTGTTGAAACTCAGTCCAGAGAGTAGTGATATAAATGATGCATTTCTCATGTTTCATCAAAAAGGCTTCTCAGAAGACAAGAACATGGCTGTTTAAAAATGTTAAACAATCAAAAACCTGAAGAAGGTACTTGCCCAACCCACCCTCACATGAAAGGTACAGAAGTTCATACCACATTCCAGTTTATGTTACTCTGGCCAATACGATGATTCCTGAGGAAGGGCTTTTGCCCGAAACGTCGAATTTCCTGTTCCTTGGATGCTGCCTGACCTGCTGCGCTTTAACCAGCAACACATTTTCAGCTCTGATCTCCAGCATCTGCAGACCTCACTTTTTACACTACAATACGATAAACAGTCAGGTAACAAGATGGTGAGAATGGGGACTAACTAATGGGCCCAGCAGGCATACAATGTGAATACCCAGCACTGATTTCTGGTGTTACTCTCATCAAAGTTTGCAGGTTGGGCAGTCTCAGCTTATTTAAGTACTTTGTGGCAGACGCATATTGGGGGAGTGAAGAGTGCGGCAGTGTAGGAAAGGGAAAGTTATATTTCCTTTATTCTTTACTCATTCACAGGAAAAGCAAATTGCTGGCAAGACAGCATCCCTGATCGCCTAGAGGGCAGTTAAGAGTCAACCACATTGCTGTGGGTCTGGAGTTACATGTAGATCAGACCAGATAAAGATGGCAGTTTCCTTTCCTAAAGGACATTAGTGAAATCAAATGGATTTTTCTGATAATTGACAATGGAGTCAAAAAGTGTGGCACTGGAAAAACACAGCCAGCCAGGCAGCAAACAAAGAGCAGGAGAGTCGACATTTCGAGAATAAGCTCTTCTTCAGGAATGTGATGAGTGGAGTGGAGGGTGGGGGCAGGGCAGGGAGGGGGAATGATGGCCAAGGAGTTGAGAGATAAATGGAGGAGGGGTAGGGCTAAGGAGAAGTTAGCTACGAATGCGATAGGTAGGTGGAGGTGGGGATTGATGGTGATAGGTCAGAGTGGAGAGTGGAGGAATAGGTTGGAAGGAAGATGGACATATAGGACAGTTCAAGAAGGCAGTGCCAAGTTGGAGGGCTGGATCTAGGATAAGGTTGGGGAAGGGGAGATGATGAAACTGGTGAAATTGACATTGATCCCATGTGGTTGGATGCTCCCAAGGCAGAAGATGAGGTGTTCTTTCTCCAGGCATCGGGTGGCTAGAATTTGGTGGTGGAGGAGGCCCACGACTTGCATGTTCTTGGCCAATGGGGAATTGAACCATTCGGTCATGGGACAATGGGGTTGTTTGGTGCATGTGTTTCAGAAATGCTCACTGAAACATTCCACAAGTTGGCGTCCTGTCCCGTCAATGTAGACGAGACCACATCGAGAGCAACAGACACAGTGGATGATATGAGTGGAGGTGCAGGAAAATCTGCTGGATGTGGAAGGATCCTTTGGGGCCCTAGCTCGGAGGGGAGGGGGGAGGTGTGGGTGCAGGTTTTACACTTCTTGCGGTGGTAAGGGAAAGACTAGGAGTAGAGAGTGGGTTGCTGGGGGCATGAACTTAACAAGGGAGTCTTGGAGGAAATGGTCTCTGTGGAATGTTGAAAGAGGTGGGGAGGAAAATTTCTCTCTCGTGGTGGGGTCTGATTGTAGGTGACGGAAATGGAGGAAGATGATGCATTGTATCCAGAATTTGGTGGGATGGAAGGTGAGGACTGGGGGGTTGTAATTGGAGGGGTGAGTTTAAGAGCAGATGTATGGGAAGTGGAGGTGATCCACTGGAGAGCATTGTTGACCATGTGGGAAGAAAATTGCGGTTCTTGAAGAAGGAGGCCATCTGGAATGTTCTATGGTGGAATTAGTTCGCCTGGGAGCAGATCTGGCTGAGCGGGAGCAATTAGGAGTAATGGATAGCATTTTTACAGGAGGCAGAGTGGGAGGAGGTGTAGCCCAGGCAGCTGTGGGGGTCGGTGGGTTTGAAGTAAATGTCCACATTGAGTCGGTCGCCGGAAATGGAGATGTAGAGGTCCAGGAAAGGGAGGGAAGAGACTGAGATGGTTCAGGTGAACTTGGGGTCAGAGTGGAACATGTTGGTGAAGTCAATGAACTGTTCAACCTCCATGTGGGAGCACGAGGTGACACCAATACAGTCTTCGATGTAGTGGAGGAAATGGTGAGGAATGGTGCTAGTGTAGCTGCAGAAGATGGACTGTTCGACGTACCCGACAAAGAGGCAGGCATAACTGGGGCCAATATGGGTGCCCACGGCTATCCATTTGATCTGAAGAAAGTGGGAGGATTCAAAGGAGAAATTGTTGAGGGCCAGTTCAGCCGTGCAAGTCCTGGGCCTCAACCACCTCCAAATTCTAGCCACATGATGCCTGGAGGAAGAATGCCTCATCTTCTGCCTTGGGACCCTCCAACCACATGGGATCAATGTCAATTTCATCGGCTTCCTCATCTCCTCAACCAACACCCCCCCCCCCGGATCTTATCTCTCTAACACAGCACCACTCTCCTAAATTACCAGTCCATCTTCCTTTCCAACTATCCGCTGCACCCTCCATTCCTATCTGTCTCCATCACCCTCACCCTCATCTACCTATTGCATTCCCAGCTACTTTCCCCCAGCCCCACCTCCCCTACCCTCCCCTCCCATTTGTCTCTCAGGCCCCTTAAGCCCACCCACGTTCCTAATGAAGGACTGATGTTGAAAACATTGATTCTCCTGCTCCTCAGATGCTGCCTGACCTGCTGTGCTTTTCCAGCACCACACTTTTTGACTCTGATCTCCACCATCTGCAGTCCTCACTTTTTCCTAATCGACAGTGGCTCCATGGTTATCATTAGATTCTTAATTCCAATTTTTTTAAATATTGAATTCAAATTCCACCATCTGCCATGTTGGGATTTGAACCCAGATCCCCAGAACATTATCTGGGTTTCTGGGTTAACAGACCAGCAATAATACCACTCGACCACTACCTTCCTCTTAATGTAATTTAATGAACTTGCTTGTATTAAAGGAGGTGGAGATAAAGCTGAATGTTTGAAAATTTTTTTGTTCTTGCCCATGTTTCAGGGTGGAATATCAAAGTGGGCCCTACATTGACCATTGGAAGCTATGTACAATATCATCTTCAGTCACCTAATTCACCACTCTTCTTCCAGGTCATAGACACAGATAGAACATAGAACATAGAATAATACAGCACAGAACAGGCCCTTCAGCCCTCAATGTTGCGCCGATCTGTGAACTATTCTCAGCTCATCTACTACACTATCCCAAAATCACCCTTGTGCTTATCTAAGGATTGTTTAAATCTCCCTAATGTGGCTGAGTTGACTACACTAGCAGGTAGGGTATTCCACGCCCTTACCATTCTCTGCGTAAAGAACCTGCCTCTGACATCTGTCTTAAATCTATCACCCCTCAATTTGCAGTTATGTCCCCTCATACAAGCTGAAGTAATCATCCGAGGAAAAAGACTTTCACTGTATACCCTTTCTAATCCTCTGATCGTCTTATATGTCTCTATCAAATCCCCTCTTAGCCTTCTTCTTGCCAATGAGAATAGGTTCAAGTCTCTCAGCCTTTCCTCATAAGACCTTCCCTCCAGACCAGGCAGCATCCTGGTAAATCTCCTCTGCACCTTTTCCAATACTTCCACATCCTTCCCGAAATATGGGGACCAGAACTGTACATAATATTCCAAGTGTGGCCACACCAGCGTTTTGTATAGATTGTGATCTCTGTCATACTTCCTCATCTTTCCTATGTGGGGAGCTGGAGGCTTCATTTCTGAAGGCTCACAGACATTCTGAAGGAAGGCCAGGAACTAGTGTATGTCCAGTAATCCTATGTGTACAGGATGGAGAGAATTAGGATTGGTGTGTGGAAGGGAATATTTGCTCGAAAATGAAGTCCGATTGATGTAGCTAAATCTGACAAAAAAAAAATCTCGCATTCTGGGCAGCATCTTCAATTAAGCATCAATGACATCAATAAATGAAAGAAGAATGGCTGAGCAGTGCAGTGGGGAGATCTCTAGTGATAGAGCTGGCATGAACTTCTGCAGAATGCACTGACTGAATGAGAAGTGTCAATCGCATTAATGCAAAAGATAAGGCCAAAGCATTTGCAATAACTTTCAGTCAGAGGTTCTGAATGGATGATCCAATTTGGCCTCTCTAGTGGTCCCCAAAAATGCAGAGGCCAAATATTGCAATATTAAGACATGGTTGAGTGCATTAGATACTGCAAAGGCCTTGCTAACAATAATAATTGATAAGACATGTGCTTCAGATATTGCTGCACTCTGGTTAAGCTGCTACAAGACTGACATCTACCCACGAGTATGGAAAATTGCCTGGGTATGTCTTGTACACAAGAAGCAGGACAAATCCAACCCAGCCAATTGCTGCCCACCAGCTTACTCTCCATTATCAGTAAAGTGATAGAAGGGGCCATCAACAGTACTACCAAGTAGAATGTGCTTAGCAATCACCTGCTCATTGACTCTCAGTTTAGGTTATACCATAACTATTCAGCTTGTGACTATATGACAATCTCGGTTAAACTAAATTCCAGAGGTTGGCAAAGGATTCATTTGTCTGAGTGTGGCATCAAGGACCCTCGCAAAATTAGAATCATTCGGAATTAAGGGAAAAGTCAGGTGGAAAATGCATAGCAGTTGAACTATATTTTGAATAAATATTATCCACTTTGGTAGGATGAACAGGAAGGTAATTTATGATCTGAATGGTGATTGATTTGGGAAGGGTGAGTTGCAATGAGACCTGGGTGTCTTTGGACACCGGTCACTGAAAGAAGCAGGCAAAAGTGAGGACTGCAGAGGAAACCAGAGGCTAGATTAGAGTGGTGCTAGAAAAGCACAGCAGGTCGGGCAGTATCCAAGGAGCAGGATGCTCCATTGGATGCTGCCTGACCTGCTATGCTTTTCCAACACCAATCTAATTTAACCACTGAAAATGAGCATACAAGTGCAGCAGGCACTGAAGAAGGCGGATGGTATGTTGGACTTCATAATGAGAGGATTCAAGTTCAGGAGTAGAGATGTTGATGTGCTGGAATTGAAATACCTGGAGTATTGTGTGCAATTTTGGTGGGCGGCACGGTGGCACAGTGGTTAGCACTGCTGCCTCACAGCGCCTGAGACCCGGGTTCAATTCCCAACTCAGGCGACCGACTGTGTGGAGTTTGCACATTCTCCCCGTGTCTGCGTGGGTTTCCTCCGGGTGCTCCGGTTTCCTCCCACAGTCCAAAGATGTGCGGGTCAGGTGAATTGGCCATGCTAAATTGCCCGTAGTGTTAGGTAAGGGGTAAATGTAGGGGTATGGGTGGGTTGCGCTTCGGCGGGTCGGTGTGGACTTGTTGGGCCGAAGGGCCTGTTTCCACACTGTAAGTCTAATCTAATCTAATCTAATCTTATCTGGTTATGGAGGGAATGTAATGAACGCTTACTGGACTGATTCCTGGGATGACAGTACTGCTGTATGAAGAGAGGCTGGTTTGGTTTGCACTATATTCACTAATGTTTCTAAGAGTAAAGGGAAATCTCATAGAAACCTATAATCTTCTGCCAAGAAATACAGGAAGTATGTTCCCAATGACAGGGGAACCTAAAACCAGGGTTCACCATCTAAGATATGGGATAAGCTATTTAGAACTGAAACAAGGAGAAATTTCTTCACCATATAGTGATGATCACTTGGAATCGTCTGCCAGCTCTCTTGGGTGAAGCTAAAATGTTGAATATTTTCAAGAAGAAGTTAAATATAGTACTTAGGTCCAAAGGAATCAAATGTTAAATGGAGGAAGTGATAAAAGGGTACTGCATTGGATGATTAACCATGACTATGTTGAATGGCAGAGCAGATTCGAAGGGCTGAATGGCCTACTCCCCTTTCTATTTTCTATTTTCTACATTTCCATGTTTCAACAATTGGAATAAAAGTATAAGGATGTAGTGAGGATAATGACTGTGAATGGTGGCGAGCAGCCCCAAATATAAGAATGGTACCTGTTATAGCATGGCAGAGTAAATGGTACTCTGGGACGTTTATAAATCTCCACCCTACCCTGGCTTGGAGAGACAGACACAGGCATGGTGATGCAGTAGGCCAGTGTTTGAGGGAAAAGATTGAGGATATTGATCATGAAATAAAGGGTTGGGTGGAAACGTGGATAGCCTCGAAGTTGATGGGGTTGACAGGGTCAGCCGTATAAAAGGGAATGTGAAAACTGGAGGAAGAACCTTTGGCTATCTTGGTGGGGCCTGCAACTCTGTCTCAGGCGTGTAAGTTGCACAACATGCCATCTTCCACCAAACCTCAACTGCATAATAAGGGTACAAACTGGCCGCAAACACACTCATGGAGGGCACAATAAATTTACTCTGTTTTGTGAGGGGTAGAGTGCACTCAAAGGCAATATGAGGCTTCTTAAAGGGGCAATGACATTAATGACACATCCACAGATTCAATGATGATACACATCTGTCATTGAATCATTCTTCATTCTTATTATGAAGAGATTGAAAATTTAGGTCTACACTCTCTGGAGTTTAGAAGAATAAGGGGAGAACCAATCATGGTCTTTAAATTGCTGAAGGGGTTTACAAAGTAGTCAGAGATAGGATGTTTCCTTGTGTGGGGCTGTCTGAGTTTTAGGATAAGGGGTAGCAGATTTAAAACAAAGAGCAGGAGAAATTATTTCTCTCAAAGAGTCATGAAGCTGTGGAATTCATTACCCCAGTCTGTGGTGGATGCTGGGGGAATAAGTTAGTTGAAGGAGGATGTAGACTGATTTGAATGAGTAAACTAGGTTGAAAGGTAATGGAGAATGGGCAGGAAAGTGGGCAAGAGGCCAAGTTGAGATCAGCCATGATTGTGTGAAATAATGGAGCAGGATTGAGGGGCTGAAGTGCTTACTCCTGTTCCTAGTTCTTAAGTCCTAATATTCTTCATATGTAGCTCCTGCATTGTCACAAATTTGAACAAAAGCAATCATGACCACATCATTAACAATGTCACATTAATCCTAGTAATCTCTTTAAAGCAGAAGTGATCACAGGCAAATTAAAAATTGTTACTCGGGGCCACTAATTCTCAAACACATCTCTCATATTGAGCTTAAAGTATGTGAGAACATGGGCTTTTATGTTCAATGTAGTAATTGTGATTGACTGGGGAGTAGGGTATGGTGAAGTGGTAGTATTTTTATCACAGTTAAAATGTTCTATTGTGTTTACGTGACATGGATTGTTCTGGATATATGTGTGTTTGTGAATTTGTGTAACTACAGTGCATTGTCACTTTAAAAATCTGATCACATGATGTAATGATGATAGTAATGGGTGGGAAACAGTTAATCTAAACATGCAGCCTGTAGAGTAAATGTCTCCACAATAAAGCTCCTGGTTTTAATGCTTCAGCTTCCTGGTCCTTCTCAGAACTTAACAAACTGCTGAAGGTGGAGATCAGAGGTCTGTGCTGAGGCATTTCATGGCCTTCAGTCTGAGATATCTCTATATCCTACTGTATCACAGCCTGTGATAAAACATCATTTCTGTTTCTTACGACTGTTCAGGAGTCATGTCACTGAAAAGCTATTCTGCTTCTGATATTTCCCACAAGGGTTCATTGCGCTCATCCTGAATGAATCCAGCAACAGCATCTGCTATCACACTCAGACAAAGACAATGCAGTCAAATTAAGGAGATTCAAAGTATTAGCAAGCCCAGGAATGACAGCAGCTTTCAGTAACTGTTGAACAGCCTCCAATCAGAGAATCCGCAGTGGACGTTCTTCACAGAATGCAGAGGACTTTTAGGAGCCTCAGAGTTTACCATCTTCACTGTTGTTTCCTTCAGCTGACCAAAGAGCATTGCAGGTGCAGAATGAGAATGTCCCAAAACATTCCAACAGAACAGTGTCATCGGGTGGAGCAAGACCTGCATTCTGAGGGGGGGAATGGTCATGCAATCCTGTACGTCAACTCAACACCATCCCTTTACTTCTATGTGACTGGCTACTTCTGAGGATTCACTGTCGAACATTGGAATCTACCCATAAGTGTATCAAGGCTATTGCACGTGAGGTTTGTGCAAGTTCACAATGCTTCATCTCTGTCCCCATGGTGAAGTCAGTGTGACAGCCGGCAGGGGGATTTTCCAAAATCAATAGTTTCTGTGGACGCAGGGTGTTATAAACTGTACACATAGCACTTCGGAAACACCATATTATAATGCAACCAAATTCATACACAGAAAATGGTTCCATTCAATTAATGTCCAACTCAGATGTAACCATCACTACCACATTTTATAGCTTTGTGGAAGTTATTTTGAAACTGCCTGATTTGTACAGCTGAATACTAATAAGAAATGGCTGCTGGGAGACAAGGACTACCCTCGCCAACATAGTGGATGATTCCTTTCCCGAATCCACTTACTGAGGCTAAATGCAATTCAAATGTAGCCTACTCTTCCACCAGGGACATCATGGAACAAGCAATAAGGTGCCTCCCAGAGAAATTCCAATGGCTGGATTGATTAGATGCACCATGCAGAACACTCCAGACAGAATGTGCTACATAATCTTGGCAGACAAAGAAGTGATGTAATGGAGGCTAAAGAATTTGGAAAGTGCAGCTGTTTCCTGAGGAAGACGATGAGAACATTGACTGGGACGAACATCACTTTCACCATAAAAACTGAAAGAATTGTGGAGGTTATGAAATCAGAAACAAAAAAAAAGCAGAAATTGCTAGAAAAGCTCAGCAAGTCTGACAGCATCTGTGGAGAGATGTGTTCTGAGGAAGGGTCACTGGACCTGAAACGTTAACTCTGATTTCTCTCCACAGATGCTGCTGGACCTGCTGAGCTTTTCCAGCAATTTCTAATTTTGTTTTTTTTTCTCATTTTCACCAAGATGGGGTGATGCAGTATTGGGCACAACAAACTGGGCAGGTTTTAATTGATGCCCACTTTTAAGAGATCTGTGTTTGGTGATTCAGCCAATCCATTATTCAGTGATTTTTTTTTGTTGCTGCAAAGGCAAACAGCCCCTGTTCATGCGGAAAAACCAATGCAGTTTCTTTGTTTTCTCTTCACCTTTGTTGTAGTAAACTAACCATAACCATTACCCACTGTTTGAATACTTTACAACATCTGCAACTCCCCCATTAAAGAATGGCAGTATGTTTGTTCTGATTGATGTTGGGGAAGATTAGTACTTAAGCACCGTATGGAGTGACAGAAAGTTAGCTTTCAAGATTTCCTTCAGGATTAGGCATCTGGGAGCTGTGTACTTAGTTCTGCCACAGCCATTATCTGTCTGAGATGCATCCTGATGCAATTCCTTCTCATCCACCAATCATCGCATTGTGTGGCAAGTTGTTTCAACAATGGGTCAACAGTGACACATTTCTCACACTCACCTTTACTGAAGAGCAATATATGAGACGCCAATTCACTTTACCAAGGAGGCTGTAACGCCACATGTTTGAACCACAATTGTGGCCTCAGAACGTTGTATGGAAAGCAGTACCGATCACAACCAAAATCTCTGTGGTTCACCATATCTATGCTGCAGGATAACTTCAGGCTGTAATAGGTGACTTTAGCAATATCTCACAGTCCACAGTTGTAGGTCACTGCAGCTCTCTGTACCAGAAGTTTCATTTCCACCACACTCTCTATCGTGTGCACAAATGGAAGCAGGGTAATTGAACCTCTGAGCTTCCTCGGAGCCTGGGTTATCACACATTTTCCATGCTTCCTTTGATTAAATTGTTGAGGAGGCTCTGCTCTAGCTTTACTGCAAATATCTCTGTTGAGGAATCAAAGCATCTTTTCATTCTATACTGCTAGGTAGTTTTTTTTCTGTATCTTCAGTGACCAAGTGTTATTTCACTCAGATAAGTGTGAGGTATCAACAAAAAAAAAATCACAATATATTGCATTGAATCGCCCCTCATTGGGTGTGTTTTGGCAGGGACCATGTAAAATATGTCAGATGGTCAGCGACTGCCTTCCTGTCCATCCCTGACCCTGACAAGCCATTCATGTATCTCCACTCCAACCATAGGCCCCTTATGTAGCCAATCAGTACCTTCTTAGGGCTTGCAATTCACTCCCACTTCCATAAAGTGCTGGACATTGTCAGATGGCTGAGAGTGGACAGGTAATTTGTTTTGCATGGCATTAAAGAAAGTGTGCACATCATTTCCCCCCTCCCATCACTGCACAGTGTTGTCCCCCTCCCCTTTCAGTTCTCACTGATGAGCCACCAAAGACCACAACACCTCCCCCTCCCAAAGGTGCCCAATCCCTCACTGATCAATGCCTCTGATATAGATCGCTCCAAAATACATAGTGCTTTCTTCCCGGGGACTGCTTGCAAACTGCTGGGTTTGGTTGTGGCTGGGCCTGGTAGAGAGCTGGTAAACAATCAGATTGCCCAAGAGTCTTCAAGGCTAGGGCCTCTTCCCCTCTGACAGTGGGGCTTAAATCCCACAGTTCCCTCGATAAGGCTTACTTGACCGCGTTATGATTGCAGGATGGCCTGTTTCAAGGCTGGACAAATCCCTAATTACTTTCATTCCAGGCATGGAGTGGGAAGTATGTCCTCTCTGATAAGATCCAGTATAAGGTGACTACTGCCCAGCACACAGCAGCAAGGTTGAAATTTGCGGCCACTGGGATTGTAGGGATGAAATCTGCATTTTATTGGATTCTGACTCCAGACAAAATTAGTAAGGCCATGGATGACCTCAACTCTCTTTAGAAAAAAGCTGAAACCTTCATGATGGACCGACGCAATGTTGATCCTAACAGAGAACAATATTACCGATGCAGTTTATGCTTAAACAAACTTTCCATTTGGGTCAGAAGTGACTGAAAAATGCATAACCCCTTACACAAACAGTGACTGTCTGCAGTGGCAAGTGAAACATTTTATTCACCATGTAATATTGAAAAGGTCTCTTGTCAAAACATCAAGAGATTCACAATACTTCCTCATGTTTCCAGCCAGCTTGCATATATCTAGAAATGGAGCTACTTTGTAGCAATCCCTAGGCTTTTTTTCTTGTTGTTACTTTACATAAAGGTTACCACAACCCCCTCTGAAAAAGCAAAAGAAAAGCTTTCTTTTTATGATACCAAAGTGCAGTCCTATTAAAAATAAGACCTTCACTTTTCCAGATCTCCATTCAACCATTTAGTACAACAATGAAATTATATCCTGGACTCATGCTGCTGATATTTTCATTCAAGAGTTAAAGATTTTTGACAGCTAACTGAAGCAGATTGGCATTATTGAAGCCTTTATTTTCTCAGTGGAGCATAATTTTGGTGCTAAAATTTCACAAGCCTTGGAAACATACACTGGCTGCCAAGATGTCTGTTCTTCATCAGTCATATAATGCTTGACAGCTGGACATCTGCAAAACGGTGATTGTTTTGATCAAGCTTTTGGATGGAGGAAGAGAAAAATGAAGTAATGAATAGTCTGAAAGATGGAAGTGCCGAGATCTAAGTCATACAAACCCAGTACATTGTTCTACACTCATTCAATCTGTAGAGTCTCAGGGGTGCTATGACCTGACTGTAGCTTACCCTTAGGGTCTTAAAATAATTTTAGCCATGAAAGGAAGTTTTATGGGGAAGTATAGCAATCTTGATGGCATGCAAGATTAGCCCACACTAATGCAAGGTCAAAAATAATAGAATCGATAGGCAAACTCAATATTGTGAACATTGAAAGAAAATTACAGCCAGCAAACATTGTTGACAACCGAGTGAAATGGGTCTCTATGACTTTCTTATTGATATTCTTTCATTGGTTTGTAAAAATATGACTTTTTCCCCTCCTTAACTACTACATTAAACTTTTTTATTTTGACATCTCATCTTAGTGGTCACATAGGTTTTACATTTTACATGGCCAGATATTGCTTCCTCTCAGTATAAATCCTCATTGAACCAGCAAAACAATTATTTGTTTCATTTTTTAGACTTCCTTTAAAGTTGTAATGCATACTGATGTAGGATTCCTAGTACCTTCTGTAAGTCAAATCATTTAAAATTATAGTTTATTTTAATTAGAATTTGCAGACCAGTGTACTAAGAATGTGATGTCTTTATTTTCAATATTTGTGACTATTTCTCCAGATAACGTCTATATTTAAGTATTAAGTCCACTTTAAACACATTGCAGTAATCACAAGGCTGTTTTTAAATGCACTGAATTGAAATACAGTACATTCTGCTGTTGACTGCTTGCATGGAAATATTGCTGATTGATCACAGATGGGCAGAAATGAGATGTATGTCCGGTGTTGAAATGGCCCGTGACACTATTGAATACATAGGGCCCAAGGCTATATTTTGGCAAAACAGCAAATTATTCACAACTTTAACATTCAGCCATTATTCCCTGCTCAACTGCAGAAACAGCCTAATTGTTTCTTCTCCGCTTTCCTCTATGCAACAAGACCCCTCTGCTTATTGATTTATAGCTGTAAAAGCAATAATTTACAGTCATAAAATATGCCGGTGCCTCGCTATCAGCTCTTCTGGTTTGCCATTCTTCTTTTTTGTGTTTTTGTTTCTCTGGAGTCACACACAAAATACTGACTTGGGACCATTTGCATTATCCTAACTTGGCCCAATAATGCGACTAGTGGTACTTAAAGGTGGAAACAAAATCAAAGCAGATGCAATTTTGCGCCAGAATCATATGCAGGTTTATCCTTTGTGACTACACACTGTTGATTGTTAAGAGTTTATATTTCTGATTTTATTGACAAATGGGCAATACACACCAAGAGTCTCCTATTAATCGAAGGTAAATAATTTACTGGTGTGATAGTCAAACTGGTAGTGGAACTGCAGATCATGACTCAGTCTATAACTCAGTCAACGATTATTCAACTGTTGACGTTAGGCAGCCATTCTCAGAGTCAACTTTGATATCCTGTTTAACTTATTTCTACAAGCAAATACTTTCACTTCTTTTATTTTCTTTTAAATATGACTGTTGTTCCTTTTGTGACTTCTTGGATAAATACACAATTCACTTTTGTAGTGACTCACAGAAACATAAATAAAATCAAAAAATCGCTGGAAAATATCAGCAGGTTTGGCAGCAAAGTAGTTAACATTTCAGGTATAGTGACCTTTATTCAGAACCGAAGGTGTAACACCTGCTCAATTACTTCGTCCCTCATCACTATCCAAAGTTACAGACACTTCCAAAAGAAGGAATAATTTACTTACTCTTCACTCAATCCAATTATTGTATTCACTGCTGACAATGTGATCTCCTCTTCATTGGGGAGACAAAGCGCAGAATGGGTGATTGCTTTGCAGAACAGCAGTAGTTAGCACTGCTGCCTCACAGCATCAGGGTCCCAGGTTTGATTCCAGCCTCGGGCGACTGTCTAGGTGGAGTTTGCACATTCTCCCCTTGTCTGCGTGGGTTTCCTCTGGGTGCTCCTGTTTCCTCCCACAATCCAAAGATGTGCAGGTAGGTGAATTGGCCGTGCTAAATTGCCCATAGTGTTAGGTACATCAGTCAGAGGGAAATGCGTCTGGGTGGGTTGATGTGGACTTGTTGGGCTGAAGGGCTCATTTCCACATTGTAGGAAATCTAATCTAATCTAAATGAAGCAAAACCCTGAGTTTCCAGTTGCCTACTACTTCAACACGCCACCATGATCCCTGGCCAACATCGCTGTCAGGTCTGCTGCAGTGCTTGAGTGAAGCTCAGTGCAGGCTGGAAGAACAACACCTCATTTTCCGCTTGGGAACCCTGCAGCCTTCTGGATCCAATGCTGAGTTCAACAATTTTAGGGCCTGAGATGCTTCTCCCATGTCCTTACCCAATCCCCACACACTAGACTTTGTCACCACAAACAACCTGTTATCAGCCAGTAATGATACCCATTTTCCCAGGCTGTCCTTTGCCCATTTTGTTCTGCCCAACTCTTTTCTCTCTCTCTGGGCTCCATCTCCTCATCATTTATCTCATTAATCATATCTGCAAATAATTCTGGAAAGCACTGAATGTACAATTTTGTTTTTTTTAAATCTGTTGAATGATTTGGAGATGGTTGGAATCTTATCAAAGACTGATTGATATTGCCAATGGAATGATATATGAAAGAATTATGTGAAAAAAACAGTGAGACCTACATCAACATCAGGAGGAACTTGCTTAGTCTTTATGCATTTACTGGATGGCATAATAAGTTTCTCACCAGGCAGCCACAAGTTGCCAATTACGAGGAATTATAGCTTGTCAAATGGCTTATTGATGCCACAACTTACCTTATGAGTGGATCACTCATCCACAGATTCAATCAATTAGCACATCGACCTGGACCCAATATACCGGCCACTGCAACAGACAGCTGGAACTGACAACCAGAAGCGGCAGATTCAAACCACTATAAATGCCGGAGGAAAGATCACAGAAGCGCTTCACAGGAGGCTCCCAAACACTGAGGATGTCACCTAGACAGGGGACGAAATGTCTGCAACACAAATTCCCAGCTCGGCAAACAGAACTACCTCAGTCATTTTCAGCTTCCCAACTTACCAAACTTGCTGATCAAAGCAGATGCTGAAATTCTCGATATGGAAGTCAGAGCGAACGCCTGGCAACTTCAACTCATTGCTAGCTGCCAGGAGCCTCCATATTATTCAGGATGAAACAACATCTCAGATCATGACTCATGGGCACCAGTTATATGTTCCTGTCATCCATGTACGTTGGCATCCAACGCTTGTTAGCTTCTAACAACCAGCTCTGATCCATTTGCAGGATATTCAGGAAGCCCAGACTGGCATTGCAAGGCATACTGGCAACTAACGTCATGAGGCTACCGTAAGGACACTTTGCATGCAGGGACAGGCATCCAGTTCATGGGTTCGACCAGGCTGCACCTCACACCTGCTCGGTTGTTCTTTTACCTTGTGCTGACTGGCATGTACATACCTTGTTTTACCATGAGCGGCCATATCTGTTAGCGGGTTATCACTTCAGCCAGGGCTAAAGGCTATCAGTGCTGCTGTATTAACAGACCATTTTATGCAGACACACAGAGAGAGGCTGCTGGTAAGCAGGGATCTGCTTGGGTGCAAATGGTTGCCATTCTGAATGGTATGTTGAGACATCAATCTAACACCTACTGTATGCACCGGCTACATGCACAGCATTTATTGCATGTTCATTCAAACAAATGGCTGTGTCTGAGTGTCCTCAGTTGAAGGGGTGGTGCTATCAGTAAGGGGCCCTGGTACTGTCAGTCATGGGCACAGACCACACACAGTCCAGGACTGCAGTGACTAGTTTGCTTGGGCCATGTACAGTCAGGGGATCTGTCTGTCTATAGGCTGAGAGCAGTCAGGGGAACTTGCGTATCGTTGGTCAAGGAGTTTCATAGACAGCAGTCAATGATGTGATCAGTCATGACTCAGGGCTGTTTGGCAAAGTCATTCAGAAGTCTAAGGCTAATACAGACTTGGGGACAATGTACAGATTGTTGATGAGACTGTGAGGGGTTCATACAGGTGTGGCAGTATAACCTGGGCAATGGGAGTGTGAGAGTTCAAGGCTTGGGCAAAGGACAATGACAGGGGGATAGACTATGGTAGACTATTTACCACCACTGTGGCCTCTACAGGGGAGTGGAGAGGAAGAGGGTGGGCATCATGTAATATTGGCATTCAGGAAGTAGGGAGGACAGTTAAATGTGAAATTCAATAATGGGGATAGGTGAAAATGGTTGGTTGGGTAGAGTGACATTAATTGGGAGGTTCTGGGGGTGTTTCTAATGATAAGGCAGAGTCCAGTCCTGACGACATTCACAGTGAGCTGTGTTCCCTGCCAACGTTTGCTGTTCTCTAGATACTAGATTCAACTGGAAGTGACTGAGCCAATATCCAGTATGGGCAGAGTCAGTGTCATTTTGTTGAGTGAAAATGCAGGCTCCATGTCCTCTGGATACCAGGACATCATGGACAAAATACATGAAGCATACAGTTGCAAATTCCAGTGACATTTAATTTGTAACTAACTGCAGAGTGAATGTGCTTACAGTTCAAACAGTGTTTGCGCCATCCCATTGGCCCTTGCAAAACTGGACAATGACATCTCAATGATGCTGAAGTGAGTAGCAATGACTTAACAGAGGTAGATTTTGCTGAAAAGGTAACTTTTAACTTGTGTGACTCCAAAGTTGCTGTGGGAGGTGGAGACCATTGTTTCATCATTTGTCATGTATGTTTAACAATAGTTGATACAATGAAAAGTTAAATAATTGATGTGGGTCAAAAATGACAGGGGGGGTAGTTGGACAGTGGTTCTCTTTTTTGATGTAAGATGCTGGTCCCTGAGCCAGCGTGGCATCTTCACCCAGTTGTTGCACATTCTGAGGCAGAAGCTACATGAATGCTGGAGACGTGGTTCCTTGTTATCAGAATGCAGCATGTCTCATTGCAAGAAGCATTGTGCTCAACCATCATCTGCAGGATGTGCCATTAATAAGTTATCTGACACCTTTCACTCTCTATATTCTTAAAGTACATCAAGTCTAGCATGAGTTTTGAGCCCATCTATTGGTGAGACATTAATCTCTGGGACAGCCTTCCTGAGAAGGTGAAGGTGGATACAAAAGGACCAAGGGCATGAGGAAGCCGAGGGACAGGATCAGACCATCACGGGGGATGGGCAGTTTGGGGAGAGGGCATTATGACCACAAGGCCCTTTAGGATGCGTGGTGTCTAAAGGAGGATAAGAGTTCTTTGACCTTGGCTCTATTTCTTAGGGATGGGTGTGGTGCAGTGAGAATGCAGGCTCAGTATGTCCCGGAATTTGGTGGAATTACACTGGATGTTAGAGTAGGACCTCAGGGCTGCAGGAATGGGAGGCCACCCTTTCCCAACAGCTGTAACAATGACAGCCACTTTGAATTTTGATGTAACTAGCTCCTGAGCTGTGCCCCAGATACACACTCACAAATGGATCAGGACAATGACTCATACCATCTGTGCAAAGTTAAAAATCACACAACCCCAGGTTATAATCCAACAGTTTTAATTGGAAGCACTAGCTTTCAGAGCATAGCTCCTTCATCAGAATCACCTGATGAAGAAGCATCACTCTGAAAGCTAGTGTTTCCAATTAAACCTGTTGGACTATAACCTGATGTTGTTTGATTTTTAACTTTGTCCACCCTAGTCCAACACCAGAACCTCCAAATCACCTGTGCAAAGTTCACAGCAATTCCTTTCATTCCCCGATGATGAGGTCAGTGCTACAGACCTGGCAAGAGAATCTGGGAACAAAGCTGGACTCCTCTGGGTGCAGGGTTCCGATGACTGTATACATGTGACACTGATGGGGGCCATTTCAAAGCACTGCTGAATTCATCAAAAGGAAGGGGTTCCATTTGTTTCAAGTGATCTTTGACACCTTTGCCAATTTCCTGGGATATATATCTATGAGCTTGGAAGTTACCTTGGCTCTTCCATCTTGGACTCCTCTCATGTATCTGATATGTTTGAGGGTCCAGCTGCTTTACAGGATTGGTTACTGGGGAATCAGAGCTATCCACTGCAACCATGGCTCATGACACCGTTGTGGAACCCCCTGACTGAGGGCGAGCACAATGTGGATATAATGCTGCCCATGTTTCAACCCCACAGCCCTGGTGGAGAATTGCTGAAGATACAGCTCTGATGCTTGGATCGGTCTGGGGGCCCTTCAGTCTGGAAATAAAGTGCTGTACTCTGTACACCTCGAATAGGCAATGTGGTGTTGTGATAGATGCTGAGGGACTATTGGAAGGGAAGCAGTGTTCTGAGGAAGAGAATGAAGATATTGAAAAGAGGAAACTCTCCTTTTCACTGGTAGAGTTCAACTGCATCAGGCATTCCAATCCATCCAGGACCAAATTGATACCAGGATCAGGTTGATAAGAGCTGGGACAATCAAAGAGTATCAAGTTGCCATTTATTAAGATGCCAACATGTATTTTCCATTTTTGAGTTAAATTACAACCTCTATTCATTTTGTTTTTGATCAGTTTTGCTGGCTGCTAATTGAATCTCACGTTTGGACTGGTCTGATTGTTTGCCTGTATACAATTAAAGGATGTGAGTGCCCAGTGGCGATTGGGACAGAGTAATGGTGAGCTAGGGAAGATGTCTAGATGAGATCTAGCTAAGCAAAAGATAAACATTCTTCTAATACCACAACTGTGATTGTATATTTAATCTGCCCAAAACTTCAACCCATTTTGCTACTTCCTACCTCTCCTTTTTGCAGGCAACAGTAACATCCACAAATCCTTTTTCCTGAAGAAAGCAACCCCTCTAGTCAACCTCTCCTCCACCACTTCTGAGAAAGATGGCACACATCCTTCAAGATGACTCCTTCACTTCCATCAGCTTTGATAATGACACCTCAATGGGTGTTTTATTGAGATTAGAGTCTGGAACACATTCCTGGAAAGCATTTCATTACCACATCCCCATATTTGATGGAGGACAAAATGTTTCAAGTTACTGACACTCAGGGGACTACCAGAAACTAGGCACATGGTTAGCCTCAGGAAAGGACCTCATGGTGATTGAGATTAATAAATTTTCATGATCGCCTAACCCTGTGTGAATGATTAGCCATCTCCTTCTGGAGCACACATTCTTGCGATGAGACTGTCACGATTGAATGAGGGAGCATTAAATGCTGTAAAGACTTCCATCAGTTTGGAACCATCTTCTATTAAAGGTCACGAAAAATATAAAAAGATCACATTGGTAAACGATATTAGCCTTTGAGATTTTACAGGGGATGTTGGTGTCTGTAGCATTGAAACATTTACAGTCAATGAATATCACATAAAAAAGTTCATTTGTCACAAATTAGTACCATTGAAATAGGTTAATTAAGAATTCCTGCCAGTGTTACTGTGGTCAATGATGTGCTGTAGGAGCTAGAAGTACTGATAAACATTCTCGTTTTCTTGCTTGTTTCAGGTAGGGGTGAACAGAGTGATAATTGTGAAGGTGAGCAACTGCATTGGTAATGGGGGAATACCGTAAAGAATAGAGTGATGTTGGGAATGTCCATAGTCAGAAGCACCCTGGCTTCAAGGAGGGAGGGGGTGGTGGAGAGAAGTCTCATGTATTACCATACCTGATATGGTCACCTCATATGCCCAGGGACAAGGAGAAAGTTGAATGGATGGTGATTAATACAACATGTTGGGTGGGGACCCAGCGAGAGGCTCTGTGGAAAAGAATCTGGATTTTCGGGGCCTCACCAACATAAAGGCATAGTCTGGAAGACATTGCCTAAAGATAGCTTGCTGTCACCTTCCATCATGTTGGAAATTTAAACTGTCATGTGACAAGTAAAATGGTTCTGATCACACAAGAATGGGTTGGGTAGAGTTTTTTTTTAAAGATATTTTTATTAGAAATTTAATATTTTGACAGATTTACAAAAATAAACAGAACTTTCAAGCACAAACATTAATATAAAAATAGATCTTAAATATATAATCATCAAAATTCAAAGGAATGATATTAAAGAAGAAAGAAAAACAATGAAACTCAGTTAACTACTAATCTAATCCACAATTATCCAGAGTGTATAGTTGAGTCACTTACATCCTTCAAACAAGAGAAAATGTTCTCTAATACACTCATAACAGTATAATAAAAAGGAAACTATTTCCAAACAATAAGAACAAAAAAAATAAAACATGTTTGAATGGAGATCCTCCCCCTTGTTCTCAGGGGGCCTTACTTCCTTTCTAAAGGTCCACCATATCCTCTCCCAAACAGTGTCCCACCCTTGACCTGGGCGCTCCTTAATAGGATTTAGATATAATACCGAGCTAGAGTTAACAGTGAGCGCCCCACCCATACCTGAGTATATCTGATAGCATCAATGCCACGTACAAACACACATAACTATAAAATTACAACTCCAACAGATTACAGTTAAGTATAATAACATAAAATAGCAAGGGAAGACAACCCTGCTCCCAGAAGCAAAAGTAAAGTAAAGTATCCACTTCTCCCCACGGAGTGTGGAAGAGGCAAGCCAACATAAATTGTCTCTTACGATTTATTTAAACGAGTCGAAAAGTTCCTTAGCCTCTTCTGGTGATCTAAAATTATACTCGGATCCTTCGTGGGTAAAGCATAACGTCGCTGGGTAGCGTAAGGTGTATTGAATATTTAAGTTCCTTAGACATTTCTTCACCTCATCAAACGCCTTCCTCCTTCGTGCCAAAGCCGGGGAGAAGTCCTGAAATAACATAATCTTGGATCCTTCATGGATCATGGCTTTAGGATCCTTTCCAAGATTTCTGGAGGCATCCAGGAGTATCTGCCTCTCCCTATAACTCTGCAGCCGGAACAGGATCGGGCGTGGGCGCTGGTTTGGGCCAGATCCGCGTACTGCGACCCGGTAGGCCCACTCCACCCTTACCCGGTCAGTTTCAGCCCCCAGGTTTAAAAGCTAGGGCAGCCATCGCTCCAGAAATACTGCTAACTGTCCTTTCCCTTCTTGTTCAGGGAGGCCCAGAAGACGGATATTCTTTCTCCGATTTCTATTATCCAGGTCATCCATGTAGATTTCAAAGGCCCGGACTCTCTGCTCCAGAGCTCGCACCTGTTCTGCAGCTGTTTGTGCTGCAGCCTCGGAGGTCGTGGCCTTTAGCTCCGCCCCCTTCACTCGGCCCTGTAATTCCTCGAGAGCCTGGCTGTGTTTCTGCAGCTTTTCTTCGAATGCATTCCATCTCTGTCTGGATTCTGCGATGAAATTGACGAGTGTCGTTTCCAGCCTGGCAATCATCTCTTCAAGGCCTGTTTTTACATCAGCTGCAGCCGGAGGAGGAGAGGAGGGTGGGGGAGGGGTCTTTGTTTTCTGAGAGCTGCGGGATCCCTTTGGTTTACTCATTATCCACTTAATATTAAACTGCTTAAATATAATAGTAAGCAGCTAATTAAGGTTAGAAAATGTTTTTGGGTGGTTTGGTAAGTGTGGTGGGGGTGAGTAACTCACTTTACCCAGGTTTTGGGAAGAGCTCTGTAAACTCAGACTTGCTGAGTCGCCGCCATCTTGGATCTCTGGGTAGAGTTTTGACCTGGGAGGGAGGGGTCTGCAAAATGCACTGAGGTGAGACCATTCAGTGAGCGACAATATTACACACCAATCTATGCACTGTATGGGACACAGATGGATGAGCCTGAAGCATTGGATCATCAGGATGATGCTCCTTATCCCAAAGATTGCTGACCACTCCATTCCATATCAACACTTTTTGACACAGAGGACGGGGATAGAATAGTGATATCTGACCACAAGGAGCAATGAACTCAACAGAACACACTGCCTTGTATATGTCTTGTTCATATGGCTTCCACATGCTTCTCAATTCAGACATCACTCCATGGCACAGTTTGTATGGAAATGAGATTAGGCATTATTGTGGTATAGTTATATTGGAATTAGACAGAGTCTCAAACAAATGATGTATTGAAAAATCAATAATTTATGTAATTTGTTACGTTATATGAATTGCTCTGTCATCTTTGTCACTAATGTGCCCTCAAAAGGTTTGTATTTTCTTTCCCTCCCACTGGGCCTTAATGTTGCCTCCAGGTTCTGCAGCTGGACTGGAGGGAATCTGATTAACAGTGCATCCTATTGCCTTTGGAGGTTTGGCTGGGTGGCCCTTGGGGTATTTGTGTCGGGGCAGCTCAGACATTTTGAAGTCTTCTTGCTGGAGTTAAACAAACCCCCCTCAACTTGAACTTCCAAGGGTCAGGGGAATGACAGGCATGGTGGAGTTAGAGGAGCTAGCCAGGTCTGGAGTGTGCTGAGAGAAGAATTCTGAGGGGAGTGTGAGTGGCTCCTCTTCAGGCTGGTATTGTCCTGTCTCCTTGTGAGGGAGGGGCACTCGCTGTGTGCCTCTGACCCTTTGTCAGCATACCTTCGGTCCTGAGGACCAATGGCTGGTTTTGATGGAGTGCAGGTATGTGCATATATCTAGCAGAGATCGAAAACGCTCTACCTGCCACTATGTGACAGCCATCAATTTGTCCATGAAGGTAAATCTAATGCTTGAGGTATTAGGTATCCATAGGGTAGCTGTATTCCTGCAGCCTTTGGACTAGGAGGCATCTAAATGTGATATTTCCACTGAGCGGAGAGTGTTTGAGTTCATGGATGGGTGCAGGAGGGACTCCTGCAGATGCTGCCTCTAAGGCTTCGGAAATATATTTCTTCGGAAGTGGTGGCTTCTGATGGAGCAGGCTGTTTCTCCCCGGGAGCATGTACATCCTGCTGGTATCTGGAAGACAAGGAGGAGAGAATGGCCAATGGTTAGAAGTGGTGTGCAATGAATGATACTGACAGCAAGGTAACTGTGAGATTTGCTGTAGAGTGCAGAGCAGTACTGACTCAGTTGGCAGGACATTGATGTCTTGGCATCCTGTCTTCTCCTGTGAGGAATAGAATTCTCTCCATGAAATTGGTGAAGAGCCTAAGACTGGGAACCCCTCCACCCATCTTTCCAACCTATTATGGGCTATTTTCCACTGGATTGAGAAAAATGGATGGAATGAGTGAGATGTAAGGAATGATTCATGCAAGGAATGAACAGCCAGCAGAAGTGATAGATGCATGTACAGTTAGAATATTAGAAGACTTTTGGACAGGTACATGAATAGGAAAGGTTTAGAGGGATATGGGCCAAATGCAGGCAAGTGGTACTAATTTAGGTTGGGAGACTTGGTTGGCATGGACGGGTTGGATGGAAGGGTCTGTTTCCATGCTGTATGGAAAGTTGTGGAGGAATAAGAACAAGTGAGGAAAGATGTTAAGAGAGGCGGAGCATGAGTCTTGGTGGAAGGTGTATACAGTAGCAGAGTTAGCGGGAGTGAGTAGCAGAATGAAGAGTGTGGAATTTTCCCTGTGACATTGAGAAGATCATTGACATTATTGCAGCAGTATAGAGGCTAGATTGACCTGCGTGGTGACCTCAGATCAAGCTACCAGGGTTTGGTGGCATGGCCCTCTGTGCACATCCTCCAGAAATACAATACTCCTCCCTAACCACCTCATTGATCAGGAACCTCAGACCCTTGTCAGAGCATTGTGGCAAAAGCTATGCCTTCCCTGGCACCTTCATAATGACTGCCCATGACCCAGTGGAATACCACTGCACAGCACCCTTTTATATATCATATGTGCAGCAGGGAAACTGTCCTTCCAGTGGATATCAAGTGAGTAGTGAGTTGTTTCAGGATAAGCATGTTGCAGAATGGGACTGAAATCAGGAAAGAAAGGTTCCACGGGGTGTAGTAGGTAGCTAATAAGCAAATTTGGTCAGATTCAGTAACAGATTATTGCAGAGACAAACCCTCCCATGAAACTTGAAAATGATACTGAGTCAAGGATTTAACCCACAAAATCGGTCAAAATGAGACAGGATTAAAGCTGAGATGTTGTTTACTCTGCCCTGTGAATCAATAGCAAAAAACCATAGTTTCATGGTAGGCAGTTGGCAATGTAGGACTGAGAAGGGGAGTTGTATTTTCATTAAGAAGGGTTTAAATCTTCAGAATTTTTTACACCGGAGATTTGTGAATGTTCGTGGTAAATTACCTTTAAGACTGAAATTGATATATTTCTTTATACACTGGAAATCAAGGGTTAGGAGAATTTGGCATGAAAATATATTGAGTCCTAATATTAACCATGATTTTACTGAAAAGCTGGCCGGAAAAGAGGATTGAATAGTTTTCCTCTTTTTTTATTATGTTCTGACTAGCTAATTTGCTAGTATCACCTAGAGATAAAAAAAATACTTAAATAAAATGTAATACTTGGAAATGAATGGGTTGGCCGTTACTGATGCATGGAAGACATGTCAGACCACTATATATCATTCACAAATTTTATTGTTATTGCCTTTAGGGCAGGTACTTATTGAGCTTATAGCAGTGAACATTTTGTTGCAACTTAGAAATTGTTTCCAAAACTAATGTTTGATCAGAATAACAGACTTGGATATTGGTACTTGGGGCTCATAAGGATTTTTAAGACTGCAAAATCAACATCTTTAAACAAATCAAATTCTTAAAAGTGAAATTTATCCATTCTGGACTATCCATTTGAATAAATGAATAACATCAATCATTTAGCAGCAAATAGCTGGTTTTTGACCCTGCCAATCTTCTTTCCTCTGAAGATCACAAAATAATAGTTGGAAATCTTTCTGGAGATACATTTCCTTGTCTCACTGTTGCTTTTGCTTAGTTTGTAAATAACAATTCTGAAAGGATTTTCCATTTGAAGCTGTTTTGTGCTGCTGGTGTAGATAAATTGCATCCACTGTACCTTTGACTGTATTTTATGCTTTTAGGAAAAGCCAGCATGGTATTTAACAGTACAAATTGTATTGTGAGGTTATCTTTAGCCTCTTTAGTTTGTAAACCACTGATCTGGGCCGTAACATCTTTAATTCCAAAGAGAATATGACATTTTTTTGATTATTCATTCACAGGATGAGAGTATTTCTTGTGTTAAATGAAGAAAGTAAATTATTGCAAGTGAGGCTATTATTAATTATTCCAACATGTGACAGGTCAATAATAATACTTAGTAAAGGTACAATGCTAGATTACAAACCATTGTATGGTCACTGCTTTCAAAATTTCAAAAATCCAAAGAAGTAATAAATTTGCTTCGGAAAAAGGAACATTCATTAGTCAGTTTCAAAATGTGGATTACTTTCATCTGTAATCAAAATTATGTAGTAAAAACATGAAGGCTATAAATTCAGTAATAATCACCATTGCTCAGTATCCCCCATCCTTTTAGAATGCTTACATCCAGAGAATGAAATTTGCGCTGTTCAGTGTCATTAATGGACAAGGAGCTAAGTGAAAAATACCACCATCTGACAACCTTTGATCTATTTAATATTTGAGGAACTTACAGCACTGCAGTACTTTTTCATGGCACTGTATAGTGCAGTGAGAAAGCACAGACATTTAATAATAATGATTGATTATTGAGTTCTAAGCTACCACACTGCTGGAACAACTGGCCTGTGTTGAAGTGATAACCTTTAAAACCCTATGCTTTACCTTTAGAGACTACATTTTTATTCTTTTCCAGCAGTGACCAAGGAAAGTCTTCCTCAGTGAAGGTTGTAAATGATTGAAAAAAATACAGCAAACAGTTTGAAGGCAGGCCAGACTGATGAGGCGAGAGTCTTCTCTTTCTGATTGTTGTACCCAGCTGCATTTAAAAAGAGAGTCTCTCTCAATTCCTTTCCCAAATGTAAAATTATTATAATACATTGATTATTGGTGCAAAACTAGCAGGCTCACTTAAAGCCTTCTGGGGAGTTACATTCCAGTTTTTTAGTCACCGTAACAGTAAGTTGCAAAGCCAAAATATTCTACTGACTAGTTTGGTTGATAGCAAAGCTGAGCTTCCCAGGATGAAGTCTCAATTGCCTTGCTTGATGGTGTTGGATTTAAACAAGGGTCTTGGGCTCAGAAAATACATGGAGATAAATTTACCCAATCTCTTCACAGTGGACTAATGTCTACGATTCTGATCTCCCTCATATAGGAAGGATGTTGTGAAACTTGAAAGGGTTCAGAAAAGATTTACAAGGATGTTGCTAGGGTTGGAGTGTTTGAGCCATAGGAACGTATACGTAGAAGCTGGTATTGTTTAGACCAGTGTTCAAGTATCAGACAGTTACACTCCCTAAGCCTGGAAACCGACCAGAGGATCAGCAGATCCTTGAGCCTTCAGGATAGAAATCTTGCTAAGCTGGCAGTGCCTACTTGTTCAAATCAAGAAGCAAATTTCAGGCGATTTTCCATGCCAACAGACTACCCTCTGATAAGTTCTTGCTCTTCCTGGCTCTTGCTCACTTTTAAGAAAAACTGAATATATATTTTCTTCAATTAAAAATAAATGTTTGTTAGGTCACAGCTACATCCAGAAAGCCTAAGAGGGGCTGGGTTCATACTTGCTTTGCTCAGGAGATTTCAATTTCTTCAAAGGATTCTAAGGATTGTGGCTCCATGTTACGTATGTATGATGTCTAGCCCTGTTTTAAGTGGTAGTCTTGGATATCTGTAAATGCACTGGCCCAATTACAAGGTAAATATTTCTTAGGCTATTTGTATATTTGGAACAGACATGTAGCCTTGTTGTGCACCATGTGTATTCATAAAACAAATAATGAGGATCAATTTTGTGCGTTATAACTCAAGACTTATGAAAGCTGAGTTTTGTAATTGTTCATTATTTCAGCTTTTTTTTAATGTTTCTGTCTAGGAGGCTTGACAGGAAAAAAAACAGATTTCTCATTGGTAAAGTGAAAATCCTAGAAATCGGAAATTCGAATATGCATTCTGAATTTCAGGAAATTCGCAAAATAAAGGAAAGGACTAAGGATGAGCTACAAGGAAGATTAATTTACACCAATGAGGAAATCTAACAAATATTGGTAAACAATCTTTAGGTAGCCATTTTTGAAAACTGCTTGTATGTGATCCATGCTGAAAATGTGTTGCTGGAAAAGCACAGCCGGTCAGGCAGCATCCAAGGAACAGGAGATACGACGTTTCGGGCATAAGCCCTTCTTCAGGAGAAGGGCTTATGCCCGAAACGTCGACTCTTCTATTCCTTGGATGCTGCCTGACCTGCTGCGCTTTTCCAGCAACACATTTTCAGCTCTGATCTCCAGCATCTGCAGACCTCACTTTCTCCTGTATGTGGTCCATGACTTATCTCTAAACTTAGAAACGTGACAACTTCAAATTCAATGGCAACCAATGATTAGGGCCATTGACAGATAGTGATTAAGCAGATCAAATACTGCCCTCACTAGATGGGATTGCAATGCTTTGAGGATCTTATTCTTGCAGTTTGTTTTAATTTGTTTTCTGAAAATGCAAACCAGATGGCCTAGTCTATTGCATATTAAGCCAAGTGGTTCAACCAAGAGTGTTTGTCAAGATCTTGTGTACTCTAGGGTCATTGAATATGAACTTGACTGAAGTGTTGTAGATAACTTGTCTGTCTTTCTTCTGCATATAATTCACAGTTGTCATACTGAGGATGAATTCATTATTCCAATAGCTGCTCTGCCAATTTCTCTAGCCATAAAAATTCTTGTAATTATATAGCAACTCATCATGTTAAAGATCTCAAATCACTTTGCACAACTAATTACTTTTTAGGAATGCAGTTGTTGTTATGTAGATGAGGCCTCTGGTATACAGAGAACTAGTTTAAAAACAACATAAGAAAAGGCTATGTATCAATTCTGTCTTTTTTATAGGACAGTCTCCTCTATTTGGGCCAATATCTCTCTCTTGGTCAATACCTTCTATCTCTAGACCAGTACCCACTCTCTAGACTTGTATCCACTCTCTAGACCAGAATCCACTTTGTAGACCAGTACCCACTTTCTAGTCCAGTACCCACTTTCTAGTCCAGTACCCACTTTCTAGACTAGTACCTACTCTGTGGGTCAGTAGCCTCTGACTGGGTCAATATCTCCTGTCCCGAGGCCAGCATCCACTCTTTAGGCCAATATCCTCTCTCTGAGCCAGTCTCCTCTCTCTAGGCCAGCATGCTCTCTCACCAATATTCATTCATTAGGTTAGTATCTTCTTTCTAGATGAGTCTCCTGTATCAGGGCCAGGAGACTAAGCCAGTGTGCTCTCTCTGGCCCAGATCCTTTCTCTGGGCCTGTATCTTCTCTCCAGGCCAGGATCTTCTCTATGCCAGTATCACCTCTATATCATAAGTCTACAAGACTTTAGAAAGAATAAAGCATGCTGAAAGTTTTCCATCTTGCTTCAGTGGATCCTAGAAGAACTTTCTTCATAATTTTCTAAATCCCGAGCAATATCCCTTTGAATCAGGAAATAAAGTCATTTCATTTTCTCTGTTTTGATTCAATGAATTCGACTAGATGAGATTGCATTCTGTTCCATGATGAGAAATATGTGTAACTTGAGATTATTCCTTAAATTAAGTTCTGTTTGGCATATTTAGCTCATCATCATTGCCCTAGCTCGCCAACCTTATTCAGTCTTACCTTAATTCAATCAAGATGATCAGTGTGTAGCCTGCCTTTCAGTTCCTCAACCTTTATACAGAGAAGATCCTGACTCTGATCACCCCAAGCAGTGCTTGGGCTCTTATTGAAGACTGGCCTTGGTGTACTGTCCTAGAAACTCCTTGGGGTCAGGTAGGCTCTGAGTGATTGAGTGTCATGAAAGAAAATGTAGAGCCCAGAGATGAAGCTTGGTCCAGTCCATGAGCTGGGTGCAAGTCCCTGAGTGTCCTTGCAGCAGCATTGCAATAATAGCTGCCAGTGCAATCTGAGGAACAGCATTGAAGGGAAGAAGCCACTTGTAAGTACATCGGACACGTGCCATGAAGGTTCTTAGGGGCCGGCATGTGACAGGTGCCAATGTCCATCAATGTGGGGTATGTGAGGCACATGGAGCGTGCTCTGAAATATTGCTGTCTGGTTTCCAACATGAAGGTCGTGTAGTACAAGCAGTGAGCTGAATCCATTTGGTGCTTGCTCTGGTTTCCTCTGTGGGTATTCATGACATCATGCTTAGCTGGCAGGTTTATTAATATTAATGAGGTGAGTTGGGCCATTTTCAAAGAATTTAACAACCAATGATCACCATCAATTGTCAACTTGTTGCCTAGTGAGAATCTCACCATGTTACTTCTGAAAAGCATAACAACTAAACAGAGTTACTTCCAATGTTGTGTTGGATCTTGCTTACCTTGCCATCCAATTCTGCCGCACATCTCGCCATGACCAAACTGCTCAGACCCTTATACAGTTCCATCCTTAGTATCCAAAAATCGATCAATCTTTTCACAAATTTATTCAATGAGAGAGCAAAAATATCTGTGGGGTCTCAGTTGCAAAAAGAAAAATTCGCAATCCTCCAAGTGAAGAAATATTTCTTGATTTCAGACTTCAAAAGTTGACTACCAACTCTGAAACTGAAACTGATCAGTTTTAGTCTCCTTTTGCCAAGAGAAATAAACACCTAATATCCATCATGTAAGGCACTTTATGAATTTTGGATCTTTCACTAAGATCACTGCTCATACTTCTAACTCTGGAGAATATGTCCAGTCAATTGCTTCTTGAAAAAACCTCCTTCCTCTATTCTTGGAACGTGTCTATTGAATTCCCTTTGTACTCACTCTATGGCACGTAAGACCTTTGTTATGTGAAAAGACTGCTTTGAATTGGGGCAGTATGCACTTATTTGTTAAGAATCTTAAGGAGCAGAAAAAACATTTGTGTTTTTGTGACTTTTTCTTCACATGTATTCATACATCAATTCTATTTAGTGATATTTCACTACAAATAAAACTAACCTATGATTAAAATTACAATGTCGCACACAGAATCACCAAGATCTAAGCCATAACATTGCATGGAAGCCTGACACAGTGCAATTAAACACAAAGCAGAAAACAAGACTGCGGTTGAACTTATTTGGATATAAGTTTCAATTTTAAAAGTGCAAGTCACTGGGCAACTATCTTAAGTTTGCAAAGAACAGAGCATATGATCAAAGAGATTTGCACAGAACCGCACTAAATATAAACTTTCTTTTCAAATCAATGGAATCGTACAGGGAGATAAAGCCAAGGAGCTGTCACCTCGAGCCTGATATACAACATTAACATTGAAGAATATGGCCTCATCTTCCCATCAACTAAATCAAACTTGACAGGATCTTTAGAACAGTTTTTAATTTTATAATTATGGTTTAAAATTAAAATAATTCCTGCAGACATTTTGGCCTTTTAGGAGAAATTAATACATTCCTTTAACAACGCCTTTTCCACTTGACCTATTGTTGCATGATAACTGTACATTTGTTGAAGTAGCAACAAAAAAATTTAAAAATCTTTGCTTGACAAAAATATCTTTTTCTCACCTCCAGCATGTGGGGGAAACAAACATTTAGTAGAGAGCTAAAAATAACATGGTTTGATATTTCTCTTTTACTAACTAATGATCTAAATATGTTTGTATTGAAGTGTTAAGACTAACCATTGATGTCATGTAGTCTGTATATGTATTCAGCACTCATCATCTCTGTTTTCCCAATCTTTTGAGTGGATCATTGTTTATGTATGTGACTTTTCTGCCAGGTTGGGACTTCCACTTCAGTTGTCTGAGCCTAATTTATTCCCAGGGTCCTTTGATTGAAGAATTGTGTGTTAGCTCACCACATTAGCCAAGATTTTCTCCTTCATTATAACCATGTCCTCATTTGCAGTTGACAGTGTTTTGCTGGAAAAGCACAGCAGGTTAGGCAGCATCTGAGGAGCAGGAAAATTAACATTTCGGGCCGGAGGCCTTCGTCAGAAATGGTGATGAAGGGCTCCAGCCCGAAACGTTGATTTTTCTGCTCCTCAGATGCTGCCTGACCTGCTGTGCTTTTCCAACAACACACTCTCAACTCTGATCTCCAGCATCTGCAGAACCCACTGTCTCCTATGTCTTCATTTGTAGTTCAGTGATCGAAAACATACCTCATTTTTGTTGTTCTCTTCTTTATCTTTCTTGTTGCTTCTAAACTTTCTAAGAGTGCAGTGATCACAGACGATCATAATAGAGCCATTTTCTGCTTTGGTGCTTGGAGTATATCACTAATGTCTATAATTGGGTCGTTGCAGTGATCAAAGTGCTGCAGCATGTATGAGTTCTCACTTCAGATCACAGAAAGCATGAGCTTCTTAGGGAGAGAATATTGATGCTGTGGCCAAGAGAGATATCAGGCCAAGGATCAAAAACATAATACTAGTTATTATTGACTGCAACATTTCTGCATTACATTCAAAGAAAAAATCCAACACCAGATTTGCTTTTTCCTGACATTTTGTTATACACAGACATGTTCATGCTATGGTCTATAATAGTTAACATTTTTTTTGTGTGGAATACTGTATTAATGAACAATCTACAAAGGTAGATATGTTATCTGCTAAAGGATACTGTGTCTCAAAGGTTCCAAATCCTTTAGCTATTTTAATTCCTGTACATCTTTCTGTGTAAGATGCCGTAGTGTTGATGTTCTTGACAGGTTTCCATATTTAAGGACTGTTGCTGATTGCCTTTGCAGTAGTACATCTGTCTTGCTCTTGGCTTTAAATTTACTTACAGCACATTCAACATTATGACACAGCAGGGATATGTAAAAGAGAAGGATGTAGCAATCTGATTCATAATCATCTTAAAACCTCATCTATGTCGGTTATCAAAAAGGATGGTATCTCTTTAACTGAAGTTGTTGGGACATTAGCAGGTCAATTCTGTGATTGCTGATCTGTGCGATGCCAAGGTCAAAAATGAAAGTTTAGTTTGATAAGTGCAAAATTGAGTAAAGTAACCATAGGAGAAAAGAAAGCTATTTCAAATCATTGTGGTAAGCATATGATTACTGACTTCCCATTTTAAGCCCAATTGAAAAGATGCTGCTCCTGTGCACGATTCATTTGATCATGCTCATCCCATTTTAGGTTAAATTATGTGCTATACAAGATACCAATATGTGCATGGACAATGTGCTGGAAGCTTGTTTGAAAGCACTTCTTACAGCTGTAACCAACCAAACTAGTGGACTGATTTGTATTTTTAAATTTTTATGCTTAATGTCTATCAGTAAAACAAAACCAATATTGAGAAAAGAACCCTGGTGACGTTCACATGAAGGATGAAAAATTCTTATCGAAAGCTGTGTCATTATGAGTTAAAATTAAAGTCTCGTGTTTGGATGAATAGTTAGAATCATTTAAAGGCCAGATTTGCAGAGTGCGATTAAAAAAAAATGAGAACATCGATTGATATTTTAATCCATTTTCAATGATATCACACAGAGCATGGATTTTCATGAAGATTAGATTGTGCTGGCTTTTTGTGTACTTTCTAAAATGCTATTTTATTTATTTAACCATTTCTGTCTCTGAAGTAATGATTTCCATTGCTTGGTTTTAAATGCACTGTAAATGCCACACTGCAACTCACTACAAGTTTGCATTCCACCTAATCTGAAGAGTAGTACTGGAAACATTGATGTTTATATCAACATAATTTCAATATTTTCTAATGCTTATGAGCATATACTTTGGCATTGGTGTAAATTAGATTGTGCTTCTTGATTTTGTTTTGACCTATTTTTGGGATCTGACATTCTAATATTTTTAAAATATTCCAGACAACTTATTTATCCAAAAGGCGCTGAAAATATTAGTGGAGGTTACCTTAGCTGAATGATATTCCTTTTTCATGATGCTGATGGAGATCAGGCAAGTTACAAGTTAACCTTATTTCTATACTGCTGGTCAAAATCCCTTCTCCTCTCAGGCTCTACTTGGTAATAACCTCAGTGACAAGAGTCTCCAGGCATGTATGAAAATAGGATTAGAGAGTGCAAGTGGTCACAATAAGTAAATTTTGAACAATTCAAACTTGTGGAACCAGATTTATTTCAGGTGGTTGCTTGATACCATTTGCCCAGAGCGAAAACTAGTCAGCAGTTAATGTAAGGATTGGCAGAGATGAGTGGATACAGAGAGACATGTATACTTCACAATCTTGATGAATTGCTGGTTTCTCTGGATTTTTGTTAACTGATAATCAACTCATCATTGATTTTAGACTTCCAGTCACTCAGAACAATCTTACCCTCCAACCCTCCCAGCCACAAGACGCAAAGAATTGCAACTGTCAGCTGCAGTGTTAAATTCGGCAAAATTGACAACCTGAGTCTGTCAGTTTAACTTTGAACTCTGGAAAATAGAATGAAAGACAAATCTTGCAATTTCTAATTCCAAAATTTGGGTCCCAAAAGGAATGGGTAATAACAGAAAAAAATCTGAACCGCTTTCAAAGTGCAATACTCTAATACTCAGCTATTGGAGCATTGAAGGTTAATTGGGTAATTTAAGTGTGCTGTTGATGGGCTATTTAACTGCTATTATCTGATTAGCAACTGCAGAACAAATCCCACACATTTGCCTGAAATTTGGTAGTGCAGAAAGACATCCATTTTGAGACACTGCATTTTTCTGCTTTGACATGGAATAAGAAGGAAACAAAGTCTGGAACTAGATCTGAAAATTTTGGCTTTTCTTTCATTACATGAAATTTAATACAATATTTATTAAGTGGACTTTGAACATTTTCTGGAAACACCTTTTTGAAAAGATGTTAACTTAAGTATATATTGTATTGGTACATTAATTAGTTACTACTCCTTTTCTTCATGAGTGCACTTTATGTCAGAAGAGAAATAAAAAAAAAGAAAATGCTGGAAATACACAGAAAGTACATCAACAGAGAATAGATAGATTAATGGTTCGGGTAGAATCTTTATCAGAACTGCTTCATTAGCTGAGCGACTGTATCAACTTTTCACTCAGCTGTTGATAACTGGAAGGTAAATCTTCCATTTCTGTACTCCTGGCTTCAAGCATTATCTACTGGGAATATACATTGAAAGATAATGCAGATGTAACTTCAGGGTCAGCAGCACAGTGGCACAAAATTTACCTATTTTGCATTTATGCATGCAATTGTTGAGTTGGTACAAACTATACCCAACAGCTAATCTCATCTGAGACAAGATTATTTTATGTTTGTGTTTTTGTCTCAGTTTTGCCATTTAGACGGAAGGTGCTTAACATTTTCATAATCACAAGGTTTGGAATAGGTTCTTCATGGGACGTCAAATTCATTTCTTAAGGATCCCAGACTATCCTCACATATTTTCTCTAAATTCTATGAACAAATTTAGAATGCGAAACATGTATTCAATAGCTTAAGTTAGTCTGGAGTCAGAAGAATTTTATTTTACAATATAATAAATTATTGTCAGGATGTATTCTCACGTGTCAGCTTTCCTTTATAGAATCCCCACAGTGCAGAACGAGATCATTTGGCCCATCAGGTCTGCACTAACTCTCCGAAGAGCATCCGACCCAGATCCATCTCACACTCTAACCCCACATGGGATCTTTTACCATAGCCAATCCACCTAACCTGCACATCTTTGGACTCTGGGGGGAAACCAGAGCAAACTTATGCAGACACAGAGAATGCACAAACTCCTTACAGTCACCAAGGTTGGAACCACACCCAGACCCCTGGACTGTGAGACAGCAGTGCCACCCCTTTCCCTTTAGTTTCTTACAAATTAGAATCAATTTAGATGGAAACATTTTTACAGTACAGAAAAAGCTGATTTTACCAGCTCATTACAAGTCCAACTGGGCGAGTGCCATTGGCCTCCCATTATCCCATAACCCTGCATGACCTTCTATTTGTGTTCTCATTCGATTTGCTTTGGATTGAATTTGACTCCATCACAGTTTCAGACAATGTGTTCCAGATTCTATCCACAAGATTTTGGTCACGCTGTCTTTGGTCCTTTTGCCATTCACCTTAAATTTGTGCCCTCTAGTTCTCAACCATTCCACTAATAGGAACAATTTAATTTTACATACACAGTCAAGACCTTTCAAACAGCTCTATCAAGTCAATCTAAAACTCACATCAAAACATTTTTCTTTTTCAAATTTCCTCTATGCATGTGTTTATTTTGAATAAATGTCATGCTTTTTTTCTGTCAACGTGCATTACCTTTGATTTATCCAAGTTGAATTCATTCTTCATTCTGTAGCCCAGACACTTTCATTTCTCCCTTCTGAATTGGTTCTTTAGGAAGATACCTTATTTTTCAACAAGTTGTCCATGTTGTTTATGAATGGTAGCACAGAAAAGACTCCCTGCTAAATCTACTTGTCACCCTCCAGACAGTATCAGCTCTATTGGGGTGACATGGTGGCTTAGTGGTTAGCCCTGCTGCCTCACAACATCAGGAACCTAGGTTTAGTTCCCACCTTGGGTGACTGTCTGTGTGGAGTCTGCACATTCTCCCTGTCCCTGTGTGGGTTTGCTCTGGTTTCCTCCTACAGTCCGAAGATGTGGAGTTCAGGTGAATTGGCCATGCTAAATTGCCCATAGTGTTAGGTGCATTAGTCAGGGGTAAATATAAGGTAGGGGGATGGGCTACTCTGCAGAGGGTCAGTGTGAACTTGTTGGGCCAAAGGGCCTGTTTCCATACTGTAGGGAATCTAATCTATTATAATCAGCTTTTTTGTTTTCCATTACCAAGATGTTAAAAATGGCAATTATTATCATAAAATGCTTAAACCGCATTTTCTGTTTTTGAAGTGCTTGTGATAATATTTGCATCAGATACTTGTGTCTGTAAGAAACCCAAGTCTTCCATTTGTGCAGGTTCCCAGATCTATTACTGTTTGTTAAAGGAAATGTAGTTGGCATGCTGCAGCTACCAATATGCAGCAGTGCATTCAGCTTTGAGAAACCACCATGATTTATAACAACACTGGCTGCTTTTAAAACATGTCAAGATTTGTACTCTGAATATGCTCTAATGACCAGGAATGAAAACCTTCAGGTAAATTGTTGTAACTATATTTGGAGAAAACAAGACATTTACTTTTACAGGCTCCCTAAAAAAAATCCAGTTTCTTTTCCCAGTCATTTTCCAAAATTCCATTCAACATTGGCTAGGGTGTTTCATTTTGTTTATCACTTTATCCATGAAGCAGACTAAGTGTGATTATGAATTCTCAAGTCATTAGCTAAGCAAGCAAGAGGTTGTGTGAGTAATGCAGTGAATCATATGGAGTAGGTGAGTGAAGGAGGTGTTCTCACCTCTGACAGGACCTTCTAGGTTTGTAGTTTAAAGGCTTGCTGGACATCAATTCACTTGCTGCAAGCTGAGAGCTTCCACTTGGCCTGTGGTGAGTGTCCACAACCTCTTTGAAGATGTCACCACGAAACAGCTCAACACACATTTTAGGTGTTGATGACGGAATAAGGGAAATAAGTGAAGTTCTCTTCCCACCAGAAAGCACAAAAAGCCTCTGTAGTCAAACCCATCTGACTTAGAGTAGGATAGTGTGAAGACCAGTACCACTTATCCACATCAGCACACCCAGTGCTTTGTTGGAAGAAAATGAATGATTTGCTGCACATCACAAGGCTACATGATACCATCATCTCACTGGTACATAGAACATAGAACATTACAATGCAGTACAGGCCTTTCAGCCCTCGATGTTGTGTCAACCTGTGAAATCAATCTGAAGCCAGTCTAACCTACCCTATTTCATTCTCGTCCATATGCCTACCCAATGACTGTTTAAATGCCCTTAAAGTTGTCAAGTCTACTACATTTGAAGGCAGTTTGTTCCATGTCCCTACTACTCTGAGTAAAGAAACTATCTCTGACATCTGTCCTATATCTATCACCCTCAATTTAAAGCTATGTCCCTTCAGGCTAACCATCACTATCCGAGGAAAAAGGCTCTCATTGTCCAACCTATCAAACCCTCTGATTATCTTATATGTCTCAATTAAGTCATCTCTCAACCTTCTTCTCTCTAAAAACAGCCTCAAGTTCCTCAGCCTTTCCTCATAAGACCTTCCCTCCATACCAGGCAACATCCTAGTAAATCTCCTCTGAACCGTTTCCAAAGCTTCCACATCCTTCCTATAATGCAGTGGCCAGAACTGTACACAATACTCCAAATGTAGCTGCACCAGAGTTTTGTACAATTGCATCATGACCTCATGGTTCTGAAACTCAATCCCTCTCCCAATAAAAGCTAACACACTGCATGCCTATCAACCTGGTTGGCAATACTCAAAGATCTATCTACTCATCTACACGACCAAGAATTGTAACATTAGCCCAGTACTCTGCATTCCTGTTACTCCTTCCAATGTGAATCATCTCACACTTTCCTGCATTAAACTCCATTTGCCACCTCTCAGCCCATCTCTGCAGCTTATCTATGCCTCTCTGTAACCGACAACATCCTTTGGCACCATCCACCACTCTATTGACCTTAGTGTCATCTGTAAATTTACTAACCCATACTTCTATGCCCTCAAACAAGTCATTTATAAAAGTGACAAACAACAGCGGACACAAAACAGATCCTTGCGGTACACCAGTAGCAACTGAACTCCAGGATGAATATTTTCTATCAACCACCACCCTCTGTCTTCTTTCAACAAGCCAATTTCTGATCCAAAACACTAAATCACCCTCAAGCCCATGCCTCCGTATTTTGCACAATAGCCTACTGTGGGGAATCTTATCAAATGTCTTATTGAAATCGATATACACCACATCAACCACTTTACCCTCATCTACTTGTTTGGTCACCTTCTCAAAGAACTCTGTAAAGTTTGTGAGGAATAACCTACCCTTCACAAAACCGTGTTGACAATTTCTAATCAACTTATTCATTTATAGATGATTATAAATCCTATTTCTTATAACCCTTTCCAACACTTTTCCCACAACTGAAGTAAGGCTTACAGGTCCATAATTTTCAGGGTTGTCTCTACCCCCCTTCTTGAACAAGGGAACAACAGTTGCTATCCTCCAGTGTTCTTGTACTATTCCTGTAGACAATGACAACATAAAGATCAAAGCCAAAGCCTCGGCAACCTCCTCCCTGGCTTCCCAGAGAATCCTAGGATAAATCCCATCCAGTCTGGGGGAGTTAACTATTTTTTACACTTTTCAGAATTGCTGACACCTCCTCCTTGTGAACCTCAATCCCATCTAATCTAGTAGACTGTATCTCAGAATTCTCCTCGACCGTGGTAACTCATACTCATTTATCAGTCTAACTCTGTGAATTCATGGTTATCCCTCAGACATAACCTGTAAGCCTAAATATCACATACACAATGTTCATTAATGGGCTTACATCCAACTCATGGCCTCAAAGTATTAGCTGCAAATGTGTTGCTGGTCAAAGCACAGCAGGTTAGGCAGCATCCTGATGAAGGGTTTATGCTCGAAACGTCGAATTCTCTATTCCTGAGATGCTGCCTAACCTGCTGTGCTTTGACCAGCAACACATTTGCAGCTGTGATCTCCAGCATCTGCAGATCTCATTTTTTGCCTCAAAGTATTAACCCCTCTTGGGCACTGCAGTATGTGCGCACCAATAGTGGATAGCTCACCACATCCAATGAGTATGCATGTTCATGAAATGATCCTGAAATCAGTGCCTCCCCATTCAATCCTCCTCTTTAGCTCATTGCAAATCCAAGCTGGCCTGCACCTGTGCTGAAAGGACCAAAACTGCTGGAAAAGTACCAGAGATTAAGATGCTTAGTCTTTTGCAGAGCTGGCAATAAAGCTGGCTAGAGAAGAAGGGGACTATTTCTGAGGTGACAGGAGACAGAAATGGCCCACGAAGCCAGTAAGCACTATACGGTCTACTCTTCGCAGATGTAAAAGAGGGCAAACACATTGATCTGCATAAGATATTGTTTATCTTCACCAACTAATTCATCCTCTTACCTTCTGTAGGCACTAACAGCACAGTGCAAGGGCTGACAGCATTTGACAGGATGCATGGTTGGGGTTTAAAATGTGTCATGTCAGCACTCTAAATACATAGGGTACAATCTGCATTATGTGATGGTTGTGGTCATGATTAATTTCTACATTAAGGAGCTGAATCCTTTAATATTATTGATGACTGCTGGTTCATGATAGGACATCATGATCATCATAGATGGCATTGAGCAAGCCAATGAACAGTCCCTCCCAAAGACGACCTGGGCATGGGCATAGTTGTGGAAGAAGGCATGGAGGGAATCAGACCAAATGACGACCCTCTGCCTGGATTTACTTATGGCCCCTTGCTCTTGGCCAGGACCAGAACCAGAACCAGACTTACAAAGAGGTCCTCTGACCTTCCCTATCATATCACACCTCATTCCATTCCATTGTCCCATATTCCCTTAGCTTGAAAATGTAATGAGGCCAATCCCCAGATGTGAGATGTCTACAGCTTCAATGATGTCATGGACAGACCCTACAAAACCCCTTCCTTGGTTTATGTAGGAATCACAGCCCCTGGCTGATCATGCCCCAAGTCTTAATTTATAGAATGTCCCTGACTGGCCAGGTAAGAAGGCCCCAGCTGATTTTGTTTGACCTTTGTCTGAAATAGTGACAAGTCCTCAGCTTCCATTAGACTAACCACCTTACAGACTTTTGTCAACCCCTGGACAGATTATGCCAATACCTCCTGATTGACTAGGGTTTGTGCTGATGCTACTACCAATGTCTCTCTCCTTTTCTATTCACATATCATCATCCTCTTCATGCATGTGCACTGCAGGTATATGCATCCTTTCTGATTTTGAACGAGCACTTCAGCTAATGTGGTCACCACTTGATATGATGGTTAACTGTGCTCCACAACCACAAGCTGTTGCCTCACCTTCTAAACTAAGTTGCCATTCTCAACTACAAGCTGCTACATTGATGTTCTTGAGTTAAGTTCTGAGATAGCCAAATTTTGCTTCTATCACTTTAGATGAACCTACAGTAGTATGGTGAAAGTAAAAGCGAGACAGTGAACATTTATAATGTATCAATAGAAGGAGAAAAGGCAACAAGCTTACCTGGACCTGAGGTCAAAGGCCATGTCGTCAGGTACACATTTGCTATTTGCAGTTAAATATCAAAAGTGTCATCATTATTGATTGGACAGAGGTTAATTTTGAAGGTGAAGTAAGTTCCAGTGAGTTATGTAACAAATAAGATGCAAATACATGCACATTAGCTTCTTAGCTGGCCAATTGTGACATCTTCTGGGAAGAGACAACCTAATTGCTAAATTTTATCGCGATATCGAAAATCTGATTTTTTCAGTCTAGTCCTGTTAAATCATTAGGCTTGTCATTGTTGTAGCCTCCCCGGGAGTACAAAGTCAAGCCCATGTGACCTACCCAGTGAAGTAATGTAAATTCAAATAATGCAAACAATGATTTGTTTTTGGTGCATACATTCTCTTACTTACGTTCTATAAACTGTGTCCATTAGTTCCAGCGCCCTTCACAAGAAGCAATATCCTTCTAGAATTCGTCCTATCAAATTCCCTCAATATCTTGTATATTTCAAAATGATTACCTCCCATTCTTTTCATAGCCCTAATATTTGTAGAACCAACTTGTGAAGGTGCTGATGTTAGGCTAGGGTGGGGGAACAAAGTCAGAAGTCAGATGACACCAGATTGTAGTCCCACAGATTTATTTGAAATCACAAGCTTTCAGAGCGTAATCCCTTCGTCAGCTGAAGTGAGAGGGAATCACACAGACACAGAACTTTTAGGCAGAAGGATTAAGGGCAGAGAGATCAAAAGATCATACAAATGGTGTGAGTGGAATATTGAAAAAAAAGGCTCTTCAGGTGACCAAGGGTGTTAGACAGTGTGTGTGCAGTGTCAATAGTTGAATTGAAGGGATGACCTATAATCTGATTAAATCAAGCAGTGAGATATTAACAAAAATTGAAAATAAGGTGGTGCTGGAGACAAACCAAATGACTGGGATAACATGGAGCACAAACAGAAACCGCTGGAAAAGCCCGGTAGGTCCAGCAGCATCTGCGAAGAAAGACCAGAGGAAGGTCACCTGCGCTTAAAAAGTTACCTCTGATTTCTCTTCACAGATGCTGCCAGACCTGCTGAGCGGCCCACAACCCCACACCCCAACCCCCCACCCCAGCCTCTACTCCTGATTGACAGCATCCAAAATTCTTTCAGTTCTTATTTGACTGGAATAACATGATAGCTATAAGAATTGCATACCATGTTCTTACCAAAGTAATAAGTCATGCAAAACTGTACTAACTAATTAAGGTAGAGCGATCATAACAATTTATCAAGGTGATGATGTTAAAATAGGACAGTGAGGAAGATTTTACAGATACAGAAATGTGGGGTCACATGTAGTGCGACATGAACCCAAAATCACGGCTGAGGCCATCTTCATGGGTACGAAACTTGGCTATCAGTTTCCGCTCAGCAACTCAATATTGTTGTATATCTCGAAGGCTGCCTTGGAGGACGAGTACCTGAAGATTGGAGTCTGAATATCCTTGACCACTGACTGGGAGTGAGCATTCCTGTGTGGCGATGGTTGCAAGGTGTCCATTTGTCTGTTGTCATAGAATCTGCATGGTCTCGCCAATATACCATACCTGAAGGTGTCCTTGCCTGCAGCGTATGAGATAGACAACATTGGCTGAGGCACATGAGTACATGCTGTGTACATGATGGGTAGTGTTCCCAGGTGTGATGGTAGAATCCATGTCGCTGATCTGACTTCACCTGATGAAGGGGCTATGCTCTGAAAGCTAGTGATTACAAATAAACCCGTTGGACTATAACCTGGTGTCATGTGATTTCTGACTTTATAAAACCAACTTGTTCACCCTTTCTTCATGAGGTAAGCTCTTCATTCCAGCGACCAGTTCAGAGAATTCTCTCCAAAGTATTCCTAACGTTATGATATCTTACTTTCCAATAGTGAGAATAGAAGTGTACATAGTCTTCCAACTGTGGTCTCATAGTCCTGCAGAGCCATAATAATATTTCCCTAAAGTCTTGTGTTGTGGAATTCATTGAACACCAATGACCAGGCATTTACCGTTCAGGAATAAATATGTGTAATCAGATTCAAGTAGGTTGTAAAGTGTTTTAAGGGAGATTCACTGGATCTAAAATGTTAACTCTGATTTTTCTTCGAAGTTGCTGCCAGACCTGCTGAGTTTTTTCCAGCAACTTCTGGTTTTGTCCCTGATTTACAGCTTGTGCAGTTCTTTTTTATTGAAGTCTGTAATCTTGTTACTTAACCCCTTGGTGTGCATTATTTCAGGAACAACAAATGTCTGTATACTTCCAAATGGTTAATGCAGCACATGTGCATCTTTTTAGGGAGAATTGGCACTGGATGCTACATCGGTGAGCTAGCTTCAGCTAACATCCTGTCTCTACCTAATACAGTTGAACGTACATTAGGAATCAGAAGACAGGCAGATTACAATGTCAACCAGCATACATTGCTGATTTGGTACCTTTGCTGCTATTTCAGAGCTCAGTGCTCCAGTAATGACATCCCTCAATCATCCATTGCTGAAAACATGGCAGGAAAGACACTACCATAGTTTAAGATACAAATTTCTGTTTGTGTATGGCATTGGTCACTGCATGTTGTTGATTCTTCCTTATACCCAAATCAAAAGGGATTCCACTCCCACAATATCCAGCTGTATATGAGCACAGAAAACCAAAAGGTGCCTCCTGATGACAACCGTCTTCCATGACCACATGGCTGATAGCTCTGGTGCACAACCAATACACACAAAAGCAGAAGGTAGGGGAGGATAAGGAATAAGTGGTGGAAGGACACAACAAACTCAAAGTAAGCAACCTAGACAGTTTCTGTCTGGCCAGGCTGTCTATGGCAGATTCATCTGAATGAAATGGCAGTGACTGAAGTTCCTTTTCCCCAATCACTAGCAGTTCCAGAACTTATTTCCCTTCTGTCACTGACCATCATAGTGTCTGCTTGGTCACAAGGTAAAACAAAAGCCAGCACAAAATAATTGAAATCAGCCAATAGTACAAAATTGGCCCACTGCCTACATCATAATCAATGAGCAGGGGTTAATTGTGTACCATGATCCTATGACTCTGATTGTGGGCTGTCCAACTTAGGCTTATAGGTTACTTCATTACACGTACTTCCTTCAGTTCTCTTCATGTTGTAGACAGTTGAATCAACTTGGAGAGGTCTGGAAATCGTTAACAGTTCCATTTTTACTGACAGACGTAAAGGCAGTAAAATAGTGACCAGGAACAAAATGGAGCTAATCACAATGATGGCTTAACTGCCTGATTTTTTATTTTGAAATGGTCCCTGATGATGTAACACCCTTTCTAAGTACTTACTTGAACTGACATTACAGATTTTTGATGGACTGACCTACTTGATCTACTCAGTCAATCACTGATAAGAATGACAATCAAATTATTTTGCAGCTCATTCTGAATTCAGCCACCCACATTTTATTCCCATTTTGCTTTAATTTAGATGCTTCATCGTAACTCAGCATGGAATTTTCATTATCTGTTTCCTACGAATGCTAATTGTTTTGTTAGTGCCATTATTCCATTATGAAGTTAACTCATCACTCGATGACAGCTGTTAATTTCTACCCTGCATGTCAGAGGAATGACCCTGTGCTGTTAATGATGTTTGCCCGCCTTCAGTCAGAGAAGCTCACAATGACAACAGCTCAAAGCTGGCATCCAAGTTTTCTCTGTGAAGAAGCTTTGTCCTTTTTTTTGTTACTCTATCAGAAAACTAATTACTTCCATGCAATATTGTTTCTCAGGCTTTGAACTCCCTGTGGCACTAATGATGTTTCATAAATAAAAAATGGTTGGCATGAAAATGAGTCAAAGACTTTCCTTTGCAAACAATTCTGGTTGTAGTCATTACAGACCTTTTTTTTCAACGATTCATTGTGAGGGATAGTCTCCAGACATCTGTATTTTGGGATTCAATTTCTACATATTTAAAGAACTTATTGCATGACATTGAAAAAATGCAATACTTAATTATACAAATGCAGTTGAAAACACACAAAACCATCTTTAACTCCTTCCATTCTGAAGTAGACAATAGAAGAGCGATTGAACAAAAATAGACATTTTGTGAGATACGGAAATCCTGCGTAATCCCTAAAGTTAACACAACGCTCCCTTCTCTCAAATAAGCAAATAGTATCCAGCACTTTAGTAGATTACGTATGAGATGTGAAACCAATCAGTGAGCAATTAATTTTTCATACATTATGAGGAGTTTAACCCATTCAGCTATTTTTATGAAAATAAGTTAATAACTGTCTTAAAAGAGCAGACAAATTAATGTCAAGTGAACATGTTAAAAAAAAACTTGTACATTAATACAGAATGCAGACAGATTTTGAGTTTTACCTGCATGGAATAAGTTAAATAATTGAATTATCATAGCACATTCTTTTGATAATCAATACATCCAGTTCTTTCTTTTGGCCCCTCTGATGGCCATATTATTTCAATTCCAAGGAATACAAGCTGTTATTTTAAGATGGGTGCCTTCAACAATTTGTTACTTTATTGAATAAAGCTCACTGATCCACCATGACATTTCTACTTATAGTCTGAGCGTAGGAGAAAATTGTAAGGTTTAGCTTCTGAACCTCTCTATCACTTAAGGTCACTTTTTAGGTACTCTGTTTGCTGAATGTTAAAATGAGACATCCTGAGGCCAATATGATAGTATTACTTTTGGATTTTTAACCAAAGTGGGGCTGCCTAGCTTACATTATTTGGGAAAGTCTATGTTTAGAGGGGATTGGATTTTGTTATAAGGAGAAATTTGTTGGGATTTTATTAAAAAGCAACATCTATAGCTACGTAAAGTTTGATGGCATGCAAGAAACAATATTTTTAAGTTTGTACACCAGACTTTCAAATGCACTGCCCTCAGAGAGTTAGAGGTTACACCATTGCAAGGAGAAGCTCATGTAGTTATGAAAGGCTTCAGTGGATAAACTAAATAGAAATGTTTAAGAGATTTCACAAAAAAAAATAAAAGCAGGCTGTGAATTTTAAAATATAAACTTTTGGAAATAACTAATTAATACTGAATGATTCTTTCAATCACTAAGGAGTATAAGTAGAATAAGAAACCCATCATTTCATAACAACAAAAACGTTTTGTCATATCGGGTTACTGCCCCAAATATTCCTCTTTTGAGAAATGATTTCAGTGTACAGAAAATTGTTAGTATTTCATTCATTCACTAGCCTGGTGGCTCAGTGGCTAGCACTGTTGTCTCACAGCATCAAGGATCCAGGTTTGATTCCAGTCTTGGGTGACTGTCTGTGTGGACTTTGCATGTTCTCCCCGTGTCTGTGTGGGTTTTCTGTGGGTACTCCAGTGTCCTCCCACAGTCCAAAGATGTGCAAGTTGAGGGGATTGGCTGTGCTCAATGTGAGGATATGGGGATACAGTAGAGGACTGGATCTGTGTTCGATGCTCTTTGGAGGGTTGGTGCAGACTTGATGGGCTGAATGGCCTCTATCTATACTGTAGGGATTCAATGAATGCTTAAGTGAAATTATTTGTGTTTGAATTGTAAACCTATGTCAAAGAAATTGTTGGAGATAAACAGTTGTTTGTGAAAAGCCTCTTTAAGGCACTATTCAATGACATTAATAGTAAATACTGCATTGGCCACACAGGTAAACGGCAGTGGTGCTGTCAGCTCTGGGCTATCTACATATACTGTAAAGCACAGCTTCGAAGTAATGCTACATGGATCTTACAGCTTGACACACTTGTTGAAGCACAAAAGGTTTTATTTAAGGTTTCATTTAAACCTTAAATTAATTATATCCAGATCATATTCACTGAGATAATTAAATTGTAGATTGCTTTAGAATTTAAAAATGGAAACAATTACTTATAGCAACAAAAATATTTTACACAGTCTGTCATGTTTGAAGTGATCTGTGTATATTCCTTTGTTTCTTCTCTTGTGTTTTACAAACCTGTAGAATACCTTTCTGTTTTAAAAACCTAAAATTTCACTCATACAAAGTTGTTTAAAATTGTCCAATTTACCACTCTAAAAATGAACTCTTCCTAATTAGCTCACAAGGAGTACCCTACTCAGAAATATCTAATATATAGCCACTTAACCGTGCTGAGAACAAAGTGGAGAGGGAAATGGTGGAGGGATTTGAGCTTATTCTAATTTTGGTAGATCATTCATTATTGGCATTTCATAAATTATCAATGATTTTGTATTGGTAATTTCTCCATAAAAGGTTGATTCTTTTTTGGCCCACATTAATTCACCACACAGGTTACCATGGAATACATGGAACATTTTTTTAAAATTAAATATTTGCTCGACTTGATTGAGTAGCATGTAAAAATATGGTTCTACTCATTTGTGATTTATTCACCTTATTCACCATGTGTGGAAGATCTTAGAACCATTTTGATGTTATCAATTCTTATCAATTTATTAATGCAACTGCTGTCATTGACCATCCCAACTTACAAACCAGAAACAGGCCCTTCAGTCTGTTAAGCCTGTTTTAACACCTGCAAAAAAACCCCTTCAATTTGCTTTTATATAGTACCTTTAACATGAGCAAGATCAACAGAAAATATCAGTTTATCATAGGAATAATGAAAATCAACCCCAGAGCAAAGAACAGGATAATAGGAGGGATACTCAATCAGAGACCTAGATAGGAACAAATTCCACAGTACAGAACCTAGATAGCTCAAAGCACAGTAAACAATGATGAATGAACAAAGTGAGAATTCAGGTTAGGTGAGTACTAGAGGAACACAGAACGCTGAGATGATTATGAAGAGGTTATGGATGTTACAGAGACAGGGAATATGAAGCCACAAAATAATTTAAATATGAGTGTGAGAGTTTTATACTCGAGGCACTGGTGGACTTAATGACAATCAAAGTTATCAAATACAGGGAAAATGGGCTCATTAGAAGAGAAGAGATGGGTAGCAGCATTTTGGATAAGCGTGATGAAGAAAGTGATGAAAATAACACAAAAGATTTAGCAGAAGATGGGATATGGCAAGTGTAATGGTATAAACTATTAAAGGGGTGGAAACAGGTAGTTATTGTGATGAAAAGTGTGCAGAGTGTGCAAAACCTGGTTCAATCTAAGGCAATGACTGGGAAGGGGAATGGAATCAGGAGTAGTGTTGGTGCTGTTGATTGTTTCAGACCTCTCAATGCAAGCAACTCTTCCAGGGTGAGGTATCAGTACAGCAAAGTGATGGCACAAAGATATCTGAGAAGTGAAGGAGAAATTGCTCTTAATCCATAGACTATGAATTCCCCTCTTATAGTTTCCTGCTGTTGTGGTTCTGTAAACCTATTAATCCCTTCACCATGAATCATGAATCATAAACACAAGTCCATACTCGTGATTTTTGAGAAGATTTGTAGCTCAGGTTGATGATAAGTCTGTAAGTTAGCTCATTGAGCTTGAAGGTTTGTTTTCAGACGTTTGTCACCATATTGGGTAACATCATCAGTGAGTCTCTGGTGAAACTCTGTTGGTATATCCCGATGTGTTTATTAACACATAAAGATATGTACAAGAACTCTCAGAGGCATGGCATTCTAACCAGAACTCCATCAATAAACAAATTGATTTAGATTCTATCCAACTACCCTTGAAAAATGAACCAGAAGTGACATCACCCACCTTAAGAAACCAAGACCTATAAGTAGAGAGGTGGAACATAATACCAGCGCTTCATTGGAGACTCTCGCTAATGATGTTACCCAGTATGGTGACGAAACATCTGAAAACAAACCTTCAAGCTCAGTGAGCAAACTTACAGACTTATAAATCCATACTCCCTGAAAATTCACTTATAACTTATTTTAGATTATGGCATTTGCTATAGGTCAACCTTGAAGCCTGAAAAAAATACATCCCAGTCTTGTGATGATCAATTGCTGGTACAGGTGAGATTTGAACCCGAAGCTTCTCAGTAAAAATCAGGGATCAAACCATTGAACCACAAGAACACTCAATTTAGAGCTAAGTTTTGGAATAATGGAAAAATTATAAAATGTGAACTACCAGTGGTAATTGTGTTCCACATTCCTGCCTGCTGCTCCTGTTCCTGTGCATTTAGGTAAAGTCCCTGACTGCCCACAGTATAGGATCCTCTCCTGCCTGGGTTGAGCAGATGCCTGGTCTTCTGCAGCCCTCCGAGTGCCAGCAGCCTGGAATGTTTTTTTCTTTGCCTGGCTGAAAAGCTATTGCAGTGAGAGCTCAACCGGTGGTGCTCCCCACACACTGTAAGCCTAATATTCTCACTCAGGTATCTGAACTGGGGTGGGGAGAGGGAGGGTGGGGAGTGCACAAGACAGCCTTACTGAAACTGCCAGTAAGGTCTGCATTCTCTCATTCTCAGAGGTCAGGGAGGTAGCTTCTAGAACTGGCTAGTTCACCATGGAGGTGGTGGACTTGCTGGCAGTACCTGCATGACACAAGCAGGAGAAAATGTCCCTGCCAGTGGTTAGAGCTCGCGTGCAATGAATGAACACCGACAGCAGGGTTACTGTGAGAATTAACATGGAATGAAAAGTGGTACTTATTCAGTTGGCTGGATATGGATGTCTTGATGTCCCATAAGGAGCAGTCTTCGTCTGCCACTGTGTGGGCCAGAATGCTCTCTTGGTGTTGGTTAGGGAGCCTAATAATGGCACCTCTCCACCCACACAGGCAGTATCTGCAATGTTACAGGCTGTCTACTCACATAATGAAAGACAGAGAGGGATTGAGTGAGAGGAAATTTGGCATGGTAGCTGGGTGAATGTTTGTGAGCTGTTCTGAGGCAATGAATAAGCAGTGCAGAGTACATGCATGGTCAATGGTGTGGCAGGTTGATGAGCAACAAAAGCTGGTGAGACAAGATGTTGCAAGCAATGGTGGGAGGGACAGAGCATGACCTTGCACAGGTGCACAGTGGACTTTTAAAGATGGCATGGGTGTAAGGAATGCTGGTCTTTTGGTTGATATCTATTGAGTGGTGTGTTATTCCAGGAACAGCCCATGATAAAATAGAACTGAAATCCAAAATGACAGTCAGAGTAAATAGTTAAACAGATGAGTTTGGCAAGATTCCATGAAAAACCTTGAAAGAGGAAAAGAAAAATCAGTTAATGTAATAGTTGCATAGACCTTAGGGTAATATTTGAAGCAAGTAATGCAGTTTAGGGAAAATAGTTGAATTAATCCAGGGTGCTAAGGTCACATGCAGTCACACATGTTAGCAGAACAAGCAAGTCATAAAGAGAGAAGTTAAAAATCACACAACACCAGGTTATAGTCCAACAGGTTTAATTGGAAGCACACTAGCTTTCAGAGCGACGCTCCTTCATCAGGTGATTGTGCGGATGGAGAGGTGCCATTATTAGGCTCCCTAACCAACACCAAGAGAGCACCGGTGGTGCTCCCCACACACTGTAAGCCTAATATTCTCACTCAGGTCTCAGTATCTGAGCTGGGATTCTCCGAATCATAAAGAGAGAAGCAAGGGTTAAAACAAATAGCTCCTTTCCCACAAGAAGAAGGCTAAATGTACCACCCTAAGGCATTAAGCCACTTTCTTGGGGCAAGAAACAAATAGAGCATTCTATTAAGTAAAGATTAGGGGGCCCATTAAAACAAGATTAAAGACATAGCAGCTGGCCATCTGTTTATCTCTCTCCATTTCTGTGCACTCGATCTGGTGTTAATTTACTATTCAAATATCTCAGATGGAATTTGACCATGAGTAGATGAATGGAATCACATGTATTTTTGGTGAAAGGCAGATATAAATAATGTAACGCCCATTAGGAAAGAATATAAAATCAAAGCTTTGCAAAAGCTTGTGGTGATCCATTTTCCCACAGCAAGAGTGGATCTCCATTGCAAAAGCATGAATGAACACCAGTGAAGCATCCAAATATCTCCATCTCCCTTTGTGAGGCAAGGGAAAGTAAAGAATACTGCCCTTACAAGCCATGGCCTGATATGCCCTCCAACACCTGCAATGGAAGTTGGATTTAGCTAAAATAAATCCAGATGCAAGATTCAACCTGTAGAACCTGAACATGTTTCACACTAAGTTTCCACTTTTACATGGACCCCTGAGACACCACTTCTCCAAATTATCAATCAGTAAGTTCACCAATTCTCATGCATCTAATCATTGTAATACATGTGCACAAAAGCCCCTGCAGGCAATTTGATTTTCATTGTGTTTTTACATTTGAAAATTACCAGAGATTTAATTTTAATCACTTTAGCTCTGTAGAGCATCATTGCTGTGAGTCTTGCCTTTTCACATCCTGTGCTTTTCACAAGATCTGCTTTCAAACCTTTACACTACTGCTGAGCAAATTGAAATTCAAAGATGGTCCAAACATGTCACCAAAATGACACAATGGGTACTCACGTTTTAGCTGCTGTCTGATGATGAATTGCTGGAAACCAATAACTTTAGAATCAAATTATTTACCTGAGAGACCTTGCTCTTCTGCCACAATACCAGATATATTTGTGCCATAAAGTGACTATGCCAACTGGCAGTTGCTCTGATTTTTCTTGTTGTACTAAGGGTACAATTTGGCTCACATAATTCCTGCATACACATTGCATTTCTGGTGATGATTTTCAAGAACCCATTGCTACCCAAACATAATACAAAACCAATGGTTGATCCCTATTCTCACAATACATGTTTAATTGGTATCTTCTTTAGAGCAGATTGCACCTTCTTTGAAATTATGAACAAATACATTAGGATCAGGAGTAGACCATTTGAGCCTCGGACCTTCTGCTTCTTTCAATAACATTATGACTGATTGGAGTACACCACATTCTCACTCAGTCCTTGATCAAGAATCGTTTAGCGTCTACCTTAAAAATCTTTAAGGACTCTGCTTCCAGCACTCTTCCACTAACCAGTTTTTATTTGCCAATATGGGTTTTGTCAGCCCTTAAAAATATACTTTTTGGGGAGATTGTGATCAGTGGGAGAAGCCTCCTGAGAAGTCAGTAGCATTCTGACAGGCAAGTGTGAGATGTTTTCACAGCTTCCGATGTCACTATAAGATGCTGCATTAAAATTGCACCTGTTTTTAAAGGTTGATTCCTGCAAAGTCTTTTAAGTCCTTCAAAGGCACATTGAATGCTATATTGCCCATCATTGAGTAAGTGTTGTCATGCATTACAAAACACTTGCCATTGGAGAAAGGGCATAATTCATTCAAATACAGAACAAAAATGTTAGTAATTGATCTGCAAAGGCTGTCAGCACTGACAACTTTCCAACAATAAACTGAAGACTTGTACTCTAGAATATACTTTGGAGCTAAACTGTTTCAGTACAGATATATTCTTGTGTTTGTCCAGCAATGTTGAAAATTGCCCAGTTATATCCTGTCCCAAAGAGAAGGACAAATCCAATTCAAATAGTGGTCAATTAGTCTACTCATAGCAAAGTGATGAAAAGAATCATTGACAGTACTATCAAGCAAAAATTACTCAGAAATATCCGACAGATTAATGCTCAGTTTGGGTTTCACCAATACTACTTAGTTCCTAAACTCATCCAGTTTTAGATCAATTTTGAACCAAAGAGCTGAACTCCAGAGGAAAGGTGACAAAGACCGATCTTGACATCAAAATGACATTTGACTGTGACTTTAGTATCAAGGAAGCCCAACAAAACTGGAGTAAATGGGAATACTCACCATTGACTGGAGTCATAGCTAGCACAAAGGAGGATAGTTGTAATTGCCAATCACATCAGTCCATATCTCAAAATGGTTGCAACATATTGCCAAAGGGAGAGTGAGAAGCTGAAAGTTGGTGTCCACATTGGTAAGGATGACATTAGGGAAAGGGTTGAGGTTTTGCACAGTGAATATAGGAAGTTAGGTAGAAGGTTAAAAAGCAGAACATCAAAGGTAGTAATCTCTGAATTATTCCTGATGCCACGTGCTAATGGGAGTAGGAATAAGAAGGTAGGGCAGATAAATCAATTACTGAAGAGGTGGTGCAATGGGCAAGAACTCAGATTTGTTTGGTCATTGGGATCTCTTCTGTAGCAGAAAAGGCCTATTCAAAAAGGATAGGTTTCACCTGAACTGGAAGTGCTAGATATCATGATTTGCTAGCGCTATTTGGGAGGATTTAAACTAGTCGGGAAAGTGGCTGGGGGAGATCCTAAGTAGCATTAAGAATAGAAAGACAGATGACGATGATTCTGAATTTTAAAAAAAGCAGCTCAGAAAATGGGGTAACTCTGAAGAATTAAACTGCATTTATTTCAATGCAAGGGGTCATACAAGTAAGCAGATGAACTCAGAACATGGGACTGGGACATCATAGCTATTATAGAAATGTGGGTTCTGTGGTTTAGATGCTTTGAAGATATAGAAAGGGAGGCAAGCGAGGAGGGGGAGGGATGGCATTTTTGATTAAAGAAAACATGACTGCTGTGCTTGGAATGCATTTTTCTGAAGGATCATCCAGTGAAGCTATATGGATGGAACTCAGATCATAAGAAGGGGATGATCACCTTGATGGAATCATACTCTAGGCCCCTCAATAATTAGTGGGAAACTGAGGAGCAAATATGTAGAGAGATCTCAGGTATATTTAATCATAATAGACTTGGACTGCCATTAAGGGTTGGATGATGAAGAATTTGTTAATTATGTTCAAGAAAATTGTCTTCATCAATATATAAATATACCTACTCGAGAAGAAAGAAAACTTGATCTTCTGTTGGAAATAAGGCAGAGCAAGTGACTGAAGTGTTAGTGGGGGAGCACTTTGGGACTAGTGATCATAATTCTATTTGTTTTAAAATAGTTATAGAAAAGGATAAGTTCCATGTGAAAGTTAAGGTTCTTAATTGGAGTCAGACAAATTTCTATGCTATGCGACATAACATTCAAGAATTGATTGAAGTAGACTGTTCACAGGTAAGGAGATAACAGGCAAGTGGGAAGCTTCCAAACGTGGCTAGGGAATGCAAGAGAATACATATTAATATCTTGATAACAGTCCATATTGTAGAAGAGGAAGTGCTGAAGGTCTTAAAAAGCATAAAGGTGGATGAATCTCTGGGACCTGATCAGACGTATCCCAAAAGGGTATGGGAAGGTGAGAAGGAATTGTGGGGCCCTAAACAGAGATATTTGTATGATCTATAGCCATAGGTGAGGTACCAGAGAAGAGGAGGCTGGCTAAAGTTGGGCCTTTGTTTAAAAAAAGGCTGTAGGGAGAAGCCTAGGAACTATAAACCTGTAAGTCTGAGATCAGTGGTGGGTAATTTGTTGGAGGGGATTCTGACCAATAGGATTTACATGCATTTGGAAAGGCAAGGACTAATTAGGGATTTTCAACATGGCTTTATGCCTGGGAAACCATATCTCACAAATTTGATTGAGTTTTTTGAGGACATAAACATAAAAAGATTGACAACATGGTTTTTAATTGTCTACATGGACTTTAGTAAAGCCTTTGACAAGGTTCAGTGTGGCAGAATAATTAGTAAAGTTAGATCACATGGGATTCAGGAACAGCTTGCCTCATGGATATAACATTGGTTTAATGGTAGGGGACAGATGATGGTGGTGGAGGGTTTTTTTCAGACTGGAGACCTGTAACCAGTGGTGTCCCACAGGGATTGATACTGGGCCAACATTTGTTTGTCATTATAAAAACGATTTGGATGAGAATTTAGGAAGCATAGTTAGTAGGTTTATTTGATGGTATAGTCGACAGGGAAGAAGGTTATCTAAGATAACAAAGAGAGCTTGATCAATTGGGCCAATGGGCTGAGGAATGGCAGATAGAGTTTAATTTACATAAAGACAAGGATTGCATTTTTTTGTAAATACTTTTATTAAGACAAAGGTTTCGCAGTTTTTAAAAAATTAGAAAATTATAGCAAAAAAGCATAACAATCTTATAATATAACAACAATAACAGTCAACAAATTAGTACTCTACTCCATAAACAATGTAGAAAAAAGAAGAATAAAGAGAAAAAAAACTATGCAAACTACAATTCAATAAATAACTAAATTTTTAAAAAACCTACATTAAACTGAATTGAACCAAGGCAAATTAAATTAAATTAAGTTACAACACTCAGCACAATCCCACCAAAGCTCCCCACGATTAGGATCGTCAGTTGGCAACCCTTATTTGTTCGAAATTCTTCCTCCCAGGGGCCCCTGGCCTGCCAGACACATTCTTCACGGCGACACAAAGGCCCTGACCAATGTAGTTGACAAGTCTTCATCTATGTAATTCAAAAAGGGCCGCCACGTCCTATAAAAGAGTTCCGTTTTCTGGTGTACCATACTTGTAAGGAAGTCCAGGGGGATGTGCTCCATAACTAACCTACGCCACCCCAAGAATCCTGGAGGATTTTCTGACAGCCGGCTCGTCAGGATGTTCTTCAATGCACAAACTGAAAGAACATTAAACAGTTTTTTTTTCCCCATGCACGTCCAAAGAGGAGAGATTCAGCAAACCCATGAGGAGGGTCACTGAATCTACCTTGAACTCAGTTCCCAATACCCCTTCCAAAACATTTGCTGTGGCACCCCAATACCTATGAAGCTTGTGGCATGACCACAAGCAATGAGTAAGAGTACCAATATCTGTTTTATACTTGGGGCACATTGGGGATGTCTTAAATTTCACAAGTCACTCCAGTGCCAAGTGAGCATTGTGGATTACCTTCGGTTGCATAGCCTGCATCCTTTTGCAAATCAAAATTTTCCTTACCCTCCCAAATATCCTCCCATGCCTCCAACGAAATCTCCATTACCAATTCCTGAGTCCACATTCCGCACAGCCAGTCAATGTCCTTCAAATCACTACCTCCTAATAAATGATACAGAGTACTGACCGAGAGAGTACCTTAGGACCAAAGTACTCTCCTCTCCACTTCCAACTTACAGGGACTGACCATTAATGTAGTCTTTTTCTGTATCAAGTCCCAAATCTGAAAATAATGAAAGAGGTTCCTCTTAGATAGTTCTGGCTCAACTGCTTGAAAGACATCATGACCTCCCTGTCAAATAGACCTCTCAAATAGGAGACTCCCTTGCCGGAATCCTAACATTCCTACATTGGGAGTGAAAGGGGAAGGTTTTTGTAAATTGCCCTCACTTTGTTGCATCATTCTCCATGCTTTAACCATGTTAAGGACAATCAGATTCCAGCAATGGTCCATAACAGTCCTCATCTTGTCCATAAACACCAAATTAATGAGGGGGCATTTCTCCTGGGAGGCCTCGATGTCCAGCCAATTTGACCGCGGGTTCTGGCAGGCTAAGTAGGCCACATAGGAGAGTAGGGAACTTAATTGATATTTTTTAAAAACTGGAAAATCCACACTCCCTATTTCCTGCAGAAGCTGCAATTTGGCAAGCTTAATAAGATGCCACCTATGACACCAGATAAAAGAACCAAGCCAACTGTTAAGCCTTGTAGCACTTGCCCAGGCAGCATCAAATGGGGCATTTGCATGGGATATAATAAATAAGGAAGAGCATTCATTTTGACCAGAGCTATTCTACCCAACCAGGATATCAGAAGATCCTCCCAGCGCTAAAAGTCCTGTCTGATTTTCTCTAGCAACTGCACAAAGTTAGCTTTATATAATTGATCAAAGGCTGGGATGATAAAAATGCCTAAATACAAGAAATCTCCCTGTGACCACCTGAAAGGGAATAGAATTCCATCCCCAAGATTGGGTACTCTAACAAGACCCCCCACAGGCATGGCCTCTGACTTCACAGAATTGCTTTTATATCCCGAGAAAGAACCAAATAACTTAATCACTTGAATTAAAAGGGGCACAGATATCATCAGGTTAGTTAGAAAGGAAGAACGCTATCTGCATAAAGAGTGATCTTATGCCCTCCTGATCTTACCTCCGGGGAAATTATATTGGGGTCCCTCTAGAAGATGGCCTCTGCCAATGGCTCAATCACCAACGTAAATATCAATGGTGAAAGGGGGCACCCTTGTTGGCTGCCTCTACCAATACTAAAATTGTCAGACCTTATACCATTAGTGAGGACTGCCACCTTAGGGTCACTATATAACACTGCCACCCAACTGGCAAACACCCCTCCAAGACCAAACTGTTCGAGGACATAAAAGAGGTATGGCAGATACTCGATCAAATGTTTTCTCTGAATCCAGGGAAACGACTACAAGCCTGGAATCAACCCTTGCTGGCATACCTGAACCATATTTAATGCTCTTCTAATATTAGTAGAAGACCTGCGGCCTTGAATAAAACCCATCTAGTCCTCCTCTGCAATGAAGGGCAAGACCTTCTCCAACCTCAACGCCAGCATTTTCGACAAAATTTTACTATCCATGTTTAGTAACGATATGGGCCTGTATAAATTACAATCCACTGGGGCATTCCCTCTCTTAAGAATAAAAGAAATATTTGCTTTAATCAGAGAGGGTGAGAGGTAGTCCTGACTGTACGAGTAATTGTACATATCCAACATCGGCCCGGCCAGCACTTTTATAAATTCCTTATAAAACCTGCTCCGAAATCCGTCTGGGCTGAGCGCTTTAGCACTCTGGAGCTGCCTCATCGCTTCCTGTATCCCTTGAATTGTTAAAGTGGCATTCATAAGACACACCTGTTCTAAAGCTCCAGCTGGGAGGTCCAAGGTCTTAAAAAAGGACTCATTCTTCACCAATCTGTCCTCACAGCCCTCCAACCAGTACAACTCAGAGTAGAACTTCCTGAATGCTGCATTAATCTTTTTGGAATCGCAAGAGAGAGTACCAGCACACTCTCTGATGGATGTGATAGACTGGGGGCCCTCTTCTTTCTGGCCAGGTACGCCAGATATCTACCAGTTTATCACCATACTCGAATAACCTCTGTTTTGCAAAGGCAATCTTCATCTTTGCTCAGTATTCAGAGCAGCCCTGAGGGCGGTAATCCACTGCACCTTGGTTACAGACAGTCTGTCAAAGTATGCCATCTCAGTTGCCTTCAGTCAGGCCACAAGCATATGCTGCTGCTCTTCTCTCTGCTGCTTCCGGGTCGCTGAGTAAGAAATAATCAAACTCCTTGCATAGGTCTTAGCAGTCTCCCTGAGCACCAACGGATACTGGCCGTATCCGAATTAATGTCCCAAAAGATTTTAAACTCCCACGTAAAATAGTTAGTAAACTTGCTATCCTTCAGGAGGAAAGGATCCGTGCACCAATGCCGCGAGCCTGTCCCATCACCACCGGCCTTAACCTCCATGTACACTGCCAATGATCAGAAATGGCTATATTCCCGATTCTGCGGGAGGCACTGAATTCAAAAAGGTCAATGGAGCAAAAAAACCTGTCAATCCTAGTGTAGCACTTGCATTGATTAGAGAAAAAGGTCAAGTCCCTACCCTCAGGATGAAGACATCTCGACACATCCACCAACCCCAGCTCCCTGTTCAGTTCCACCAGCTGCCTGGATTGCGGGGATATACATGCGAGACCTCTTGGAATACTGTCCCCCTTGGGGTCGGTAAGTTGATTAAAGTCTCCCCCCGTATAATTATATGATACACCCCAAGGGCCATCAACCTGGAGAGTGCATCGTTAAAAATTTGAGGGGGTGTGCCGAGGGACAATATACAAAGGGACATCGATTATCTGAAGGCGATGGGCGGGCACTATTTCATTTGGATAATTATTTATTTGGCTAATTGATGCAATGCCTCTCCTCTGGGGCTAGGAGTTTTCTGAAGTTTCCTTTTTTCCTCGCTGTACCTGCCTTGCTCCCTCTCTCTGTCTCAGAGTTTGTTTCTGAGCAGACACACACACACACATGTGTGAGGGACTCCGCAGATTTGCTGAAGCTCCCCCCATCAGTTCAATGGGATTGACACAGCGAGCACTTGTTAAGTCCGCTCCCCGTTCAGGAGATTAGGCAGCAGTACACTGCGCGTGAGCTCCCGCTCCCACAAACTTCGAGACCAGGCCCTGCTCCACAGGTAAGTCCCCTGGGACTTTCATGGAGGCTGACACTGAGGCCACGGGTGCGTCCGTAGCTGTGGGGAATGCCCTACTTAGTGCAATCCTCACTGTCCTTTTCCCATAGTAACTTTTCTTAATCAAGTAAACTAACGTACAGCAATTCTGCAGATCCAAAACTCCTGATTTTTACGAAATGAGTGAGAAAGTGGGGTGGGGGTGAGTGCCCACTTTGTCTGGATTCTGGTGCAGAGCTCAGCAGGGCAGCCCTACGGAATCACTGCCATCTTGGATCTCTGCAAGGATTGCATTTTAGTAAGATGAACAGCAGGATTTATACACTTAATCGTAGAGCTCTGGGTAGTGTTGTAGAGCGGAGATACCTAGGGGGTTTAGTTACATGGCTCTTTGAAAGTTGCATCACAAGTAGAGGGGGTGGTTAAGAAGGCATTTAGCATGCTTGCCTTCATTGGTCAGACAATTGAGTATAGGAGTTGAGATGTCATTCATGTTGAAATTGTACAGGATGTTAATGAGGCCACTTTTGCATTATTGCATACAGATTCTTATTGCCATGCTATAGGAAGGATATTACTAAATTAGAGAGGGCTCAGAGAAGATTTATCTGGATGCTGCTGGGACTGGAGGGTTTGTGTTATAAGGATAGACTGGTTTGGCTGAGGCATTTTTCACTGGAGTGTAGGAGGTGAAGGGGTGACCTTTTAGAGATTTATAAAATCATGAGAGGCATTGATAAGGTGAATAGGAAAAGTCTTTTCCCGAGGGTGGGGGAGTTCAAAATAGGGGGCATATTTTTAAGGTGCAAGGAGAAAGATTTAAAAGGGACCTGAGGGGTCACTTTTTCACAGAAGATGGTTTGTACGTGGAATAATCTGCCAGAGAAAGTGATAGATGCGGGTACAGTCAAACCATTTGAAAGACATTTGGACAGGTACATGAATGGGAAAGCGTAAGAGGGATATAGGCCAAATGCAGACAAATGGGACTAGTTTCATTTGGGAATCTTGATTGGCACAGACTGGTTGGGCTGAAAGGTCTGTTTCCATGTTGTATATGCATCTATCTATATTACCACAGCAGTTCCTCAGGACAGATATTTTCTAATTAATCGTTCAGAGCTGTTTTTACACATTTCTGGAATAGGTGGGACTTAAATCAGGCCTCCTAGTTCAGACACAGGGACACTGTATGCACCACAAGAGCCCCCTCTGTTGCTTAGAATGACAACATGGCCCAACAATCTCCATCGGCTTTAACAATGGCCTCCCTTCCAACATAATTTCAGAAGTGGAGATATTGATGATAATGCATTATGCAGTAACATTTGCAGAATGGAACATTTGTGTCACAAAAGTGTGAGGCAATGCACATCTCAAATAAGGCACAGTCTAACTATCCATCCTTGATATTCAGTGGTATGTATTCGCTGAATCCCCCACTATCAACATTGCACAGTCTCCAACATCCGTCACAGTAGCTCAGTAAGGCTATACACTAACACCCTCCCACAATTACTGCAGAATAGAAGGACAGTTGCAGCAGATGTATGGGAACACTAGCACCTGCAAGTTCCTCTCTAGCCACACATCATCCTGATTTGGCATTATCTCACTGTTCCTTCCCTGTCACTGGTTCAATGTTTTGGACTCCCTTCCAAACAATGTTGTGGGTATACTGTAACGTTACAAGGATTGCAACGATTCAAGAAAGCAGCTCATCATTACCTCCTCAAGAAAAATTAGGGAAGGGCAATAAAAATGCTATCCACACCCTGTAAATGAATAATGTAAGAAGGCCTTTGTCCTGTTTGAGGTTTAAAGATACAGACAACTCAAGTTCTGAAAAAAATTATTTTGCATTTGAAAGATTAAAAAAAAGTTCAAGGACCTGCTCTCCCTTTTGATTGACACATGATCAACGTTGAAATGGTGAGCACACCAGCCGTCTTTTCAATTCCAAACTTTAGAATTGGAAGTTTATGTTTTGATAGTTGAGGATCAATTTTCAACACTTGGCTGAGTTTTAAAATCTAACTTTGTGTAAACACAGCTATTTGAGGGGAATGACTGATGGTCTTACAAGATTGCAGTAACATATTCTGCGTTTAATGTGATTTCAGAGTACATGACTGTTTGCTTCCACATTTAATGGCCACTCCTACAAATTATGGCTGTGGGTATTTTATAATAGTCTTTTGCAAGCTGAGAAAAGTCATGGTGTACAAAGGAGATTCCATCACCACACTCTAGTGCAGTGTAACCTGTTGCATGTTGACAAGAACAAAAATCAGCAAGGCAGCCTTTTTGTGCAGCCGCAGGAGGTGGAGAAGTTAGTAAACAAGTATTTTGCATCAGTGTATACTGTGAAGAAGGACATTGAAACTATAGAATATGGGGAAATAGATGGTGATATTTTTAAAAAATGTCCATATTACATTGGAGGAAGTACTGGATGTTTTGAAACACATAAAAGTGGATAAATCCCCAGGACCTGACCAGGTGTACCCTCGAACACTGTGGGAAGCTAGGGAAGTGATTGCTGGGCCCCCTGCTGAAATATTTGCATCATCAATAGTCACAGGTGAGGTGCCAGAAGACTGGAGGTTGGCAAATGTGATACCATTATTTAAGAAAGGTAGTAAGGACAAGCCAGGGAATTATAGATCGGTGAGCCTAACATTGATGATGGGCACTTTGTTGGAGGGAATCCTGAGGGACAGGTTTTACACATATTTGGAAAGGCAAGGACTGATTAGGGATAGAGTAAAAAGTGAGGTCTGCAGATGCTGGAGATCAGAGCTGAAAATGTGTTGTTGGTTAAAGCGCAGCAGGTCAGGCAGCATCCAAGGAACAGAAAATTCGACGTTTCGGGTACAAGCCCTTTGTCAGGAAGGGCTGATGAAGGGCTTGTGCCCGAAACGTCGAATTTCCTGTTCCTTGGATGCTGCCTGACCTGATTAGGGATAGTCAACATGGCTTTGTGCATGGGAAATCAGTAAAGCATTCAACAAGGTTCCCATGGGAGACTGGTTAGATCTCATGGAATACAAGGAGAACTAGCTTTTTGCACACAGTACTGGCTTGAAGTAAAAGACAGAGGACGCGGGTGGAGGGTTGCTTTTCAGACTGGAGGCCTGTGACCAGTAGAGTAACACAAGGATCAGTGCTGGGTCCACTACTCTTTGTCATTTATATAAATGATTTGGATGTGAGCATAAGAGGCATAGTTAGTAAGTTTGCAGATGAACCAAAATTGGAGGTGTAGTGTACAGTGAAGAATGTTACGTCAGATTAAAATGGGATCATGATCAGATGGTCCAATGGGCTGAGGAGTGGCAGATGGAGTTTAATTTAGATAAATGTGAGGTGCTGCATTTTGGGAAAGCAAATCAGAGCAGGACTTATACACTTAATGGTAAGGTCCTAGGGAGTGTTGCTGGACAAAGAGACCTTGGAGCGCAGGTTCATAGCTCCTTGAAAGTGGAGTCGCAAGTAGATAGGATAGTGAAGAAGGCATTTGGTACACTTTCCTTTTTTGGTCAGAGAATGGAGTATAGGAGTTAGGAGATCATATTGCGGCTGTACAGATCATTAGTTAGGCCACTGTTGGAATATTGCATGGAATTCTGGTCTCCTTCTTATCTGAAGGTTGTTGTGAAACTTGAAAGGCTTCAGAAAAGGTTTACAAGGATGTTGCCAGGGTTGGAGGATTTGAGCTATAGGGACTGTTTTCCCTGGAGCGTCGAAGGCTGAGAGGTGACCTTATAGAGGTTTATAAAATCATGAAGGGCGTGGATAGGAGAAATAGACAAAGTCTTTTTCCTTGAGTGGTGGAGTTCAGAACTGGAGGGCATAGGTTTAGGGTGAGGGGAAAGATACATAAGGGATCTAATGGGTACCTTTCTTGCACAGAGGGTGGTGCGTGTATGGAATGATGTGCAAGAGGAAGTGGGGGAGACTGGTACAATTGCAACATTTAAAAGGCATCTGGTTAGGTATATGAATAGGAACAGTTTAGAGGGATATGGGCCAAGTGCTGGCAAATTATTAGATTAGGTTGGGATATCTGGTCAGCATGGATAAGTTGAATCGAAGGGTCTATTTCCATGCTGTACATCTCTATGACTCTATGACATCACATGAGAATGTTCTGCAAATTTCATCAGCATTGCCTTTGGTACATCTTCTGGATGTAATAGGTGGGCAACCTAATAAATCCTCATGCCTTTCTTGAAGTTAGTTCCCACATAGTCAAGTTAAACTCCTGCAAACTCAACTTAATGGATTAAACACTGTGTCGTTTTGGCCAATAACCATTGTTCACATGGGAAGTCTTGCTCCTCCTGTCCAAAATACAGTCACACAAAGGCCTATGGTAGAAAATCATGACCCTATGTAGACCTCGTCCTTTATATGAGGAACATCTGTTGGCAAGGAATGGCAATTTCAATGATTAATTGATTTTTCAATGGAGATTTTTTGCAGTGTCAATAACAGTATGTATGAATGAGAGTTTATCAGAGGAAGAAGGAGGAAAAAAAATCTTTTAAACTTCATTAGAAGATATCCAATTGTTTATCATGAGGTCTCAATACAATGAATACTGGGTGAATGGAAAACTCAGGGCATAGAAGTGGCATGAATAATCTCAGGATTCATGGGGCATCTGAGGGTACAGAGACAGGTTATGTCAGATCACGTGAATCTGAAGGGGCATGGAAGGGTGTTTAGGATGGTATAGGGAAATATGAACAGTCATGAGGTGGCATAATGTGGGTGGGGGATCTAAGGTCGGCTGAGAGACGAAATGTAGGGCACCCTTAAATAATGATTATTGCCACACTGCTGTCTGCCAGATCCCAAGTGGGTCTTCTAACCAGATTGCCCTACAACACCACTCCTCCATCACTTGTCCATCACAGTTTGCAAACTGAACCTGAAAACTATTTGAATCAACCAATTCCCAGACAAAGACACTTATGGGTTGGGTGTGCATTTCAGGAGGTTCAAAATTTCACAAGTTGTGTTTCACTAATGTACGTGAAAGTCGAGGAAGTTATGTTCGCTTTAATAATGACTCATTAGGCTTCACCTGGAGTATTCAGTACAAATTGGGGCATGTCTCTTGAAGCATTTAGAAACTTGTATGACCAGAATGATTGAGGTTTTATTTTACAGCAATGCCAATCTACTTTCAGATGATTTTATTTCACGTTTGTTTGACATGAGATCAACTTATCCCCTGAACCTATTTAAACGATCTTTGAAATAGATAGAGGCCAAAATGTTCTTCTCATATAAAGTGATGATTTATAAATTATCATTGGAATATAATTATTGCAATTTGTTGATTGTGGAAGCAATAAAACTGATCTTATCATTTTCTTTTACCAGTTACCAATTTAAGAAAGAAAATCATATACAATAGGAAAATAAACTAGAGTGATGGGTGGCTGTGAGTAGTTATAACGGCCTATTACTTCAGCACTTTGGTACCATGTTTGGGAAGTAATGGCTGTAGATTTGATCTCCACATTGCTGAAGGCACAGCTTCCTCCGCTTCAGAAAGTTTATATATAGTTTTTAATGGCTTTAAATCAGAATTGTAGCTGGGTGTGATACCCTGTGGACAATTTTGTAGAATGCAAACATTTAATGAGAACGACAGAAAACCAACCAATCACAAGGCACCTATCATCATTTTATGTTCACACTTGTCAAGTAACTACATTCCCACTTTAATTGGTGTAACTGACAAGTTTGGTAATTCAGCCACAAACTGCGTAATAACTCCATGAGAATCCAGAAAATTCTGATTTACCTAGACAGGAGAGTTTCAAGTTGAGGAGTCACAGAGTGAAAAGAGTTTTGAGAATTAAGACTTGTTTTAACAGCTGAATGTGCAGAAGGAATTGTCTTGGGAGGCAGTGAGGGCTGATTTTAATCAAAAAAATGGCAAACATGTTGAATAAGTACTTGACAAAAGGAATTCCTGATAAGGCATTGTAGGATATGATAATTCTGTTAAAATACTTTTGGGCAGATGAACCTAAGGATCCGTTTATTCTTACAATCTCCTGTGCATCCTTTTTTTTGTAAATATCTGGAAAAGTTGCCTGAGCGGAATAATCGTCAAAAGGTTTGCAGAGGTCAGTGAACCAATGTCTTAGGCCTGTGACGTAAGAATGTAGCAACAGGGTGCAGTTGCTTTATAATCTATCCGATGGTTTATTTAAACTAGAGTTTATGACGCATAGCATGCTTTCGATAAAATATAGAGGTTAATAGCACTGATCTTTGTGCAAATAGCAACTTCAGGTGAGGGTAGACAGTTCGTTAAATGTGGAAATAGGGGAGTAATTGTCTGAGATGTGCTGCTCTGTCAATTGTGAAAAAGGCATCCTATTGTCACATTCACTATTAAAATATACTGGATGGTGTGAATGTATTGTATTCCCATCATAGATACGATGCAAATTCATGGCGCAGAAAGTTAGAACTCATTTTAAGGGTGTCAAGCAGTGTGATTTGGAGCAATTTAGAGCAATATTTAATTAGGCATATTTAATTAGGCCAAGATTAGCTGTTAGTGATTCTTTTAACTGTGTACATATTTGCAAGTGGACATCTGGCACTTTGAATTAATTTTTGCAATTGTAGGTGCTTGTTTCTTCAGATGTTAATTGTTGTTGGATTTTATACAGAATGTAAAAATTGTACACTAATTCTTACTTTTTGCTTTTGTCTTGATGACTTTCTTAACCCAATTTCCCATCCAATACTACTCTTCCTCGATTTGATTTGATGTTGAATTCTTCCACTTTTCATTTCATTCTCAGTCTCTCTTCTGTTTGGTTCACAATCTTTCATTCTGATTGGTTAAGGGAACATACAGTTGGTTGCTTTGTTAAGGCAGGTCCCAGAGATCAACTATCTCTTGCTGCAAAATTATTGGTCCACACGTGTAGCAAATTGACAAGCAAAATACCATATGTTTTGACAGGGAACGACATGAAGTTTATTTATCAGCAGATTTACTCAAATTCAATCTTACAGTAAATTAGGACTCAGGGACATTTAATGGCTATAAACTGACCACATTACAGGTGTGTTCTCATTAAGAAGATTTTTCTGTCATTCTTTTGGTTTAAATATTTTCTTTACCCCCTGGAAGATGCTACAAGTGTGAAAACAATAGGGTATCCATGATCTTAGTCAATCATGAGATTAACTAAATAGCGCCTGAACACTTAAGACTTAAAGCATGGGAATGAAATTAGGAGAATAGTTCAGGAGGATATAAAGTGAATTAGATTGAAAACAATGTCAGAAGAATAAATAAAAACAAGGTAAGAAGTGACAGAATAATAAACTCTTCACATTCTGACCAGAGACATTGAATGGTGTTAAGGAACATAAAAACTGTTATTAAAATAATCCACCTTCAAATAACAGCCCAAACTATCTTGAATGGCAATAAATAGAGTTTCATGAAATTCACAGGACATTTGAGAAAAAGAATTGGTGTTTTGACAAACTGAGCAGCAGGGCAGTAAAAAAAATCCAGTGACTTGTGATGATTCAAATTTCACTGGTATCTTTTCCTTGCCATGATTTGTTTAATGATTTACACTTTAATAAAGTTGACTGCTAATAAACACACCATTACTTTGTAGCAAAATCTGAACCCAATATGTGTTTTTTCATAAATCAAAACTACCAGATGTAACATATTCTATCATAGTTTAATTGAATACTGACATTTAAATAGTTTGACTGTATATGGGTTTTTTGAGCAATGCACTATTTCATGTTTACATTTTATAAAAGGTCATGAGAAAGAAATACGTAATGCATGCTAAATTCTGGATCATGTTCCATTTAGATGAACAGTTGCTTAATTTAGTCTAAGTGGTAATTATAAAAGAATAATACAGATACCCTTTTGTGCACAATTAGCTTTGTTGTCAATTTATTTTTTTCAAATCTAAATTACTTGTTCATATGGAACTCAGAAGCAAGCTTAACTGTGCCATTTAATAAGCAACAAATCATCTGAACAGATGCATACATCTCTCAGCATTGCACTGAATGGCTATTATAGTCTGCTGTAGCAAGAATATGTACAGTTTGTCGGATGGTACCCATTGAAGCCGAAGGAAAGGCAGGTTCTCTACAGCCCATTATTGAATTATAGAAATTGTAGCTAAGAGGGGATCTGTTCAGCATATTGTGCTTATATCAGTGCCAGCTAGCTCTGATTTGTTTCCATAGCATATCCCTTTGTATATTGCTTTCTCAAAGACTTATTCAATTCTATGATAAGTAACATCATACATTTTGCCTCTAAGCTTATTTTTGGCAAAATATACTCAATTCCAATAAATGTGTGCAGAAATTATTATTCCTCCCCATTCAATACCATGAAATCAAACTAGGCATCAATTGTGCCAATTGCACAGTTAAAGCCAAATATTTCTGTACACCTGTTCATTTTACCCATTTCTTTTCCCAAGGAGCTGAAAGCAAACTGAAATATAAAGCACTTTGTGTATAATGGATAACCCTCGCTATGTAACAGTAACAGAGAGTGTGCTCTGATTCATGAGCTTAAGAATGGGGAATAAGACTAATAAAACAAAACATATGAAAACACTAACCTCACATAATTATGCCCATTATGTCTATTTTTTTCTTGATCTACACATGCTGTAATACAAAATCATTCATAAGGAAAGCTTCACAATCTGACCCTTTCAACAAGGAACAGTTCAAAAGGTAGTGACTGTTGCCACAGTTACAGCTGTGAATTTTGTTTTCCTTTTACATTGGACAGTAATAATGGAGCCAACAACATGAATTTCTAATTAGGGTTGAAATTTTTTGGCGATTCAATAATTACTGTGTTTTGTTTTAAAATGTAGATGCTATTCTAATTACGATAGTGTGATTAACAAGATGCAAATAAACATATACAAATATAAGGGATGATTTTCTGGATGTTCATTGCCAGTGGAGGTCTTTGCCTGTCAGGAGCACATGTTGGAAAATTGCCAGAATACTCCCTACGATTTTCCAAGCAGAAAACCATGGCAACTACACCTGCAATTTCCTGATATGTTCTCCCAGTGGACGAGGCTCTCAATTGGCAGCCTAAATTCAGAAAAATGGCTCTGTTGAGCACATTGTCTCTCAACAAGCCGAAGACTTGAAAACAAAATGAGCAAGACCTGGGTGAATATTAAATAGTTACACAAACAAGAAAAGATTTAATGATTGCTTTTCAGTTTATAGCAAGAGTCAGAATTTTGGTAACAGAAAAGTTGAGAAAGATTTCACTTATGCATTTACTTCAAACAAATCTTCATTGTACAAAGTGACAGACACATGAAAACTGCATCACAAGCTTTGTGGTATATTGCAAGTACTAATCTTTGGTTTTCTAATTGTAATTTTTAAAAAAAATACAGATAACCTGTTTTAGTAAATCATTGCTGGGCGGCATCCATGCTATCCTTTGAAATTTCTTCCATCTCTTAGACAACATTACTAATTGCTTTGGAATAACCAAAGCATGCATTTATCAGTATTTCTCATCTTCCTTAAAATCCAGAGGAAAACTGACTGCTATAATGACCCATTTATCAAATATGATTCAATTTCGTAAGTAAAAAGAAATATAATTGACAAACACTGGAAATCGAAACTAAAATTAGAAATCTATTAAAACATGCAGCAAACAGATTAGCACTTACGAAAAAGGAATTGTTATTGTTTTGGGATGGGAATTCTCTCTCAGAACTCTTTTTATTTCAATATTCTCTTTGTTTTCCGAAACAAGAGCAAATCCTGATGAAATGATTCCTGTTCAGAAGACTGTTCCTCTTCTGGTTCCTGTAAGATTGCAATAAAGAGATTCAATTATAGGCTCGTTTAGCTTCCTGTTCTTGGTTCTTTACCAATTTTTCCACTCTCTTCATTATAAGACACTGAATTTTATAGGGCTACAGGCACTGATAGTTTTCTCATTCATGTGCACATTGTTCATGTGTCAGCCTGGAGGGCAAGTCCCACCAAGCTGGAAAGAAGCTACTTGTAGTTATATAATGCCTTTCACCTCAATGAGAATGTTCCAAAGTATTTCACAAGCAATGAATTTGCTTTTGAAATGCTGTTGTTGTTTGCAATGTAGGCAAACGTAAAAAGGCCTCACAAACTACATTTAAGTAAATGGACAGCTAATTAATGTCTAACAATATTGGTTGATCACTGGGAGAACACGCTGCTCTTTGTTATAAAATGCCACAGGACCTCCAAAGTCCACTTGAACAGGTTTAATATCTCACCTGAAAGATGGCATCTCCACCGATAGTAGTCCTTCAACATCACAGTTAAAAATAAGCCTAGACTATATGCAGTCTTGCAGTGGTGTTTGATCAAAAGGCTACTAACTGAAGTTTTGCAACTGGGAAAAACATCACAACTGAGTCTGACCCTCACCTCAGCAAAAGAATACATAAGTACATGAGTGATCACCCCAGTAGTAGCCACCAGCAGGATTCCTGGATTTAGACATACCAAGGCTAATTATAACAAAGCAATATTTCCCCAGCAGAAATTACATGATTGATCATAAACCAGGAATTGAACCTTTTGCTCTGTATGGTTTAGTACTGCAAAAAAAGTTACTTTTTTAAAAAATGAATTATTTTGGAATATTGTTACAGTTATGAAAAAACATTCACCTCCTTTGTGCTCACTTGATTGAAAATATTAAAGATAAATAACAAAGCAGAAAGGGTTAATTTGGATTAACCTGAAGGAAATTTCTCTGTTCCTGTCTCTGTCACACAGTGTAAAATAAATTATATTTTGGAACAAATGTAGAATGAATATTTTCACTTCAACGCACAACTTAGTAAATGATGAATACTTGCTGAAAATAAATTGTGTAATGAAAGTTTTAATACAGAAAGTTACATCTGAAAAATATTACATAAATATCATACATTACATACTGACAGAATATATGGAAAAGGGTCAGCAGTGATAACTGCAGCATAACTTAAAGGCTTTGAAAATCATTGCTGGTAAATTTCAAAATAAGTCATTTATTACTTAACAAGTAATGTTTTTATTAACTCCTCTATATTAACACTTTACACACCAAACTCAGTTATCTTCAGAAAATATCTTGGCGTTACTGGTGAATGCCTTGCTTGCTCACATTTGCTATACATCTTTTCAGATATTGCATGAGAGATCATTGTGTGAACCTTTTGGTAACACCTCAGTATTTTAATGGTTAGGTGGAGTGTCATCATAATCTCTGCTAAATGTTTAATTTTTAGGACAATTGCATGTAAATTCATTTGCTAGTTCCATACATCAGGGTGAAAGTGGGTACTGCCGATGCTGGAGATTAGAGTCAGGATTAGAATGGTGCTGGAAAAGCACAGCAGGTCCGGCAGCATCCGAGGAGCAGGAAAATCGATGTTTTGGGCAAAACCTTTCCTGATGAAGGGCTTTTGCCCCAAATGTCAATTTTCCTGCTACCTAAATGCTGCCTGATCTACTGCGCTTTTCCAACACTACTCTAACCCTGAGTTCCATACCTCACTCTATACTTATGGAGAGGCTAGGTGCAGTGTTTTCCATGTTTTCATTGCAATATTGTCATAATCTCCCACAGTTCTCCAACAATTTTGTTTATAAAATAAAGACAGCAGATCAGGCTACAGAGTTGTAACATCCCGGGCAACAAGGGTCACTTCAATGCTGAACATTGGCCAGGAAGCACATCCATGGGCTTTGCTGTAGTTACATCAAACTGACAGAGAAACAGTACAATATGTGCCTCAGAATTTCCAGGAGATTGTCCCTTACGTCTGCCAGTTTCTGGACGAGTGCCTGCATTGGAGGGATGTAATTGTACATCAGTTGTCTTGAAGTCAATAGCAGCCCTCAACTTAAGTGCAAGATGAACACATCAGTGAGCCACTAGGGACCTCTGCAATATTGTTTGTCAGTCACTCATTAACATATCTAGGATGCTCTATTCCCTGAAGTACATACTTTTCCCCTTGGATGCACAAAGCCAGGCAGAACAGGGTAGTTAGGTTCATGCCACAGTTGGTTTCCTGTAAATTCAATGTGATATCAATTGCACCCAATGTGACCACATCAAACTGGCAGTAACCAGGTGTATATGTCAATAGGAGAAGATTCCACTCACTTAATGCGCAGATCATTTGTGACCACACCACCCAAATATACAGGACAAAGAGTTATCAATATCCATTATGGATATGCCTGTGATTTTGAAAATGGCAATGCAGAAGAGAAATGTTCAAGTATTTTATGAAATGTAATAGTAAAAATGTGCAATGGTTAGAAATCTGAAACAAATGTAGAGACTTCTGGAACTGGTCATTCATTGTTTACAAAAAGAAAAGGCGGATTCACATTTCTGGTATGGGCATTTTATGAGAACTGGCCTCTAATTGGACAAGGTTTTGGAACAATAGGTTTGCCAAGCCAAGATTGCTTCTGTTGTGCCCTTCTGGCCTGTTGTAGAAAGATGAAGCTGTGGAGTTAATTATATATCATTGAAACTTAATGGTCTCATAACAGGATCTGTTTCTGATGTCAGGATGATTAGGCTGATTGGCAGCAGCCCAAGGACACAGTTTGGAACAAAAATGCCTCATAATGGGAATGGCTTAAAATTCTGAGAGCCTACAGAAAGAATTTCATGTGTGAAGAGCTGCATGTAGGATCGATAAGAAAATGGTTTCTAGCTGGTTGTGTACTGGAAATTGACAAAATATAAGCTGGAATCAGAGAAAATTGGAAGTAAAATTTGTATTCCAGCAAAAATGTTTAGATATTATATTGTACTAACACTCATGGGCAAATCAGCACCATATTACCAGTGTCATTCTGACAAGAATGGCTGTTATGTTGAACTAAAAATGAGAACTTTTGGGCCTATTGATAATATTTTGCTATTGACATTTTGCCATTCAATTTGTAGCATTGTATTGACAGCAATGCAATTATTAAAATTTCTGCAGGCTTGTTAGTGCAGTTGTTGGTAGTGACTGCTTTAAGGTCATTTTGAACCCTCTTCAGAAACCTTTTCGTTTGTTGTTGTCAGTGCTATTGTATTAATACAAGTTTTGCAACTTCATCAAAAGCAAATTTTGCTTCATAAAGGAATTGATTGTAATGTGGAGAAACTATAAATTCAAAAATAGAAACAAAGAAAATTAAATATCATTACATTGAGATACATTTGAAAGAGATGTCAAAGCAAATGGAGTACCTGAATTTAAATTTCATACCATGAATTATGATTTAATTATAATGCATACTTACCAGGCAGTGGCTAACATGATGCAATATATTTCTCTGTGCAAAATTATACCATTGTGACAATAACAACTTTTGTCTGCTTTAAGTTATTGCTCCAAATTTCATAGTGCTAATTACTGTCATATAATTAATTTTGATTTCTGCAGGTAGTTCTTCTAAGTACAAAAATTCACGTTTTGTTCTATTAGGTGAAGGTCAATTAATGGGTATCTACGTTTTGCTTTTTAATAAACATTGGAGACCCTTTTGTAAATTTATTCACAGGATGAGGCATCACTGGCTAGGCCAGCAATTATCACCCATCCCAAAGGGTAGTTAAGCATCAACCACATTGCTGTCTGGAGTCACTTGGAATTTGAAATAGAAAGGAATTTGCTGACACTACAGTGACCACATTTCAACTGTATTTTGCAGAATTTTAAAAAATGTTTTGAAGGGCATGAGAGAAAAAGTCAAAATAAAAGCTCTTTCTTTCATTGGAATTATTTGTAGCCATCTGCTGACTATTGGCTTATTACAATAGCAAATCCTTTTAAGGGCCAAATATTTTCTTAACTGATCCATTGGGAGTGGATGGGTAAATAAAAGTCTTGGGAAATTGGAACAGGATTTTGCCATATACCATGGCATTTTAGCAGCATGCATATAAGATTTTTGACAGTTCCATAGCTAGAACCCAGACTGATTGATGAAATCAGAGATGTGGAATTAAGTTTGTAGGTAAGTTTATAAACCGAGGGGTCACCTAATATCAAGGAAGGGCAAGTGGAGGCTCTGGATGAGAATTAAAAATGTGTGCGAGGAACAACTCATGATCTGAATCCGGATGAATGATGTCTCTGTGCACGGAAAAGACCAGATGTCACACAACACCAACAGGTTATATTTGAAATCACAAGCTTTTGGATGAAGGAGCGGCGCTCTGAATGCTTGTGTCAAAGAATCATAGAGTCATAGAGTCCTACAGAATGGAGGCAGACAAACTGGTCCTTGCTGACCAAATGTCCGTCCACGCTAACCCCATTTCCCTGCACTTGGCCCACATGCTTTGAAACCTTTCCTATTATGTATTTATCCTTTCCTATTTATGTATTATGTATTTATTTCTATTATGTATTCCACACTACCTGCCTCAACTACTTCCACTGGCAGCTCATTTCATATGCATACCGCTGTTTGTGTAATGACATTGCCCCTCAGATTCCCTTTTATTCTTTCCTCTCTAAACTTAAACTGATGCCCTCTAGTCCTCAATTCCCTATCCCTGGGAAAAAGACTGAATGCATTCACCCTAACCATGCCTGTCACGATCTTAAACATCTCTATAAGGTCCCCACTCAGTTTCCAATGCCCTAAAGATAAAAGTCCTAGTTTGTCCAACCTGACCCCATAGCTCAGACCATTGAGTCCAGGCAACATCTTTGTAAATTTCTTCTGCACTCTTTATAGTTAAATAACATCCTTCCTATAGCAAGGTGACCAAAACTGAACACAATACTCCAAGTGCGGCCTCACCAATGTCCTATAATACTGCAAAATAACTTCTCAACTTCTATGTTCATTGCCCTAACTGATGAAGACCAGTGTACCAAAAGTCTTCTTCGCTGCCCTCTCTACCTGTGACTCCACTTTCAGAGAACTGTGAACCTGAACTCCAAGATCCTTCTGTTCCACTCCTTAAGGCCTTATCATTCACCATGAAACTCCTATCTTGATTTGACTTTCCAAGTGCAGGACCTCACACTTATCTATATTAAACTCCAAATACCCCCCATTTCTCGGTCCAATTCCCCAGTTAATCATGGTCCTGCTACAATTTCTGATAACCTTTCTCATTGTCCATGATACCACCTATTTTAGTGTCATCAGCAAACCAACTAATTATGACTTGTACGTTCTCATCCAAACCATTGATATAGATAACAAACATTAATGGGCCCAGGACTGACTCTGAGGCACTCCACTTGTCCCACTGGTTTGTGATTTCAAGTAAACTTGTTGGACTATGACTTGTTGTCATGTAACTTCTGACCTTGTCCACCTCAGTCCAAATCTGGCATCTCCACATCTATGTGCGGAGATTAGGTTATGTATGTGCAGGGGTTTCCAGAAACCCTGGAGTTGGGGTTGGAATGAATAGAGTAGAGTTGTCTGATGTTTTCTTTTCCATGGATCTAACAGGTTGGTATAAAGGCAATCACTACGTGGATCCTCCATCTTCCAAGGTCTTGCACTTTGGAAAAAAGAATAAAAGCATAGACTACTTTCTAAACGGTAAGAAAATTTGTAAAGCCAAAGTACAAAGGGATCTGGGAGTGCTAGTCAAGGATTCTCTAAAGTAAACATGCCGGTTGAGTCCATGATTAAGAAAGCGAATGTAATGTTGTCATTTATCTCAAGAGGGTTGGAATATAAAAGCACCATTGTGCTACTAAGACTTTATAAAGCTCTGGTTAGGCCCCATTTGGAGTACTGTGTCCAGTTTTGGTCCCCACACCTCAGGAAAGACATACTGGCACTGGAACGTGTCCAGCGGAGATTCACACGGATGATCCCTGGAATGGTTGGTCTAACATACGAGGAACGGCTGAGGATCCTGGGATTGTATTCATTGGGGTTTAGAAGATTAAGGGGAGACTTAATAGAAACTTACAAGATAATACATGGCTTGGAAAGGGTGGACGTTAGGAAATTGTTTCCGTTAGGCGAGGACACGAGGATCCGTGGACACAGCCTTAGAATTAGAGGGGGTCAATTCAGAACAGAAATGTGGAGACATTTCTTCAACCAGAGAGTGGTGGGCCTGTGGAATTTATTGCCGCAGAGTGCAGTGGAGGCCGGGATGCCAAATGTCTTCAAGGCAGAGATAGATAGATTCTTGATGTCACGAGGAATTAAGGGCTATGGGGAGAATGCCGGTAAGTGGAGTTGAAGTACCCATCAGCTATGATTGAATGGCGGAGTGGACTCGATGGGCCGAATGGCCTTACTTCCACTCCTACGTCTTATGGTCTTATGGTCTAAGGAGGTGCCAGGTTTCTGAAGCTTGTGAAACTCAGATGACAACAGTTAAATTTATTATCAAGTTTAAAGTGACAGCCCTTCCAGTTGTCTGAGCTGCCTCAATTACAACCACAAAGAGTGGGATTGGAGATGAAGCTGAACGGAGAATCTGATTGTTCACGTTTTATTTCCCTTCTCAACACAGATCTACCTCAACTATTTTAGTTATTTGTTTCCCTCGGGACCAGTGTACTTAGGATCTCTGCAAAGGTAGTTTTGAAAACAATTGTGATATGTTTTGTTTGTTGGCATGGATGATTTGGATCGAAGGATTTGTTTCTGTGTTGTACGTTTCTATGACTCTATGATTCTATATATTCAGTAGGATGTCTAAATTTGCTGCAGGTGCTTAAGCCACAATCTTCTGACTCAGGGCCAGGAGTACCTATGAACACATTTTGTATAAAAGCTCTTAACACATTGCATTCTTACTCTTGTAATGTTCAGGACTTGAGCACAAAAGTCAAGGTTCACACTCTATCAGCATTGAAGGCATTTAACATAAGGAATTAAACTAAAACTCTGCCTTCCCCAAGATGGACATAAAAGATGCCAGGGCAGTATTTCAGAGATGAACAGGAGAATTTGTGCTAGTGTCATAGCCAAAATTTGTCACTGAATTAACATTGTGTTGTCTCATCATTTGATGTAGTAAATGTGTTTCTTATATTAAAGCAGTGACTAGACTACAAACAATACTTCACCAATACTTCATCATGAAAGATGCTTTTTAATTGAAGCTTTTCATTGATTGGTGGCTGTGCATGAGCCCGGGTATGTGACCAGTACTCAATAGGCTGTTTCCTGGACACCTCTTGTGTCCTGGTGTTTCAATGACAGATTTGTATCTGGTTACCTGTGTTTACCTCGCCATTCAGTCTATCGCAAAAAGAGCCGCATTGATTCCAAAGTAATATTTCACCACCTGACAGAGGAACATTTGTTTTAATGTAGGCAGAGAGCTGTCTTTGTTTTCTTCTGAATATTTCACAGTGAAATACTCATTGATTATAAAATGTAACAAAACCTGCTGCTGATCTTGAAGGGAGCTTCCCACAAAGATCTAATGACTTTCTTCCCGGTTTTAATCTGGCACCAAATCAAGGAGGTTACCAGTCACCCTGCCACAAATTATCAACCTCTTCTCCTGTTGCATAAATTGGGGTCCCTTTTCACAAACCTGTCCTACTCCCAAAGCGAGCAAGATGAAAAGCTTTAGCTTCTTGTCTCCAATACCATTTTACACAGAATGAGAAGAGGGTGCTAAATGGTTGGGCCGTAATTAGCATTGAGGAGCGCAACAACAGTTCATTGTCAATCTTAATCCTCAAACCAGACAGCAGGTAATGTTTACTTTTCTGCTGCTTATGTTTCAGTAATGTTTAACAGTGTACCCTCTAGAGAATCACTGAATCTCTCACACAAATATCTGGATTTCCAGACCCTAACCCCTGTTAACCTCAAACCTTTGCAAAAGCTCACAAAGCTGTACAAGTCACTACAGCAACACCCTTTACCCACTGCACTCCTCACTCATGTTCTGACCCTCTCACACCCAAAGCACCCATCTCAAAATGTTCCATCTTCAATATATGCAACAAACTGAAGAATGGTTGACCTTGCCAAGGAGAACTTCAAGCAGCTAACACATCTCCTTCAGCTCTTACACTATTGACTACCTGGGACATTATTCTGCCACACTCTTCTAGCCAGGCAATGACTCGGCAACCAACCCTTAACCAACTACGCATGGAGCCTCCCGGCGGCTGTTTTATACCCAATGACTGCATGGCAAGGAAATGCATCACAACACACAAACTGGCTCATGGGCCTCCTCTTATTTCAGAATGGCTGATTCTCAGAGTCCCAGAAAAGAACTGCTCCATGGTTCTCTGAACATTACTTGCACATCCTCCTATGTCAGCCTAAGGCTCAGCAGGAATAGCCAACTGTCCCTTGGGCCCAGGCTCCCAATTCCACCAGGCAACTTGGGTCAAGCTTGCCAAGGTCGTCAGTGCCTCAGGACAGCTCCAGAGGAGCTGAATCTAATGCTTTATGCCCTTCAGTGACCTTTTTCAATATGGTAAAGTGAATGAGATTCTCTTTTAATACCTGCAAACAGGCCTTTTTTTTAGATTTAGATTAGATTACTTAGAGTGTGGAAACAGGCCCTTCGGCCCAACAAGTCCACACCAACCCGCCGAAGCGCAACCCACCCATACCCCTACATATACCCCTTACCTAACACTACGGGCAATTTAGCATGGCCAATTCACCTGACCCGCACATCTTTGGACCGGAGCACCCGGAGGAAACCCACGCAGACACGGGGAGAACGTGCAAACTCCACACAGTCAGTCGCCTGAGGCGGGAATTGAACCCAGGTCCCTGGCGCTGTGAGGCAGCAGTGCTAACCACTGTGCCACCGTGCCGCCCCTTGTTGGCCTCATGTGCACACAATACACATGATTACTTGACAGAGCAGCCGGAGCAAATGTCCAAAGCTAAGGGGAGACATTTTGTGCTCATGTGAGCAGAGGAAATTTCTGGAGAAACATTTCAGCCATTTTGGAGGCAACTCCAAGTATTATGCTTTGATGAGCTTATATTTTCCTCAACCCTTATTTGCTCTTCAGGCAAAGACAGCCCTTATCCTGAAGGAGATGGCAAGGACTAGGAAGTCTAGCCCAGAAGCCTTGAAGGACAGCTGCACATGCCATGCATCATCATGTGCAAAGAGGCCATGGTAAAACATTATATGCAATTGATGCTCAATTGCTGTAGGGGGAGCAGGGGTGTGGTGCAAAGCAACAAGGAGCCACCAATCAAGACTGTCTTGATGCTGGCAGGTCAATGGTAATGGGGACAGCAGATGATCCCAGCACCAGAGCCCACTCCAAGTATTTGGCATTCAAAAGAAAAAGGTGACAGTTTCATATATTTGGAAGGCATTTCACTGTACTCTGATCCTTCGGTCCCTCAGTCAAATCTGTGAGGCACATAATCCCACTTTTAGAGGAGCAGTAACAGAGAATACTGACAGCTCCATTGTCATTGCTGGAATAAAATCCGGACAGGAGCTTTGCGTCATCTGAAAAACATGTAACTGTTATGCTTGCAGCTCCAGGTCATTTGTGAAGATATTACACACAAAAAAAATCACAAATCATTGGACTAATACAAGTGAAAATTGGGCAGTTTCTACAATGACAGGCAAATGCGCCTGAGCCAGTTTAAGCCTGCGAGGTAAAATCTGGCCGTTGTTTCAGCTACATTGTTACAGTGAATATCAGAAGCGTAAGAGAATCATGACAGGAGTCAGAACCTATATCTATATTTCTTGTTAAAACAACATTTTAGACTTTATATCAATTTTGCTGCATTAAATCTTGGAAAATCTAGTATAACATAAAATTGATGGCAGATAAACAGGTCAGTTAGCTGAAGACTTTTGAGCTGGTGTGAACGCTCCACATGAGCACCCTCCCAATCTTCTTTGTCTGACCTTATTAGCACATCCTTTTATTCCTTTTTCTCTCTCATGTGCTTATCTAGATTCTCCTCAGTGCATTATCTGTATGGTGGATAACACTTTTTCACATTGAGGGCATATCTTTAGTCTCAGTGTTAAGAATTTCTTCAGCACAAATTTGCATCCCTAACAAATGGAGATGCATCCTCCTCAAATGAAGTGTAGTTTTACACTTTGGTATGCAATCTTCAAAACCATTTCACTCTGAGAATAAACAAAAGTACAGTAATCTAAAGAAAAATCAATTTTCCTAATAACTGCTGTAAATATTAACATTGAATAGAATATTGGCAGACAAAATGACTGGACTGCAAATTGAAATGCAAATTTAATTTCAGTTGAAGATATTTACTTTTTTAAAGAACTATTGGAGGAACAAAAATTTACATTAACCCTGAAAAATTATTGAATATTTAGGGGTCAGAAGTACTTCAACTTAAATCTCCAAGTAATAGATTGCGTATTTAGAAGCCCAACGTGTGTCAATAGGGATATAAGGGTACACAAAGAACATTTTTAACAAGTTTCCATTGTCTCTGGTAAGATCAGGTACAATCTATTTTTAGTTGTTTGTGTGTTCGGAGCTAAATGTCTAATGGAGTAGCTGAATCCCATGGGAATACTCCAGCAGCAAGTTTTTGTGAGTTTTAAAAATAAAAATGATTATTCTTGCACACACATCACAAATTAAACACAAAATCTCATAAAACTTTATATATTTTCACATCCTTAAAGATTAGATTCAGGTAAAGGTACATCTACAATTTACAATTAATCTCAATCTCTGAATTATGGTCTCTGGTATCCCATGTGATAGTTTTCTTGTAGTTTCTTGAATTGTTTTGAAGATTTACGGTTGAATTATCATACACAAGAAAAATGAAGTCAGTTTGGGTTAGCATGGTGGCTCAGTCATCAACATTGCTGCCTTACAATACCAGGGACCCGAGTTCAATTCCAGCCTTGGGTAGGTGTCTGTGTGGAGTTTTGCATGCTCTCCATGTATCTGTGTGGATTTCTGCTGGGTGCTCCCGTTTCTTCCCACAGTACAAAGATTTGCAGGTTAGGTGGATTGGCCATGCTAAATTGTTCTGCAGTGTCCAGGGATGTACAGGCTAGGTGGATTAGCTGCACTTAATGCAGGTTTGCAGAGATAGAATGGGGGAATGGGTTGAATGGCATGTTCTTCAGTATGTTGGTGCAGGCTTGATGGGCCGAATGACCTCTGTTTGCACAGTAAGGATTCCATGATCTTGCAAACTAATGGATTATTAGCAAGCTGTCAGCTTTTTATAGTTGCATTGCCGTGTTCTAAGGTGAACCTCAAGTTGGAACAGGTTGAAGGAAGTCCTCTCTGTTGTGATCTGTTGGGTTCAATGAATTGGTGCTAATGATTTGGCTACTTGCATCACTTGGAGCTGATTTATTGTGTGGTTTTATGGTCTTTAACCTGTTGGGTTGATGGCTTTCTGGTGAAACTGGCTGAAATGGAGCTTCTGGCTATTCCTTTAAGCAGACCAAGAAAACATTTCTCTCTCTCCATGTGAATTTCAGAAATTCAAGATTTGTATTTCAAAATAAGGGCGAGGGTTTCTGCTGAATTAAATATCCTGTTCCTGTGTTGAGGCTTTCCACCTTTGAGATTCACCCAGTTTACTTTGGTGAAAACTATTATGGAGCAATGCTAAGTTGTTAGTATCTATTTACTCCTGTCTGCCACCAGTTAAGTTTTGAACTTGCTGCTTTGTTCAGTATGATGTAGAGATGCCGGTGTTGGACTGGAGTGGGCAAAGCCAGAAGTCACATACCAGGTTATAGTCCGATAGGTTTATTTCAAATCACAAGTTCTCAGAAGGCCGCTCCTTCATTAGGTGAAATTACTTTACCTGATGAAGGAGCAGTGATCCCAAAAGCTTGTGATTTTTAATAAACCTGTTGGACTATAATCTAGTGTTGTGTGACTTCTGTCTTTGTTCAGAATGAACAGAGTCAGGACGCGGGCGGCACAGTGGCACAGTGGTTAGCACTGCAGCCTCACCAGACACCCGGGTTCAATTCCCGCCTCAGGGAATTGTGTGGAATTCCCGCCTCAGGGAACTGACTGTGTGGAGTTTGCACGTTCTTCCTGTGTCTGTGTGGGTTTCCTCCAGTTTCCTCCCACAGCCCAAAGATGTGTGGGTCAGGTGAATTGGCCATGCTAAATTGCCCGTAGTGTTAGGTAAGGGGTAAATGTAGGAGTATGGGTGGGTGGTGGGTCGGTGTGGACTTGTTGGGCTGAAGGGCCTGTTTCCACACTGTAAGTAATCTAATCTAGTCAGCTAAATCCACAGTCCTTTTGTGTTGCTGCATCCTTAAACAATAAAAAGTGTGTAATCCCCAAAAGAGCCTTATTTAATTAAATATACATTGGAGGTTTGGTACTATCAGTAATTTAAATGTGAAAATCATGTGATCTTTGGTAGCCAGTTTAACAGCTTTAGTGTGTCCAACTTTTAGAAGTATTGACTGCACCTTCCCAATATACCAAGTTATTACTTATTTTTATGGGCACTTTTTTTTCAAAGAGTCGGAGATGACAGTGTTATATGGTAAGTCACCACTCTACATTGAATTTTCTAGGACCTCTGTCAGTTTGCTGTCCAAGCAACAAATGTTAAAATTGAATTTCTTGAACAAGCAGAACTGTTTTATTTCTCTTTTGTTTTGGTCCATAATGGTACCACGCAGTATTAAAAGACTTAATTCAATGTAAATAGTTTATTAATCTGATCAAAAGGTTGCTGTTTTCAATTTTCAATTTTCATATTGCTTCATCTATGCTCTGATTGTTTTTGCACAATGTATTTTATTCCATCTGCAGCTTTAGAAGTGTGAAATTCCAATTATAAAAAGGGGATATAGTTATTAGCCCTGTACCACTCCCCATATCTTTTGGGTGTCTGCATGATCTCAATCAGACTGTTTCTAATTAATCTTGTTTGTGCACAAAGAGTTCAGCTGGGATGATTTAGCTGTCCCATCGAGAATCATACACAGATAACCAAGGACCAACTACAAAAGCAAAATGCCAACAAAGTTAGATAAATTATGCCCCAAAACATTTTTCCTTGAATATATCAGTTCAAGTATTTTTATCGAATAAATTTGAAATAAATTCAGTTTGTAGATGGCAATCATCAATTTGAGTTGTCGAGTGCAGAATCATGTTTTTAATATCTACACTTGAGGGCTCATACTTATGTTTGCAAAGAAAGGCAGAAAAACTTATTCTTCATTTTTTTAGCCCACTGACAGACTCATGAGAATGTGCAATATTAAAATATGCACTTGCCAAAAGTCGCTAGAGGAAATGAAAGAAAACCACAATCACAATCCAATAACGATCTTTTAATGGTCCATGAGCAGCTAACGAACCACTTAACTCGTATAAATGTTTGAAAGTTTGTAATCCAGCTGTGCAGTGTGCACTATCTTTTTTACCCTCCTCAGTGAAGATGGCAAAATTGTTGAACAAAAACAAATGCTGAAACATCCAACAAGTCAGGCAGCAGCTGCGAAGGGAGAACAGGGTTAACATTTCAGGTCAATGATCATGCACCAAAATAGGCGGAGCTAATATTTGCCAATTTTCTTAGCAAGGAGAGAGCAGTGAGAAGTAAAGAGCAAATATCTGTTTTTTTCCACAGTTTCAGGACACCTTTAAAAATGTGGAAGTCCTGTATTTAATGACTGAACCATTGTTGAACACTACAAAATTATCAACTGGATTAATATACATCAAATGTCCAGTAAGAGAAACAAACACAAGTTTTCACAATCTTGAAAAAATCTTATTGCTTGAAGTATTCTTTAAAATGTTGCAAATTAATTTACTAGAAAATTTATTTGCTGAGGAAGCCACAATATAATTTAATATAATTTATTGTAAGCATTATTGATAATTAGTAGTTTTTGGGAAGATTTGTAACTCAGTTTGATGATAAGTCTGTAAGTTAGCTCACCGAGCTGGAAGGTTTGTTTTCAGACATTTCATCACTATACTAGGTAACATCATCAGTGATAATCTTCGGAGACTCTCACTGATGATGTTACCTAGTATAGTGATGAAATGTCTGAAAACAAATCTTCCACCTCAGCAAACTAACTTACATACTTATTATTGATAATTATTTGACAAAACTGCTTTAATTTTTATTCTAATTCTTTTGTGAACCTAGCTACATAACCTGAAGGCAGATGAATCTCTGGGTCTGCCCTGAGTAACTCAAGGTGGCCGATGCCATTTTTGACATGTTCTCAGATTTGATAAAACAAGTTGAGGGTTTGGGGATGCTAGAGGAAGTATAGGTAGCTGGTTATGGCCTTGGGCTTAGAGAAAAGAAGATATAAAGCTCACTGCTCACCTTGTAAACTGACTTAACAAGTAATCTTGAACATGAGTGGGGTGCTCAACAATTCAGAAAGACATCAGACAATTGGCAATATAGGAACAGAAATACATCATTTTGTCTCTTCACCATCTTGCAATAATTGTGAAGTTCTAATTGACCAGTGACATAAATCATTAAAACATTTCTTTTCCCAGGTACCCTATTACTTTTGAATTTCTCAACATTATAATTTACTACTTTTCTAAAATGATTTGCCATTTGCTGAAAAAAGCTCCAAATTTCATCTCTCTTTGCATGTAAATGTATTTTCTAATTACATTCTTGAAAGATCCGGCTGAAACTTATCGATTATGACACTAGTCCATGGTGTCCCAACCAATGCTAATATTTTCTCTTTACCTACAATACCTGTTCCTATTAATATTTTATTTTCTAGCTGAACACCAGACTTTCTGATGCATGTTGGTTGGGCCTACAATTTTTTTTTTACTGAAGCAACTCTTTGAAAATCTCTCATCTATCCTTTGCTAGAAAGAAACATTGGTTTGTAGCTTTATTAGCAATCCTCAAAGCAACAAAATAAGTAGAACGTCATGACAAATTTATAAAATGCCAGTCCATTACTGACTTAATTGAAAAATCCCACATCAACTAAGATACTTCATCAGCATATACTTTGATACAATTTGCATACTATCATGCAAACATTATGTATTATTTCATTCAGGTTAGTGAACAATCTGCTATTTCCAATTGGGCAGCTGTGGGCAATTCAAAAATGCAGACATCATTTCAAATTTAATTTAAATCATTTCAAGCATATCCACACGTTGCAACTTAGATCTCGATTAAAAGTGTTGATATTATAAATGCTTAACTAACTTTGTAAATGTTATAGGAATTATGCATGACCACAGCAGGAAGACAATGGGCAATAAAATGAATATGCTTCATGAAGTGTACAATTTACAAATCCGTGGCATTTTCTTTCAAATCTTTTTTACTTCATTCCTTTCAGTCTTGTATATATCATCTTCTTGTATATATTTGCTCTGTCTCTTCATGTCTCTCTTCTTATCATTAGACTCAAATAATAAGGATAATGTAAGAAGATCAATATTGTAAAACTTTATGATGCGGGTTCATATTAAGTTCACACTTTGCTTCTTGCAGGTTCACAATGGATCAATATTGGCCATTATGTCAAAAATCCTGTAATAAATTCATACTTAGGAGAGCTATAATTTACAGACTTGTGAAATCCACACTTGGTACTGCCTAAGCAACATTTCCCAAGATACCTTGATGAAAATAGGAGACTTGCAGTCAGGAGTTATTCTAGAATTTAGGAAATATTTGAGTTGCTGCACAACTATGAGTAGGAAGCCAGAATGGCTTATCACCTCCAAAGTATTGTGGTTCAAAACCTAGCATAGCAGGAACTTGGGGAAAAAAAATAGGGAAATTTATCTTTTTGGAATTTGTTTAAATTTAATTCATAGATGTGAGCAATGCTGACAAGAACAATATCTATGGTCAATCTTTAACTGCCTTTGATGATAATATAGCATTTGCTGCATTCCATGTGTTGTTTAATATGTTTTGTATTAATTGAATGACTTATTAAGTCATTTCAAAAGACAGTCAAGAGACAACCACATTGTGGAGGAGATGAAGTCATACATAGACCAGACCAGGCAAGGGTGGCAGATCTTCTCTAAAAGAAATTAATGATTGGATGGGACTTTTATAACAACCCAATAGAATCGTGGTCATTGTTACTGATACTAGTTTTGTTAATCCAGATTTACTTACTTGATTGAAATAAAATGTCCCAGTTGTGTTGTGGCATTTCAATGCTTGTCATTACTCCAGGCCTTTCGATTATTAGTTACATATAATAACCATTATGCAGTCATAATCTACATTCAAACAGATGTCAAAGACATAGTACCTCCATTGTCTATTGGACAATTTTGTTGTATACATAATAAAGTGACTTTATGGCTTTCAGCAGGATGTTTTACCTGATGAGACAATATTTATGAAGAGTTTCCTGTGATAAGAAACTGGATTGAATATTGTTGCATTGAAGAATTCAACAGGCATTTATTACAACTATCTATTGTGTAAAAAGATTGCATTTACAGGCACATCAGTGTTTAGTATACATTCTGCTAAAGGTTGCACAAAGCAACGTGCCATTTGTGGTGTATCGTGCTTCAGGTGATTTCCAAGATGAATTGAAAAATGCAAACTTTATACCTTAGGTCACATACTATTACATAAGTATGTCTTTTAAAGGTATACTAATGTAATGGGCGGGAATCTTCTCATCCCCTAACTTAGACATTAAAAGTCCATAGGAAAAATAGCATGAGACCAACAGAAATGAGATTTTTGATGTTAAGAAAGAAAAAACAGATTTTAAAGAATGACACCACAATCTCACTAATGAATGTTGGAAGGTATAATTGCATCTACTTGCATGCATTAGTATGTCATTATTGCCTTAACTTGCCTTACTGATATATAGTTTTCTATTCTTCCACCCCTTAGATAGAAACATTCATGTTACACAAACGCCAGGCAATGACTATCTCCAATAAGAAGCAATCTAACCACTGACACTTGATATTTAACTGTGTTACCATCACTGAGTCCTCCCAGTATCAACACCTTGGGAGTTAAAATTAAGCAGAAATTGAACTGAATAAATATTGTAGCTACAAGAGCTTGTCAGAGGCTGAAAAACTGCACTAATTTACTCGCCTCCTGATTTCCCAAAGCCTAACCAGTATCTTCAAAGTGTCTGTCAGGAGACCGATGGAATGCTCCCCACTGGATGAGTGCATCTCCAACAGCATTGAAGTGGCTTGACATCATCCAAGACAAAGCTGCCTACTTGCCTGACATACACCCACAAACACTCAGTTCTGTTGCTTAGTAGCATCTACAAGATGCACAGCACAAATTCACCAAAGGTCCTTGGCAGCACCTTTCAAACGCATGACCAATTCCTTCTAGAAGAAAGAGGGCAGTGGATATATGGGAACAGCACCAAATTACTCACTGTCATGACTTTGAAAGATATAATTGTTCCTGTTGCGGGGTCAAAATCATGGAAATTACCTTAACGACATTATGGTCTACTTATAATAAAATATAGACTGCAGTGGTTCCATAAGGCAGCTCACCATTCCAGGCAGCTTCTCGAAAGCAACTAGGAATGGACAATAAATACTGGCCCAGCAAGGGATACCCACATCCCACAATTTAGAGCAGGTATCTGCTGACTCCAGGGCCTCCATCTTTGATAATAATGATCAACATGTCAGGGCATGCTCATGGGCACTTTTCCATCCAGGAGGATGATATTGGACACATACCAGCCTCACTGCGTCATCAGGACACATCTTTGATCCAGTCACATTATGGTTCTGCATCTCAGTGCTACATTTCAGAGTGCACTGGATCTTTCATAGTGTTACTGTTGCTAGGACATTTTGCATGCAGGTACAGGCACCCAAACTCATACATTTAAGCAGTATGGACCTCAGGGTTCACCACTTGCTCATCTAGCATACACTTTGCATTGACTGAAATATGCAGCATATCTGCCTTTACCTTGGTTTACTTTGCCTTTTTGTGCTTTGCCCCTCAGCCAAATCCTGAAAGCTCACAGCACTTTTGTCTTGCCTTGCCTTTTAGCACAGGCACAAAACTAGGCAGTTTGTCATGGCTGTCAGCAGCCAACAGTCAAGAGAGTGGACCTGTTTTGGCTGGCACCATGCTACAGCAATGCCATACTTACGCCACGTGCCAGCAGTACATGCAGCAAATATGTTACATGTGCTATAACGAAATGGTCACATTTCAAATTCAAGGAGGAATAAGCCTCAGTAAGTTCAAGAGAGTCAATCTTCAGGAAGGGGGCCCTAGCCTACTGAGTCAAGGACAACAGAAGATATTGGTCTAGAGACCTGGACACAGCCATTTGGGGTTTCCAACATTGGGGGTTTCCTGTTACTACAGTTTGGGGAGGGGGTCAAGGTCAGTCTAATGGATCCAATGCCAGCAGTTTGTTGAGTCACAATAAATCAGTCAGGAAGCTTCATAGGTAACAGTCAGTGGTCTGGTCAGTCTTCAGTCTGGGCTGTTTGTGGATATGGGCCATGGTTAGTCCTGGGGATCATCTCAATTAAAGTTAGAAGAGGAGATAGCCATTGTGAAGGGAAAAGAAATCTCAGAATTTATGGAGTGGAGGGTGACAACAGTGAATTGGAGGACAGAGGCTGCTGTGGGAGGGTGGTTATTGACCACCCTGATGTCCAAGGGGGCAGCACGATGGATGGCATGAGTAATATATTAGGGCTGGGGCTCATTTGGGTGATGAAGCTATAATTCAAAGAGATTTGCAGGAATACATTGAAATTCAGGAATATTGAGCTCAACCAGGAATTCAAGGAAGAAAGAAACATGGAAGGTCAAGGACTACCAGGATAAGCCTGGACTTACTGTGCCAAGTGTGACCTGCATTCATGTAAATCACAAATACGCAATAGAAATGGAAAAAGAATGTCACCACAACTGGAGAGAGTTTTTCTTTGCTCTTTGACCACTCAGGCTCTCCATGTGAGTGATGAGAGGACCTTCAAGGTTCAATTGCATTAATCATGCACTTTCAAAATACAACTGGACGATATCTGTAATGATAGTTCCCTGCTTGGGAAATGCACACAGTGTTCAACTGTGTTGGGACTGAAATCCTAGTCCCAAGCAATTTTGACCATGTTCATTATACACTGATCATATCCATCTCTGTTAAACAGAAGGAATCACAGGCAAGCTCTAACCTGTCACCTGTGGGTCATAATTCACAAAGACAATCCAAGGACGTATAGGCTGCACAATGGCACGGAGCTGATTTCTTTTCACCTTGATTGTAAATGTTTACCAACATTCTTTTTGTGTGCAACACTGATTTTCTTGAATGAGCTGGGGATGGGGCACAAGTAAATTTAATCATACAGGAGCTACAATCTTCCTATTTACACAAAGTGACTTGTACTGCATTTCTCACAATGAGTTTCTTATGTCATAGGATCATGCAGACTCATTCTATGGTGCTTCTATTGGAGTCCTCTATGTCTCACTGTTTGGAGGAGTGTGCTAAACTGTCATTTGTAAATGATCCAAATGCTGACTGATCACATCAGTGAGATCCTGCTCGGTTTCTGATATTCCCACACATGTTCATATGAACCAGCAGATGCAGCCGTACCTGGCCTTAACTAACACAACAAAGTTGTTGAGAGGTGAAGGAGGACCATCAGCAAGCTCGCACGTAGCAGCACCCCGTAGCAGCAGCTGAACAACCTTCACGTGGAAATGTTATAGCTGAAGGTCCCTTCATGATGCTGAGAAGGTACAGGTGGTCCATGGTCTGATTTCCTTGATATCATTTTCCTCCAGATGAGAGAGGTTCAATAGCACTACAGGCAGCAGATGTCCTGGGGGACTATCATAGAATGATGCCAGCAGCTGCAGTAGGATCTGGGACCTGAAGTGGTGGAAGGCCAACATATCCCAATGGCTGTGAAGGTGACAGCTTTGCTAAACTTTATACAACTGGCTGCTTCCACTAGGGATCTATGTGGGATCTAACAACACTCAAACCACAAATGTATCAACACTTTTGCCAAAGTAATTTGTGCCAGATCATTGCTGAGTTGGTCAACGTGCTGGCTGTACAAGCAACACAAAAGTGAGGGAAGGAACCATTGCCAGTGGGTGAATGTGCTGTACAATGAAGATCACTGACAGTGGGGTAAGTCAGAAAGTTGCAGTGGAATGAAAAATAGTACTTCTTCCTCAACTGATATGTCATGTATGTCTAAGAAAGACCTCAGTGATCCTGGTCTTTTTCTGCAAGGGCCAGTGTTGTCTCCTTGCACAGGATGTGGAGTTGAATGTTGGTCTTCCTTCCAATTATATGTTTTCTCCAGGCACAGTAATGGCCTGCCTTCTCCCTCAATGAGAGAAAGGGAGGGATTGAATCAGATGAAAGTGGTTGACACAGTTATTAACCCTGTTGCATATGACTGAAAGGGGCTGAGGTGTTCTGAGGTAGTGAGGAGGAGTACGTTGGTCAGACAGGGTCAACCCTGACCTTAAATTTACCTGGGCCATCTCTGACACCTCCCTCCCCTTCCTGGACCTCTCCATCTCCATTAATGATGACTGACTTGACACTGACATTTTTTTACAAACCCACTAACTCCCACAGTTACCTGGATTACACATCTTCCCACCCTACCTCCTGCAAAAATGCCATCCCATATCCCCAATTCCTTGGCCTCCACTGTATCTGCTCCCAGGAGGACCAGTTTTACCACAGAACACACCAGATGGCCTCCTTCTTTAGAGATCACAATTTCCCTTCCCACATGGTTAAAGATGCCCTCCAACGCATCTCGTCCACATCCTGCACCCCCACCCTCAGACCCCACCCCTCCAATTGTAACAAGGACAGAACGCCCCTGGTGGTCACCTTCCACCCTACCAACCTTTGCATAAACCAAATCATCTACTGACATTTCTGCCAACTCCAAACGGACCACACCACCAGAGAAATAGTTCCCTCCCCACCCCTTTCCGCCTTCTGCAAAGACCATTCCCTCTGTGACTACCTGGTCAGGTCCATGTCCCCCTACAACCCACCCTCCCCTCCTGGCACCTTCCCCTGCCACCACAGGAATTGCAAACCCTGCACCCACCTCCATCCAAGGCCCTAAAGAAGCCTTCCACATCCATCAAAGTTTTACCTGCACATTCACTAATATCATTTATTGTATCCATTGCTCCCGATGTGGTCTCCTCTACATTGGGGAGACTGGACGCCTCCTAGCAGAGCGCTTTAGGGAACATCTCCGGGATACCCACACCAATCAACCACACCGCCCTGTGGTCCAACATTTCAACTCCCCTCCCATTCTGCCGAGGACATGGAGGTCCTGGATCTCCTTCACTGCTGCTCTCTCTGACGGCTGGAGGAAGAACGCCTCATCTTCCGCCTCGGAACACTTCAACCCCAGGGGATCCATGTGGACTTCAACAGTTTCCTCATTTCCCCTTCCCCCACCCCACCCCAGTTCCAAACTTCCAGCTCAGCACTGTCCCCATGACTTGTCCTACCTGCCTATCTTCTTTTCCACCTATCCACTCCACCCTCCTCCCTGACCTATCACCTTCATCCTCTACCCCACTCATCTATTGTACTCTATGCTACTTTCTCCCCACCCCCACCCTCCTCTCATTTATTTCTCCACTCTTCAGGCTCTCTGCCTGTATTCCTGATGAAAGGCTTTTGCCCGAAACGTCGATTTTACTGCTCCTTGGATGCAGCCTGAACTGCTGTGCTCTTCCAGCACCACTAATCCAGAGTATAGAAGATTGGTAGGAGTGACAGTGGGTGAGGGAAGATGTTGCAGGATATGGACTGGGTGGATATGGAAAGGACTCATTAAGATAGGAATATTATCTCACAGAGGGACATGATTGTTTGGAACTCTTTTCCCCAAAATGTTGTGGAAACATCATCCTTGAATAACATTAAGGCAGAAAAAGATGAGCAAAGTGTAGGATGTTATTGGGGTCAGGCAGGAATGTGGAGTAATCAAATCAGCCATGATCTAATTGAAAGCAGAGCATGCCCGCAGAGGTTGAGCTTACCCTTCATCCTAAAATGTAGCTTTGTCAGAGAATGAGTTAGGAAGGATTGTCTCCACTGACAGAGATTCTGACTCTGTGTTATGAAGTTCACCTTTGAAAAGAATAATGTGCGGGAGAGGTTACAAATATCATGCACATACACACTCCATTGTGACAGTTCACAGGCTTATAACAAATGATGAGGAATTTGTTGATAAGTTTGAATGATATACTCAGGCAACCATGACTCAGTGACCAACAACCTGAAACAAAATCAATCCAATACTGCAGGAGCAAGAACATGTTGCTCTTAATTGATAAAGCATCAAAGGTAGGCCAGACGAAAAGCCCTTAGGATTGTTGAGATATTTTGAGTATCACAAGCGTTTCACAATTGCAGATAACTTGCTAGTGTTTAGTGAAAGGCTAGTGGTTGCAGTTTCTCTGTGGCCATCTATCATGGATGGGACTCACCAAGGACAATTAGATATTACTAAGACTAGGGACTGTGCTTTGTCATCAGTGTGGTGTTCAGACAATTCAAAGGAGCTGGAGGACCTCATATGTGACTGTGAAACTTGCACTCTTATAGGCCAGAAAAACATTCCACTAGTTTCCTCACAAGATGAGTAGGAACAAATTTCTATATATTATATGGCCACTTGTATCTATATTTCTCTCTTTTATAAGGAAGTGTGGAAGCTACATGTCCACTTGCATGAAATACTGGCTACACATAGGATCATCCATGTGGTCATACCAAACAATGGGATACAGTTTGCTAACAAGTCTTTCAGCCAATTCGCAGCCAGTTCTGAACTTGTGCGTGTACACTCACTGAGACACCACAATCGAATGGGGAAGCCAACATGGGTCTAAAGGTAAAATCCTTTCTGAAAAAAAAAGTAAGCTTGAAGCTCTTTGAGGAACCAGTACAGACACGATGGGTCAAACGGCCTCCTTCTGTACTGTAAAATTTTATGATTCTACGCATCCTTGTTAAATTACTAGTCCACTCCATTCTTGAATGGTTGATTGCCATCAGAATTTCTGATTGGAAAAATGTTGAAGATTCAACTCTATTACAGTGCAGAAATTGAATCCACAGTTAAGCCCATGGGACTAAAAAAAATTTATCAAAAATAAGTAATCAGGAACAGCAGGATATACAATATATTAGACATCATTATGCATAATTGCTGTCAAAAAGGAACCCCAACTGAAATTACACGAATCAGTCAGCGGTCCAACCTTGAACGTGTGGTCTGTGCAGATAGGGGTGTTGGCCAGAGAAATCGCAGGAAGCTTGTCTCATTGTGAAACAATCACTTACTAATACTTCACTGGAATTAATCCAAAAAGAATGCCATTGTGATGATGGTTCACAGACCAATTAAGGAGGTCAAAGTCAGAATCTAAGGGAACAGCCCTCGAGCAAAAGATCTACTCATCTTCCAAGCCTAAACACCAGAAGACTTATGAAACATCTAGATTACTAGAATCAAACATCAGAAACTTGGGATTAAATAAATGGTTGCATGTTGAACCAACTATCAGGAAAGAAGCTGGTAAGGTGAAGTTGTATATGATAATGTTTCTGATGAAGTTATGTCCCAGGTACACTGAGTTCCACCTATTCTGATGTTGTTACACATAGGCTGAGGTTAAAGACAAAGAACTCTACTCCAGGTTTTGGACAGAACAGCTGTATCAGTGCCTGCATCCTAAGATCCTCATAAGTACAAACAGCCAAATATAATTGTTGGCACTGAACCACATCAAACCAGCCTTCCCCAGTACCACAAACACATAGAGCTGATAAATATCATAGGGTACCTGAGTGGTCAGTTGGGATAAGTTTGTGGAGCAAAGCATTCAACCATTCTGGTCATCAACTGGTGTACATACATACTTGTAAGTATTTGTTCCTCTTCTGCAAAAGGCAATACCAGATTTTGAATATAAAATCCCTGTAAGTGCCACTTCCTTCAACAAATGCATTGACAAATTAACTTTAATATTCTGCAAGTACCAGCATCTTCCGAGTATAAATAAGGAACATATTAAGTTCAACATTTCTAATATGTTCATCTCTACGTTGCATGGAATATAATCAGCTAAAATTATGTAAGTTCATCTTTGTAGTACAAAATATACCAAGGAGAAGGTGGTGCTCTCCTACCTATGTACAGAATAAACAAGGTAAAAATAATCTGAATTGTATGATAGATTGGAATTGTTTCAAAGTATTATTTATGATACATTTTGTTTGTTTCTGTAAACTTTTGTTCCATATTGGAAGCATCATGAAATATTTCAAAAGCATTGTCATTAACATTCAGAAGAATCACAAGGAAATGAATAACGAAACACAGTTTAAGAATAATTTTAACACAACCTATTGGTTTTGTAACAGGTTCCAATTGTATAGTTTCTAGGTAGCTTTGTCCTGATAGTATTAAAATATTGATTAACAGATTTGACTTTTATCATCTGTGTTTAATATCTAAAACCTCCTTGAACTTAAGTATTTTTCAAAAATAGAAAAACACTGGCTTAAAAATGGATGCAGTGATCACTTGACCACACATTGAGCTCAGCTCCAGGAAACTTATGTGAACTAAACAAAATTATCTGAATGGAAACAAACCCAATTATCAAAAGAGTCTGAAACCTGTCGGGTGTCATGGAACTTGCATCTCTACAGGTCATTCTGCTATAATGCGATTGACAAATTGGGGACACTCTTTCCAAAGTGCGAACTTTTAAAACATGTGTTGGCTATAACACGTTTACATCACCAACACTTGAAGTTCTGTACCTAAAGCATGATTTTTCTATAATGTGGGGCTGCACAAGAACACAACCATCGCATTATAGAAGAACTACCTGTATTTTCAATGTACACTTGCATATTAAGTTTCACTGGTGGTCAAAAGTTTGGATGCAGCAATGCAGCTTGGAAACAATGGGAATACACAACTGAGCCATTCTTCAAACAACTGCTTTGGCAAAATATTGGAAATGGGTTTTTAACAACAGAACCTGAAGAAGGTCTCTCTTGCTGTCTGCTTTTTGTTTCTCTCAGGAAGGACAAAGCAACCATGAAGAACAAAAATTAGAGAACTGTCCAAGCACTGAAGATTCAAAGCTATCTACAATCGTCACAACTACTGATGAGCCAGGAGTCCATGAACCAACCATGGTCTCAGGTTAAAACCTTACATATCAAAGTCACTCTAAGGAACTCTAATTGGGATATTCCTTTATTTTGCACTTATTTCTAGATACCATCCCCTTTTAAGTTTTTTTTGTGTGTGTATATGTGTGAACACACAATGTTGGATTATTATTGTTTTTCTCAAGGTTGGAAGTAATACATTTGCCCATCCTTTCACTGAGAAAACCCAATAAGTAGCTCCTTATTTTGTTTCAGGCAAACTAGTTAACTATATATTAATTGGAATCAGTTATATCTGCATGCTAAAAAGATAATTACATTTTTGTTGTGGCTAATTTAGGAGGTAAAAGAGAGGAATCCAATTTTTCTTTACTCACCTAGCCTTAACACTATTGATCTTTTTTTTCTCATGACTACTTCCAAGCTAAGAAATACTGAATGGAAGATGAAAGATTTTGTGCAGGATCCACAACAGTATTAGTATGGGTGACTTTTTCTGCTCCTGTATTGTGAATAGAACAGCTAAGAGCAATAAACATATTCCTTCAACATTTTAAGATAGGAGTTGAGAACCATGTAGAATACTTCCCATTGATTAATGAGACTTTTATAAATCCATTTCCATCACCTTTAGAAATGTTCAGCAAAAGACTTGTCAAATGTAAGTGTAGAGTGTGATCTTCAGACCTGAAAAATCAATCACAGCAATTATTTTACTAAATTATTTTAAATTACTAGCAGAGCCTCCAGTCCTGGCAGCAAAATTTTGCTGTCATTTACACAAGACAAGTCTCTCTCCTTGTTTCACCTCTATTCTTGCCTTTAAAAAGGACAAGGTTGTTAAACGAAAGTAAATTTAATTGTCACTGAGGGAAAAAAAATGTAAATTTAATGAAATATCTTCATCAGCTCCAATGAGAAGCCCTCACTCAAAATGTTCATTTGTATTTGTCAAAAGCTGATGAGTTAATTCTATTTTTCCAACAGATGCTGTTTTCATTTGGATTTCCTGAATTTGTTCTGGTGATAAGCTTAGGAATAAGTTGGTGTGAGACGGGCTCAACTATCTTAGTAAATCCATCAATAAGTAAGAATGCTTGATTTTAACATAACTAATACATTAATAAATCCAGGGTTTTTTTTTCCCCTGCTGACTAGTTTCTGTTTTCATTTTTTTTTAACCTTAGTTGAATTTGTGATTTGTTTCATTTGTAATTTTCTTCCTGAACACCTAAAAAGAAATTAAGGTTGTGCAAACTTTGTGAAAGTCTGATGCAAAACAGAAGTAAATTCCTTGGGCCAAACATGTTGGAATTTATCTGTGCTTCTTATCGACTTAAGGCTGTTAAAATCACTAACGGTTAGTCTGGGATGGGTCTGTGAAGGAGATAAAAAGAAATAGGACGAGGAGCATTTTTTCACAGCTTTTAAAATGATGAAATGTTGCTAAAGAAGGGTGGGATCATGGGCGGTCCAAAAAAGGCAAAGGAAGGGGGCTGGTTAAACTGCAACTTTGTTTTTTTTTAATCAAGAAACAGAGTGCACAGGGGCTATGGTGACAGAAGGGGAATTCAGACAACTGACAGGTTTGATGTTGATGAATAAATAGCATTGTGTGGTCTGTATTTAGAGTTGATAAAGTACCAGGTGAGATGCATCCAAAGATATTGAAGCAAGTGAGACCGTAAATTGTGGAGGTACTGGCCATGATTTTACAGTCTTTTTTAGACTTGGGTGGTGTCAGAGGATTTGAGAATTGCAGTTGTTGCCAGAAGGATGGCACAGTGGCTCAGTGGTTAGCACTGCTGCCTCATAGTTTCAGGGCCCTAGGATCAATTCTATCCTCAGGCAGTTTGCACATTCTCCCCGTGTCTGCGTGGTTTTCCTCCCACAGTTACAGGTAAGGTGAATTGGCCATGTTAAATTGCCCATAGTGTTAGGTGCATTAGTCAGAAGGGGGTGGGTTGGTGTGGATTTGTTTGGCTGAAGGGCTTGTTTCCCCACTATAGATAATCTAATCTTTAACAAAAAAACTTTGCACCCTGATTTTGAAAAATTACAAGCCAATTAAATACAAGTTAATTAAGGACAGCCAGCATAGATTTGTAAAGGGGCAAATTGTAGTTCACCAACTTTGTCAAGCTTTTTGATGAGCTAAAGGAGAGGTTGTTGAGACAGATGTTGTTGCTGTGGTGTATTGGGGCTTGCAGAAGGTATTCAATAAAGCGCAGCACAACAGAATGTTGGACAAAGTTATAGTTCATGCAATGAAATGAACAGGGACAACGTGAACGCAAAATTAGCAGAGTGGCAAGAATCGGTGTAATAGCTTTTGGATACTTATCAGAGTGAAGGAAGGATTTTTAAAAAATCCACACAATATGGTGGATGACATTCTGAATGAGAAGACAATGGACTTTGTCTCCACAAGAAATTGTGTGGTGGTCATTTATTAATACTGTCATGGACAGGTGAATTAGTGGCTGGCAGATTGGTGAGGATGAGGTCAAGTACATTTGCAGTGGAGTTTTCCCAGTGTATTGAGTTGCAATCCTTGCTCTTCTGGTGTCTGAACATCGGACAGAATTTCAAAATCTGCACATGATATAACACTTGGAAACACTGTACCTTTTGTGGACGATAACGTGTATAACTTTTGAAAGATATAGACAGGTTGGTGGAATTGGCGGACAAGTGGTAGATAAAATGTCACACTAATATAAGTGATTCATTCTGGAGGGTAGAACTTGGAGAGATAAATAAGGGGTACAATTCTAAGGGACAGTTTGAGAGAGTACCTAATAAAGTACATGGCATACAAGACTTTACCAATAGGGATAACAGCATAAATACGTAGAAATTAATTTGTAAAGAACATTGGTTCAGCCTCAACTGGAGATTTATATTCAGTTCTGGACAACATATTATACGGGATATGAAGTCACTAGGTACAGTGTAAAAAAGATTCATGAGAACCTTAAAGATGAGGAAATTTCTTCCCTTAACATGTGTGTGTACAGAAAAACCACATAGACCACATCCTGAACTTCAACAGCAACCATCCAAAAACACACAACAGAAACTGCATTAGGACCCTACAACACACTGCAGCACTCCCGAACTGTGAAGAGAAGAAGAAGAAAAACACCTCTACAAGGTCTTCACCAAGAATGGATAACCCCGCAACGTCTTCTGCAGATGCCAAGTAGACAAACAATGTGACAAGGACATGCCATGACCTAACTCACTAGCCACTCTACTTCATATAAAAATGTCTTGGAACTGACAGCCAGATCTCTCCAACCACTCGGATTCCTGACAGCCCATAAACCGCCATCCACGTTCAATCAACAACTCACTAGAACAAAAGATTCTAGACCCGTCACGTGCAAGACTAATGTAATTTATAAAATTCCATGCAAGGACTGCACAAAACACTATGTAGGACAAACAGGCAGACAACTAGCAATCTGCATCCATGAACACCAACTAACCACTAAATACCACAACCAGCTGTCCCTGGTAGCCATATACACAGATGACAGGGACCACAAATTTGGCTGGGACAAAACATTGATCATAGGACAAGCTAAACAGAGGACAGTCAGAGAATTTCTAGAAGCATGGCACTCATCCACAGACTCTATCAACAAACACATCAACCCGGACCCAATATAGTGGCCACTACAACAAACAACTGGAAATGGCAACCAGAAGCGGCAGGAATGGGACCAAATAAATTCTGGAAAACATAGTCCAGCAGCACTTCACAGGAGGCTCCCAAGCACTGAAGATGTCACCTAGACAGGGACGTCATGTCTGCAAATCAACATCCCAGCTCGGCGAACATACCCACAACTATGGTTACCTTTACATAGGTAGACTGGAGAGTTTGGGTTATTTTCTTTAGAGAAGAGAATATTGAAGGGAGATTTAGTAAAGTCATGAGTGGTCGGAACAGAGTGGATAGGGAGAAACCCCTCCCATTAGAAGGATCAAGACGCAGAAAGAAGCAATGGCAATTTGAGAAAAAAAGCTTTTCCATGCAGTGAGTGCTTAAGATCTGGAAAACACTGTCTGAGAGCATGGCAGGGAGCAGTTCAATTGAGTAATTGAAAAAGCAATTGGATTATTAACTGAAAAAGAAGAATGTGCAGGGTAACAGTGAGAGAACTGGGGAATGGGGCGATGTGAATTGCTCCTCCAATGAGCCAACACAGACATGAAGGGTCAAACAATGCCTTCTGTGCTGTAACAGTTCTGTGGACTAGAGTTATGCAGTGAATTAACAGGGGGGCAGAAATTGGTCTTAGCACATTTTGGCTCTGGAAGAGACACTGCACACAGTCAGATTGATGTAACGAAAGCTTCAAATTGACTATTCCTTCATTAATTGAAATTAAACAGGCTACAAGTTCAATTCACATTATTTGCCATCCCAAGGGGCATTAATGTGTTGTTTTCCTGATGCCTCTGCCTCTTAAAGGGGAGATGCCCTCTGGGAGCAGGTAACTATATGTGACGACAATGGACAATATTAGGTACAGGAAAGTCTGCAGGGTAGCTCAATCCCTCCCAATGTTATGGCAGAGCAATGAAGGTATTAATAGACGCGAACTGAAAATATGCTGCTGGAAAAGCGCAGCAGGTCAGGCAGCATCCAAGGAACAGGAGATTCGACGTTTCGGGCATAAGCCCTTCTCCTATTAATAAACGCAGTCAGTCAAAGGAGGGTCATTTTCTATCCACCAGGTGGCAGTTAGGTACCTGGTTAAAAACAATGGCTGCAGATGCTGGAAACCAGATTCTGGATTAGTGGTGCTGGAAGAGCACAGCAGTTCAGTCAGCATCCGAGGAGCAATAAAATCGACGTTTTGGGAAAAAGCCCTTCATCAGGATTACAGGCAGAGAGCCTGAAGGGTGGAGAGATAAGTGAGAGGAGGGTGCGGGTGGGGAGAAAGTAGCATAGAGTACAATAGGCGAGTGGGGGAGGGAATGAAGGTGATAGGTCGGGGGGTGAGGGTGGAGTGGATAGATGGAAAAGAAGATTGGCAGGAGGTCAAGTCATGGCGACAGTGCTGAGCTGGAAGTTTGGAACTGGGGTGAGGTGGGGGAAGGGGAAATGAGGAAACTGTTGAAGTCCACATTAATGCCCTGGGGTTGAAGTGTTCCGAGGCAGAAGATGAGGCGTTCTTGCATCTGGTGGTGAGGGAGCGGCGGTGAAGGAGACCCAGGACCTCCATGTCCTCAGCAGAGTGAGAGGGGGAGTTGAAATGTTGGGCCACAGGGCGGTGTGGTTGATTGGTGCAGATGTGCCGGAGATGTTCCCTAAAGCGCTCTGCTAGGAGGCGTCCAGTCTCTCCAATGTAGAGGAGACCGCATCGGGAGCAATGGATACAATAAACGATATTGGTGGATGTACAGGTAAAACTTTGATGGATGTGGAAGGCTCCTTTAGGGCCTTGGATAGACGTGAGGGAGGAGGTGTGAGCATAGGTTTTACAATTCCTGCGGTGGTAGGGGAAAGTGCCTGGATGGGAGGGTGGGTTGTTGGGGGGGTGTGGACCTGACCAGGTAGTCACGGAGGGAATGGTCTTTGCGGAAGGCGGAAAGGGGTGGGGAGGGAAATATATCCCTGGTGATGGGGTCCGTTTGGAGGTGGCAGAAATGTTGGTGGATGATTTGGTTTATGCGAAGGTTGGTAGGTTGGAAGGTGAGCACCAGGGGCATTCTGTCCTTGTTATGGTTGGAGAGGTGGGGTCTGAGGGCGAAGATGCGGGATGTGGATGAGATGTGTTGGAGGGCATCTTTAACCACGTGGGAAGGGAAATTGTGGTCTCTAAAGAAGGAGGCCATCTGGTGTGTTCTGTGGTGGAACTGGTCCTCTTGGGAGCAGATACAGCAGAAGCAGAGGAATTGGGAATATGGAATGGCATTTTTGCAGGAGGTAGGGTGGGAAGAGGTGTAATCCAGGTAGCTGTGAGAGTCGGTGGGTTTGTAAAAAATGTCGGTGTCAAGTCGGTCGTCATTAATGGAGATGGAGAGGTCCAGGAAGGGGAGGGAGGTGTCAGAGATGGTCCAGGTAAATTTAAGGTCAGGGTGGAATGTGTTGGTGAAGTTGATGAATTGATCAACCTCCTTGCGGGAGCACGAGGTGGCGCCAATGCAGTCATCAATGTAGCGGAGGAAGAGGTGGGGAGTGGTGCCGGTGTAATTATGGAAGATGGACTGTTCTACGTAGCCAACAAAGAGACAGGCATTACTGGGGCCCATACAGAAGTTCCACATTGTCCAAAGAAAAATCAAAAGCAGTGTTCAGATCTTTGGGACTTGTGGGTCCTCTCAGCCTTGCACTTGCATCTCCAGTTCAGAAATTGGCCTGACTTGTGATTTCGAGTGTATACAAGTAGGACCTGCACAGGATGTGTACTCATTACCAGAGCTAGAGCAGGTAGAATTGCCAAAAGTGCAGCTTGATGGATAGCCAATTATACAAACAAAAACAGGTCCATGGACCTTCTGAGCAGACTGAACTGCAGGCAAGCAAGTTTGCCAAGATCGTGTAACACCCCACGACTTGAGTCTAAAACAATATTGACACTCGTGTGCAGAACTGAGAGCGTCACCATTGGATGAAATATTAAACTGAGGTCCCATCTAACTTGCTCGTGGACATAAACTATCCCTTGGGGCTAATCAAAGAAGAGCAGGCTATTAACTCTGATATTGCAGCCAACATTTATCTTATTATTATTTGTGACAGTTAATAAGACACTTTCCTACATTACAATGTTATGACACTTTAAAAGGATGTCAATTGTTGTAAAACATCTTTGTTGGTCTTGAAGCAGGCCATATAAATGCATGTTTCTCTATCTAATCGTAAGTTGATGACAACACAAAGGAAGCCATTTGCTCCATTCTGCCTGTCAGCTCTCTGGAGCACTCCCTCACCTAGTGCCACTCATCTGCTTTCCATCCAAAACCCTGCAAAGATTTTCTCTTCAGATAAAGATCCAATTCTCCTTTGAAAACTGTCATTGAATCTGACAACATCACACGCTCAGGTTGTACATTAGATTCCAATGATTCACTCTGTAAATAAGTTATGTATAGCATTGAGACACACAACCAATATTGGATCAAGTGGTCAGCTCTAAATGTATTTTGATGGAGGGTAACAGTTCTGACCCTTTCATTGCTGGCTGAAATAGTGTTGGGATCAAGAATCTCTCTGGATTTACAAAGCCTGAAAAAGAGCATGGATAGGGTTTCAAACACCTCCAAGAGCACTTGCTATCTGTTCTTATAGTGACACAAGTCCATTATTAAATACTTAAGCCATGACTGTTTCTTTTAAGCTTGCTGTGTGGGTCTGCTATCGAATGCCAAAATCAATGTGGCACAAGGCAAACACATAATCATCTTGGAGCAAAGTATTACACTGCTCAATACCACTTTTGATAAATATCCTGGAGTTGGAAAACTTGCAAAACATAAATAAAAGCTTCTATTTCACCATGTTAACAAGAATCTGTGATAGACTTTTCTTGCAATTAGATCATTTTGTTTAGTAAATTCTGCTGAATTCCATGCTAATAAAATAACAGATTAAGTAATTTTATTTAAGCTGATTTCACAGTTTATGGAGGAAATGTTAACTATATATTTAAAGGTACAAGTAAATTAATTTCACAATTAATTGAAGCCATTTTTTTACATTATTAACGAACATTGCCTTTTTCTGATCTCTAGACTCAGACCTATCTATTCCACAATAATCTTCAGGAAGAAAATTTGGGAGGTCCATTTAAACAAAGGTGAATTTTTCAGCACTTAATAATCCAATACCAGTTTTCTACATGCTCCTTTTCTTAGCTGACAGATTATCTTTTGGCCACCCATTGTCATCAATCTCTGCTGGCTTTCCCTTAATGGAGAAAATTGTATTGATTGTCAATTCTCTTTTACTCTTGACTTAGACAAGAGCTTAGTTCAATGTGCCAAATGTTCTATTTTAAATTGTCATCTTGCAGCATGCAGTCATTCAAGAAGTCAACCCCTGTCATGAAATACAGTAGTGTGTTGTATCCCAGCAGTTGTTTTTACTCTCTTTGCCATTTGAGAAAGCTTCAAGTTGAGGTAATTATGTGGTCAATATGTAAACAAGGTCGATGCATTATTTACATGCACTGATTTTGTGTTCAGAAGAGATTGAATATGAGAGTTGATTGGTTAATATAAATCTGCTGTGGCATGAAAATTGCAAATTTGCCAGTGTGTTGCAAATGAGAAACACTTTGCCTTGATAGTCAAGTTAATCCTTGGCGATAGAAGAGGTATATTGGGCCACTGCATAGTATTAGTTGAAAAGTGATATCATTGTGCCTTGAGCGATACATGTTAAAATCATTATTAAGAAAAGAATTCAGATTGTAAAGCAGTTTTTATTGCTTTTCTCGTCAAAATGATTCCCATCACTAACATTGCACAATCCTTTAATGGATTTGACTGAAAAATAAACACTAGGAAATAGGAAGTTGATACGTTAAATAAGCCAGACTTTTAATTTTAATGTGCTTGGGAGATATTCTGAATTCGTCCTAATTTATTGGTGTCATTTATGATTAAACTGTAGACTCTTGTGGTGCAGTTTTTAACTGTTATGTTTTGAGGAAAATATATTTTACATTAAAAACATGGGGAGAATGTTTTCTATGATAAAGAATTTCAGTTCTTCAATACTTTTCCTACTATTACATTAGAGAGACTTATGAGCTTTAGGAGGGAATTAGAGTGGAATTTGGAGTGAGTATCTGGACATTGCCTGAAAGGGTCTTACAGCTTTTCAAATATATTTGCATATGCCCCTGTGGTGCTATAACCCACAGGAGGTAGAAATTATAAAGGCAAAGTGGTTACTCATCAGCTGGGCAAAATGTCTTCTATACTGTTCTCAAATTCAATTATTTCTTGCTTTATGTTTCTCCTTCCACTGATGGTAAAAAGACCTGCTAAGTATTTCCAGCATTTTCTGTTTCTGAGAAAAATTACCATTGTTCCCATGGCCCAAACTTGTTTTTTTAGTTAGATCAGAAAATTCCAAAAGCTATGATCATTCCTAATACTCCATAAGGCAGATGATTTCATACAGCAGCTATTTTCCAAAATTCTGCATGTCCTTTGCAAAGAGTACTGTAATGAGCTGATTACATTGGTGAGCAGGTCATTGACAACAAAAACACGTGACACAAATTTAAATTTCCTGACAATAGGTGAATTAAGAACTAGGAACATAAGAATAGAAGGAGGCCATTCAGCCCCTTGAGCCTCTTCTGTCATTCAATCAGGTCATAGTTGACCTGTGGCAAAACTCTCTATATCTGCCTTTGGGCTATATCCTTTATAAGTGTGCTTAACAAAAATAATCTTTCTCAGATTTAAAATTAACAACTGATCCAGCATCCACTGCTCGTTGTAGATGAGAGTTCCAAATTTTTCCTGAATGGACTGGCCCAAATCACCTAGTGGTGGAAATAGTTTATCTTTATCTACTCTACCTCTCCCTGTTAAAATCCTGAAAACGTCAGTCAGATCACTGTTTAACCTTCTAAATTCTACAGAAAGCAGGCTTACTTTAGAGTCAGAGAGTGACAGAGATATGCAGCACTGAACAGATCCTTCAGTCTATCTCGACCAGATATTCTAAATAAATCTAGTCCCATTTGCCAGCATTTGGTTCATATCACTCTCAACCCTTCCTATTCATATATGCATCTAGATGCCTTTTAAGGTGTTGTAAATGTAACAGCCTCCAACAATTCTTCTGGCAACTCATTCCACACATGCACCACCCTTTGTGTGAAAACATTGTCAATTAGGTCCCCTTTAAATTTTTCCCCTCTCACCTTAAACTATCCCCTCTAGTTCTGGATTCCCCCACACTGGGGAAGTGACCTTGTCTATTTACCATATCCATACCCTCATGAATTCATAAACATCTGTAACGTCACTCCGCAGCCTCCGATGCTCCAGGGAAAACAACCCAAGCCTATTCAACCACTGCCAATAGTTGAAATCCTCCAACCCTGGAAACAGCCTTGTAAATCTTTTCTGACCCCTTTCAAATTTCACAACACTCTTTGTTTAGAAGGGAGGCCAGAATGGCACGCAATATTCCAAAAGTGGACGAACTATTGTCCTGCACAGCCCTCAGCATGACCTCCCAACTCTTATACTCAATCCTCTGACCAATAAAGGCAAGCATACCAAATGCCTTCTTCATTACCCTGTCTACCTGGGACTTTGCTTTCAAGGAACTATGGACCTGCACACTAAGGTCCCTTTGTTCATTGAAACTCCTCAGGAACATACCATTAAATGTATAAGTCCAGCCATGATTTGCCTTTCTAAAATGCAGCACCTCATATTTATCGAAATTAAACTCCAATCTGCATAACATCTCCTCAAAACTGAACTTCTCAAGTCCAGATGCCATTCTTAATGTTGTACTCCTTCCAAGGGCAATAGTCAAACTCCAATGTTTGGTTATTTCCTCATATGCTACTGCATAGAACCAAACTGTGTTAGTGACTACGAATGTATATGAAGACATTTTTATGAATAAAGCATATTTGTGAAAGAAAAAGGATTTCTTCCTAAAGCATGGTGGCCAGATCTGCTCATAGTATTGTTAGTGTAATAATTGTTCAATGTAACAAGGAACATAGCTGATTATTATGAGAAGAAATTTATAAAAATCTAGTAACGAATAATTGCAAATACAGCAGACAATTACAGAGGAAATATTGCATTTTGAAATGGTGCTGAGTGACACGGGTGATGAGTGACATTGCTGACAAATGTTACTGGTTGATCAAGGATGAAGAACAGATTGGGAAATGATTGAGCTTTTTGTTTTGAAAAATTGTGTTACAAGATGAAAAATTAGACTGAGGTTGAATGGGCTTCCACTTATCCAAATTAAAGTAGTTTAAAATAAAATACCTTGTTTTTTTTCATTCAGCATTCAAAGACAACAAGATGTGGTGAAGTTCAATAGGGCTTTCAGCTAACACGGTTATGCGCACAAAAGAAATCGCAGTCAAAAGAAAAGGGGAATTTTGCAATTGAACTTAGTACTGAGTGGAGATGAGGAAATTGTTTAAATACATCTTAAAGACATCAAGCTGTACAACATTAAACAGATAAAAAAAAAGGTTCCCTGGTTATACTCATGGGCCTCCCATGTTGTCTGCAAACTAGCATGTGCCCAGTGAATGTGAGCATGTGCGAAGGACCTCTTGGTCCAGGCTACACTACACTCCATTTCTGTGAGACTGCTAGCGTAGGTATGAGAATGGTAGCTTGAAAGCATGCAGAGTAAGCAGGTCATTACATCTGTTTGTATGTAATGCTGATTTGACTCTTATGGTGGCATTTTTGACCTCAAAGTTCTAGCTAATGCCTCCTCAAACTCACAAAGCTGACTGTGCATCAGTGTAGGAAGAACTCACACCAGTCCTATTTCAAGGGGTCATCATCCACTTTAAGGTTCGATGCTGATTGATTTCTACTAGCTTTTGCTGAGTTAGCTGAAGTTTTTAGTGGCATGTACTCTTATTTAGTCTTCAGGGAGTTAAGTTTTATGTAGTGGTTCTGTTCGCCGAGTTGGAAGTTTTTGTTGCAAACGTTTCGTCCCCTGGCTAGGAGACATCATCAGTGCTGTGGAGCCTCGTGCGAAGCGCTTCTTTGATGTTCCTTCCGGCATTTATAGTGTAAATGTACACTATAAATGCCGGAAGGAACATCAAAGAAGCGCTTCGCAGGAGGCTCCACAGCACTGATGATGTCTCCTAGCCAGGGGACGAAACGTTTGCAACAAAAACTTCCAACTCGGCGAACAGAACCACTACAACAAGCACCCGAGCTACAAATCTTCGCACAAACTTTAAGTTTTATGTGTTGCGATTCTCACTTCAAGTATGGTGTTCGGAGTGTTTGCTCCTAATCAAAAAAGTATTACATCTCCGTTGAGGGTTGATTACATTTTAAAAAATAAATCTGAACAGTCATTCACTGACAGGATTACATCATGTGGTTTTATGTATTTAAACAAAGTTAAACTTTATTGTCTATCAAGTTAAACAAAGCAAGCACTACCAACTTAACAATACAGCTTATAAAATTTATACTGTAACTTAATTCTACTTTTTACTCTACCAAGAGTTTTCTAGCTTAGAAATCTTGAACACTCACTTTTGTTTTCCATGTGTTTAACCTGAAGTTATGCCACAGTCCTCTGGAATTTACTTGAATTTCCTTTAGCCTTATGTCTTTCTCTGATATTATTTTATGGGGATCCTTCCATTAGCTATTGCCTTAGCATTTTTTAACTGAAAGACTTGATTATTCAGCTGTTTATCCTAGAACTTTTAAAGAAAAATTCTCATGATTTGACTTTGTAGCTGTGTGTCCCAATAAGGCTGTTATACCTCAGTCTACTCCCACAGTTCATGTGCAGCTCTTTCCAATTTAATAATTCAAATTGACTGCTTTTTGGACATAGTTCTTTGAGAATCACAGTAGCTTTCTTGAGCTTCAAACTACAAAAACCTTCCTGCTGCTTTTTCTCTAAGAAAACTCAAGCTGAGTTCATGCTCCTTTCTGTATTGTATGTGGTATATTACAAAACTTGTGTTCTTTACTGAAATGCAAGTCTGAATAACATTAGTTTCCTTTGGCTTTATTCACTCAGTCAGTTGCAACCAAAATGAGAGCATATCTGTCTGTTCGCAAACTAAATTTCTGACTTTGGTCTCTCACACACACACGCACGCACGCGTATGCATATGCACTCACTCACACACAATGTCTGTCTCACACACTTACATACATACACACACTCACTCATACACATACACACATACCAGCATGCATGCACAAACACACATACATGTACACATTATAAGAACCTTCTGCCCAAGGTGCTACCCTGAACCATTACCTCTATAACAATGTGGTTTGCTTTGGGATTATAGACGCATAGCAAATAGGAGCAGGAGAAGACCATTAAGCCCTTATACAATTCAATATGATCCTGGCTGATCACTTAGTTCAAAATTAGAGTGGTGCTGGAAATGCACAGCAGGTCAGGCAGCATCTGAGGAGCAGGAAAATCAACGTTTCTGGCAGGAGCCCTTCAACCGATTCCAAATGAAGAGCTCCTGCCCAAAATGTTGATTTTCCTGCTCCTCGGATGCTGCCTGACCTGCTATGCATTTCCAGCACCACTCTAATCTTGACTTTAATCTCCAACATCTGCAGTCCTCACTTTCACCCATTCAATTCAATACCCTATTCTCACTTTATCTCAATATTCTTTTATCTTTCAGCAGCTGGAACTGTATCTAACCCCTTCTTGAAAACATTTAACTTTGAAAGTAAAGGAGAGTTAAGGAGAATCCAAAAGGTTTTTACAAATACATTAAGGACAAAAAAGGGTAACTAGGAGAAAATAGGGCTTCTAAAGATCAACAAGGCGGCCTTTGTGTGGAGCCGCAGGAGATGGGGGAGATACTAAATGAGTATTTTGCATCAGTATTTACTGTGGAAAAGGACATGGAAGATATACAATGTAGGGAAATAGATGGTGACATCTTGAAAAATGTCCATCTTACAGAGGAGGAAGTGCTGGATGTCTAGAAACGCATAAAAGTGGATAAATCCCCAGAACCCGATCAGGTGTACCCCAAAACTCTGTGGGAAGCGAGGGAAATGATTGCTGGGCCTTGTACTGAAATATTTGTATCATCGATAGTCACAGGAGAAATGCTGGAAAGCTGGAGATTGGCTAACGTGGTGCCACTGTTTAAGAAGGGTGGTAAGGACAAGCTAGGGAACTATAGACCAGTGAGCCTGACATCAGTAGTGGGGAAGTTGTTGGAGGGAATCCTGAGGGACGGGATGTATATGTATTTGGAAAGGCAAGGACTGATTAGGGCTTTCGGCAAGGTTCCCCATGGGAGACTGGTTAGCAAGGTTAGATCTCATGGAATACAGGGAGGACTAACCATTTGGATACAGAACTGGCTCAAAGGTAGAATTCAGAGGGTGGTGGTGGAGGGTTGTTTTTCAGACTGGAGGCCTGGGACCAGTGGATGCCACAAGGATTGGTGCTGGTCCACTACTTTTCATCAATTATATAAATGATTTGGATGTGAGCATAAGAAGTATAGTTAGTAAGTTTGCAGATGACACCAAAAGTGGAAGTGTAGTGGACAGCAAAGAATGTTACCTCAGATTACAACAGGATCTTGATGAGATGGGCAAATGAGCTGAGAAGTGGCAGATGGAGTTTAATTTAGACAAATGTGAGATGCTGCATTTTGGGAGGACTTATACACTTAATGGTAAGGTCCTATGGAGTGTTGCTGAATAAAGAAACCTTGGAGTGCAGGTTCATAGCTCCTTGAAAGTAGAGTTGCAAGTAGACAGGATAGTGAAGCAGGTGTTTGGTATGCTTTCCTTAATTGGTCAGAGTATTGAGTACAGGAGTTGGGAGGTCATGTTGCGGCTGTACAGGACATTGGTTAGGCCACTGTTGGAATATTGCGTGCAATTCTGGTCTCCTTCCTATTGAAAAAATGTTGTGAAACTTGAAAAGCTTCAGAAAAGATTTACAAGGCTTGTAGTGGATTTGAGCTATGGGAGACGTTGACTACGCTAAGGCTGCTTTCCCTGGAGCATTGGAGGCTGAAGAATGACCTTTTAGAGGTTTAAAAAATCATGATGGGATAAATAGACAAAGCCTCTTCCGTGGGGTCAGGGAGTCCAGAACCAGAGGGCATGGGTTTAGGGTAAGAGGGGAAATATATAAAAGAAACCTAAGGGGCAACTTTTTCACACAGAGGGTGGTATGTGTATGGAATGAGCTGCCACAGGAAGTGGTGGAGGTTAGTACGATTGCAACATTTAAAAGGTATCTGGAAGTGTACATGGACAGGAAGGGTTTGGAGGGATATGGGGTTTCTGCTGGCAGGTGGGACTAGATTTGTTTGGGATATCTGGTCTGCATGGACAGGTTGGACTGAAGGGTATGTGTCTGTGCTGTACATCTCTATGGCTGTATGACAATACCAGGTGGCCAGTGCATGACCAGGTGCATTGGTTGGGAGTAAAAGCTGGTGCTGACTTCATGAAATCTGGGATGTTCCCGCAGTGGTGAGAATCTCCACTTACACTGAATATTCAACTGATCTTGCAGGGAGAGTCCATCCATGAAACTGAACAAAATGGACATTTGCTTTATTTCTGGTAAAAAAGTAATAGGACATTTTATATGAAAACATAATGAAAATTTTGTTTATGATTCACAACTTTCATTGTTAATATCTCCCTTGACCCACAGCATTACAATAAGGTTGAGCAGTGGGGGACAACTGTATAAAGAAGAAAAAGGGTGAAGCTATGGAGAAGGGCTCCTATGAAACATTATCCACATGTGTTTTAGCCGAAAAGGATCTATCCAGCCAAAGTCAATTTTCTGCTCTTTGTCCATAGCCCTGTAGTTTACAACATTTCAGTGTATATTGTTTGTCAGGACAAGCTCTGATATTTTGTGGGTGGATGATGTATCTCGTCCTGCCCTTTTCCTGCACCAAGATCTTCCTTGCTGTGTGAGGAAATGTTTTCTGCAATGTTGCATCATTTGTCTTTCTCATATTAAACTCTGTCATTGAATTCCACTATCTTTTTCACACAAAATGTATGTTGCTTCATGAGGTACAGACATGCCTTAGGTAGCGCAATATAGCTTGAATTCATGCTGTCATTTCAGTATTTTGTAGCCCCTATTCGGTACCGCAAACACTTAACAATTGCTTAACATTGGCTACAAAACTCTAAACTCAATGGAATATAAACAGTAATGGAGGTGATTAACAATGGTCAGTTTTCTAGAAAAGTGCTTGTTTGACCTTTCGTACAGCCCTATATATAGGATGCAGGAATGTGTTTGAACCTCTGTTTCTGAGATGATGACCTTTCTAGGTCACTTTGATCCATTTTGGGCAAGAAAGAAATGATGTGGTGAGATGGATGAAATTTCAGCTTAATAAGCAATTGGGGGAATTCAGGGGAAGTGAGCATGAGGGATCTCAAGAGGAAATGGCAGAACACAGGCAAAAGTTGAAGCCTCAACAGAAATAAAGTGACAACCAGGTGGTATTATTGCAGGATAAGGCACCCAGGTAATGTTCTGGGGACACAAATTTGAATAATGCTATGCAGATGGTGGTGTTTGAATTCAATTTTTTAAAAATCTGGAATTCACATTCTAATGATGATCCATTGTCAATTGTTGGAAAACATCGGGTTCACTATTGTCCTTCAATGAGGGTAACTACCATCCTCACTTGGGCTGGCCTATGTGCAACTTCAGGCCCACAGCAATGTGGTTGACTCTTAACTGCCCTCTGGGCAATTAGGAATGGGCAATAATTGTTGGCCGAGTCAGTGACATTCTCATCTTGTGAATAAATGATAAAACAGTAAGAACATTAAGGACCTGATCAGGTGTACCCGAGAACTCTGTGGGAAGCTAGTGAAGTTATTGCTGGGCCTATTGCTGAGATATTTGTATCATCGATAGTCACAGGTGAGGTGCCGGAAGACTGGAGGTTGGCAAATGTGGTGCCACTGTTTAAGAAGGGCAGTAAAGACAAGCCAGGGAACTATAGACTGGTGAGCCTGACCTCGGTGGTGGGCAAGTTGTTGGAGGGAATCCTGAGGGACAGGATGTACATGTATTTGGAAAGGCAAGGACTGATTCGGGATAATCAACATGGCTTTGTGCGTGGGAAATCATGTCTCACAAACTTGATTTAGTTTTTTGAAGAAGTAACAAAGAAGATTGATGAGGGCAGAGCAGTAGATGTGATCTATATGGACTTCAGTAAGGCATTCGACAAGGTTCCCCATGGGAGACTGATTAGCAAGGTTAGATCTCATGGAATACAAAGAGAACTAGCCATTTGGATACAGAACTGGCTCAAGGGTAGAAGACAGAGGGTGGTGGTGGAGGGTTGTTTTTCAGACTGGAGGCCTGTGACCAGTGGAGTGCCACAAGGATCAGTGCTGGGCCCTCTACTTTTTGTCATTTACACAAATGATTTGGATGCGAGCATAAGAGGTACAGATAGTACGTTTGCAGATGACACCAAAATTGGAGGTGCAGTGGACAGGGAAGATGGTTACCTCTGATTACAACAGGATCTGGACCAGATAGGCCAATGGGCTGAGAAGTGGCAGATGGAGTTTAATTCAGATAAATGCGAGGTGCTGCATTTTGGGAAAGCAAATCTTAACAGGATTTATACACTTAATGGTAAGGTCCTAGGGAGTGTTGCTGAACAAAGAGACTTTGGAGTGCAGGTTCATAGCTCCTTGCAAGTGGAGTCGCAGGTAGACAGGATAGAGAAGAAGGCATTTGGTATGCTTTCCTTTATTGGGCAGAGTATTGAGTACAGGAGTTGGGAAGTCATATTGCAGCTGTACAGGACATTGGTTAGGCCACTGTTGGAATATTGTGTGCAATTCTGGTCTCCTTCCTATGGGAAAGATGTTGTGAAACTTGAAAGGATTCAGAAAAGATTTACAAGGATGTTGCCAGGATTGGAGGATCTGAGCTACAGGGAGAGGCTGAACAGGCTGAGGCTGTTTCCCTGGAGCATTGGAGGCTGAGGGGTGACCTTGTACAGGTTTACAAAATTATGAGGGCATGGATAGGATAAATAGGCAAAGTCTTTTCCCTGGGGTCAGGGAGTCCATAACTAGAGGGCATAGGTTTAGGGTGAGAAGGGAAAGCTATAAAAGAGACCTAAGGGGCAACTTTTTCACGCAGAGGGTGGTACGTGTATGGAATGAGCTGCCAGAGGATGTGGCGGAGGCTGGTACAATTGCAACATTTAAGAGGCATTTGGATGGGAATATGAATAGGAAGGGTTTGGAGGGATATAGGGCTTCTGATGGCATATGGAACTAGATTGGCTTGGGATATCTGGTCGGCATGGACGGATTGGACCGAAGGGTCTGTTTCTCTATGACTCTAGCATCTCTCTGACTCTATGGCTTTAACAGAAAACCATCCGACATTAGAGATTGTAGTAAAGAGTTTAGGGTATTAGGACAATCAATTATAGAAGGTTTTTAACTCAAAGGGATTTGAGTTGTTGGAAATAGAGCTTGTTTAAAAACACTAGAATTGCATCAAAGAGATTTTGCATTGGCTAAAATTTCCTTTCCGTTTTGTCACTATAGAGGCATTGATGTTCATAGATTTATTACTGTTCTTGCATAGAATAATGTCTCATCAATTGTTCATTTCTGCTGCACTAGCTGACTCAGAAATCTTTGAATAAATGGGATTTCATTTGGGTTTGAAATGCAAGTTAAAACAGTAAATACCGATCAATAATTGGTGCAACTTATGTAATAAACAGATAACAAAGCATGAAGTTTTTATTTGAATTCCAATGAATTCCCCTATGGTCAATCCTATGGATTTGTTATCCCAAATATTCTGCCCCTGCCTGTTAAATGTCCTATAATGGGGCAGGTATTTGATGTCAAGCTTAGTTATCCTGTTTCCCCAATTTGATGACCAGGTGTTTGAAATCTGGCATGTGGCAGCTGACCTGTCAGAAATATATAGTAATTCAAAGTAAACTTTCAAATTTAATTGCTCAAAAATATCTATTCCCTGTAGGTACTATGTGTGTCAGCCAAGAGGAGCAGGAGTGACACTGGAACATAACTGGCTCTTTTATGAGGTTACATAAACCTGCTTAGTACTCCATTAAGTTTAGAATATTGGGGGATAATACAATTGGGGTGTTTAAAATGAAAAAAAAATTTGATTAAGCAGATAAAGAAATCATTTCAACTAATGGAAGAAACAAGAATGGAGGATGTTGCTATAAGTTGCTGGACTTTTGGTCTTGTAGACTGGTCATGTTGCTGCATTGGTTCTAACTGTTACTGCACAGCAGAGGGCTTTTCAGTGAGGATTTCTTGAAATGAGGCAGGCTGGGCGTTCAATGGTGAGAGATATCTGCAGCCTGGAGCTTTTCAAAACAGATAAATCACGAATTTAATGACAGCTGTGTGCTTGCCAATGAACTGTGTCTACATGAGACCAACTTTCCCAAGCAACTGACTATTATTAATCCATTGCTGTTATCCAATGAGAACGTCAGAGTGAACATAAGCCAACCACAATCAGAATGGCTAAATTATGATCACCAATTCTCATTACCTTTAACAGGAACATAACAGTTCAAGTAGTTTCTCAGTACCTACACTTGTTTGTTGGATGGAAATGCAAAATGGAACTCAAAATGCTCAATAGAACACTGACTGGAATATTTTAACAATGATCATGAGGATACAATTGCTTTTCCAATGAATTACTGTAATGTTAATCATCCACCTCCTTGAGACAATTACTTAGAATCGCAAACACAAATATGTTAATCTATGTACTCATCAACAACCTTCAAACTTCAAAGAATTTACCTGTATAGAGAAAATAGACATGCTAAACTCTAAAACAAAAAGACTTGAAATATATGGGAGATACATTGAGGATGGTTTCATTTACAATAAAGTTCTTTAGTTTGACAAGAATAAAAGATGTAGTATTCAATTATTCAATTGTCCAATGTTTGATCTTTTCTGGTTATTCTTCTTATTATGTTTGTTTTTACTCTGGTTTGAGTTATAGAGAAACAGAAACTAAACTGAGATAAGCAGCTGAAATTGTAAAAGAGCAGTCATTTTAAAGAATTATAAATAAGAACTCCTGTTTAAAGACAGAAACTGGTGTCACTGCTGCATCCCTCTGAGAGGTGAAGCATTGCAATAAGGCCTTTCAGCATTAAACAATGGTGGTAGTGGCATTGGGTTGGTTTTTATTTTCAAATGTTGCATTGTCTAGAGAAAGATGCAGGTAATATGAACTTTATTACTGTCTGATGGCGTCAGACCATGAGATCACCAATTCTCATGCTGAGATCTGACCTCACCATTGTGCTGCTCACAAGTTGGAAAGAATTAAAAATCTGGTTGTTGCAATGTGTAATACGTTAGACCTGTATGGTGATAATGACTTCAGTTGGTGTCAGTAGAGTATTGGTTTTTGCAGATTTGTGGACCCAGGAAGGGTACCAATCTCTTTTTTGAGTTTATTATCTGTTTGCAACCAAGCTATAAGATTCCTTTAATCAAAAGTCTTGTTCTTTAACGTAAAGAAGTAGGACAGAGCATAAACAGTGCATGCTTTGTCCATAATTTGTAAAAATCTTCAACACTGATTTGCATGGAATGATCATGAACCTTCCTCTTTTGATGAAATGGACAAACCACATGAAAAAAACAGCAGTGATGCAAATTTCAGATGGCTTGTATTTATTTGTTTCATAAATTTGAGTATCACTGGTAGCGCTCAAAAGTGAGCTGTTTTATTGGACTGCTGGAGTTCTTTGTTTGTAGGTACACCTATGGTGCTATTAGGAAGGAAGTTCTAGGAATTTGACCAATTTGACCCACAATAGTGAAAGAATGGCAATATTTTTCAAGTCAGGATTGTGGTTGGCCTAGAGCGGAGCTTGCAGGTGGTGTAGTTCTTTTACGTTTGCTGCCTCGCCCTTTGGACGGTCAAGGTTATTAATTTGGAAGATGCTGGTGAAGAAGCCTTAATGAAGTATTATAGTGTATCTTGTAGATGGTATACACACTGCTGCCACTTATGCATCAGTGATAAAGGGAGTATCCACTTGCGGGTAGATGTGGTAACAATACTTTGTCCTGGATGGGGTCCTGGATTTTTGTTGGAGCTGTACTTGTCCAGGCAATTAGAGAGTATTCAATCATGCTTCTGACTTGTGTTTTGCACATGATGAATGGGAATACAGGACATGATTTACTCACAGAATTCCTAGCTTCAGAGTTACCCTTCTTGCCACAGTACTTACGTGGCTGTTCTAGTTCAGTTTCTAGTCAATGATAAACCCTAATATATTGATAATAGGGAACTCAGATATGGTAATTCCATTGAATGTCAAAGGGAAATGGTTCATTTCTCTCTTGTAAGAGATTTTCATTGTCTGGCACATATGTGGCACAAACGTTACTTGCTCCTTGTCAGCCTAAGCCAGGATATTCTCCAGATCTTGCTGAATTTGGGCACTTCAATACCAAACAAGTTGCAAATGATGTGGAAGTCATCAGCAAACATTCCATTTTTGACTCTTTAAATGAAGCGAAAGCCATTAGTGAAGCTGTTCAAGATTGTTGAGGTCATGGCACTATACTAAGAAAGTCCTACAATAACATCCTTGGACTGAGATGATTGATTGCCAACAACCACAACCATCTTCCTTTATGTTGCATATGGCTTCAACCAGTGGAGAGCTTCTCCAATGATTTCTATGAGTAGACTTTTGCTTGGATTCTTTGATGCTGGGTCAAATGCTTGCTTAATGTCAAGGGCAGTCACTCTCAGCTCAGATCCAGAACACAGTTCTTTTTTTCATGGTTGGACCAACTCTGTAATGACGTCAGGAGCAGACTGTGGCGGAACACAACTGGAATGGGAGTGAAATGTCAAGTTCCAATTTTCTTTGTGCTGCAGTGCCATTCTTGTCTAAAATTGTTAACAAGTTCATTATGTATGAAGACTAATGAGCTCTATCTCTCAATTAGCATATCTTGGATCTTTTTTCAGGGATACTCCATCTTGCCTGTCAAAAGTTCTCTTGACTACTCCCAAAACAGTGTCAGAATATATGAGTGAGCTTAATATAATTTGTAGCAATTAGCATTCTATAAATAATATTATAGAATCTACAAATGATTTTCTAATTAATTATCATGAATGCCTTTTAAGTGAGATATCAAATCAAATTGGAAACCAATAAAATTATATATTTTAACAACAAAATTCTCTTATTCTGTTTGTGCTTTGACCTTATCCCCCAGCTTGCTGAATATTTTGTAACTTTTCTCCATAAAGAAAATTCATTAATTTTGTGTGCAATACCATTTACATTTCAAAGATTCAAGGATTCTTTTCAATTTCAAATGGATCTTTTAAAGTCTCTTAACGAGTTGGAAGGATTTGTCAATATGGTTGTAAAAATGCTATGAAAACCTCTTCTTAGTATATATCCCCACATGTCCCCAGTTATCAGATTAGATTAGATTACTTACAGTGTGGAAACAGGCCCTTTGGCCCAACAAGTCCACACTGACCTGCCGAAGCGCAACCCACCCATACCCCTACATTTACCCCTTACCTAACACTACAGGCAATTTAGCATGGCCAATTCACCTGACTCGCACATCTTTGGACTGTGGGAGGAAACCAAAGCACCCGGAAGAAACCCGGGGAGAACGTGCAAACTTCACACAGTCAGTCGTCTGAGTCGGGAATTGAACCCGGGTCTCTGGTGCTGTGAGGCAGCAGTGCTAACCACTGTGCCACCGTGCCGCCCACCTGTGCCACCATGCCGCCCACTAATCCGACTATTATATCAAATTTGCCTTAAAACTGAGGATCTGTTTACTGGAGCATTCCCAACAATCCATCAGTTCATTTTTACAAATGTCCTTAGCCAACTCAAAGCTATTCAGTATAATTGAAGATGAAGGGAAGTTTTCATTCTACTGAGAGAAGGGATCCTGCTTAATAATTTATTAGGAGTCAAGTAACTTGCCTTCAATGGCCTTTTCACCTTACCAAAAAATTAGTTTGGGAAGAATGTTTTTGTAGTTACTAGCTAGCAATTGTGATTCACTTGTTCATTTCAGTACATTATATTGCCTTTGCTGAAATGACCCTCATTAATCTTAAAATCCATTCCATAATTTTCTTCAATAAATATCAATTATTTGATTTCTGTACTTGGCGCAGGGTAAGCAGACAAGCATTCTGTTATCCAAGGTCAAGAGGCTCCCTGACTAGTTGAGATAAGAACTAGCGTATTGTTTCAGCTACTGTGCAAACATTTGAGCTCAAACTCGAACTCACTCAATTAGTTTCACAACAAACTGTAAAGAGTTACTTTCCTAACGGTTACAATTGAATTAGTTTCAAATTGAGGTCAGTAGCATGCACACTTTAAGTATTTAAACTGACTCCTAATACACAAATTAGAAGAGACAGTCCCCTTTGGATCTCCTCCTCCCCATCTGGATTTGTTTATCTCAGTTTTCTAATTACATTCCAAGAAGGGAATGTAGGACTGTTGTGCTGAACCTCATACATTTCCTCACAGGTTGAGTCTCACCTGTAGCACTGGGCTTCACTAACATTATTTGTTCCAGGGTCTCAAATATATCTGAATATTGGTATTATATATAAGAGTGCTGGATAGAGCCAAAGGCCGGTATACTTGTTTTGTTTATTTGCAGTGTAACTGTACAAAAATGATATGCATTTGTGACAATGTGTATGTACACAAAGATTTTTTTAATGAATAAAGCATACATTTGAAATTAGAAAAGCACTATTTGTAGTGTAAATGAACTTTGATAAAACTTTACCACGATATAATCCATGATCAAAATAGCAAGCAAAGAAATTATCTATTTTGCACTAATGGAAATTTAATAAAAAATAATTAGAATCTCTTATAAGAATCTATAATATAAGGGTAGATTATAATTTTACCCTTTGCTAAAGGCCAAGTGCAACAGGACAGATCTCTTTATATAAGTCTTACCTGCTATAATAATCTATACTATTATACTTTTGTTAATATTTCGACTATTCTCAGGTATTCACTTCAGGTATTGGTGAACAATAACTTATGTAGTTCTGATTTAACACAAAAAATAAACACTAGTTTCAATATGCAGATATTCCTATATCTTGTGCTAATTTTTAAAATGTGTGTTTAATTGCCTGGAGAAAACAATTTTTAAGTCTTCATTTTTGCAAGAACATTCATAAATTTAAATTAAAAAGTCTAATCTCACTATGTTCAGTAAACATGGTTCCTACAGCACAATGTAGCTTCAGGTAATTTGGATTTTATTAAAATGTTTTACAAATATATACTGACTCTGGTAAATGTGGTAATCAACATTAGATTAAAAAACATTAATATTCTTTCTTGAACGAGTTCAAGGCTATAATATAATCAGAGAGTTCAAGAGACGGTTATAAACTTTTAAAGCTTCACTCTTGTGGCATATGACATCATCTGAACCACTTGATTAGATTACATCCTTGTAATCACTTTCAGGATCCATTATTCTCTACATATTCATCAATTATATTAAAAGTGCTTAAAATGGATGCCATTAATGAAACTTCAGTGACCAATGGAAATAATTTAGAAGCAGTGAACTCATCCATTACACTGAAAGAGAAAAGCTTAGAACAGCTGCATGCTTTTTCATCGTCATGTCGACAACATGTTTAAGCCGTTCTTTTCTCTAAATCTGCCTCACATAAAAATGACTTCAAAACCTTTTACCTGAAGTAAGTAGTTGTCAGAGCTATAACTATCAGGTAAACCAGAAGACAAATGTTACTCACAGGACCCAATTATCTTTTGAGCATTATTCAGACTCCAATTCCTGTCAAATTGGATAGTTAATGAAGGTTATGATTTAGTCCTAGAACTAAGTTTTTTGAGAAGAAATGATGAGGGTAATCTCCAACTTCTCAAGATAACTAAATTCATTGAACAGCGTACTTCTGAGTAAGAGGACCTATGCTGGGATCATTTCCCCTTTTTTTGTACATGTCTCTCACAATTTATTTGATTTCCTGTAAGAAAATAGTAATTTATAAGTTATATCATAACAATCGTGACAATTACAACTTTCAGTTTTGTATCAGATCGCTTTCTCTATCTTTAAGAATCCAGCTCACAAGCAGAGCTGAGCTTCCTATAAACCAAAGTCCCAGTGTCTGATAATATAATTGAACCAATGGTTGAAGACAGGACTTGCTATCATAATTTACCTATTGGAAAGTGTAAGACCCTCATCCATCTCAGGCTCTTTTTATAACAGAAACATGATTATAAGGTGGTGTAATTTGTAATTGTAGATTTGTCAGTGAAAACACTAAACAAAAGCAAAAATAAGAACAGTAAGTTTAACAATTATTAAATAATGAAGTTAGATATTTTTAGAAGTAATTTTTGGAATATTGTGTGCAATTCTGGTCTCCTTCTTATTGAAAGGATGCTGTGAAACTCAAAAATGTTCAGAAAAAACTTACAAGAATGTTGCCAGGATTGGAGGGTTTGAGCTAGAGGGAGAGGCTGAATAGGCTGAGGCTGTTTTCACTGGAGCGTTGGAGGCTGAAGGGGTCCAAATTGAATTTTATTAAATCATGAGGAACATGGATAGGATAAATAGACAAGGTCTTTTCCCTGGGTTGGGCGAGTCCAGAACTAGAGGGCATAGGTTTAGCGTGAGAGGGGAAAAATATATTAGGGACCTTGGGGGAACATTTTCACACAGAGGGTGGTGTGTGTGTGGAATGAACTGCCAGAGCAAGTGAGGAAGGCTGGTACAATTACAGCATTTAAAATACATCTGGATGGGTATATGAATAGGAAGGGTTTAGAGGGATATGGGCCAAGTGCTGGCAAATGGGACTAGATTAGGTTAGGATATCTGGTCAGCCAGGATGAGTTTGTTTCCGTGCTGCATATCTCTGCGATTCTATGACACGAAATAACATTTTTTAAAAGTTAACTAACTGGATCAGGTTTTGATCTACAACTGAAATGTTCAGTCCCATTGAATGATCACTTCAACAGGAACTGTAATACAGAAGTAAAAACACAGGAATGAAGACATTCTGTTTCTTCTTCGAACTTTAAACTGGGACAAAAGAAACTTAGAAAAACTCTCAATTAGATAAAGATATTAATCACCCATGATATTTAAAACTGAAATTGTTTATTGCTGTAGATTAACAGCCCCTGGAGCTTCAGCTGTTTCAAATAATTAACTTTTTTTCCCAAGATAGGATTGCTATAAGGATGGAGTATTGTTCTCAATTCAGAATGGACTTTGTCCAGTAGTGCAGCAAATCTATTATCTCTACCTGAAATTGCAAAATGTAAAAGTCACATCATTTCTCCACTGTTAGTTTTGTTATCCTTGCAGTATGCAAAATGACTGCTGTTCTTGCCTATTTCCAAAACATTGCCTGCAAAACACTCTGAGGTTATGAAGGGCACTTTATGAGCCAGTGGCAAACCTACTGCAATATTTTTGGGAGCCTTTAAGTGATTAAATAATAATCAAGCAGTTTACCTTCAGGATTTTAACCTTAAAAACAAAGAGTCTGGCTTTGTCAGAATATCCGCGCCTGCCCAAAAATTCCAATGTTTCCTCCTGCCATTCTTCCCCTTTTTAGCCTTCATTCTTAAATATTTTGACAAATAGTTGCATGTATTTTCAGTAAATTAGTTGAGCAGTAGTTATTGATTCAAAGGTGCTGATGTAGATAGATATAAAAATGGGTGTTTTTCCCCTTGAATCTCTGATGTGGTTTGTATTCTTATAAGGAAGTTTTTCCAAGAACATGCCCTCGTGTGAAGTGGTTTTCAAATATTTAGGCTTTGTTACTGAGAATATTTTCATATTGATATTACCAGTTGTGTGTGTTACCATTCCATTGCTCAAGGGAAAAGTTTAGATGTCTTTGCACCTTACAGTTTTTTATTGTATCAAAAAGTTGCTGTTTCAAAACAAGTCTTTACTTGAGATAATGGAGCAGTTTCAAGTACGACTTAGCCACGCTTACAATTCTTCTTCTACTCATTGTCTTTCCTCTTAATTGGAGTCAAAGAACCGTACAGTATGGAAAGGTCCAACTTGTCCATGCCGACCATGTTTCCAAACTGAACCTTTCCCATTTGCCCGTGTTTAGCCCATATCTCTCCAGACTCTTTCTATTCATCAAGGTCTTTCAAATGTTGTAATTGTACTCACCTATACTCCTTCCTCTGGCAGTTCATTCCATATCTGCACCACTCTGCCTGAAAAGGTTGCCCCTTAGATCTCTTTCAAATCTTTCCTCTCTCACCTTAAATATATGCCATCTAGTTTTGGACCCCCATACCCTAAGGAAAATTGGCTATTCACCTTATCTATGCTTCTCATGATTTTATAAACATTTATAAGGTAACCCCTCAGCTGCCTATATGCCAAGGAAAAATGTTCCAGACTATCCTGCTCGCCTAATAATTCAAACCGTCCAGTTCCAGCAACATCCTTGCAAATCTTTTTTACAGTGTCCAGTTTTAAACATTCTTCCTATAGCAGGGTGACCAGAATTATACACAGGACTCCAGAAGTGGCCTTATTAACTATGTCCCTGCACCACTCGGTCTCTCTGTTCAACAACATCTTCCTCTGCACAACTTGTTGGATCACCTCAGGATGTTTCAGAGGATACAATCTTGTTATTCATCTACCTGGACCAGATGGCAAAACATTGTTTTGATAGCTTTTTCCAGTAATCATTTATTATCATTGGTTAACATGAGTTATCATTAGTCAGTTGGATTAAGTTGAGGATAGACTATGAAACTAATACATGGTTCATGCTAATTTCTTTCTTTTTGCTATGAAGAAAATTAGACAAATATAACGCTATTAATATCACATGAAGATAAAGTCTATAATATATCGAAAAGTCATAATCTAAAGTAACTGTCTATGAATTACATTCCCTGTATGTTAGGTTCTTGATTTGCTTTGAAATAACTTTAATTGGTCTATTGTATATTTTGATCGTGTTTTCTAATGCTGTCCTTCACAATATGATGGACATTGAATGTTGTCAAGTTTTTTGGTGACACTGTTTTGGCATACACTGTATTTGAAAATGATTGTCTTAATTTGCCACAATTGAATGGTTTTGACCTAATTTAATTAATTCCATTTACATCCTATTCCTGCTCTCTGTCCTGCTTTGGTCCTTTTTTTTATTGCCACTTCTCAAGCACTTAGGCTGACCCTTAGTTATGTAGTTGTCAAAATGGGCAATTGCCTGTGATTAGCGTACGCTTAATAACAGTCATGTGCTTTCATTTCTCTAAAACACCGAGACTGCATTTTAGAAAATACTGACAGATTGGAATTCAGCTAATTCGGGAATGAGATTTGTACCACAATATTATAACTTCCAATGAAACCTGGAATTCAATTCATGAGAGAATATTTTCTAGTCACAAGGCCTGTTGGGGTCACAATGCATACTATAAAACCTGACTTGGTGCTGAAAGTTAAATTACTTCTGTGCTGCTGTGGTTCTCAGTCATACCTTTTGGACTGGTCTGAAATGGACATGCCAAAAATCCATCTTATTTAAAACTGCATATGTATAATCCAATTAACATGGTGGCTCAGTAGTTAGCACTGCTGCCTCACAGCACCAGTGCCTGGATTCAATGACAGCCTTGGGTGACTGTCTGTATGGAATTTGCACATTCTCCCAGTGTCTGCGTGGGTTTCCTCTAGGTGCTCCGGTTTCCTCCCACAATCCAAAGATATGCAGTTCAAGTGATTTGGCCATGCTAAATTGCCCATAGTGTTAGGTGAATTAGTTAGGGGTAAATATAGGGTAGGGGAATGGGTCTGGGTGGGGCGGTGTGGACTTGTTGGGCCGAAGGGCCTGTTTCCATACTGTAGAGAATCTAATCTAACTAATGTCTAGCCCAGTTTTACATTTGTTAAGATGAAATAGGACTTTCAACCAGCTGCCCTGAGCCTAAAGAAAAGGGCATGAAATATGGGGCTCTGAAAGACTCTGTACATTTTTATTTTCCGGATTAATCCAATATCTTTAATACTGTCTTAGCTGGCATTTTATGAAATACATTTTTTTAATCAAATCATTTTATTGTGTTCAGTCATTAATCAAAGTCTAAACTAGCTGAATATTGTATGCTAATTCAGAAAGATGACTGCATGGAAGAATTCCAAACCTCAGCTGAGCAGGAATAATGGGAAGGTCATGTGAATGGAACTGCTACATTACAAAATTTCATAGGAGTTTATGGAGCAATCTTTTACATCTGAGCAAAGCAGCTTACGGGATCCAGCCACTCAAATTAAGACTAAGTGTAGTGGTTGGTTTGAAAAGTATCACAAAGCACATGATCGAAAGAGTAAAATCTCAAGGGAAGTATGGGTAACAGACACAAATGGGAAAAGAAACGAGGTAGTTCCCTCTCACCAACATGCCGAGAAATATATCTGCAGCTCCTGGTCATGCCTGTCTAGAAATAGTTGTAAGGAAGTTGCCGGACTGATGCTGTCACCAATTTCAGATGTGGCAGCTAATGTAGTGAAACGTGCAGCACGCACAGAATGACTGCTGGATTCCAGGCCACTGCCACCTTAAACCTTTCCTCTTCTGGCTCTTTGTGCTTCAGCACATGAATCATAGGCATGAACAGACAACATGTTGCCACACAGGAATGAAACATGAACAGATCAGTGTAGCCTTCTCCATTCCCACTGCAAGTTTTGAATTAGGGGAGTTGTTGAACAGAGTCACCTGGCATCTCATTCCATTTGTGGTAAATGACCATTACTATGTCAGTCATGTCCCCATAATTTTATCTGTGAACCTCTTAAAAATGTGAGTGTGTATGTCAATTATAATTTGCAGGTTGGATGTGCATTGTGTTTGCGTCGTGGCACGCATGATATGCAAAGAAAGAGCAGTAAAGTGTTTGAGGGCATGGCATGGACTACTATTGGAAAATGAAAGAATTTGATAGGCAATATTTCATGGCATAAGTATGTCTGACCACTGTCTGATAAGTGGTGCTGTCAGATGGTCTTACAGTGGCAATTGCCATTTGTTATAGCCATTGTTTCCTACACCTGTCCTCAAGTCCTGCAGCATAGTGACCCTGTTGTAAATGTGATGCAGCCTTCCTCTCCTGCCCTTAACATGAAACAATAGATTAACCATGTTCCTCTGCTCACACACAACTCAGCACACAAGACAGCTCATGCAAGAGATCAGGTTGTTACTGTGGAGTATTGCTGAAAGACAGATCCCATTTCCTGACTCCATGTGCACCTTGTCAGCTGCTGCCATTAGCCATCTATGTCTTTTTCCAGAACTAGCCCGTGTTTAAATTGAATTATATTATTTATCCATTTTGTGTTTTGGAAAAGATTGCAGCCATGCAGAAAATGACAGCTTCTGAAACATGTGAGCCTCTTTAACTAACCATCCACCTCTTCCTCCAACAAGGAGTCCTCACTAAGGTGGAAAATGGGTTTCAAAAGTTGTCTGCTTCTGACCAGCTGTAAGGAGATGGGTATGGAAATGGAGGCACTGAAGACTTCACCCCAGGCCCATAAGGGAACAGTCCAAAAGGGGACTCAGAATTTCAAAAGGAAATGCCCTACTGCTGCTTAAGTGACAAGAAGATTTGACACCCAGTACTTGAACACTAAATGTTGTCTTTAAACACCTGGCATTATTGGTGGTCAATCATAGAATCCATCGAATCCCTGCAGTGTGGAAGCATGCCATTCAGCCCTTTGAGTCTACTCCAACCCTCCAAAGGAAGATCTTACCCAGATCCAAACCCCTAACATAGCCCCCTACATTTCCCATGACTAATCCACCTCGCCTGCACATCCCTGAACACTATAGGCAATTTAACATGGCCAATTCACTTAACCTGCACATTTTTGTATTGTGAACTGAAACTGGAGCACTCAGAGGAAACTCACGCAGACACAGGGAGAATGTGCAAGCTCCACACAGTCACCCAAGGGTGGAATTGAACCCAGATCTCTGGCATTGAGAGCAGTGCAAATTACTGAGCCACTGTGCCACCCTGTGATGAAAGGGCCAAACTGCCAAGAACAACAGGGCATCCACCTGTATGAAAAGCAATGCTGCAGTTGGTAATAAGGATACAGCTGTCAGATGTTGTTCCCTGTGGCGATGAAGGATAACCTCAAGCTGCAAGAAATGCCAAGCAGCAGGACAACACAGGAAGAGGAAACAAACAGGCGCCAATGGCAGCTATATTCTCGACACAGAATCTACCATCAGAAATGAAACTCCCTGGTGACGAGCAAACACCAGTACCGAAGGACACTACAGGAAGATGGTCACAGAAATCTGTGAACTTGTCACATAGACCTTGCATCTATTAGCACTCTTGCCTTGACCTGTCAATGGCCATCAACATCACTGTTGCCTTGATCTTTGTGGTTCTCAGCAATGATCAGAAGTGGATGTGACTGACATCTTGCTGAAGACAGCTCACCACTGTGCCTCTCTGGCCACTGATCTCTCCTGAGCTGAAAAATACTGTTATTTTCATGATAAATGCAATCTCACAGGGGCAGAAGACATTGCGTTTTGCTGCCTTTGCTGAATTCATCCTGCTACAGTACATCATTGATGTCACCCATCATGCCATCATGACATGTGTCCAATTAGAGTCATCAAGTAAAAAGGCTTTTAGTCTCTCAACATCCGACTGGACTGAGAGTACCACAGAGCTTCGACCACGTGTACACTCACATTCCTAGTTACTGGCATAATTCCTAGATTCCCTGGCAGTCCACACAGTCTCATACCTTCAACACAACTAATACACTTTATTGCGCTCATCTCAGTTCCTAATCCCACAGAGTTCCTTTGGACTGGAAATTAATCCAATGAAAGATAACATGCAAAAATCATACATGTAATCAGTTTCCTAGTGGAGGCAGGATTCTTAACCAGAAGTAAACCCAGCTCAGATTTCCACCTCCGTGGCAAAACTTTCATTCAACAACTTTGTGAGAAATTAATTTTTCTGAATCACAATCTCTATGCTTTAACATTTTTTCAACGTTCATGTAGACTTTATTTTCATTTTTTCTGGATTACCACTCTTCATGTGTGACCAAAGAATTGTATCTATGTTGGAGCTATCTGAATACTACTCAGTCTGAGCTGAATTCTATCAGTTAAAATTTATTTGAAAAAAAATAAGGAAGTAAAGAACTCAAGTTTGATCTGACTCATCTCTTCATCTGACTTTTTTTTTCATTTTTCCAGGAGTGGTTTACGTATAATATTGTAAATTTGGTGAATAATGTGAAATTTCAATGCGAACTGATAATGGTGAATAAAAGATTAATGCTGAAGAACTTAATGTTTATTCCAAACATACTTTGCAATAATTATGATTACAATTTTATCACTGTGCATTTTCACGGTTGTTACAAACTGTGGTTCTTTTTTGCTGCTAGCTGCAAAACAGATTAATCACCATAAGGATGTTCTATAGAATAACCTTGTAAGATTTATGAACTTCATCTCCTTTTGCAACTTTTGTTGTTAATCCTACCTTAATGTGTTGGCACTGAACTATAATTGATTAATATTATATGTTTTGCTTTGAACTATAGGAATAAACCCAATTTAAAAAAACAACAGAACATGCGTTGGTTTGGATTTTACATTCCGAGATGAGGCTCCCAGATATCCTGCACATCTGTAAAATCCAGCAGAAAGCCATTGGGCCATGAAAGTGGAGTCAACTTACAGGTCGACAATAATATCAAAGGTCAGGCAAGTGCCAAAATTGGCAATTTGAATGCCATTTAAAAAAAACATTGGAATAATATCCTTGCACTGTCAGAGACTAGGGGAAAAGACATTTAGAGGGATTTTCTTTTATCCAGAAAGTTGAATATAAATACCTCAAGGCCCTATGACTAACTTTAGTAGAAGAACATATTGCTGAAACTGAGAGAATTGGCTAGTGTTAGTAATCTTTCTTTTTCAACCTGCATTAAGATATTTCCTCAGGAGGAGGGGAGAACGGGAAGTGCTCCAATCAACACTGAATGCTACAGAGTTATGAGATACGTTGAAAGAGGTGGTCCGCACTGCTGCCTTACAGCACCAGAGACCCGGGTTCAATTCCCGCCTCAGGCGATTGACTGTGTGGAGTTTGCACATTCTCTCCGTGTCTGCGTGGGTTTCTTCCGAGTGCTCCAGTTTCCTGCCATAGTCCAAAAACGTGCAGATTAGATGAATTGGCCATGCTAAATTGCCCATAGTGTTAGGTGTAGGGGTAAATGTAGGGGAATGGATCTGGGTGGGTGCGCTTTGGCGGGTTGGTGTGGACTTGTTGTGCCGAAGGGCCTGTTTTCACACTGTAAGTAATCTAATCTAATCTAAATCAGTAAGAATCCCACAACAGATCCTGAGAAGAGTTATAACTTTAGCTACACATTGACTTGGCCAGTGCAGACTGCTGGTTTCGATATGTTGGTAGGTTAGATAGGTTCTCTACAATATGCTCCTGGTAGAGCCCCAGTTATGGTCATTGTCTGCAATGCCCACTATTTCCTGGCCTCCTTGCAAGGAGAAATTCTGATAGAGGTGAATTTGATGGAGGCAATCCCATTCTCTGGTTATGAATTGATGAAGACAAGAACGAACTAGGCCAGATGTCTGTGCAAATTGGCCCAAGGTGGTGGGGATGAGGATGGGGAGGTTGGGTGGTGGTCTGGTAGGGGCTGCACAGTTTTAGGATGTAAGGTTCTAATGCTGCAAAACTTTCAATCCCATCGAATCTCCAGCTCAATGGCACCTTCTTGGCTCTTCTCACTTTTTCTTGTTATTTTTCTCATCAACATTTAACGCTCCTCTGCTAAGGGTAATGTAGTTAGAAAATAACACAGGGTAGAGGGATCCACATTAACGCAAATTCACTGAACAATTTCTAGTTTATCCAATTCAAAACCATTACATCTCATACTGATCATTTGCTTATGCAGACAGAGCAACATGTGAAAAGAACAATCATTCAGTTACACATTATTCAACATTGTTTCCAATTTACAAGTGTGAAACCCACTCATCTGAACCCCAAAGGGCTAAATCTTGCATTTTGTTTTTGGCAGTAACAGTTTTGTTGAGTTGCGTTGAGGTTTTCTCCCTGTGAGCCTCTGGTTTCCTCACTCAATTTGAGCTCTCCTAGGGGCGTGCTCTACCAACAGTATTCTAATGTGCCACCACTGTTGATCAATCTACCCTGTCAGTGGTGCGGAAATAATGACAGAGGAATCTGATACTTAGACTGTAAGGTATGATGGAATGAGCATGACGTCTGGTGTTTGACTGGTCTACACTGCCCCCAGTCTCAGGAAGAACAAATGTTCCAGGTTAACTAGATTGGGTTTGTCTTTGTTCAGTCTGACCCTGATGTCTCAATTGAAACATTTTTCTTTTTGTTTCATATTACAGTATCCTCTTGGCATTATTGATGCAAATGATAGGCATGTGGGATGATTTCATAGAGCAATTAAGAGTCTAGCATTTTGCTGTGTGTCGATGGTTAGATATAAGTCACACTGGGTAAGGACGACATATTTTCTTCCATTAAGAACATCAGTGAACCAGTTCTTTCACAAGCCATGATCACCATTGCAAATTAATTTAAATTAATGAGCTAAATTCCCCAGCTACCATGATGAAATTTAAACTCATCTCTTGCTTGCCGGTCCAGTAGCAACTGCTGTAATGTTATGCCTGCACAAATATTGCTTCCAGAGGAGCCAAAATAAAACTTTAGCAACAACTTTTTTTTTTATTTGTTTTAAATGAAAGTTCTGCTTCCATGATTTAATTTCGATCATTGTTGAAAATTTTTTTCTTTCGATTTTAGACGTCCACCATCTTTGATATTAATAATGATTTGTACTGCTGTACTCTATGGGAGGTTTGCAATGTTGTTTAGTTGCTAAACCTGTTTTTTATATATGCAATCCAATGGTCAGCTCTTTCCTGTGGAGAAGCTGCCTAATAGATTCCTGAGGTCATGTCTAATCATTGTTTGATAAGGAAAGTTTAAAGATTTCTTCTAAGGATATGGGCTTTAGTAGAAAAGTGGTGGCAAACATAACTTCAGTGTTTAAGAAAGGAAGATGGGTGAAAATAGGTCAGATAGCCTCACGTCAGTCAGAGGGAAATGCTACAATAATATTAGGGTCATGTTAATAGAGCACACTGAGAGCCATATTCTGAACAAATGACAATCAGAACGAATCAATTTTATTTATTTATTTATTCATGGATTTGGACATCAATGGCTAAGTCAGCACATACTGACATTCTGAGTTGCCCTTAAGAAGTTAGTAATGATCTGTCTCCTTGCATTACTAAAGTCCTGTAAGGACAGCCACAATGCTACTGGGTAGGGAGATGCAGTATTTTGACCTGGTGACGGTAAAGGAGCTGCATTATAGATTTGACTCCAGATGGTAGGTGGTTGAGGGGACATTGTAGATGGTGATATTCCTAAGCATCTATTGCTGTTCTAGGTGGTCGAGTTGCTGGCTTTGGAAGGTGCTAATGAAACAACCTGAGTGAGTTGTTGCAGTGCGTCTTGCAGAGGTACACACCGTTGCCATGGTGTACTGGTGACAGAGAGCGAATGAATGTTGAAGGTATTGGATTGGGGGCAAGCAGCCCACCTGATATTTCCTGTGTGATATTGAGCTTCAATGTTGAAGATTTCCAGGGAAACTCTCTTCTAACTATGTACCACTGTGCTACAACTTTTGGCAGTTTTCAGGTTGGCTACCCATGGGGTTCCATAGGAATCAGCGCTGGAACCACACTTTTTACCATATATATTAATGACTTAGAGGAATGAAGTAAAAATATTGTCGCTACGTTTGTGGATGTCTCAAACATAGGTGGAAAATTACAGGTTGTGAGAGAGACAGAAGCACTTACAGAGAGATATTGATAGTTTAAGTGGCAAAAAGTTGGCAAAGGGAGTTTGATATCGGAAAATGTGAAATTCTTCGTTTTGGAAGGGAGAATAAGAGAACAGAATATTATTTAAATGGAGGAAAATGTGCAGGAAACTGCCAGTCAAAAGAGTACATGTGCATGAAACACAGAAAGCTAGCACACAAGTGCAACAGGTAACCAGGAAGGCTAATGGGTTGTTGGCTCTTATTTCAAGGGATTTGGTATACGAGAGCAGGGAAGTCTTACTGCAACTGTACAAGGTGTTGATGAGTCTGCATCTGGGGAGCTGTGAGCAGTTTTGGTCCCTTTATTTTATGAAAGGTATCATTTAGTGAAGGAAATTTAGACAAGGTTCACTAGGATGATACTTGCTATGGAGGGATTGTCTTACAAGCAAAGGCTATACAGTTGAATCATATAGGATCCTTAAGGGGCTTGACGGGGTAAATACTGAAAGGACATTTCCCCTCATGGGAGAGTCGAGGAACATAATTTCAGAATTAAGGGGTGCCAATTTATTACTGAGATGAGGAGGAATTTCTTCTCTCAGACAGTTGTAAATCTTTGCCACTTCTTGTGTAAATGTAATGAGTTATAGAGTTTTGAACTGAGGGGAATCAAGGGTTATAGGGAAAGGGCAGGAAGGTGGATATGAGGAGTGTCAGAGCAATCATGATTCTATTGAAGGGGGAAGCAGTCTCAAGGGGCCGAACAGCCTACTCCTGTTCCAAGTTTTTATTGTCTTATGGATTGGTCCTGTTATTATAGCCCTCCCAGTTTTGACACATGTTCCATACTTTAGAAAGGATAACTTTGTAGATTTGACAGGGTTGGGGTTGCTGTTCTTGTTTCTGGTGCCTAGGTTGAGGCTAAGGTTTCATAGTAGTTTAATTCCTATCTTCCAGCAGCATTGTGGCTTGACATAAACTCTCCAGGATTGAACAGTTCTGAAGAAGAGTCAGATTGGACTTGAAACATTAACACTGTTTCTCTCTCCACAGATGCTGCCAGACTTGCTGACTTTCTCCAACATTTTCTGTGTTAGTTGAGATTTTCAGTATCCACAGTATTTTGCTTTTATCTTCATGAAATGAAAATTATGTCAAGAATTCCTCCAGGGTTTTATTGCGGTTGAAACTATCAGGGTACATAAAAGTGAACCCCACTGGTGTAATTTCAAACAGCATTAGGTTAGGTGGCACGAGAGAGAGAGAGAGAGAGAGAGGATATTGTACAAAAATCAAGCTCATAGAAATAGAAGTCATATATCAGCCTGAAGTAAAGATTAGTTAATGAATCGCAAAACAGAAAGCAGGCTTAAACAGGCCATGTTTGGGTTGATAAGCTGTATGTAATGAGGTGTTATGAGGATCAGTTATTTACATATTTTGTCAATGATTGAAACGAGGACTCAAATGGTAACATAATTCTACTCTGTTTTAACTGTGAGCAAAATGCAGAGATGCAGCAGAGAGATACAGAAGATTAAATGTGGGTAAGAGGATGGTATAATGGTAATATCACAAAGTTAATACTTCAAAGGGCAGACTGGGGAATGGTGGCTCAAAGCCCTCCACTCTGCTGGGGGGAGTTTAAACTCAGTCATAAATGTGGGGAAAATAAACCAAGGGTCATAATGGTGTCACGAATCCATCATAAATTGTTGTTTAAAATCCTCACAATTCTGGGCTATGCGTAACCTCAACTTCACATGATTATGGCCCACTCTTCACTGCCCAGTGAAAAGACTTCGCAAGCCATTCAGAAAAAGGGCAATATATAATAACAACAACAACAACAACAACAACAACAACAACAATAAAAAACAGAATATAACTTGAAGTCATATGAAGATATTCACTTTTGTAGAAAAAATTACAAGGCAATATGATGCTGAGATAGTAAGATGGGGATATTTTGACAGAGTGACCTGGGAATCTTGTATGTGGAGGCAGAGCTTACAAAACACCTGTCAAATAGCGCTCGCTGTCACCTTGCATTATGTGGAAGTCGAAAGTGGGGAAGTGACTGATCACACTCAGAACAGGTGGGGTAAGTGACTCGACCTGTGAGGGATGGGACTGCAGGCTTATACCCATGTTCAGGCTTTTAAAGAATAATAACACTGTCCATACCCCCTTGCACTGCACAGGACACAGATGACTTGAGGGATCCCTGATCCTAAGCCATCCTAAAGCATTGCTCCCTGTTTGTGTTACACCGCCCTGCCCCAGACATTGCTGATCAACTCACTTGCACAAACACTTTGAACATAGAGGCTGGGAGAGAAAAGGTAGAATGTGGGCCAGTGGGCTCAGCAGCATCCATTATCCTGTAACTGCCTTGTTCCTTTCACTTCCAAATGATGTACCTGACTCTCATCACTGACTATTAATCACTCATCATCATTAATGTGGATTTCACCAGTTTCCTCATTTCCCCCCCCCCCCCACAACTGTATCACAGTTCACAGTTACAAGCCTCCAGCTCTGCATCGCTCTTGACCAGTCCATCATCTTACCCATTTATTGGCTCCATCCTCCTCTCTGACCTATCACCTTCATCTATCTATTATATTCTCAGCTACCTTCTCCCCAGCCCCTCCCCCTCCCATTTATCTCACAGGCCCGGCCCACAAGCCTCATTCCTGATGAAGGGCTTATGCTCAAAATGTCGATTCGCCTGCTCCTTGGATGCTGCCTGACCTGCTGTGCTTTTCCAGCACCACACTCTCAACTCAGACTTTCAGCACCTGCAGTACTAACGTTCTCCCTCTCATCACTGATGTCAATCTGTGGTAAATTGCATATTGACATAAATACCTGTCTCATTCTGCATCATAGAATTATAGAGATATACAACACAGGAACAAACCCTTTGGTCCAACTCATCTATGCTGACCAGGTATCCTAAATTAATCTCATCCCATTTGCTAGCACTTAGCCCATATCTCTCTAAACCATTTCTATTCATATACCCATCCAGATGCCTTTTCTAATTGTATCGGCCTCCACCACTTTGTCAAGCAGCTCACTCCATACACACACCACCCTGTGCATGGAAAAGAAATTCAGAGAGATAAACAACCAGATGTCTGTTGAAAGCAGTGACGTTTATTTAAAAGTTACAAAATAATGTATGGTGCATTGTCAACTGTGCTATCAAAGTACGTTCAATAACTTCCCTTTATTGAATGCCCCCTTGTTCCATAACTATAGTGGAGGGAGTCTGCTCAGCAGTGGAGCCTGTTGGCCTTACTTGTTTGATCAGACAACCCAGCTCCACAGCATCCTTTCCAACTGGGGGATGAGAGTCAAAAGGTGTGGCACTGGAAATGCACAGCAGGTCAGGCAGCATCTGAAGAGCAGGAGAGTCGACAGTTTGGATATAAGCCCTTCATCAGGAATGTGGACGGATGAGGGTGAAGGGGGCTGAGAGATAAATGGGGGGGTGGGGTGGGGGGGGTGGGGGAGGTTGGGATGATGATAGGTGGATACAGGTGGGAGGTAATTGTGATAGATCAGAAGGAAAGGTTGAGCAGAGAGGTGGGAAGAAAGATGGACAGCTAGGACAGTTCAAGAGGATGGTGCCAAATCAGAGGGTGGGATCTAGGACAAGGTGGGTTAGGAGATATTTAGAAACTAGTGAATTCAATATCGATGCTGCGTGGTTGGATGGTCCCTTGGCAGAAGACGAGGTCTTCTTCCTCCAGTTGTAAGGTGGCTTCGATTTGGTGGTGGAGGAAGCCCAGGATTTGCATGTCCTTGGGGGGAGTGGGAGGGGGAGTTGAAGTGGTCAACCACAAGGCTGTAGGGTTGTTTGGTGCATGCGAACCAGAGATGTTCCCTAAACGCTCTGCAAGTTAGTGTTCTGTAGAGGAGACCACATCGAGAGCAACGGATACAGTAATTGGGTGGATGTGTAGGAAAATCCCTACCAGATGGGAAATGATCCTTTCAGGCTTTGGATGGAAATGAGGGGGGAAGGTGTCCAGCAGGTGTCCAATGTCTGATGGTTCTTTGAGCAACAATAGCTTGGGGTTTCTTCCTCAACTAACTGCAGAACTGTTGCAGTCAGGTGCTCACCCACTTATGGTGCCACAGTTTAAGGGTAACATTCCCACTGAGACGTCAGTACCTGAGCTGAGCAAAGGTGCAAGAGGCAACCCTGCCAAAGCATCCTCTGAGGACTGTACTTCCATCCTTAAGAGACTGGAGGAGGTATTCCTTGGGGAGTTAGCCACTTCTCTGCAGAGATGGTAGACATACTGGTTCTACCTGCAAAAAGAGAGAGATGGTGTCACATTCAGAAATGGATGTGAGTGACAGTGTAATTAACATGAGAATTATAGTGGAATGAAAAGTGTTTTTTGCCAGGACATGGACATTTCAACATTCCCACAGGTGTGATCCCGATCTTCTCCTGTGAGGGACAGGATTCTTTCCTTATGTGGGGTGAGGATCATCATGTCAGGCAACCCTTCACCTGATTGGTCTGTTTCTCTTGTAAGAAAAGGAAAGGAGGAATTGAGTGAGATGAAAGCGGGTGCCCCAGTCATTAATGCTGCTGCAGGGAAGCATAAGATGCTCTAAAAGAGTAAGTAAGCAATGCAGAGTGAGTAGACGGTGCAGAGCATCTGCAGGGTTAGTTAAATTGGAGGCAGGGGTAAAGGAGTGAGAACAAGTGAGAGTAAATGTACAGGGAGTAATGGAGATGGCCAGCCTATGAGCCTTGGAGGGAGATGGGTGGAGTACCAAAGACAGTGTCAGTGTGAGGTGGCAAAGATAAAAGTGTGGCACTTATCCTGGCACAGTGGAAAAAGACACCAACCTTGGTACAGCATCTTTGGCTGATTCTTCAGAGGGGGGAAATAGCACTGAACTGGTTGTGGTACCAGGGTCTGGTGTTGCACCTCCTCGACTGATCTTCTCCTTTGCACAACCCCCTCCAGATCTTTTCGGGAGAATTAGAGTGGCATCTTCTCCAATTCCACCAAATCTGGAAACATCCTTGGCTGAGCTGGGGCAAGTGCGAAATGCCAATGCTTGACCAACTGGACAACAACCTTTTAAAATTAGCATGGCTGCCCGGGTTGTTGATCTTTTGATGGCCATTCTTGTTTGAAAATAATTTGTCTGTGCCAGAAGGAGCCCATCCAGGATATGACCTGGGTGGGGGGTGTGAGGCAAAGGTATGAACAAGGAAGAGGGCAATATGGTGGCTCAGTAGTTAGTACTCACTGCTTCCTCTGTGCCAGGGATTTGGGTTTTATTCCAGCTTTGGGTGAGTGTGCAAACAGACACAGACATTCTCCCCATGTCTGTGAGAGTTCCCACTGAGTCCTTCAGTTTCCTTCCACAGTTTAAAGATGTGCAAGTTAAGTGTAAATGCAGAGCTGAAAATGTGTTGCTGGAAAAGCGCAGCAGGTCAGGCAGCATCCAAGGAGCAGGAGAATCGACATTTCGGTCATGAGCCCTTCTTCAGGAAAGCCTTTCTTTCCTGTAGAAATGTCGAGTCTCCTGCTCCTTGGATGCTGCTTGACCTGCTGCGCTTTTCCAGCAACACATTTTCAGCTCTGATCTCCAGCATCTGCTTTCCTTACTTTCTCCATGTTAAATGCAGGGTTACAGGGATAGGCTTGGACTGGATGTGATGCTCTTTGGAGGGTTGGTGCAGACTCAGTGGACTGAATGGCCTCTTTTCACACTGTAGGGACCCTATGTTCTGAATCGTTAAACTCAATATTGAAGGCTGTAAGGTACTTAGATGACAGACGAAGTGATGTTCTTGCAGTTTGTGCTGAGCCTCGCTGGAGCACTGCAGCAGGCTTGAGACAGAAGTGTTGTCATGGGAACGTCCAACTGGAAGCTTGAGGTCATTTTTGCAGACAGAGCATAGCTGTTCAGTAAAGCAGCCACCCAATCTGCTCTCCACTTCTCCAACGTAATGGAGACCCATTGTGAACAGTGAATGCAGTAGACTAGATTGAGTGAAATGCAGGTGTCCCTGGGGCTTTGGATAGTGAGGAGGGAGAGGTAAACTGGCAAGTGTTACACTTGCTGCAATTGCATGGGAAGGTGCTGTAAAGGTGTGGGGAGGTGTTGGGAGTGGATGAGGAGTGGATCAGGGCCTGCCTGAGGGAACGGTCCATGTGTAATGCTGACAAGGGAAGGGAGGTGAATGTGTGTCTGGTCGTGACTTCTCACTGGAGGTGTCCAAATTGGTGGCTAATGATCCTCTGGATGTGGATGCTAAGGGGTGGAAAGTGAGGATCAAGGGCCCCCTGTTATTGTTGTGGGAGGGAGGAGAAGGGGTGATGGTAGATACAGCTGAGGGGCTTGTCAACCAAGGTGGCAGGAATCTTCATTTGAGGAAAAAAGGTGGGCATTTCTGAAGCCTGCATCAGAAGGAGGGATTATCAGAACAGATGTGACTGAGATGGAGAAACTGGGAGATAGAGCTGGAGTCCTTACAGGAAGCAGATGTATAGTCACAGTAATTGTGCAAGGTAAATATGTCGGTAATGAATTCTGATGGTTTACTGCTTAAAGTAAAATAATTAAATTCTATCTGTAAGGTGTTGCAACTCGAATGAAGGAGGGACAGTAATTTAGGAAACACAACCAACGTTAGAGGTAAGTAGCAAAAATGACTGGGCTTTTGTGGACGTCACTCATCCTTACTGATTATGGGTACCTGTATAATACAGGGAAACCTAAATGTGTTATTTTAACAGGTTTGCAGTTAGCTTGGACCTGAATTTGTCAGTTATGATATTCAACTGCTGAATCTGTCAACTTGTAGCTCTAGCCTTGCTGTGACCTGCTGACAAGACTATTTTGTTCAGGGGAGTATCATGGGCTGCATTGCATACAACTGGAGTATTTTAAATGAGTTAGCATTGTTCCCAGGGACACTGAAATGAGTTTCACAGGAACAGAAACTCAAACCCATACAGCATTCCACTTTGCTCATCTCCAAACTCATCAAAAATTTATGATCATATAAAATATAATAAATAGCAAAATATTATACCTATTTTAATGAAGAAATCCACTGCCCCAGCTATTTATGATTCCCAACAGACCCATTTTGATAGAATAAGAAGTGAGTGTGCTGTCTGAAATGTGTCTTCTCCACCTTCTGCCAGTTTACTATTAGCATACTCACATTTATAAGTCCTCCATTACAATCAGCTTGTAAATAAGGGAGATTTGCTAAAGAAACAAACAATAGATGCCCTGGTCTCTCCTAAAGATCCTAAGATCCAAATATTGAATCCATTCTTCAAATTTTAGCCAAAGTAGTTTATTTGTTTGCAAATCTTGGTGTATCATTCTAAATCTTAGATGGTTGAGAACAAAGAAAGTGACTGTTTTCTAATTGCAATTGTGTTTTCACACAGATTCAGACAGGCTGTTTCCCTGCATGTGAATTGATGTCTTTTATAGCATTTTAAATTAAATTACTTTGCATGTTAATTGACAACTTCGATAGCGTTTTTCAGATTACGATCAGAATGTAGTCAGTTGGTTCCTTTTTCTTTGAAGGAGTGTCAATCACTGTGCTCTCTGCAAAGACCAAGTAGACCCAGATTCCCCTTTTAATGAAGAATAGAAGAATGTCTCCTTCTGTCCATAATTAATGACCATTAATGAATGTATGCCTTTGAAACATGTGATCTCTGAAAATGCAATTTTGTTGGCAAGTCATTAATTACTGTGAAAAGCAGCCATTCTTCTATTTATCACTAAAAAGAGGATTTTAAAGGTCTTCTGGTAAATCTCATTAACTTTTCAGAAATTTCTTTATAGTTTATAATTTGATGGTAGCATTGATTACAACTGCAAGAAATGAGTCAATGGTTATATATAATACAAGATGTCCATCGAATTGCATTTTCTGCAATGAATCAGAGCTTTGTAACAATAGATGTGTTTACACCATATATGGGGATAAGATGAGTGTCACTGACAGTGACAAAGTGGATTTGATTATTGTCTAAAATTGAGTAGTTTAGTGCCAGTATGTCTTGAACTTAGACTGAAAAGCCTGGTGCTGATTTCTCTATCTTTATTCGTACTACATTTGTTTGCTGCCTAGTCAGCGCAGAAAATGGCTAACTATGCAATGACCACCCATCTGAATGTATAAGAAGGTGGCAACAATAAGTCTAACAATTCCCCAACCTTCTGCCACTACTATCTCAGGAAAATAGATGTCAAAAGACCCTGGGAGGGTGACAGATACTTTAAGAAAAAGTGTATTAGTGGGCAACTGCTCTTCACATCAGTCAAGGTTTACATTGTTTAAATTATGGTTCAGTCTAAGAACTTCTTTTAAAAACTATATATTTTCATATTTCTGCAATACTCTAGCTTCCTTTGATTTAGGATGCTCTTCTTCCAGTTCTTCAAATTTTACACTGAGTGTCCTGCAGCGGTTCATCCCTGGCAATGATGGCTGTCTGGGGATTTAACCAGGAACCTGCCCTGCATACTTCAACAATAGATACCTGGAAATGGTTCAACAGGTACTCATGCAAAGGCTAGCAAGGGATAAACAAGACTTCAGGCTGAAGCTTCCACTTCACACCTAGAACAAAGATAACCTGAAAGACTGTAAAAACTAGTCTCTCCATGCAGTTACACATTCAATTGAGAAGAAATGTTGCGGAACATTCCCAGTTAGAGATCCGGCTAGGAAGCAAATGTATCTGTGAGGAAATGTAAAATTTTGTGGTGGAACAAAGGAGAAAGATACAAATTAAGTATGCAAAAAAATGATGAGAGAGTTAGAAGTAAAACATAAAGGAGAACTTACAGTTCAAATGAAATGACACACAGTATAGTGAGTGTTCACCATGAGGTAAGAGTACAGTATAGAAACCAACAGCCACAGAACTATTTCAAAACAACATTGCAGCATCAAAAACAGCAGACTTAAGATGACAAAAGGGACAACTTAAATACCAAAGCAGACAGACTCTAAGAGAAGATGATAGAAGACTTTTGAGACTGCAATAAGAGTTGAAGATCAATAATGTGAACCAGGGTTCAAACAAGAAGAATTATTAAGGCCAAGCAGTTTTATTTGGAAAGACATGGAAAAAAGAGTTGTGCATTAGGCTATAAAAGGGAGGAATTCATCCATTTTAACAGCAATAAGTGGAATCCTTTATTCCTGTGAAAGGGCAGTAAACTCCATTTTGGCCACATAGTTGAGGGATGGAGGCATGGGATGGGGTAAGTGGTATGAATCTTTTATATTTCCAAACAACTGCAGGAAAATCCCAGAAAGTAGTGCAGATAAACAGCAATACAAATGTAACAAGATAAAAAAAAAGGCTATGCATTCTGTTCCAAAGCCTTAAGCAAGGGAAATAAAACATCATTGATGTTTAGAGAAATAAATCTTCAAGGAAAGTGATTACAGCACTAGCATGATCTTTAGAATTTAAAAGTTGTAAGGTAAGAAAAGAAAACACATTAGAAGGTAAGGCAAGAGAAATAATGTGACCTGCACATTTTAATATCAAAGATGAGCTAAATAGAATGTAGAATGGAGAAATCATTGTTTAACATATCAAATTATTTTCAATCTTAAAACTAAAACACAAACGAAACAAGCGAATAACTATTCTGTTTGACAGGACCTACAGCTAATGTTATAGATCAAAAATATAAAAAAGGCGGCATAGATACTTTTGAAAAAGTTCTATCACTTGCTTAAATTTACTTTATTCAGAAAACAAAGAAGTGTTGCAGAACAATATCTAATAGAAGAGTTCAGCATTCAGGTCAATCCAGATATAATTTAATTCGTGATCCCTCTGTATTTGTAGTGAAGAATGACTTCAGAGATGTGAGATTAGCATTCAAAGGAGACAGAATAGTTGTTGGGATTATTGATGAGACTTTTATTACAGTCCAAACAAGATTTGACTATGAACAATAATATTCATTTGCAGTGGATTCAGAAACCAGGAAGAATCATAGACAAATCCGAAGACGAGCAATATTATGATCCTACCTGATTGTAATATTGGCAAGTTAGATCCCAGAATGAAACCTGACTTGATAGATCATATATATTACCTTTGCAATTGCTTAACATGTTTGTTGGGCACTGAAAGTATTCACATGAAGCTTGATATGCTTTAACAATGTAACATAAATGTATTGCACAAAAGAAAAGAAAAGCACATTACTATATGTAAAAAGACTTTAGCACAAACATCAACAAGAAGCTTCAACCTGTTTTGTGAGACCACCTGTTTCAGAGAAGCCATTCCAAAAATCAACTGTTATATTTTTGAGATCATCATTTGCAATTCCTTTCTGTATGCACAACCACTAAACTGTCACAATTCCGAAGGCCTAAACCTTGTTTCAGTTTTGATAATGTGATGACGTCTGTTCAATCTTTTCTGCCTTGGAAGCTGTGCACTAAAATATTTCAGCGAGGATGACTGATATCCCTGAACTGACTTGAATCTCCTACTTAAAGAAACTGTTCTATCCTGTCAAAAAAACCCTGGATTATCGAGTCAGAGTCAGAAGAAACAGATCCTTTGGTCCAAGCAGTCCATGTTGAACATAGTCTCAAATTACACTAGTCCCTCCTGCCTATGCTTGGCCCATATACCTTCAAACAATTTTTGTTCATGTACTTTTCTAAATGTCTTTTAAACTTAATAACTGTACCTGCATCTACCTTTTCCTCTGGAAGTTCTTTCCACTCACGAACCATTCTGTGCAAAAACAAAATTGCCTCTCACGTCTTTTAAAATCTTTCTCCTCTCACCTTAAAAATATGCCGTGTAGTCTTAAAAGCCCACACCCTAGGGAAAAGAAACCTGCCATCCACCCTATCCATACCTCTCATTATTTTATAAAACTCTACAAGGTTACCTCTTCTGAACGAAAACTTTGAAACTTCCATTCTGAAGTCATAACTAAAGTAATTACCTTAATATGTTTACTCTCTGTGTTATGACCACAAAGGTACAAACGTTTATCCATTAATACTTCAGGGTTGTGCCAGATATTCAAATGCAATCATATGCTTTCTTGGAGCCAATGCATTTAGTTCACTGTCAAATGACTTACTCGTCTCAAAAAATATCTTCACAAAACTGAATGACATGCACTCAGCTCTATTTAGAAATCCAAATCCAACAATAAATATATAAAATATATTTTTCATCACAGTAAACACACTAAAGTCATATGTTACAAACTAACACCAAGGTTAGGCCAAACAGAAGATACTAAGACTCAGTGTCAGAACTAATGAAGCAAAAAGACTTGCAAGCATAAGCAATGCCTGGTTATGACACTTCTAAACCCATAAGCCACTTGCTAAGAATGTGCAAAAGTAGAACACAGTTTCAAAGGAACAAAACCTCCAATGTCTATATGTACAACTAATGCAATAGAATTGTTTACATTAGTAAAATTATCCAATGTATTTCCAGACAAAAGCGATGGCCCAAAAACATCGACTTTTACAGAACCTGTTTATGTCAATAGACACTTCATTAATCATAAGCTTGATACAGGGGTGAGAGTGTCGCTGTCTTATCAGATTAAATACCATGCTGAGGATACAGAAGTTACAGCCTGCATTACATGATCTAGGTGGCATAGCTCTCAAAATGAAAGGTACGCTACAAACAATTTTGCACTATGGCAGACAGTAGAGAATGTATACATAAATTAAAATCCAGAAACCTAACTCTTGTGAAAGAATGCACGTTGTGCCTTGAATATTGAAGAAGCTGAACAGCGCAGGAATAAAGATTCCTTGGAGAAAAGATACCCAAAATTATTTACTAGTTTTGGGAAACTCAAAACATCACATGAAAGAATGATGCTCAACTGTTATGTCTTCACAAAACCAGAGAAATACTGAATCAAGTTCATAAGCAACTTGAGGAATTGACTAGAATGAGCATTATTTCCCTGATGATGAAGGCAATCAATTGGGGTTCTGTCTTTGTTACTATAAACAAAGCTAATGTATCTATTGCAATGTGCAATGATCTAACACAGCTCAAAAAGGGTAGTGATGGGAGAAATCTACCCTATATCTATAATTATGTAGATGAGAGATTATTCAATTGGCTAATGGTAGAATTTTCATTAAAAATCAGTGCCAAAAGTGTTCTGGTGAAGCAATTAGATGAACATTCAAGCCTGCTTACTACATTTATAATTCCATTTGGTAGAGTCATAGAGTCATGGGAAATGGACCCTTTGATTTCATTTCAAAAGAATGCCATTTGGAATTGCCTCAAACCCAGTGATTTTTCAGTGGATTATGATTAACATTTTAAGTATTAGAAGGTATCATTTGCGTCACAAATGATAATTTGATAAATAGGGGAGAAAGTCAAGGAACATGACTGGATGGAGTTTTAAAAAGCCTACAGTATGAAGAGTGTATTCTCCATGGGCTAATGTGAATTTTCCAAGTAATGTATCGATTTCTTGGGACACACTGTCTTTCAGGATTGAATCATACCAGATCTACAGAAAATGAAGGTTGTTTAGGAATTTTGTACTCTAAAATCTGTTCATGACCGTTGAAAAAGTTATTGCCTCATTTGACAACAAGAATGAACCCTTGAGGCAACTCCTCAAGAAGACACAAGGATTGTCCTGGGACTCACATCAGAAGGATGTTTTTCAAACGATTAAGGATACGTTGATATCCACATAAAACTTGGCCCAATACAACCTATTTGTTCTAACAGTCATTCCAGCAAATCCTTCAGAAACAGGCAGAGCTGCAGTAAATTTTCAGAAGCAATCAGATGGGTGTTGAAAACCAATGTAGAATGTCTTCAGACCACTGTCAGACATGGAGACGTGTTAAACTACTATAAAAAAAGGAAGCTGTGCTGGCTAAGCTTGTGAGAAAATTTCAGACTGCATTCTTGGTGTGACAGTTCTTCTGAAGAATGACCATTTGTCTCCCTATTGTTTGAGAAAGAGTTGTAAAGGATCCCTCAATGGATACAGAATGCCCATTCTGCCTTATGAGGTTTGCCTATGAAACCAGTTGTATGTGGAACCTGAGTGTTGGGTTTAGACAGTTAAATCCCTTTTGAAGGGAAATATTGACTCCAATAGAGCTTTCTTAAACTACCATCTCATTCCATTCTAGGGTGGTTTACTACCACCATAATTACTGATTAGAAGAACACTGATAGAATAAGGAATTGAGTTTTCAAAGAGGTTGACTCCATGTTTGAGTCCATGGGATTATAAGAATGTTAGTATGAAGAACATGGTTTGGAGGTGTCGGTGTTGGATTGGGGTGTACAAAGTTAAATATCACACAACACCAGGTTATAGTCGAACAGGTTTAATTGGAGGCACTAGCTTTTGGAAGCACCACTACCTGATGAAGGAGCGGCGCTCCCAAAGCTAGTGCCTCCTATTAAACCTGTGGACTATAGCCTGGTGTTGTGTGATTTTTAACTTAGTATGAAGGAAACAGGAGGCTACCCACTGTAATGGATGTCATTATGTATAACAATTGCCTCACCTGAACCAAAGACAATGGGTATAGATAAGAGACTCTAACAGTCATTCAAGACATAGCAGGCCAGCAGTATTTGTATCCTATTGTTCCTATCTCAGGACTGAGGTGCGCCCTGCTGTGAAGTCCTCTATTCTTTTACAATACTGCTGCCTGAGAAGCAGTAAAGGTATTCAGCAGGTAGTTGACTACCATCTTAAAACTGGCAATGAATGGGTGTAATCTGTCTCATTCATTAAGGGTTAAATTTTCAGTCATATTGTGAAAACCAATGGGAACCACAGATGAACAGAGACAGGTTAGGAATGCAGGAGCTGCACTATCAACAAGTTAATGCCAGCCTTGGGTGAAAAACAGTATGTAATGCAATATGTAAGTTGTAATGTTTTGTATAAAGCTTGAAGGCAATTGTAACCCACCAGAGTTAACTCCTCCTGTAATACGCATAAAATAAACAATTGTTCGACTGGTTTTCCTGAGTCCCCTTGTCAAGTCATCCAATCACAATGTCCAGGGAGCTATAGGATAGCTGAAACTAACTGATCTGATTCCTGCTACTGTCAAATGATTTAATGGCCTTATTCCTTCTGCTGTTTAATTAGCTGGAGGCTTTGTAAGTATGTTCAGCCAGTCCACTTCTATCCCACATGGCAGCATCGCCCATTTTTGGGTCTGCTGGGGGTACCCACATCACAGTAATTCATTTCCACACTCTGACACAGTATTGATTTTGACTTTGAAAGTAATCTTTGTAAACGGTGAACGTAGAATCTGTATTTTTTTTAAAAAAAGAACTGCAGGTGTTGGAAATCTGAAAAAAACAGAAACTGCTGAGAAAACTCAGCAGGTCTGGCAGTATCTGTAGAGAAAAATCAGAATTAGCATGTTCTGAAGAAGGGGTCACTAGATTGAACGTGTTAACTCTGCTTTCTCTCTTATGTGGAATTTATAATGGGTTCCTGGAAGTGTGCCTCTCTTCTCATAAACACTCAATTATAAGGGAATGTAAACACACAAAGTAAAGCTCTAGTAATTAGAGCTTTTCTAAATGTAGTTTTGTAAGGAAAATTTGGATTAGTTATATGGTACTAGTTCAGATCAAATGAGCTCTGTTCAGAAACTCCTTTGGTATGAAAAGCTTACCAGATCCAATTAAATAAGATGCAGGTGCCAGTCTCTTTGTTGATGTGTTAATGTTAGAAACACAGTTCAGAAAATTTAACCTTACCACACTCACAGAAGAAAGTCACACTGATTACATCAATTATAGATATTTCTAATCAACCTGTTCAGAGGTGTCATTTCAGGTGGGATTTGAACTTGGGCCCCTGGCCCAGAAGTAGGGGCACTACCACTGCCCCACAAGAGCCATACACTGTGTTCTGTTCTCTGTTGTGGAATTGAGATGTCTGACAGGCTGGACTTAGGATTTATATTCCACATAACATTCTCCATAAGTTTTCATAGAATGCTTGATAAATCTTAACCCCCACACATTACAACTATTAGACAATACAACCTTGAAACTACTGGAAGTTAGTGATGCATTTTCAAATGTCTGCTGTGGTTTGTGTTGGGCCTAAGGCTGACAATGATCCTTTCATTACTACTGAACCCCAGCATCTATGAAGACCGTGATACTGTTGCCCTTGACTTTGCAGTTTTGCCCCTTAAAGATGGACAATATCTAAGAGCTCTTTCTTAATTTATCATGTTTTTCCTTTTACATGGCTGCTTTTTAGAAAGGATGATGGCAGCAAAAGCCATTTTGCTATTTTTTTGTCTGCAGTTGGCAAAATATTCATCTTGACAGCAGGCAGCTTTGATCTCAATTTATAACTGCCACATGTGTAGCTCCTTAAGTAATGAGAATCTGCAATAAAGCTCAATTTACTTGAATCCAGCCACCAATTAATAGTCTTAATTGCTGTGTTCTCAATGGCATTGAAAACCAATTTCCTGGCATTGTAAGCTGATGTCAGAAATTAGGAACCTTTGTCCACAATAGATGAGTATTACTCGACCGTCAGCAAAATTTCTGACACTAGGAAATGCTCTCCTGTTTGAAGTGTACAATGCAACTGATTAGCTATTTTCTTCAGTTTTGCATTCATATTATAAAGAATATTTCAGCCCTGGAATTCTGAGCTGTAGCTAGGGCAGAGAGACTGCTTATATTAGATGGAAATGGAAAGAATTGTATTTCTTCTGGTTTATGGACATCATGGTGATCTGACTGATTTTATATTCACACCCAAATGGAGCATATCTGTGCTACCCTTGGAAATTCATCCAGTATACACTTATAAGATGTTTTGGATTTCCTGCCATACAAAAGCATGCAAAAGTATAATGAAAATCTAGTAGCAGTCCCAAACCCATTAATTGCTGCACGAGTATCATTGAAAGTTAAGGACTCCATGTTTTGTATGTACATAATGTTGCAACTCTGCCTGGCAGTTAGTCTGTTGTATATGCAGAAATTGGTTGGTTTGCTGTAATGTCTGTTTCATAACTTGTAATGTGTTTTACTGTTCTAAATAAACTAACCTATGGAGTCAATCAGTCCATCAGGATCAATTAGTAGACCATTATTAATAAGATGACATAGGGCACAGTGATGGAATATACTATGCTAATAAGGTTTATTGTGCTTGAATGGTCAGAAGCCATGTTGGTATACCAATAGAACACATGATTGACAGTCTTAGCTCATGTTAAAGTATATTTGTTCGGTACAGTGTCAGAGAGTGTTGCAAATATAGCTTGCAGGTAAACAGATTGGATTGGATCAGTGCATACAACAGGGAAGTACAATTCACCCATGAGACCATCTTTCAGAAATAAGTTCCAGTAATAATGCTTTAGTGAAAGTATTCAAGCAGAACATGGACAAAACCAAACAATTGCTAAAACAACAGAAGAAAGAGGTCTGTGTTCAAAGAAAACGGAAAGAAACGAATCAAAGTGGAGAAGTGGGCCATTGTTCAAACAGTTTCTGAAGGAGAAAACATATTACAACAAAACAACAACTGAAACTTTGATTGAAATAGAAAAATTCTAGGTGCAAAACCCAAAGCTTCAAAATGAGCTTGAAAATACTAAATGCCAGGAAAATTTAAACCACTCATAACAGCTTGAGGATCGAGATTTGTCAGTGGCTAATAGGGAACAAAACTCGGCTATGCAATGGAATCAGACAATTTTAAAACAGCAGTTGCAGTCCATGAAATCAAAACTTGCTACACCAACAGAAATGATAGACAAAAATCACTGAAGACTTTGGAACCTTCAGACAAAGTTATTATCATAAGGAGTTTTGAGAAGATTTATTATCAGGACATATTAGCAACTTACCCACATGTTGTACATACTCATAAATAATTAAATTATCCGTTGGAAATAAGGGGAAGCCTAGCCTTTAAGATAATACACTTTAAAGGACTCCAATAGTAGTACATGGACAACAATATATCTCTGGTTGGCAGTTACTCTGCTATAGGTCTACAAACTGCATACACAAATCAGTTGGTTTGCCCTAATGACAGCTTCACAATGTGCAAAATGCTTTATGCGAAACAAACTAATCAGTGGAATTAATGGCAGGATTTTCATGTATTTGGAAAGGCAAGGACTGATTAGGAACAATCAATATGGCATTATGCATGGGAAATCATGTCTCACGAACTTGATTGAGTTTTTTGAAGAAGTAACAAAGAGGATTGAAGAGGGCAGAGTGGTGCACGTGATGTATATGAAGGGTAAAAAATGAGGTCTGCAGATGCTGGAGATCACAGTTGAAAATGTGTTGCTGGTTAAAGCACAGCAGGTCAGGCAGCATCCAAGGAACAGGAAATTCGACGCTCCGGGCATAAGCCCTTCATCAGGAATCAGGTGATGTATATGAACTTCAGTAAGGTGTTCAACAAGGTTCCTCATGGTAGACTGGTTAGCATGGTTAGATCAATTGGAATAGAGGGAGAACTAGCCATTTTGATACAGAACTGGCTCAAAAGTAGAAGACAGAGGGTGGTGGTGGAGGGTTGTTTTTCAGGTTTTTGGAGGCCTGTGACCAGTGGTATGCCATAAGAATTGTTGCTGGATCCACTGCTTTTTGTCATTTATATAAATGATTTGTATATGAACATTGGAAGTGTAGTTAGTAAGTTTGCAGATTACACCAACATTGGAGGTGTAGGGGACAGTGAAGAAGGTTACCTCAGGATACAACAGGATCCTGGTTAGATTTGTCAATGGGCCGAGGAGTGGCAGATGGAGTTTAATCTAGATAAATGTGAGGTGCTGCATTTTGGAAAGGAAATTCGGGGCAGGACTTTTGCATTTAATGGGAAGGTCCTGGAGAGTGCTGCTGAACAAAGAAACCTTGGAGTGCAGGTTCATAGTTTGTTGAAAGTGAAATTGCAGGTAGATAGGATAGTGAAGAAGGTGTTTGGTATGCTTTCCTTTATTTGTCAGAACATTGAGTATTGGAGTTGGGAGATAATGTTACGGCTGTACAGGACACTGGGTTAGGCTACAATTTGAATACTGTATGTAATTCTGGTTTCCCTGCTCTGGGATGTTATGAAACTTAAAAGGGTTCAGAAAAAAGTTATGATATTGCCAGAGTTGGAGCGTTTGAGCAATAAGGACACAGGCTGAATAGAGTAGGACTATTCTCTGGAGTGTCGGAGGATGACGGGTGACCTTATAGACATTTATAAAATAATGAGAGGCATAGAAAGATCAAATAGAAAAGGTATTTTCCGCAGGTTGGAGGAGTCCAGAACTAGATGACATAGGTTTAAGGTCAGAGGGGAAAGACATAAAAGGGACCTAAGGAGCAACCTTTTCATGTAGAAGGTAGTGCGTGTATGAAATGAGCTGCCAGAGGAAGCAATGGAGGATGGTACAATTACAACATTTAAAACTCCAACCCACTGAAGAAAATCAAAACAATGCAATCCATTTCACTGGCACCCCTTTTACAATTTCAAACCTTGATTTCCTTTATCTCTGATGCACAGAGGCTGCAGTCTTCAGATGTATTGCAACAAGTGTTCTCCAAAACATCTTCCAAACTCACATGTCCCCTGTTTGAAAAGACATAAGCAGCAGGTGTCTTGGAACACCACTGCACCTTGTTTCCAGACCAGGTCACACACCACGCTGACTCCAAAATGTATTACTGTTCCTTCATTGTCACTTGTTCGTAATCTGGATCTCACCATCTCACAAGATGGTAAATGCATTGCTACCACACAAATTCAGCAGTTAAGGAGAGCAGTTTTCTACCATCTTCTCAAGGTAGATGAGAGATTGATTAAAATTCCAGTGATTCTCATTCCATGAAATGTTTATTAATAGTTAGACTTCACTGGGCACACTTCAGTTTAAAGAGATATTAACGTATTATTTAAAGCATAAGCTGAGAATAAAATAGTGAGGGCAATAGAGCATTTGGGATTTGAGTTAAAAGTGCTGCAGATTGCCTTACAATGCAATTTATGTTTTAGAAAATAAGGGGGTAAAGACTGTGAAGAAGGCTAAATTAGACTTCATGAATTACATATCAACTTACGAAAACCCAAATGAAGTAAAAAAGATGAAAAAAAGTTTAGATTCAGAGATTTCGGCACAACATCGTGGGCTGAAGGGCCTGTTCTGTACTGTACTGTTCTATAGAGAGAGGAATAAAGTAGAAAAGATAATAAGAAAAAAGATATAATCTCTATGACAGGTAAAAATCAAAGAAATGAAATTATAATACAAGGAGAAAAGAAAAACTTACAATTTTATAAATTTCATAACCTACAAGATCTGCAAAGCACTTTACAGCCAATGAAGTGCTTATGATGAGTAGTCACAATTGTGCAGTAGGATAAGCGCTTAATATTTATATAGTTAGTTAATTTTCAGTGTTAGAGAGCTGATTGGCAGTCATTAACATTTATCACATCATTAATAGGGTACTTATGCTTGTAATGATAAAACTTAACTCTCTGAGGTAAGTTTAATGGACATTTTATGGGCAAATGCAGCAAATTCCTGAAAAGTTGGGAGGCTAAGGTTGAGCTGCCGTTTAGGTCAAACTAACAATGGAGTGACACAATCCATTCAGCAGGTTTTGGCTATTCACATTTAACTGCACGTCAGTCTTTCATCTGAAGTTTGTGCATCAATTGCCCATAAATAATGGCAAGCGCCATTAGCCTTGCTATTATTTTGACAGCAAATTTTGGCCCCTTGATAGTTACATACCCTGCCATTAATTGAACTGAACAGACTTGATTGAATGGAATAAAATGGTTGAATCAATAAGCAATGTTGAATTTGCAACATTTATTGGTTTGGCATCAGATAACTTAATGAATGAATTGGAACCTGAGTATGCACAGAGAAAGTGGGAAGCTGCAATTATAAGCACACATTGTACAAGGCTGTGCTGCCAGTTCTCACCAGCAGTGACTGCAGATGTAAAATTTGTGTTCATAGCATTATAGCCCAATCACTGGCCAAACTTGAGTCCTGCCAGTTTTTGCACTGGCAGCAAATCCTCAAAAATTACCCTTGTAATACTGTCTTATTGTCAATGTGAATTAGAATTAGGTATGTAGGAGCCTAATTACAACTTGCAGTTAGGCAAGTAATCTAACTTTCCAGTACTTTATGGTTCTAAATATGCTTCCTGTAGAATTTGCAGTGCTATGTACCTTCAGTAATATGGGGACACATTTTAAGAGTGCCGAAGTATTATGCTGGTAGGATTAGGAGAGAGCAGGAGCTTCTGCCTGTCTTCCAATTCTTGGGTTAACATGTAAGTATAAATATAGCTTGTTCCACCTTGAAGGAATCAGGGTGAGACATCTGCTCACCATCCTGAACTCTGCATGATGCCTCCTCAGTTTTCAGATACCATTTAAGGAGTTGACGGGGGCATGATGAATCAATTAGTCTTCATTGCACCGTCATGCTGTGTAATTCTGTATTTAAATTTATGAGTGGCTTTTGAGAGATTTCTACCAGGAGAGAACGTGGGTGGGGTCAGAATAGAACAACAAAATTGAGTCACTGAATAGGCTGTTAAAGATGTCATGAGACATCATGGTTGGAATCTACCTAGCCCTTGAATGACATAGGTTTGGTGAGAAAGATGGGAAAATTGCATGAGCTAGCAATAGGTAGCTTCTTGACATTGAAAGCAAAACGTCCCATTTTCTAACCATGTATTGAACGTTGAGATGAGATATTCACTAGTAATATGATGAAATTAGGCAATAATGGGTTATTAATGCATGCATGCAGTTTCCCATTCTCCCAGCTGCTGGGTAGAAACATGATGGTGACAGTTCTGAAATTAAAGTCTGAGCAATTACCTGGTGACTCCAGCTCACTGCTGCTCCTCTGGTTCATCATCTTAAACACCTATCACCAACACCTCAAGTTATGCTCCAAAGGACAGCTACTACATTTGCTGCCTATCCAGGGAGCTGGGTACCTGATGCATACCCATCATCATGGTATATCTCTAATCCATTAGAGATGTCCATTAAACTTACCTCAGAGATCCTAAAAGAAGATGTTATAGTTTCATAATGGTATGCCTGAACTAAAGAACTAAGGAAAGACATCCTTACATTGTTCCTGCACCTTTTGTGTAACTGGTTTGGTTTGTTTATTGGACTGAGCACTGCAGAAATGAGATGACAAAACAAAAATTTTCACTCAACTGTTTGTACATTTTCAGAATTTTGTACCCCATGGGGCTGCAGATTCTCATTTTGAGTATATTCAAGACAGTGATCAATAGAATGTTAAGGGAATCAAGGGATCTGAAGATAAGGTGCATAAGAGGAATTGAGGTGAAAAAGCAGCCATAATTTTAACGAATGGTGGAGCAGGCTCATGGGCCTGAAATACCTATTCCAGTTTTCCTTAGTGATTATATCCTGATACTGATTTTCTTACGTTTGTAACGAAACATTTTTAGATTAGATTACGTAAAGTGTGGAAACAGGCCCTTCGGCCCAACAAGTCCACACCGACCCGCCGAAGCGTAACCCACCCATACCCTTACATTTACCCCCCACCTAACACTACGGACAATTTAGCATGGCCAATTTACCTGACCCGCACATCTTTGGAATATGGGAGGAAACCGGAGCACCCAGAGGAAACCCACGCAGACACGTGCAAACTCCACACAGTCAGTCGCCTGAGTCGGGAAATGAACCCGGGTCTCTGGCACTGTGAGGCAGCAGTGCTAACCACTGTACCACCGTGTAGGTTATTATTTATTTTATATTCCTTGAACTGGGCAGAGAATGGATGGGTTTTTGGTTTGATATCTAATTTGAAAGATGAGATCTCCAGCAGATTAACACTCCCTATACCTCATTGAAAATTTACAGTCAGTTGACTGAAGATTTTTTTTGTCATCTCAATTATGAATGGCTGAAACTATAACATCTGCTTTTAGGACCTCTGATGAACAGCCTCTAACCATCAATCCCTTCACAAACTCCAAGATGTTTAATCAGGTCACCTCTCATTTTCCAAAATATTTGAATTATGCCAATAAGTTTCTGGGGTGAGGTTTGAATCCAGAACCCAGAGCCTATAGATATTAAATTGTTACTTTTAAGAAATGACTCCTCAGTGCAAAACACATGGCAAGCTTTCATATTACCTTCATTAACTGATTTGAACCTGAATTAAATGACATCTGGTTTGATTTTAATTAAAAAATAAACCAACTGTTATGTTTTGATTTGGTTCCATTGCAATCTGTAAAAAATACATGGTATATTTTGTGAAAATTTACTCCCAATTTTGATTGAAGAATTAGAGATATATCTTATTCACCATCACAGACATAAATTATTACTTATCCCATTGTGCAAATTATCCATTCTTGCCATTTCAGCCCTTAATGGTCCTAGGGATGATAGTCAGTGAGCCAGCACACAAGCCTGACCTCAGGAATTGTTGCAAAAATAAATTGCTGGGAAAACTCAGCAAGTCTGGCAGCATCTATGTACAGGAAACAGATAATATTTCATCCCAGTGACAACTTCCTTAGAATTGTTTGGAACTATTGATCAACTGTTGACTTTTCTGTGGTGAAAATAAACATAAAATTTACAACTGGCTGACAGGCAGTAGATTAGATATGGAAATCAAGACAGATACCACTTTGAAATAAAAACAAGATCACAGTTCCTACTGTAAAGGTTCAAAAGTCAAAGAGTAAATAGAACTCTGTCCAGTTTAAAAAAATAAATATATAAACTGAATTTCAGTCTTGAGTGGAATACATAATTGCAGCCCAGATTTGAAGATTAACTGTACTATCTCGAATGGTATGCCTAAACTAAAGCGTGGAGAAAAGACATCCTTCCATTGCTCCTGAACCTTTGATGTAACTAGTTTGGTTTGTTTATTGAACTGAGCACTGCAGACAGTGCCTTAGATATTTGAAATACTTAATAACAAAATAATACTTGCAAAAGATGTGTACTTGTTGTAGGCATTTATTTAGCATTACTACATTTTATACTTCTCAAAGGGTGAAAGGATTCCTGTGTACTGGTTAGCTGTCAACGTCTGTATCCAAAAATCTAACTTCCACAATAATCCATGCTTCTTGACCAAAAATTACCTTTGTAAACCTGTATTTCTTTCTGCATGCACAGCTATCAGCCATTACTGTCTTTGTTAGTTTTTGTTGCGCATTGGAACTTATTATCCCATTATAGAACTCTTGTTTCTGAAATGATTTGTACAGCAAATCTGTATTAATGTTCTTATTCACATCTGAAATTCTGTAGTGATTTTGAGATTTTCTTCTGGCATACAATAAGTTGATTCTTCATACTGAGATTGAAATAAACTCAGACAAAGATTATAAAAACACTTAAAAATGTGTAGACACTTTCATTCCGTATTTAAAAATAATGCTAAATGATAGGATGGAATTCCCCCTATTTATAATCAGGGTTAGAATTATATAAATTTAAAAACAGTACAGGAAACTTTGCTCACTCTGAATGAATTCTGACAGTAGATCTTGCAATTTTGTTATTACCATTTTTAAAGTCATTTGAGACAAGCACTGCTATAGACTCTCCCTTAATTAAGTCATTTCAGTCATTTATACAATAGTGTATGATGGAGTCTTTCAGAAGGAAGCAGACCAGATCCTATCTTCTATATCAGCTGTCACAAGCATACTCTCTGTGGAATTCAAAATATTGCTTAACTCCATCTTTCAGACTGAAAGCTTTATTTCAGTTTTGTAGGAAGGTAGGGCATTAAAAGGACATTTTAGAAAAGAAGTTTCATGGTAGAAAGAAGTTTCATGGACAGTCAAGGAATGCCATCAAAGGGCTGCAGAAGGAACAGTGACATAAGGATGCTGAAGAAAACTAGGAAAAGATAAAACGAGGGAAAAAAGCAAGACAATAATCTTTTGAAGGAGGTGTTATCTGAAATTAATGCAGTGGACTTTTATCATGACTTATATTTTGGACCTTTTAGAAAGAAACCTTTGGAAAACAAAAGACCACTAGTTGCATTTGCCAAGAGTATAAACTGCTCAACTTGGGTCATCGAGTCTACAATAAATTTGGACTTGATTTTAACACAGATAGTCAGAGAGATATTGTTCCTGGAGAAATAGCCAATGTTCTCTCTCCTTTTTAGACCATAAGACCATAAGATATAGGAGCAGAATTAGGCCCATCGAGACTGCTCTGCTATTCAATCATGGCTGATGTTTCTCAGTCCAATTCTCCTGTCTTCTTCCCATTATGTTTGGGCCCCTTGCAAAGACCTATTTATCCTTGTCTTAATGGTGCTCAATGACTTGACTTCAACAGCCTTTTTCAGCAATGCGTTCCACAGATTCACCACCCTCAGGCTGAAGAAATCCCTTCTCATCTCAGTTCTAATGGGTCATCCCTTCACTCCGAAACTCTGCTTTGGAGAGACTAGGATTTGAAGTGAAACATCAAGCAGAAACATCTACACCACATCCATTCTCTCCAGGCCTCTCAGTACTCTGTAAGTTTCTGTCAGAATCCCCCATGATTCCTTTAAACTTCATAGAGTACAGGCACAGAGTCCTCAACTGCTCCTTCATACCTGGGATAATTCTTGTGAACTTCTTCTGGACCCCTTCCAAGGCCAGCACATCCTTCTTTAGATATGGGGCCTCAAACTGCTCACAATATTCCAAATGCAGCCTGACCAGACCCTGATACAACCACAGTGGTGCATCACCACTCTTGTATTCTAGCCCTCTTGAAATGAATGCTAACATTACATTTGCCTTCCTAAGTGCCTAACTGAATCTTGAATCAGATTCTTAAGTCCTTTTGGTCTTCAGATTTCCAAAACCATTCCCCAATTAGAAAATAGTCTGCACCTCTATTCTTCCTACCATAATTCATAACCTCATACTTTCCCACATTGCATTGTGACACTACTGGGCCTTTAAGAGAGATATGTTTTGTGCTATTTCTCTTAGAGGTGTGTTGCCACAATGGTATTGGTATGTCTCCTTGAGATAGGCGGTTGGCAAACAGCTTTTGACTTCTCTCTGGATGTTATTTTTTAAATGAGATAAATGAATCATGATTTGGCAGGAAGGTTTTGAGTTTTGCCTTCAGTTAGTTGAAAGCTGGCTGCTGAAAGCTGCTAGAGGAAAGTTTTGGATGAATGGCTGCCTCTTAAAAATCAAAAAGAGTGGATTGTTCTTTCTTCTAGACTGGGAGGAACAGTGCATGAGAATCCTGTTTTGCTGAATTGCATTTTTGCCAAAGAGTGTGTTAATGGGATGCTGCCCATATCAGAACAGTTGATGATTAGTGGTTAAATAATACATTATTTTATTAAGTGTGTTGATAGAGTTAAGGTTGTGCCAATTCTTTTCTTTGTGATATAACTTTGTTGCAAGAATAAAGTGTATTTTGATTAAAGCCTAGTGGTGGAAAACACATCTGGAACACAACATATTACACTTGCTTTTAAATAAATATAAAAGTTAGGGTCTAGGCTCTTTCCTTATAATACTTTGGGTGTTTTTTATGAGGTGGGGGAGGGCTTTGGACTGCTGTGGTCCATAACAGTATTCCATCTGCCACTTCTTTACCCATTCCTAGCTTGTCCAAATGCTTCTGCAGCATCCCTGCTTCCTCAGTATTCCTGTCCCTTCATCTAACACATGTCATCTGTAAACTGGGCATAACACCCTCAGTTACTTCATCCAAATCATTAATATAATGTTGAATAGTTATGATCCAAACAGTGACCCCTCCAGAACTCCACTAGTCACCGGCTGCTATCCTGAAAAAGACTCCTCTCTCCCCACTCTCTGTCATCTGCCAGTCAGCCAATCCTCTATCCATGCTAGTGTCTTGGTTCTAACACCATGCACTCTTAATTTATTTAGCAGCCTCCTGTGCGGCACCTTGTCAAAGGTCCTCTGGAAATGCAAATAGATCACATCCACTAGCTCTCCTTTGTCTAACTTGTTTCTTACCTCCTGAAGGCATTTTAAGATTTGACTGGTGTGATATCCCCTTGATGAACCCCTATTTTTACCATGAATACCTATGTACTCTGCAATCTCATCCGTAATAATAGACTCTAAATTCTTACCAATGACCGATGTCAGGTTAACCAATCTATTGCCCAATTTCTGCCTCCCTCCCTTCTGAAACAGGGGTGTTACATTAGCCATTTTCCAGTCCTCTGGAACGCTCCATGTCTCTGGTATTTCCTGAAAGATTACCACAAATGCATCCTCAATCTTCTTCAGAACTCTGGGGTAGTCCATCTGATCTGGGTGATTTAACTACCTTCAGACTTTTCAGCTTCCAAGCACCTTTTCCTTAGTGATGATCATTACACTCACATCTGTACCTTGACTCACTTGAGATTCAGTTGTGTTACTGATATCTTTCACCATGAAGACTGATTCAAAGTATCTGTTCAGTTCCTCTGCTTTTTATTTGTTTCCCATTACTACTTTTTCAGCCTCATTTTCCAGTGGCCAATTCTTGCCTGTCTCTTGCCTTTTATATATTTTTAGGTTAGATTATTTACAGTGTGGAAACAGGTCCTTTGGCCCAACAAGTCCACACCGACCCATCGAAGAGCAACCCACCCAGACCCATTCCCCTACATTTACCCCTTCACCTAACACTATGGGCAATTTAACATGGGCAATTCACCTAACCTGCGCATTTGTTTTGGACTGTGGGAGGAAACCAGAGCACCCAGAGGACACCCACACAGAGACGGGGAGAATGTGCAAACTCCACACAAACAGTCAGCTGAGGCAGGAATTGAACCTGAGTTTCTGGTGCTGTGAGGCAGCAGTGCTAACCACTGAGCCACTGTGCCGCCCATATATTTAAAGAATCTCTTGCAATCTGTTTTTATTTTGCTACTAGCTTACTCCCATATTTAGCTTCTCCCCACTTATTGATCCTTTCGTTGTCCTCTACTGGTTTTTAAAGGCATTCCAATCCTCTGACTTCCTACTAATCTTCAAGATTGTGAGTTAAAAACTGACAGGAAGGCCTCATCACTGAAAGTGGAGGCTTCTGAAAATGTGAATCCAAAGTCCTCATCATTATCTTTCAAAAAGAGAATTCAATCATAACTGGTCCAATGTCAAAAGCTCATGATGAAAATAGCTTTGGTGACAGAACAATAGAGTCATAGAGTCATGGAGCTGTACAGCACAGAAACAGACCCTTCAGTCCAACTCATCCATGCCGACCAGATATCCTAAATAAATCTGAGGCTGGAAGATGACCTTAAAGAAGTTATTAAAATCATGAGAGACATGGGTAGGGTAAATAGACAAAATCATTTCCCCAGGGTGGGAGAATCCAAAACTAGGGGGCATAGGTTTAAGGTGAGATGGGAAAGATATAAAATAGCTGCTATCCCAAAACTGTTCACTCAGCTTACGTGTTAATTATTATGTTTGCCTAGTTCTGCAGCACCAGCCCATCCCTGGTCTTTTTATTACAGTAATTAAACTTTTTTAAATACCTTAGCCATAAACTTGAATGCCTCCCATGCTGTCAGTTTTGTGATAAACAGAGTGCTGTTCACACCTCCAGGGAAGCCATTGTCAAATAGCTTATTTGGCCATGGAATGATCATTAAATTACAAAAGGTACGTTTTGTTTGCTTATTGATATTAATCATTGGGTTGCAATATAAGCTGAAATCGACAAGTTTAATCTTATAGAGGTTTAAGTGATATAGGCTATGGCAGGATTTGTGGAAGCATTAGTGAGGAATCAAGCAATATCCATCTTGACATTGGGAACATTTCATTCTACCTTTTATACTCTTGCCAAGTGGCAAGGCAATGTTTCTCGCTGGCAGTGATGAGTTGCCAATAAGGGGGATTGGAGCACATTAAATGTCTGATTAGTACCACAACTCACTTAATGTATATTCAGTATCACATCTTATCAAAAGAGCTGAGCAAGCTAGATATTAATAATTCTTGACACAAATATCAGAGCAGGTACTGGTGACTTCAACCAAGCTGTCCTGGTATAGTCAGTCAGGGTCATAGCCTGCATACAGCCTAGGGGTTTGGCCACAGTCAATCCTAACATTGCGATGTTTACTGCTAGGGGATCTGTTTGTTCACAGTCAGTCGAGTAAGCAATGGCCAGTCCTGTAGGAATTGAAGCATCACTCAGGGGAACTGTGTATTGTCTGTGGGGGAGCTGCTCAGGTAGTGTTCAGTGGTCTGGTGAGCCATGCCTAGGGGCTACTTGTTGAAGTTGGTCAAAGATCTTACTGAATAGATTCCTGAGGGACCATCCATCATTAAGGACAGTGCAAGGTGGACTATAAGGGCAGTGAGAGCTGGTGTGGAAGATCACTGCCAAAATGGGTGGGTGGAGTCAAGGCTGGGCTGGGAAAACAGAGGCAAGAACAAGGATGGTGACAAGTGGAATCTCAAGGTACATAAGGTATATGTGGAACAGCAAGGTAGGCTCAGGGAAAGCTTGTTATTGGAAGAGACCATCACTGTGGCTTCCACAGGGGGAGTGTAGAGGTCAAGAGAGGGCAATGTTAAGGTGTAAAGTCAGGCTTCGTAGGCAAGAGAGGGCTGCCCCTGCCCCCTGTAAAAACGCCATCCCATATTCCCAATTCCTTTGTCTCCGCTGCATCTGCTCCCAGGAGGACCAATTCCAACACCGCACAGCCCAGATGGCCTCCTTCTTCAAGGACCGCAGATTCCCCCCAGACGTGATCGACGATGCCCTCCACCGCATCTCCTCCACTTCCCGCTCCTCCGCCCTTGAGCCCCGCTCCTCCAACCGCCACCAAGACAGAACCCCACTGGTTCTCACCTACCACCCCACCAACCTCCGCATACAACGTATCATCCGCCGCCATTTCCGCCACCTCCAAACGGACCCCACCACCAAGGATATATTTCCGTCCCCTCCCCTATCAGCGTTCCGCAAGGACCACTCCCTTCGTGACTCCCTCGTCAGATCCACACCCCCCACCAACCCAACCTCCACCCCGGCACCTTCCCCTGCAACCGCAGGAAATGTAAAACTTGCGCCCACACCTCCACACTCACTTCCCTCCAAGGCCCCAAAGGATCCTTCCATATCCGCCACAAGTTCACCTGTACCTCCACACACATCATCTATTGCATCCGCTGCACCCGATGTGGCCTCCTCTATATTGGTGAGGCAGGCCGCTTACTTGCGGAACGCTTCAGAGAACACCTCTGGGCCGCCCGAACCAACCAACCCAATCACCCCGTGGCTCAACACTTTAACTCTCCCTCCCACTCCACCGAGGACATGCAGGTCCTTGGACTCCTCCACCGGCAGAACATAACAACACGACGGCTGGAGGAGGAGCGCCTCATCTTCCGCCTGGGAACCCTCCAACCACAAGGTATGAATTCAGATTTCTCCAGTTTCCTCATTTCCCCTCCCCCCACCTTGTCTCAGTCAGTTCCCTCAACTCAGCACCGCCCTCCTAACCTGCAATCCTCTTCCTGACCTCTCCGCCCCCACCCCACTCCGGCCTATCACCCTCACCTTGACCTCCTTCCACCTATCCCACTTCCATTGCCCCTCCCCCTAGTCCCTCCTCCCTACCTTTTATCTTAGCCTGCTTGGCTCTCTCTCTTATTCCTGATGAAGGGCTTATGCTCGAAACGTCGAATTCTCTATTCCTGAGATGCTGCCTGGCCTGCTGTGCTTTGACCAGCAACACATTTGCAGCTGGTCAAAGAAGAGTTCAATGTGACGGGACCTCCACATTGGGGAGAATTTGGTTGCTGAGGGCCTGTAAGGTATAAGGGGACATGGAATCTGTAAGAAGGAGGGAGGACTAGCTGGTGACCCAGTGAAACCTGGTGTTGATGGTGCCTACTGAAAACTGTGTTCCTTATCATCACTTGCCTTTCTCTTAATGCAAAATGAAAATGGAAATGATAAATGGCTGGGAAAAGGCCCAAGTGGGGAATGGTCAGTATGTCCATTTGATTGGTGAAAGCACAGGACCCAGACCTACTAAAAACTTAGTTATTGAAGGGACAAATAGATGAAACAAGGGTTTACAATCTCCAATTACTTTTAATTTATAATAATTTCTTCACATATATGCAATACATGCGGAGTGAACATGTCCTGTAAGTATGAAGACCAAGTCTATTGAATTCAAGGATATTTGGAAGTGGTTGATGTGGGTCTGCAATAGAAAGGGCTTTGGAGCTCAGAAGGCATTCCTTTTCAATGTAATGTTTTGATTAATCAACTGATGCAACACCTTCACCAAGTTGGTGTACATGCTGTGACCAGGGCTATGGTGGAGCAGACAATAGTCCTGCTGAAGTTATGGTTCCACAGCTTGTTCTGCACAATTGGAGCAGACAATGAGACAATGTGATTGATGATGAGAAGCTGGGTGAATGGGAGCAGTCATCAGAGGAGAAGGATGAGCTGGAGAAAGCTCTCCTTGAGAGTGATAGGGTTCAGGCACTATAAGGCCAACAGCACCTGACAGTTGATGCGAGCTGGGTGCAGAAGACCATCAGGAACTGTCAAGGTCAAGATAGCAGCATATGGTTTAAATTGTGGGGGTGAACTGCAGCCTGTCTTCATTTCATGTGCATTCCTTTTTGCTGGGTGTCAATGAAAGCCGATGTATGGAATTGTCTGAGTGCTCAGATGTAATTGATTCTCCCCTACTGGACAATGATGAGATGTGGATGACCAGTGGGTTTTGGAGTAAATTAGTGAGCAGAGAGGGTGTTCAGATGGAAAGTATACAAGGAAATGTGCGACCTGGTGGTTAAACAGTGACAAGGGCAAGAGAATGAGGTTGTATGTGCAAGCGATTATCAGCCATGCTCTTTCAGTGCTGAGGGAAGTGGGATTTGTGGTTAGGGTTAGACTTAGGGGTAACTGTGCTATTATGCTGCCAGGGAGGGGCAACACTGAACTCCCAAAACCTGTCTGGGCGCACAGTGACCTTTCAAAAATAATATAAGCACAAGGTGTGCCAGCCTTTTCTGGATATTTGTTGAGTGGCAAGTTGTTCTGGGAATGGGACCTCGTAAGTTGGGGCTGGATAGACGTGATAGATACCATAAGAGTAGGCTAAATTGTTGAAGCACATTTGGTATGGCAAAAACATTTGCTAGGCCTTGAGGTGAGGATCGCTTCAAAAAAAAATTCAATTCAATTCACACTTAGCCAAAATACCATAACATTCAGCTCCTTGCATCTCTTATGAAGACAATTTAGATTTCTTTATAAAATATCTACTTTCAATCCACATTTGTGGTAATGGAAACAAGTATTGGTGGAATGAGAAAAGGAATAAACTGAAATAAAAGTGTTAAACATTAAGGGTAGCTGTACAATTGTTTTTAAAATGTAAAATTAGTTCAGAGTTTTACCTATTCAGACTGTGGACCCAAAATATTTCTGCAAAGGTTATTTCAAAAGTTCAAAATATTGAAGCCGACATTATATTGATAGATGACGTCAGATGTTCAAACAGCCAGAGCAGGTTTCGCTGGTATAGGATGGCAACTGCTTCAAAATACAACCTAACCATCCCCGCATGCCCCAAATGACTCCTGTCTTCCTTGAGTGGGGTTAGGGTTTAATTCCATTTTGCTCCGACCTAAGTGAATCCTGAATAAAAGAATGTGACTGTCACATTTGATTGTTACATTTCAATAAATATTTTTAATTGCATTGTTCCAGTTTGGCCTCACAGAGGAACTGGTTCCAATTAATTTAAAAAGTTAGATGTAAGCGGGGTCCAATTATTCAGCACTGAATCTCAAATCTAATATTGAAGCATTGGACTAATGAAGATTGCTGGTAAATGTATGAAGTTGGCTTATGCGATCTCAGTAGACCTCTTGTCCTGGCCTTTAAACAAACACTATTAGAATAAATCTTAGAAATTATGCAGATCAATTTTAATTTTTCTATTCCTTTTCAACAAGCTGACTGTTATTTTACAATCAACTGACTTGTAATAGTTATTTCTGAGACTGATTAAATAAACAGTTTTTGGTTACAGATGACTGTAATTTGTTTCACTTTCTTCTCTCAGTGATGAATGACGACTTTAAATAAGCTCAGCTTTGAGCTCACTGGGCTGTTGTCCACTGTCACTTGGTCAAAACCTTGAAACTACACCCTCCCCTTCCTCACATTCTCCTTCCCACCCCACCCATCAGCAATATATCTACAGTAGATGAAGGAAGTGATGCACCATCATACTAAAAGCAAATTACTGCGGAATCTGAAACCAAAAGAGAAAATGCTGGAAAATCTCAGCAGGTCTGGCAGCATCTGCAAGGAGAGAAAAGAGCTGATGTTTCGAGTGTAACTGACCCTTCGTCAAAGCTAAAAAAAGGGAGAAATAGGGAGGTATTTATACGAGGCTGAGAGAAGGTGAGTCATGGCTCCAGAAGCAAAGATAGCAATAAATGCACCATCATTTTCTTGAGGGAAGAAAGGAATGGGAAATAAAGGCTAAGCTTTACACCAATGCTTACTTAGTGGGTGGCACAGTGGTTAGCACTGCTGTCTCACAGCGCTTGAGACCCGGGTTCAATTCCCGACTCAGGCGACTGACTGTGTGGAGTTTGCACGTTCTCCCCGTGTCTGCGTGGGTTTCCTCCGGGTGCTCTGGTTTCCTTCCACAGTCCAAAGATGTACGGGTCAGGTGAATTGGCCATGCTAAATTGCCCGTAGTGTTAGGTAAGGGGTAAATGTAGGGTTATGGGTGGGTTGCGCTTCGGCGGATTGGTGTGGACTTGTTGGGCCGAAGGGCCTGTTTCCACACTGTAAGTAATCTAATCTAATCTAATCTTTCAGGAATAAATAGATCCCAATACATCACCACAGAGTACAACAGGATCTTGATCAAACAGACCAATGGGCTGAGGAGTGGCAGATGGAGCTTAATTCAGATAAATGTGAGGTGCTGCATTTTGGAAAGGCAAATCAGAGCAGGACTTATACACATAATGGTAAGGTCCTGGGGAGTGTTGCTGAACAAAGAGACCTTGGAGTGCAGGTTCATTGTTCCTTGAAGTAGAGTCGCAGGTGGATAGGATAGTTAAAAAGGTTTTTGGTATGCTTTCCTTTATTGGTCAGAGTATTGAGTATAGGAAGTGGGAGGTCATGCTGCAGCTGTACAGGATGTTTGATAGGCCAATTTTGGAATACTGTGTGCATCTCTGGTCTCCCTCCTATCAGAAGGATATTGCGAAACTTGAAATGGTTTAGAAAAGATTGACAAGGATGTTGCCAAGGTTGGAAGATTGAGCTATGGGAAGAGGTTGAGTAGGCAGGGGATGTTTTCCATGGAGCATCAGAGGCTGAGGGATGACCTTATAGAGGTTTATAAAACCATGAGGAACATGGATAGAGTAAATAGACAAAGTCTTTTCCCTGAGATGGGGGGAATCCAGAACTAGAGGGCATAGGTTTAGGGTGAGAGGGGAAGGATTTAAATGGGACCTAAGGGGCAACGTTTGCATGCAGAGGGTGGTGCATACATCGAACGGGCTGCCAGAGGAAGTGGTGGAGGCTGGTACAATTGCAACATTTAAAAGGCATTGGGAGGGGATATGAATAGGAAAGGTTTGGAGGAATATGGGCCAAGTGCTAGCAAATGGAACTAGATTAGGTTGGGATATCTAGTCGGCATGGATGAGTTGGACTTGTTGTGAACCAGGCCAGCCTCCTCAAAACATTTCAACAAGGTAGCCCAGACTCTAACTTTGCTAGTTGTTATGAGCAGTGTAAAATGGATATTCCAGGAGAGATGCCGCTGGTCAAACCACTTAGTTTTAAACAAAATACCCTGGCCACACGATGCCTGGAGGAAGAGTGCCTCATCTTCAGCCTAGGAACCCTCCAACCACGTGGGATGAATGTAGGTTTCTCCAGCTTCCTCATTTCCCCTCCCCCCACCTTATCTCAGTCCCAACCCCCAGATTCAGCACTGCCCTCTTGACATGCAATCTTCTTCCCGACCTCTCCGTCCCCACCCCCTCTCCAGCCTATCACCCTCACCTCCTTCTACGTATTGTACTCCCAGTGCCCCTCCCCAAATCCCCTCCCCCCTACCTTTTATCTCAGCCCGCTTGGCACACTAGCCTCATTCCTGAAGAAGGGCTTATGCCTGAAACATCGATTCTTCTGCTCCTCGGATGCTGCCTGACCTGCTGTGTTTTTCCAGCACCACACTTTTCAACAACATCTTCTATGTCCACATCTTGCATAATTCGGTTAGTACTTCCCACCTTATCTCCACATATCTCCCCATATGATAATAATAATTCTTTCAGGTCATTTTGATTTTCCTCTGGAAGGTAACTCAATAACATATCCCAATTTTTGACAACTATCTCATTGTCCAGTTTAATTTGAGGAATGTCCAATTCAGAATCTTCTGAACTTGGTTCTTCCCTCTGTATTGTAATTATTAACACATTCTCCTCTTGCTTTCCTTTGTTGTGAAAATATATTTTGAGCATATTCACATGACACACTCAGTGAGACTTCTTTCTGCCTGGAGTCCTCTTTTAGTGGTCCTCTCACTTCATGCTCAAAATCTCATTCAAATGGCTTGAACATGGTCAATTCATTTGGTGCATCTCTGATTGAAAAAGGTACAAATGGAATTCCCTCAACCTAATCATCTAGATAGTTTTAACTATAAGCCCTCAACATGGTCTTTCATGTCTGACGCCACCTTTGCGATGCTTACTGTGACTCTGGATGGTACAGCAGATTTGAATTGTTTTATTCCTAAGCGGTACCTACCTTTCATGAATAATTTCAATGTGAAGTTCGACCCTTGATCTGGTTACTGTTGGTAGTCTGTAACCAGTGAAAATTTTGAGCAACTCCTCTACAATCCTTTTAGTTATGATATTGTATAATGGGACAGACTCTGGAAATCTGGTTGACACATCCATTATTGTTGACAAATACTGATTCCCACGTTTTGTTTTAGGTAAGGGTCCTACGCAATCAATTAAGACTCTTGTAAAAGGTTCTTCAAATGCAGGACTAGTTATTAAAGGTGCAAGTTTTATTACTGCCCGTGGTTTTCCAATTACCTGACATGGAAGACATGTCTGGCAAAATTCAACTATATCCTTGTGCAATCCAGGCTGGTAAAACTGTTTTTTCTATTTTAGTTTGAGTTTTTCTCAAACCTAAATGACTCCCTCGTGGTAGCTCAGGTGTCATTCGCAACACCTCCTTTCTATAACCCACTGGCAATACGATTTGATGAACTTCTGCCCATTTCTCATCTGCCTGAATATGTGATGGGTCTCCATTCCCTCATTAAGACATCATTTTTAAAATAATAACATTCAGGAATACATTTCAATTCTTTTTCTGTGTAAGCCTTTTGATACATTTGCTTTAAATATTCATCTTTCTGCTGTCATTCAGTTAATTTATCTGAGCTAAAGATGTTTGGTGTGTCATCTGGCTTGTCTCAACCATCTGATCAAACAGGGTCTCTGCTAATTCCACTTCAAATTTCTTATCTGTATTGCTTGATCTCTCTTGTTTCAACTAGTGACTTTGTGACGTTGTCACCACACATTCAGGAAAACTCCCAGGATATATGTCCTGCAATAGTTCAGTTGCTTAAGTGTCCACTGGTTTTTCAACCACAATAGGCCTCCTACCTGTGAACCAGTAAGGACAAATTATATTCCTGGAGCTGAGAGTATGTCCAGTACTCCTACCACGACTTCTCTATTCTTCACTAGACATTGTAACCTCACTTTACATAATTGAATGATTCTTGTCTCACTGTGAATTTCTGTTACTAGCACTTTTTCTGCAATAATGCTTCAGAGGTACATGTCTCCTTATCTCAACATCACAGATCGAAATGATCCTATATTTCTTAATATTGCAACCTCTTTACCTGCTGCTTCCGGCCTATGTGAGTAAACTTTACCTTCACAAGTATATTGTTTAAGAATATCTGACATTTCCTCCTTAACCAACCTCCAACCAGGCTGTGCATTCTGGTGCAGCTTTCTAGCCTCTAATGTGCTTTCCGTTACAAATCCAATAAAATTCACTGGCTTATCCTGTTTTCCTACATCTGGTTTTCCAGTGTTTTTCCTAATCCAACAACACTATGATTTCATGTCGCCTAGATTATTGCAGGGAAAACACTGAGCTTTTTAACTTCTCTTTCCCCTTCAAGGGTTTCCTTTTTACCCTGTGGTAAGTTATCTCTATAGTCTTCAGCGAGATCTATCTTTCCCTTTCCAAGTGAGGATTTCTCTTTTCCCCAATTTCTATCCTTCATGGATTGAAATTGATTTTGGAAGACTAATCTTGCCATTTTAAATTTTTGCTCTTCCACATGAGTTCTCCCTACTTCAGAAAGTGAATGTTTGAACTCCTGGCTAAGTGCTAATTTCTAAAGTTCAAACTCCCCCTCTTTCTTCCTTTCTTCTCTCTCTTCTCTCTCTCTCTCTTTCTCTCTTTCCTCTGTTTTTAATTGTAATTCCTTGCCTTCTGCCTCTGCTTCATTCTCAATTGAATTTTAGCCATGTCCAGATTCTGATGACATTTTCAGCAAATTTAAATGCTGAGCTTTTGCGATAATGATCTCTCCTTTCCTCATGGAAGGACGCAGCTTCAACTCCAGGTTGTCTGCTAATTCCAGCAGCTCGGCCTATTCGCCTTTTCCAAGGCCCTCAAAGTCACTTCTTCCATCCCCAGAAAATTCTTGGTGACTGAATGAGCCATTGCTATCCCAAGCACTGTTTAATACAACTGAATTCAGCATCCAGAACAAAAGACTCCAAGACCTACCAATCACAACTTTCAAGTCCAACAACCCTAATTCCATATTGCAACTGTATAACAAATTCCACAAAGAGTCCCCAATCTGTTATGGACCAGGCCAGACCCCTCAAAACAATTCAAGAATGTAGCCCTGACCCTAACTTGACTAGTTGTTTTAAGCAGGTGTAAATTGGATATTCCAGGAGTGATGCAGCTGGTCAAACCACATAGAGTCATAGAGTCATAGACATGTACAGCATGGAAACAGACCCTTCAGTCCAACCCATCCATGCCGACCTGATATCCCAACCCAATCTTGTCCCACCTGCCAGCACCTGGCCCATATCACTCCAAACCCTTCCTATTCATATACCTATTCAGATGCTTTTTAAATGTTGCAATTGTAGTTTTAAGCAAAACAGAATTTATTTACAAGATTACTGAATGAAACACAGTCAGAAGAGAAGACAACACAGAATAACTTAACCTATCCAAAAATCCACAGATTACCCCAACTTAATGATGCTGTTGCCAATACTTAAACAATCCCCATAACCAACCCTTGGCACAAAATGTAAAATCAAATCCAGGGTATTAAAGGAGAGAAGTCAGAGAGAGGATTAGCATGGACCAGCAAGGTCCAGTAGGTTTTTTCAACTCTACTGTGCTAAAACCAAACCAAAGAAAAGCTGAACTGGGATAACTGACAACTGCCCTTTCATTGTACAAATGTTTGTCTTTCAAAAACTTGAAAGCCTGTTGCCTGAGGCAGTATCTGTTACTTATAATCAAACTGGCCCCAAAACTCTTCAACTTAGATTTTTTCAGAGTCTGTGTCTTTTGCAACCTCTCTAGAAAAAAAACACCAAGGACAACGTAAACTTGTTAAAGGAGCAGTATCATCATTGACCAAAGGGTCTGTTTCCTTGTTGTACACCTGTATTACTCTATGACATTGGAAGCTTCTCCATTTCCTGTGTTCTTAGAATTTACATTACAAATGTTAAAAATCTTCAGTTGCAGGTAATCCACATATGAAGCTTATTTTTCCTTCAGGACTTTCTAGCAGGAATCATGTTTAGCTATGAGGGACAGGAGCTATTGTAGATTTTCCTACTCAAATGAAGAGTCACCATCGAAGAAATTCTATGTTTTAATCTCTTACACCTCTGTAGATATGTTATGTTGTTGCCAAAATTATGAAGTGTCTTTAGGCATCTATCAACTTGCACATTGATACTTATCATCCCCCAATAACCACCTTTCAAAGTAGAGCCAAAATTCATAGAAATTATCTTGCCATTAATACGTTGTTTATTTTAATTGTGATTTTATATCATTGTTCTTTACATATAGAAGATTGAATTATTTATTTAAGAGCATAAGCCCAAAACAAACCTGTAGTACTTCCAATGGTTCAAATCAATGAGTGTGTCAGGGACGATCAAATATTTAATTTAGATTATTAATATTGCGGAAAGAGTTCATTGTATGCCACATGAAATGAAATCATAAACCAGTTCATAAAAAAAGGGTTTACAATTTAATTTCATATAGTGAGCAAGAGAAAATTTACCTTATTCTTTCACAGCCAAGAGATAACTCTTAAACAGCTTTGGTTGGGAAATTTATAGCATTTTTCCTTTCAACATATAATGATATTACTTTTTTTTGTCTTTTCTGGTGCAGGTGAAGAACGAGAAAAGTGGTCTATAGGTACTAAGCTGAATGATCACTGAAAACAGGAGCAAGGAGCTCAGTGAGTGTTTAATTCACACCCTTTGTGCTCCTAACTAGTTACCAGGATTTCTGTTACTCTGTATGTACCATTCATTGACTGTATGCATTAGTGGTGTCTGAAATTGTAACTCCCCAGCACTCCTTAAAGTTTGTGAATGTGCAATCAGTGAGCAGAACTAACCTGCACCCTTTAAAAGGAAGTCCATTGTAGTTGGAACAGGTCCAGGGAGGTGAGCAGGAAAAAAAGCTTTCTAAGGAAACAGAAAAGAATTGTGCAACATGGGAGCACACAGTCTCCAAGGTTTCCTCTACTTTGTTAGAAATCTTGGTGGAAAGAGTGGAGAGTGAGGAAAGATTGCCTGCATCTTCAAAGAACTAATTTTAATGCTAATTTTAAAAGAGAGAGTGATAGGTTTTTTTTAAACCAGACCTATTAAGAGATATGGAGAGATAGAATACAAGTGACAAGATGAGTCATGCATTTACTGAAAAGACCTTAGGCTTGAGGTACTAAATGCGATTCATCCACTTATTCCTGCTGGACAGCTGAACAGAACGGGACAGGCACAGGAGGGTGGACCGCCACCAGAAACACCAGTGCCAAACAGCAGTAAGAGCAGGTTGAGTTTCTGCTTGGACAGGTTGCAGAAGAAAACCAAAGGTCTTGGCAACGGGAACAATCCCAAGATAGTGTACATCTTGCCTAGAGCTTCCTGAACTTGCTACCTGATAAAGGAGCAGTGCTCCATAAGCTAGTGCTTCCAAATAAATGTGTTGGACTATAACCTGGTGCTGTGTGATTTTTAACTTAGTCCACCTCAGTCCAACACCGGCACCTCTACGTCATTCCTGACCTTGCACAAACTACTTCCAGAAGTTGTAAGGTCTGCAGCAATGTCAAAGGAGTGCGGTTACAGACTCATGCATGGAGCTGCCAGACAGACAACGATCAGTAACCTATGGGATTCAGTAGACATTCAATGCCAGTGGCACTGAAAGAAACCTCTGTGTTGCCATTCTGAACATTTGGTGATCCTCTGAGAACATGTGTGGGCTTTCTCAGGCAGCAGATGTTTTATTCAAAAGGGCTAAAGGTTTGTGTAATACAGCATTGATCTTAATAGCCAGCCAAAAACTACATTGATTTTGTTGTCATTGTGGCCTTTATATAGGTGCACAGCATAATTAACTTTGTCCATCAAAGTTCCCTCAGATTAGCCTGTGGCTTTCATAAAGAGGAAAAGATCCTACATGTCCCAAGTAATAAATGGCCGCCAATGTCTACCTACTACTCAGACAAGAGTTGTGAGATCTACATATAGGGCACTTTCTAAGTGTTAAAAAGTTAGAGATGGTGGAGGTCCAAAGAGATTAAAAAATACAGGTCCATGAATGAATGGGTTACAGACAGTAATTGAACAGTCACGGGAAGGACTATAACTAGGGAGGACAAGGTCTAAGATGGATGTGAAGAGAACTTTTTTCTCTCAGAGGATTGAGAGTCCTTGGTATCTTCTTCTCTAGAGATGTGGAAGCAGGGTCATTGGGCATCTTTTCAGCAGATGTCAATGCATTCTTTAGTAACAGGAAGTGTGTTGGCGATAGCTAAGAAAGTGGAATTGATGCTGCAATCAGATCAGACAAGAGGCAAAGCTCAGAGATTGTTGGAAAAGCTCAGCAGGCCTTGCAGCATCTGTGGAGAGAAATCAGAGTTGACATTTTAGGTCGAGAGACCCTCTCCCACTTCTGAGGGTTTACAGCATCCACCGTTCTTTTGGTTTTTAAGTAGCAAAGCAAGTTTGAAGGGGCTGAATTGTCTACTCCTGAACCCTAATGTCTATGTTCTCATGATCTAATGGAACTTTGCCCCACATATCTAGAAGACTAAAACATAAGGGATGAAAAGTCATGCTTCAGTTAAAACAAAGGCCTGATTAGGCCATACCTGTGCATCAGAAGCATATATTGATCTTGGAAGAAGTGCAGCAGAGATTTACTAGAATAATACAAGGGCTCTAAAGATTAAATTTGTGAAGAGGATCTACTCAAACTAAGGTCATATTTCCCTGAGTTTAGACGGGTAAATGACATTTTAATAGAAGTTTTCAAGATATCAAGGAGAACAAATAGGATAGTTAGATTAACCATTCCCACTCATTGAGAGAACTATGATGAAGAGACAAAGGCTGACAATTAGGGTCATAACTATCAAGGATGAAATTAGTAAACAATCCTTTATGAAAAAGATAGTGGCATCTTGGGAAGTACAGAAGTTTCTACTAACGCTTATTGATGTGATGTCAGTTGTAAGTTTTAAACGTGTAATTACTAATATTTTGTCATTCAAAGATGTTAATGAATAAAGAGCAAGGCCATCTACATGGATTTAGATTGCACATCAGCCATGATCTTATTGAATGGCAGAATAGACCATGACATATTACTGTTCCAATAATATTGTTTTTAACGTTTTACCACCCACATCATTGCTAGGAAATTGTGTACTTACAAAGCAACATCAGTATCCTAAAACAAAGTAAATATGTATGTAGCTTTCATTTTTTTATCAATTTGTCTTTCTAACTTTATGGACTGTAATAGATGTTTGAAAGAGATTCACTTGTTTTGGAAAAATAATCTTTCTGTTACTTCAAGTTCCCTGAAGCACTTCTTCATCATGAAAGTTATTAAAACCAGACTTAAAGTGTTTTTAGTTATTTCAGAGCTGCCAATACTTAGTGATAAGTTAGTCTTGAAGTCCAGAGGCAAAAAAAAATCTTTCAAAATCCCATGCAGGCAACCCACCAGATGATTCTTTTCCATGTCCTCAAGAAAAGAAATATCATTAAGTTATTTTGCAATAGTCTCACCCCTGTTGAGTAACTAAGTTGGATTTTCTTCAAACTCAACAGTCTAACATCTCAAAGGTACTCTCTTTAAATCTGTTGATCCATTCATTGAATTTTGCTGTTGGCTTAATTTCCCATTTTGAGCAGACTGAATTCCAGGACTATCATTAACTCCACTTGAAGTACCTTCATCTCGAAAGCTCCTACCTAAATACCCTCTAGTAATAGCTCCCTCAATCTCAAGCCAGAACAATATAGAATCACTGTATCCCTTAGAATCGTTGCAAGAGAGCAGTTATTTACCACAATTTAAACTTTAAGAAATTCATCGAAATTTAGCTCCCACTATCATTTCTGTGGTTGCATTGCAATTTTTCAACAGTGTTCTTCAATGATTGAGGGCACTCCTTTTATCCCTGGGGTTTGGGTTTGAACTCAAGTCAATCTGATGATAAAATATTTGGACCCTTTCCATCCTGGTCCCAGTGCATCAGATACCATAGTGTATAACTGCTCATACATTGATATGTTTATGAAATGCTGCTGCATGTGAAATCAAGATGTTTCTTGTTTATGATGCAAAGGAGAAGTCAGGGGTCTACCTTCTTGAGGGGAGCTGTGTTAAAACATGTTAAATAAATGATTCCTGCCTTTAGTGCATTTATTTAAAGGAACTCCAGCCATTTTCTGAATTGAATACATTTTTCCCTGTTATGCAGTGAATGGCTGAACCCTTAGGAGCACTGATATACAGATTTATGGGGTCCAAATCCATAGCTCTGAAAGTGGCAATATTGGTGGATAACATGGTAAGGAAGGCACATGGCATGCTTGCCTTCATTGGTCAGGTCACGAGTACAATAGTTGCCAAGTTATGATATAACTATATAAGAATTTAGTTCGACTACATTTGTAGCACTGTGGGCAGTTCTGGTCCCCACACTAGGATGGGATGCCTCCAGATATTTTATCATCAAATTGATTTGAGCTCAAACTCAGGTCCCATAAGGAAGGATGTGCAGGCTTTGAAGAGGATACAAAGGAGGTTTATCAGGATGTTGCCTGGATTGGAAAGTATCAACAATAAAGAGATGTTGAACAATCCCGGATTTTTTTTCACTTGAACATCGGAAGCTAGGGGACAATCTGATAGACGTATCTGAAAATTATGAGTGGCATGGATAGGATGGACAGACAGTCTTGTCCCCAGGATAGAAATGTTAAATGTAGGGAGGGATGAATTTCAGGTGAGAGGGTAAATGTTTAAGGGAGACATACAAGGCAAGTTACTTATGTAGGAATGTGCTGCCAGGGGAGGTGATAGAAGCAGATATGTTAGTAAAGTGTAAGAAGCATTGAGACAGACATACAAACAGGCAGAGAATAGTGGAATATGAACCATGTCCAGTTAGGTGGGATTAGTTCAGAAAGGCATCATGGTCAGCACAGACCGGTGGGCTGAAGGGCCCATTCCTGTGTTGTACCATTCTATGTTAGCTCAAGTCTGCTTAAGCTTTTTACTGCACAATGTTATCACTTTAATTACTGGCTTTGCATTATCCTTTTTTCTGCATTCTCAGATCTATACTTCTTTCACTGCACTTTACTTCCACTTCCATGTCTGTGCCTCAGAGCGCCTGCTCATTGTATCAACAGTGCACAATCTGAGCTGCAAATAATGTGAAAAATCACACAACACCAGATTATAGTCCAACAAGTTTATTTGGAAGCACTAGCTTTTGGGGCACTGCTCCTTCATCAGGTGGTTGTGAAATGAAGGAGCAGCATTCTGAAAGCTAGTGCTTCCAAATAAACCTGTTGAACCACAATCTGGTGTTGTGTGAAGGGCTCATGCCCGAAACGTTGATTCTCCTGCTCCTTGGATGCTGCTTGACCTGCTGCGCTTTTCCAGCAACACACTTTCAGCTCTGAATTTTAACTTTGTTCACCACGGTCCAACACCGGCATTTCCAAATCACAAATACTGCTCTTTAACTTCTCACTTTTCCAGCATGGAATACTGCACTATTTTCAAATTTTTAAAGTTTCACAGGTATTTCAGACTTCATTTATGGAGCCTCTGATATCTGTTTGCTCACCATTGACAGAGCACTACCCCATGATGCAGTCTGTATCTGCTTTGTAGGTACTTATTTTCATTCTCTAACTTTCCTGTTTCAGAGAATCTCTTAATAGATCTGAAATTTTCTCAGATATTCTTCTTTGTTGAGGACAGTCACAAGTGTTCTTAAATCTTCTGCTCTTCCCTGCAGCTGTCTGTGCTGTATGAGGAGGCAAGTTGAAGTTGACATGGTGTGCATAAGTGGTCAAGTTAAATCCATACTGAGAGCTGCAGCATTTTACTGAGTAAGAACATGAGGATGCTCTTCAACAGCCTACAGTGCAGCAGTGTCAGTCAAAGCAATGCAAGTAGGACTTCATTGGGAACCTTGTTCAATAGAACTGAGTTGCATGAAGTCATCTTTCACTGACTGAAATTATTTTGATGCTGCCAAAGCTAGCATCCTGGTGTGAACTTAACTGCAAGTGCAGCTTCTTAGTTTAATCTTTTTATGTTTTTCCAATTGTTTGATAAAACAAGGTTGCAAACTAATGGAAGTCTGCACAACATCTGTTGCTCCCTTCCTGAAGCATGACAAAGTTACATGGTAATATGATTGATTGATTGATTTGACTCATTGTCACATGTACCTAGGTACAGTGAAAAGCTTTGTTTATGAGCAGTACAAGCACACCATATTAAGCAAGGATGTAAAGATCAAAAATACTTAGACAGAGGCATACGTGTTACATTGCACAGGGCATACACTCATCGAGATCAACGTTAGCAAGGTCAGCATTATTTGAAGCGAGAGAGTCCATTCATCAGTCTAATAACAACCAATAACTGTTCCTAAACCTGTTAGTGTTTGTGTGTTCGGGCTTCTGTATCTCCTGCCTGTTGGAAGAGTTTGTCGGATATCATTACTGGCGTGTGATGAGGCTTTGATGATGTTGGCAGTCTTTTCACGGCAGCCATGTCAATGGAATCCATGGATGGAAGGTTGGCTCCTGTGATGGTCTGGTCTGTGCACACCACCTTCTGTTTGGACAGGATAACTAATCATTCAGACAGGGCGTAGCCCTGAGGATGGCTACCTTCATTATTGTAGTGGCAGTTGCAATGACTGTCACTCTCAGAGCTGATGATGAAAAGTGAAATTTAAAACTGTGATGATGTCATTAAACCAGTTTTTACCCATACCATCTATATACCCTGAGAAAGCTTCGTCCTAATTTTCCCTTTCACTCTGTTGAGGTGCCATCTTGGATCCACGGCTGGTTAGAAAGAGCCTGCTGCCTTGGGAAATAGGGGAGGCCATTACTCCTGGAGCACCCAGATATGCTGTTTATCAACTTGTTAGATGTTTAATCGACAGGTGTGGAGCAGGAGAGAACATCCTCAGGGGTATCCTGTTCATGGCAGAGACCATGCGAGTGCCACATTGCCTGCAGAAGATAAGAAAGTGAATGAGCAGCAAAATAGGGGTAATGGTTTCGACAGGTTAGCAATACATTCCCAGAGCTGGGAATGGGAGAACAGAGCAGCACTCACTTGGTTACCAGGACATGGAGGTTTCACATCAACATATGAGTGGTCAAGATTCTCTCCTGGTTAGGAAAGGATTCTCTCATTGTAGAGAATGAGGAGATGAATGTCAGGAATCCCACACCAAAAAGTAGCCCTCTCTACCCTATTGTGGGTGGTTCTCTTTGAATGAGCTAAAGGGTATATTGAATGAGATGGGAATGGCTGGTGTGGATGAGGGAATGGTGGGTGAGCTGCCCGAAATGAGTGAGAAGGAGTTCTGGAGGGCATGTAGTTTTAACATTCTGGGCATTAAGGTGGATGTGGAGTCATTGAGCAAAGATGTTACATGTAATAGAATGGTTAACCATGAGCCGGTTTAAGAGGTGGGTGCCTGTCAGGAGCTAAATTTGAGGGGGTGAGTAGCAGAGAGAACATGGTGGAATGCATTAGGTCATTAATATTCTTCCTCCACTGCTGGACATTCCTCTGGATTACACTGACCCTCGTGGCAACTTCTGACTAGGCTGACAGCAATTGGTACCATGGTCATCACTGGTGGTCCTGAGGTAAAAACTTCAGCCCTCCTCTCCACAATCCCAGCTATTGGAGCCACAGAACTCTGTCAGCAAATCAGGATGTCAAATTGCTCTCTGATGCTATCTCCAGGACCTCCTACACTGCAGCTATGGAGGCAGAAGCTGGCTTGCAGCAATTGACACAACCTGTAGCTCAATGGTGGATGCAGAAATCTTGGAAGGTTCAGGCCGCAGCAAATACTTCTGCCATGGGTGGGCACAATATAGCATGAGAGCAGCACATTCAAATTAAGTTTAGCAGCAGAGACTTATTCAATAAAACTCAGTGGAGCTTACGCAAAGAAACCAATTATGTAGCTCCCCGGAAATAACATTAGCCGTGTTTTAGTAAAATGTAGCTCACAATAGCAAACACCACTGCCAGTATGATTATAGTCTGAGTGCTTCCCTATTTGTAACACATACACAAAGACTGGGCTTTTGCTGAGACAGATGTCTTGAAGTTTATCGACAACACAAATTATTTACACTGGTATAAAATATGTTATAATAATCTGGATTCCATGCCTATTGATGTGATGCCTACATTATGTGACTGTAACATTAGACAAGGCCGACTACAATGACTATGCATTGCATTGATTTCATTACACAGTGATACCTGAATGTGAGGAATTTTATATTGGTATGGCACGTCTTAAAGGAATACTGTCTTTTGGGATCTATGCAATAATAGGACAGTATCTTCAAAATACAAAGTAAATGATGACTACAGAAGATCTGGCTTTGAAAGAGTTAATATATATTAGATATTAGTTAAATGTGCTACAAATAAACCTAATGTTGTAATCAAGAAATCAAAGGTTTATTGTACATATAAACACTGTTATAGTGTAATTACCTTTATAAGTATTTAAATATTACACAATGTGTGGAACGTGAAGTAGAACACGTGTAAAGATTACAAAGTGGCTTTATATTGTTTTACTTTTGGTACTTGTGTTTCACCTTACAACTCCTTTGCGACACTTTTATAGCATTGAATTGACTCTTGAGGTTTACAACACATAATCTTTCAGCATATGGTCTCGCCAAATGGAGATCACAGGCTGGCGAAAGCAATCAGCTTTTTAATTAACAGAATTAACAGTGCGTTGTTTAAATGTAATGGCAGCAATAAAAACATGAAATGCGAATATGATATCACCACGGTTGAAGTGCATGAGTTATTGTTTCTGGAAATGGAATCTTAGTGGAAGGTAGTGGATTCACTCTCAAATAATTACAGCAAGGAAAGGATTCAAGATGAGCAACTCTGAAAAGAAAGTTGTGCCTGCAAAGAAAAGACAGAGAGTGGCATTTAAAGAATGTGTTTGCTGGATTTATTGATGTGCATTTTAGTCTTGTTTTAGTTACTACGACAGACCAGATGTTTGAGACTTAGACCATGGATTCATTTACTGTGCACATTTCCAGTATACAACAAGGCTAATATGGAAGTTTAAATACAAAGTCAAGGATCAGCCCACAATCACTGAAGGAGCTAGTATCACTAGAATTGTGATTCACACCCCATGGAATATAATTCCATTGAGGTGATATTTAAAGAAATCACTAGTAGATTGAAACATACAATTGCAGGATGACAGGATCCATCGTTTGATTGCTAGGTCTTTAGGAAAGCTATCCAATGACCCTTCAGGAGTTCTCAGGAAGAAGCATGTCTTCACTATGACCATGTGTGCTGTCATCATGGGAAAGGAATTGCATTAATGGATGGAAAGCCGAAGCATCAGGCAGCATTAATGGCAGATATATTTCACCAAATATCAACGAATCCCCTATAGAATATGCAGACAGGCTAAACCACATACAAAAACTCAGTAGGTCTGGCAGCACGACCCTTCTGCAGAACTGATTGTAACTAGAAAAGTTGAGAGTGTGTTGCTGGAAAAGGACAGCATGTCAAGCATCATCTAAGGAGCAGGAAAATCGATGTTTTGGGCTGGAACCCTTCATCAGGAATGGTAACTAGAAAAGGGTTGGTGCATTGATACTGAAAATAGGATGGGGGGGGGTGGGGGGGCGCGAATGAGGAGAGGAGTAAAGTATAGAGCCCAGAAAGAGAGAAAAGCAGTTGAGCAGACAAAGGGATGGGTAAAGGCCAGCCCTGGGAAAATGAATAGCTGCTAATGGGGACCATTGGTGGCTAAAAATGTTTAGTTTGTGTTAGAAGCACATGCGATGACAAGGTTTGATGTGTGGTGGTTGGAGTTAAGAACATGGGAGAGGGTGATCAGGCCCTAAAATTGTTGAACTTGACATTGAATCCAGAAGGCTGTAGTATTCCCAAACAGAGCTTCACTGGAGGACTGCAGTAATGCTGGCCAAGGAACACAATTGTGTGTTGAAATTGCAGGCAACCGGAAGCCCAAGGCAAATTTTGCAGACACAACATAGCTGTTCTGCAGAGCAATCACTCAGTCTGTGTTTCGTCTCCCCAAGATAGAGCAGACCACACTGTGAGCAGCAAATGCAGTAAACAAGCATGAATGAAGTGCAGGTAAATCACTGCTCCACCTGGAAGGTATGTCTGGGACTGAGGAGGGAGAAGGTAAATTAACAGGTGTTACACTTTCTGCAATTACATGGGAAAGTGCCATGGGGGTATAGGGAGGTGTTGAAAGTAGTAAGAGGAATGGACCAGGGAGTCCCAATGGAATGGTCCCCATGAAAGGTTGACAAGAGAGGGGAGGGAAATGTGGTGGCATCGTGCTGGAGTTGGCAGAAATGATGATTCATGATCCTTTGGATGTAGATGTTGGTGGGATGGCAGGAGAGGACAAGGAGGACTCTATTGCTGTTGTGGGAAGGGAGGGACGGGATGAGGGCCAAAGTATGGAAATGCATCAGGCATAGCTCTGGGTCCTGTCAATCATAGTGGTGAGGAATCCTCAGTTGAGGAAGAAGGTGGACATTTTGGAGTCCCGTTTGTCAAAGTTGGCATCATCAGAACAGTCACGATGGAGAACCGGAAGAATGAAATGGAGTCTTTACAGGAAGGAAGGTATGAGGATGTATAGTCCAGTCACTTGTGGAAGTCAATGGGTTTTCAATGGACATTGGTGGCCAGCCTATCCTCGGAAATGTCGAGGAAGAAAAGGGAGGAGTCAGAGATGGACCAGAGATGAAGTTGCAAGGGGGTGGAAATTGGAAGCAAAATATAAAACTTTTGTAATTCCAGATGAGAGATGGAAGCATCACTGATGATGTTATTAATGCACCGGTGAAAAGGTTGTGGGTGGAGGCCGAGTAGGGCTAGAACAAGGAATGTTCCATGTACCCCACAAAGAGACAGACATAACTGGGGCCCATGCAGGTACCTGTTGTGACCCCTCTGACCTGAAGAAAGTAAGAGGAATTAAAAGGGAAGTTGTTCAGGGTGAGGATGAGCTTGGCCAAGCAGAGGAGGCTGGTGTGGATGGGGACCATCCTGAAGAGGGATGGCCATGTAAAGGGATTATACATTCATGGCAAAGAGAAGGCAGCTGGAGTCCATGGACTGGAAATTCTGAAACTAACATAAAGTGACAGAAGAATCGGGACTGTGAGTGGGAAGGGACTGGTCAGGGCAAGAAGAAAAATCGAGTTGAGATAGGAAGATTATCGGTGATTATAGAGTCATACAGCATGGAAATAGACACTTCAGTCTAACCAGTCCATGCCGATCATAAACCTAAACTAATCTAGTCCCACCTGCCTGCACTTTGACTCCAAACATTTCCTATTCATGCACTTATCTAAATGTCTTTTAAATATTGCAATAGTAACCACATCCACCACTTCCTCTGGAAGTTCATTTCACACACAAACTACTCTGAAAAAAACAATTGTGTGAATATGATGTATTTGCACATTCTCCCTGTATCTGCGAGGGCTCCCACTGGCTGCCCTAGCCCAAACTCCACAATCCAAAGACGCATAGGCTCAGGGAATTGGCCATGTCAAATTGCCTATAGTGTCCAGAGATGCATAGAACAAGGAATGTTCCATGTACCCCACAAAGAGACAGACATAACTGGGGCCCATGCAGGTACCTGTTGTGACCCCTCTGACCTGAAGAAAGTAAGAGGAATTAAAAGGGAAGTTGTTCAGGGTGAGGATGAGCTTGGCCAAGCAGAGGAGGCTGGTGTGGATGGGGACCATCCTGAAGAGGGATGGCCATGTAAAGGGATTATACATTCATGGCAAAGAGAAGGCAGCTGGAGTCCATGGACTGGAAATTCTGAAACTAACATAAAGTGACAGAAGAATCGGGACTGTGAGTGGGAAGGGACTGGTCAGGGCAAGAAGAAAAATCGAGTTGAGATAGGAAGATTATCGGTGATTATAGAGTCATACAGCATGGAAATAGACACTTCAGTCTAACCAGTCCATGCCGATCATAAACCTAAACTAATCTAGTCCCACCTGCCTGCACTTTGACTCCAAACATTTCCTATTCATGCACTTATCTAAATGTCTTTTAAATATTGCAATAGTAACCACATCCACCACTTCCTCTGGAAGTTCATTTCACACACAAACTACTCTGAAAAAAACAATTGTGTGAATATGATGTATTTGCACATTCTCCCTGTATCTGCGAGGGCTCCCACTGGCTGCCCTAGCCCAAACTCCACAATCCAAAGACGCATAGGCTCAGGGAATTGGCCATGTCAAATTGCCTATAGTGTCCAGAGATGCATGGATTTGGTGCATTAGTATAAATTCTGTGGGGCAGGAGCAGTCAGAAACAATGCATCTACATGGACAGTCCTGTTTGTGGGATTTGGGAAGGAGGTAGAAGCAAGCTGTGCTGGGTTGGGAGGCTCTCAACTTGGAGGCTGTGATTGGTGGCATGCCCAGATGAATTTAGATAGGTGACAAGTTTGGACAAAATGGCCTGGTGTTTCTTGGTGGGCTCATGGTCCAGGGGGCAATAGGAGGAGGGATCTGAGAGTTGGCACTCAGCCTCTGCAATGCAGATGGTCAGCCCTCCAAATAAAAACAGCACCACTCTTGTCTGCAGGCTTAGATTTATTTTTTGTTTTGGGCCAAACCTTAGTGAAAATATATTTACATTTTACTGAAGAAATGTTATGACAGCACGAATACCTGCTGCATGAAAGCTTGCAGCCTTTCCCATTTACCTGAGATCGATGGTTATGAGGTTGATCAGGTCACTCAACCTTTATGGCACAGGCTCAATGAAAGCGACCATAAGTAATTTCTGCATAGCTGGCTGCTGTAAAGGCATAAGTTTACAGGAGACTGATGCACTTTACACTGGGGAATCCTGCACCATTGGTATAATAAGACATCTTCGCTGTGTGACAGCACCAAATAAGTGCACCTTCAAATATTTAATTCCAACTTCCATTTAGCAAAAGCCGACATCCGTGAAAGAAAGCATCATTGCAAGATCAGCATTTATAGTCCATCCATAATTACCCTTAAGATAAAATTAAGTGGTTTGCTAAGCCATTTCTAAGCACAGTATTCCGAAGAATAGTCATATCAGATCTGAAATGTTAATTCAGTTTCTCCCTCCACAGTTGTTGTCAGACTTGCTGAGTTTTTCCAGCATTTTCTGCTTTTTATTTCATTTCAGAACACAGTAAAGAATTAAAAATTAGTTTAAGTTTGGAGTCATATGGAGCCAGACTGGACAAGGATGGCAAATTTCCCTTCCTAAAATATATAAGTGAACTGGACGATTTTTTTAAAATTCCAGAATTATTTAATTGAAATTCGTTCAACTTAAATTCCCCAGCTGTTATGATGTGATGTAAATGCCTCCTCTGGAACATTCATCCAGGCCTCTGGATTATTACATCAATAAATATTATCTACCTCATATTCCACAACATTACAATAAATTAGAAAATGATCAGAAGCCAAAATTCGATTCCCCTGTTCCACTGTTTCTCCTGTGTCTCCCGATGTGACTTTTTTTTAAAAACGCTTTTGTTTCTAATTCTGTACTCTTTCTTACATATGTGGTGTCCATTTACCTTGCTTTGTTACTAGCTCTTTGGTAGATATTATTAAATTGTGATAGAAATAATTCATGTGATTACCAGTGAAGTTAGCTGAGAGTCAAATGACGAGCTATCTCCTAGCTTATTGCCCGGTCTTCAACAATAGTGTTCACCTTGATGCTACATTTTAAAAGCTGGTGACTAGTGTATTCCTGCAGATTATACCTGATTCTTGTGGGATTTCCAACAAACTCTCCTGCAATGTCAAAAGCACTTCTGGGCATGAATACAACAATTAAAACTGTCACTTCTGTATAGTGTGATTTTTGCCCTTTACTGTTAAAGGTTCTACCTTTAATGTCGGATATTAAGCCGAGGCCCTCTCTGGCTGTTTTAAAGGAAGCAAAAGATTCAATTACTGTATTTTGAAAAGGAGCAAGGAAACTAACCCAGGTTTTTGGGCCAATATTTATTCCACGGTCAATTAAAAAGAAACAGGTTATTTGATCGTTATCATCTTTCTGTTTTTACCTGATTGGTCAGTGGTTCCAGCAAGACCTACCTTTCCGGGGCAGTTGGATCTCACCCCACCTCTCTAAACAGCCTAAACAAGATTCTTCCCAGAATGTGAAAATCCCATCATCCATAGCCATCACCTTAAAACATAACTGCTAAGAAAAATGCCTATCACACACAAATAGGAGACAGGCTTTGAGTCTGAATACATCTGATATTTTTGCAGCTACGAGCATCAACAAAAATTTAAACTCAAAACTCCAAGATGTCTCACCTATCTGAAATTATGAAACCATACCCAAAGTGTTGTTAGCAAGAGAATTCCAAATTTTTGACTCAGTGATAATATATTTCCAAGTCAGGGTGGTGAGTGGAACCTGCAGGTGGTGGTGGTCCCATGGATTTGCTGCCATTGTCCTTCAAGGTTAAAGTGGTCGCAGGTCTTGGAAGATGCTTTCAAAGAAACCTTGGTGAATATCTGCAGTGTATCTTGAAAACAGTAGGCATTGCTGCCACTTTGCAATGGTGGTGGAAGGAGCAATTGTGGACGTTATATCAATCAAACCACCTGCTTTGTCCTCAGTGGTGTCTGGCTTCTTGAACGTCGTTGGAGCTGCACTCATCCCAGGCAAGTGATAATGTCCACCCAGTGCTGCGACACCCTCACCTGTGGAGGCCACAATGGCTGTCATGTTCATAACCTCCCCCTATAGCCCGTCATGCACTCCAATGTTGTTTCACTTGCCGCAGTACACCTGAAGACCCTATCTCACCATCCTTCTCACCTCTATAAACATACTTGTGCTCTGCTGCCTGCCTCAACCCATTTGGCAGTGATCTCATGCTGCCCCGACAGAACCTATTGCACCTTTCTGAATGATGAACCACCCCCAGGTCTGTATTTACCCCAACCCTCTCACCATCTTTGACAAGCAGTTCCTAGACAGACCCTGACCACTCCCTTTGCAGAATGCTGACTAACGATTTGGGATATCCCTGACTGCTGCTGCTACTACACCTACAGGACTGACCATTACCTACTCCCCAGATGACAGATGGACAGAGGCTCCGAAGTGGACCAAATGGACAACTGGCTCTGGCTAATGACTGACGGTACTGGGACTCCTCGACCAGAGCAGTTCCGCCCCCACCTTGACTGACCTGAATACAAGTCCCCAGTTAGATTCTGACATGGCTATAAGTCAAATAAATGTGCTGTCTACTTGCTGCACAGGCAGCTGACATATCCTGTGGGTGTTAGATTGACATCTCAATGTGCCACACAGCAAGACGGCCCCTTTTCTAACAAATTGCCCTCATCAGATACTTACTGACAACCATGACAAGCAGCCTGTCTGTGTGTCTGCATTAAAGAGAACATCAACAGTGCTGATAGTTTTTTGCTCTGTCTGAAGTGCCAGTCCTCTAACAGGCATGACAAAGTATGGATCCTGGGAGCATACAGGTGGACACTAAATAGGCATTGCTAAGAGAAGAAGAGAGCAGCTTTGAATTGGAGCCTGGCCCAATCTATGAGCTGAGTGTCTATGCCTGCATTCAAAAAGTGTCCTTGCAACAGTCTTTCAATACTAATTGCTGAGTGCCCTGCAATACAAGTATGTGTTTCCTAAGTATCCTGCAAGTGGATCAGAGACATTCCATAATGGCCATGAGGCGTTGGCAAGTGTTCAATGCCAATGTCTGTTCATGAGGGGTCCATGCAGATAGTGCCTTTGAATAGTGCCTGAAGATGCTGTTTGCTGCTGAGCAGTGTTGAGACTCCTCACAGCCAATTGTGAGCATTCTGATTTCCACATCTACACTTCTTGACATCTAGCTGGTATGGCATTTTGATACGATAGAAAGGTCAACATTAATGTAGAGAGTTGTGGCATTAATAAAGCATTTAAGAAGGGGCGGCACAGTGGCTTAGTGGTTAGCACTGCTGCCTCACAGCACCAGGGGCCCAGGCTCAAATCCAGCCTCAGGTGACTGTGTAGAGTTTGGACATTGTCTGCGTGGGCTTCCTCTGGGTGCTCTGGTTTCCTCCAAACAGTCCCACAGTCCAAAGATGTACAGGTCAGGTGACTTGGCCATGCTAAATTGCCCATAGTCTGAGATGCATTAGTCAGGGGGAAATGGGTGTGGGTGGGTTACTCTTCATAGGGATGGTGTGGACTGGTTGGGCTGAAGGGCCTGTTCCCACACTGTAGGGAATCTAAAAATAAACTAAAATCCTCTTTAATTGGAAACTCACCACTGTCCAGTGAGAAACTTGCCTGCCAGCTCCACAAGAGCATGGAAGTTACAGTGAGATGCTCCCGCATTGAGACAGACCTCACAGATCTTTCATCCAATTCAACCACAAATCTTACCCTAGCTCACATTGCTCAGAACTCTATAAGGTTCCTTTCATATTCTTTGACTTATTCAGTCTGAGCTAAGTATTGTAACCTTCGTTATTTCATTTCATATATCTCGTCTAACAATCTTGTGTCATCATCTTAAATCAAACAAATATTTCATGCCAGTTTGTTAATATTCCATTAGGTGATTATTACTTTCAAAGCCATCAGATGTACAATGTTTATCTACTGTTATATTATATTTAAAGCCAGAGTTTGTCTTCATGATACATTGGGAACATGATACAATCAATTAATTCACAGTGCATATAACTAAATATTTGTTCAATATTAATGTATTTGTACTTTGTTCAGTACATTCAGTACTTTGATCTCTTTATAAATTTGAGTTGTCAGGCTAGGATTGTGGTCTGATGTTCAATGTTGTACAGGAAGATATCAGATCAAACATATTCTTGAGGAATTTAAAAGTAGGCTCTTTTGATAGCTCCACTAGTTATTAAATAAGAATACAGCCAAGCATTCTTTTCAAAAATTCTACTTAACACAATTTGATTTGGATGGAAAATTGATGTTCTGGTTAGGCTGCCAAATTCCTGACACTAAAAAGGGACTTTGAGGTGTGTGCATGAGACAATGACAACATAATTCTGGAGTTTGCTCCCTATCTAAGTCTGCGGTATACTAAAGCCAAGTGCTGTGATCCCTTCAAAACGTCTGGCCCAATGTTATTTGGAACAGAAACAGAAACTGGAAATATTCGGTAGTTTACAGCAGCCTCTGTGGAGAGAAACAGAAAACCTCTTTCTTTCCATCGATGTTGCTGTAACCTGAAGAGCGTTTCCACCATTTTTATTTCAGGTTTTTAGTCTGAGCAGTAATTTGGGTTGGCATTGTTTGGAGTGAGTATGGATTTTAAAAAGTATATATTATTAAGACTGAATTCTGAATAGTTTAGATGTTCTTCAATAAATTAGAATGAGGTTTTTTTTGTGAGTTAAGAGAGTGACAGGCTGGCTTGCTGTGTCCTTCCAGCCTCCTGCCTATCTATTTATGAGTGACAGCAGCAGAAGTGAAGTTAAAAAATTGATCTGAAGTGTCGGTGTTGTTTTGTGTGTGTTGAAGTACAGAGATCTGTTCTGCATGGCAGGTAACAGTTAGTTATCAGGCAGAATCAAGATATAGCATGTGAGGTGTGCTTTCCACTCTGCAGCTCCCATCTCTGAATTAACATGTGCAAAAACCACATCTTCAGGTACTCAATTTCTTGATAATGCAAGCATGACAGTACTGAATGGGAAGTTCTGTTCTATGTTGTTTGGTTGAATACGGAGTTATTTTCCAAAGCAGGCAAATGTATCTAACAGCCCGAGTATTTTGCAAAAAGTGCATGAATGAAGCTAATGGCACGATCAAGATTCTTTTTAAAAAAATTTCAACACCTCCCTTCTCAGGTTCATTGCTTTAATTATTTTTTTTTTAAATTACTTCTAATTTTATTTTATTGTGTTGCAAGTCAGGAGGATTTCCAAAATCAATAAGAGCAAGAATAATTAGCATGGTGGCTGTGCGGTTAGTGTGTAGCAGGCCCTACAGGCCAACTTCCATACTGGAGAGATGTAGCATAATAAGAATATTAGTACTGGATTAGGAGAAGAGGAACACATTACTTCAATTTTTACAAATTCATAGGAACTTGGGGTGGAATCCAGTTGAGCTGTCAGAGCTCTATCGCCTTGCTTATTAACTGGGCAAATGGCAAGAGACCAAAAGTCCCTCTTTCCCAAATTCTGTCATAAGCCAATCAGGCAAAGGCAAGGCCATTGGCAGGCTTTCTCCTGAAATTGAGACCCATGGGCAAAAGATGATCGGACCAGCTCTCATGATCGACAAGAGATGCACTGAAGGTTTTTTAAAATCTCATGAGTCAGTACATATGCTAGCTCACATAATACAAGACCTAGACTTTGGGAAGGTAACAGCGAAAGGTTCAATAAACATTTATTACAGCTCCTCATATCTACATAAATTACTATCACAGATTGCCTTATTTGGGCAAGTACTAAAATCCAGCATGCTTCCCTCAGTTTGTCAAGCTGCACGTGGCCCCAGCAAGATGGAAACCGAGATCTTAATACCATCAGGTCATATACTACAGTATGGTGATGATATCATGAACACAATTCCTCAAAAGCAGATTGTGTACAAATTGTAAGGCATACCATAACAGCATATTTGCCTACTAAGAGCTAATAGACACTCAAAAGCCAGTGGTCCCTGTACTCAGTAGCACCACAAGGTGAGGTCTTGGCTGCTGAAGGAATCCCAGAATCATACAGCAATGCAAGCCACAGATGCATAATGCAGTGTGGGGATGGTGTGGCGGGGAAGGCTTGGTGTTGTTGGGTCAGTAGTAAGGGCAGTAGCAAAGGCTATAAACCCCTTTGTATCAAAAGCACTGAGTGCCTTTGATTGAGAAAGATTATGCCACCCCCAATCCTCTCCAACCATAGGGGTCAACATGGCTGCACAGATTCAGTTATTTACCTGCCTCATGATGAGAGGTACCCCAGTAACTGGCTTAAGACGTGCAATGCTGGGATAAATATGTTTAGCCTCAGTTGACAGAGCGATGGAAAGGTAATCCATGAGGCTTCCTGACCAGAATGTAATTCAGACAACCAGGCACCCTACCACTCCACCTCATTAAATGCTCTTCTATCTCATCACAAGACCCCCAAGTCCCATTTACTTCAACTAAGGAGCAAAACAACACTAATATAATAATGATATAACAACATTTACTAATTTGACAAATGGAAACTTAAAACTAAGATATTATTCCAGTCACAAACATATTTTTATTCTTCTTTATTAGGAATAGTTCATTGTATTGTTCTTTTTAAAATAAAACACGCACATAAGTCCCTAGCTTTAACCAAATGATTGGTGATATTCTTTGAGGATTAACCTTAAATGCTAAATTAAAAGAAGATGGAAGTTCAGATATTTAGCTGAATGATGTAAATAAAGAGGTGTTAAGTGTTGCACTTTAAAGTATATAAATATTTTATTATTTTGAATGCAGTCGTTGCAGGTGATTTCTTTTGCCTTTTAGTCTAGCTTCTGCTCAAGTGATCCATTCAATATCTCATTTGGTCTGGATTCAGTGCTTGGACATGTGCATTCTTACTAAAATTGAAAAGCAAAGGCTACTGCCACTCTCCTTGTTTACAGAGAAGACTGACAAAGCAAATACAAATATTCCATACATTTTCACAGCACTGCACATAAATCTCTGAATACTACACAAATTTCAATAATGTTAACAGTGCACCAGAAACATACAAATCATCAGAAGGACAGCTAGGATTTAACTTCCATAATACCGTATCTCAGTTAAGATTCAGTTGAATTTGTGTCTTAAATTTAGCATATGACATCACCTTGAGATAAGATTCAAATACCTCCAATCCTAAGTTATACAACTTCAATATGAAGGACAAAACAAGATAGTTTTCAAATGTTCAGTGTTGCATGAGGTAATGATTCTGAATTGGTTAATGTTGAAGCTGCATTTTGCTCTTCCCTATCTGAGGAGGTCACAGAGTTTTTGAGCTGAGAACAAGGAATCTAGTTTAAAGTCCCAATGAGGGCAGACAGATTGTATCTGGCTCCCAATATTTTGCCTAACGTTACTCACTACTGTTGCCATTATCAACAAATTACATCTTGTTGTATAAGACAAGCACCTCTACTCAATAGTCATTTATCCTCTACCTTTGTTAATTAGTCAGGCCCTTAGACACAGGATAGTAAGGAGGATTATGGCAGCATTCTAGCTTACTGTAAGCCACCAGTGATTTGAAACTCAACAGACAACATGATGATCACAATGGGGTTGCTACTAAAGGTAACAACACTGGAAAATAAAATCCACTTTATTAGCTGAGAAAAAATTTTAGAATCCGAACATTTTCGAACATATGCCTTAAGTGGACTCAGATAGTAAGTCAGAAGCTGCAAGAGCTTAAGTAGAGAAGCAGTTAGCATCACTAATGGATGCAGCAGGAGGAGAAAAGCAGCGCTCCAGAAGAAAACTTTCATATCTGAATTGGTAAGGTGCACAGGAAAAAAAGTGTGGATTAGGCAGAGAGCAATAAACTGGTCACTGTGAGAAGTTAGAAAGCCCTTGCAGAAGAAGGATCTGTGAAGGCAGTCCAAACCTCCATGAGTAAAATTTGAAATCCCTACAGGCAAGGGCAAAGCAAATTTAAATTAATGGCGTTAAGGACTGGACTGGGAAGAATAAAAGTGAAGTGGAATACTTAACATTTCAAAACAACCGCCAATGCCTTCACAAAGCATGGCAATAGTAGACAGAGAAAGAACCAGAGCTGCAATTTGCTGGAAAGGTTTATCAAGGCTGCAGCTACTGAAGTTCATCTAAATGGTTGCCCAAGGGGACATGCTTTGTGTTTTAGACTACAAAAGGCAGGAAAATATCCATCTTAACTGTGTAAGGCAGAAAAACCTCAAAGGCAGGAGAACACCATTTTGATTAGAAAAAAAAATGGGAAAATCCCCAGGAAGCTGTATAGGAAGACATTACTGCCATAATCCAGAATTTGAATTTATATCAGAAAACATACATTGTAGCATCTCTATAATGGAGTTTAAAAGCTTGCAGACTAAGATAAACTTGCAATGCTGATATTAAGCCAAGTTTAAAAATTTGAAGAGACTTAGACAATTATTGCAAGATTACACGTTTTAAAGCCATCAGCAATTTTGAGTTTTGAAACCAGAATTCATAATAGACAGAATTATTGATGATTCTTTGCCTGTTTTATTACATTTCAAGGAAGACTTGACTTTGGAGAAGGCTATTCAAATCATGGTAGAAGTCAAACCAGGGAGGCTCCAGTAAAAAGATTAGGATAAACCATCCATTTTTTAAAAAAATTACAAATAATATAAAGACACATGTGACAAGTCAACACAGGGAGTAGGCAAAACAATAGATATAAATAGTGTCAACACTGTGGTGCAAAACATCCTCACAAACAGTGCCCAGCTATGACAAAAGAATGTTATATCTGTTAAACTAAAGATCACTTGCAAAAACTGTGCTGAAGAAGGACAGAGTTTCAGAGCAGCTAAATGTCAAATACTTATTTATACAAAGAGGTTAATGAGGTAGAACTTCCTTTTAAAGATACCCACACGAGACAAAAAACTTTAATTAGAAAAGATAATTGAGGTGATCTTAGGTGATCCACCTGATTCTAATTTGACAAAGCTGTGCAAGTCAATGCACCGTCTTGTTCATTTTACACTTGTTAAAGTGTCACTGTTCAAAGTGTTCAAAGGTCATTATTCTCTGAGATCAAATGCCATTGCTGAAGAATAAGAAATCACAGACTACAAAGATAAGGTCTCATGCTCCAGATGGGATAGCTCTTAACAACAAGGAATGCTACAAGTTGTACTTTAAGAGAGCTTAAAATCTTGATGTAATTCAAAATCAACACTTCTGAGGCTGCATGCTGTCTTGTCCTCCATATCCTAAGGATAGCAGAATATTTTCAGCAAATAAAATGCAAATGCACAGAAGGACCATCTCTAAGCACATGAAAAGGAAGGGAGAGCACAGTGAACATGTTCTCATATGTTCTAGTGAACATAAACCCATGAGAGAATGAGGCTGGAGATATAAGGGAATATTTCAATTCTTTGTCCTTGAAAGAATAAATAAGAATAACGGCAATAAAGATAATGCTAAATGTGTAGCAATTCTCTGATACCATAATTGAGGATGTGAAAATGCACTGACCACCAATAAGGCAGCCACAAATCACAAAGGAGGAAACAAAGACATCCAACCTAATCCGTAACAAAGTTCAGCAGATTGATAATAAAGACTTAGTTGACAAAATGAAAATGAACAGGATGTGACTCCAGTGAAAGCCAGGCCAATGACATGACACAGTCAAGAAGAGGAAATTGCTTGATCTAAAAATCCAGGATATCAAAGGACGAAAGTATCTGTTTAAACAAAGCAACTATCTTCCAGAATCTTTGTTAATGAGACTAAAGGCCTTCTGAATGATATTATAGGACTTCACAGGGGAGAGTTATCCTTCAGATAAGGTACCAGGTCAACTACCGAGTTTAGCAGGAATACCGTCTCCTGTCTAGAAGATAAAAGATCCTCCAGCGGAGAAATGGTTCACAGAATAATCTAGGCCATGATCAGATTCAAGGTTAACAGTCCCTAAACAAAGACCTACCAATCTAAGTCCTACCAATCTTTCACATGTGAATGGAATGCATTCTGGAAGAATTGTGAAAACTCCAGTCCACCTGGATTTTTAAGTCAAACATAAAGCAAGAAATATAATTAAATACATGAATATGTACAGCTGTTAAATAGAGGGATGAAAACTTCCAAAGAGATGTATAATATAATGGCCCTGGAAAAGTTAATGATGCAACTAATGTGATGGTATCATTCATTTTACAGTGGAGAAATTGCAGTCTTGCATTGGATCCTAATAAAGACAGAAGTGTCAGCTCTGGCTCCTATGAGTCTTTACAACTGGTTAACTCATCACTGTAACTTGTGCACATTGTTACCATGTAATTAACCAAATCTCGTTGTTAAGACAAGTGACTCTTCTGATTTAAACTCAATAGTGGTTTGTACTTTATTGCTACTACTTAGATGGCCTCTTAGACAAGGTGCAATTTGAGGCACAGGGTTCTTGTGGCACAGTGGTAGTGTTCTAACATCTGGACCAGGAGGTCCATCTGAGATGTGTCATTCCTGGACAGATTGATTAAAATACATGTATTTTTAACCTGTAAATAAATATCTGTAAATAACTTGAGCCATAGGAAATAATGGTTGGATCCGCACCTCTGAATTAGGAGGTATGTATTCAACTCCCACCTGATCCAGAGGTATGACATAACATACCTGTATTGTTGATTTAAAAATATCTACAGTTTGAGCTGTAAAGGTGCTTATGGCATAGTGGTAGTATCACTATCTCTGGTCTAGAAGACCTGTGTATAAATCTTACCTGCTCCAGAGGTATGTCATAACATCACTGAACAGGTAGATTAAAACTATCTACAAGTTGAGACATGTTGGGGAAATTATCTCTGTGCCCTTCAAAACAGCACAGAAGAGTGTCCTTCATGGGCTGCTGCTACACATTTTACATTTCCTTGCCTGAAATGTCGATTTTCCTGCTCTTCAGATGTTGCCTGACCTGCTGTGCTTTTCCAACACCACTCTTTTTGACTCTGACTCTCTAGGATTTGCTGCCCTCACACTCTCTATATCCTTGCCTTTGTCCACTGCTCGGATATGCTAACGTACTGCCTACCAGTGGTGGAGTTCCCCTGTGGTGGGCCCTTCCTCTTTCTATTGGGGATCTGTGTTGGAATGTGTTGCATGCAGCGGGGCTATCCAAGGAGGGATTAAGTAGATCGTCTGGTGCTAGGCCACATGCAGCTTTTGTGACCCGGAGGAAATTTTGTTTCATGATTATGTTGAATGTTTCCATCTGCAATCCTTATTTAGTTTCTTCATGGGGCTGTTTTTAAACTTTTGATTGTACTTCAGTCCTAATCTATGAGTACATTGTGCAGAGGGAGGATTGGGCAGCGCAGAGGGCCTCCTCATAGGCCTGCTATTTTGGAATGGCCAAAGTCCATGCAGCACGCTGTGGAAGAGGTCATGAAACTCAGATGGTAAAAACAATGACTGCAGATGCTGGAAACCAGATTCTGGATCAGTGGTGCTGGAAGAGCACAGCAATTCAGGCAGCATCCAATGAGCAGTGAAATCGACGTTTCGGGCAAAAGCCCTTCATCAGGAATAAAGGCAGAGAGACTGAAGAGTGGAGAGATAAGCTTGGGGAGGTTGGGGGTGGGGAGAGAGTAGCATAGAGTACAATGGGTGAGTGGGGGAGGAGATGAAGGTGATAGGTCAGGGAGGAAGGGGTGGAGTGGATAAGTGGAAAAGGAGCTAGGTAGGTCGGACAAGTCCGGACAAGTCTGGGGACAGTGCTGAACTGCAAGTTTGAAACTAGGATGAGGTGGAGGAAGGGGAAATGAGGAAGCTGTTGAAGTCCACATTGATGCCCTGGGGTTGAAGTGTTCTGAGGCGGAAGATGAGGCATTCTTCCTCCAACGTCTGGTGGTGAGGGAGCGGCGGTGAAGGAGGCCCAGGACCTCCATGTCCTCGGCAGAGTGGAAGGGGGAGTTGAAATGTTGGACCACGGGGCGGTGTGGTTGATTGGTGTGGGTGTCTTGGAGATGTTCCCTAAAGCGCTCTGCTAGGAGGCGTCCAGTCTCCCCAATGTAGAGGAGACCGCATCGGGAGCAAAGGATACAATAAATGATATTAGTGGATGTGCAGGTAAAACTTTGATGGATGTGGAAGGCTCCTTTAGGGCCTTGGATCGAGGTGAGGGAGGAGGTGTGGGCACAGGTTTTACAGTTCCTGCGGTGGCAGGGGAAAGTGCCAGGATGGGAGGGTGGGTCGTAGGGGGGCATGGACCTGACCAGGTAGTCAGGGAGGGAATAGTCTTTGCAGAAAGTGGAAAGGGGTGGAGAGGGAAATATATCCCTGGTGGTGGGGTCTGTTTGGAGGTGGCGGAAATGTCGGCGGATGATTTGGTTTATGTGAAGGTTGGTAGGGTGGAAGGTGAGCAGCAGGAGCGTTCTGTCCTTGTTATGGTTGGAGGGGTGGGGTCTGAGGGCGAAGGTGCGGGATGTGACGAGATGCGTTGGAGGGCATCTTTAACCGTGTTGGAAGGGAAATTGTGGTCTCTAAAGAAGGAGGCCATCTGGTGTGTTCTATGGTGGAACTGGTCCTCCTGGGAGCAGATACGGCGGAGGCGGAGGAATTGGGAATACGGGGTGACATTTTTGCAAGAGAAAGGGTGGGAAGAGGTGTAATCCAGGTAGCTGTGGGAGTCGGTGGGTTTGTAAAAAATGTCAGTGTCAAGTCAGTTGTCATTAATGGAGATGGAGAGGTCCAGGAAGGGGAGGGAGGTGTCAGAGATGGTCCAGGTAAATTTAAGGTCAGGGTGGAATGTGTTGGTGAAGTTGATGAATTGCTCAACCTCCTCGCGGGAGCACGAGGTGGCGCCAATGCAGTCATCAATGTAGCGGAGGAAGAGGTGGGGAATGGTGCCGGTGTAATTACGGAAGATCAACTGTTCTACGTAGCCAACAAAGAAACAGGCATAGCTGGGGTCCAAGGAGAAATTGTTAAGGGTGAGGACCAGTTCGGCGAAACGAATGAGAGTGTCGGTGGAAGGGTACTGTTGGAGACGTCGGGAGAGGAAAAAACGGAGGGCTTGGGGGCCTTGGTCATGGCGGATGGAGGTGTAGAGGGATTGGATATCCATGGTGAAGGTGAGGCATTGGGGGCCGGGAAATGGAAGTCTTGGAGGAGGTGGAGGGCGTGGGTGGTGTCTCGAACGTATGTGGGGAATTGCTGGACTAGGGGGAATTGGACAGTGTTGAGGTAGGTAGAGATGAGTTCAGAGGGGCAGGAGCATGCTGAGACAATGGGTCGGCTGGGGTGGTCAGGCTTGTGGATCTTGGGAAGGAGGTAGAACCGGGCAGTGCAGGGTTCCCGGACTATGAGGTTGGAAGCTGTGGGTGGGAGATCTCCTGAGGTGATGAGGTTCTGTATGGTCTGGGAGATGATGGTTTGGTGATGGGGGGTGGGGTCATGGTCGAGGGGGCAGTTGGAAGAGGTGTCCTCGAGTTGGCATTTGGCTTCAGCGGTGTAGAGGTCAGTGCGCCAGACTACCACTGCACCCCCTTTATCCGCTGGCTTAATGGTGAGGTTGGGATTGGAGCAGAGGGATTGGAGGGATGCGTGTTGTGAGGGTGAGAGGTTGGAGTGGGGGAGGGAGGTAGACAGGTTGAGGCGGTTAATGTCCCGGCGGTAGTTGGAAATGGAAGAGGTCGAGGGCAGGTAATAGGCCAGCGCGGGGTGTCCAGGTGGATGCAGTGTGTTGGAGGTGGGCAAAGGGGTCCTCGGAAGGTGGGCGGGAATCCTGATTGTGAAAGTAAGCTTGGAGCGGAGGCGACGGAAGAATTGTTCGACGTCACGGTGCATATTAAATTCATTGATGAAGGTGAGTCCTTTGCTGAGGACTGATCATTCGTCCTCAGTGAAGGGGAGGTCTGGGGGGATGGTGAAAACTCAGCAAGGCTGGGAGCAGGGTTGTGGTGTGGGTGTGGAGCTGGGAGTGGGGTCGGAGCCTGTAACTGGAGTTGGTTCTACCTCCTTCCCAAGATCCACAAGCCTGACCACCCCAGCCGACCCATTGTCTCAGCATGCTCCTTCACCTCTGTTAACGATAACTTGATATGTTCTCTTTGACCATTTGAGTTTGTATTTCTTACATTGCCCCACCGGTAGCTGTCTAACCTATTTAAGATTTTACTTAAAAGAATAGAAAGCAGGATATATGGCAGCAATCCACCCCAACCACAGTTACTAGTGATTGGTACCAGCAACATAAGCAAACAGTCTGCAATAGCAATGTACTTAATTCCAGAATATTTCTTACCCACCTTAACTCAATTGTTTTTAAATGTTGGTGTGCAATCATTCAGTCCCTTAACAGCTTTGCTCTTATTTCGGTTTGCATTAGCATCCCAGTGAGAAACATCAAGGAACAAATATTGCAAAAAGAAACATTTGAGGACTGAAATTAAGCCATGGATACTGTTGCATTAACACTTAACATGCTTATCTGAAATTCCTCTTCACTCTTAGGGGTGTTATTAATCCAGTTAAAATAAATGGCTTAATGCCTCCACTAAAATGGAAGACAAAGAGTTTTCTTTATTAGAGAGAAATGTGTTAAGCGTTTGTGGACTAGTATCTTGCAGCATAGTTTCAGGCATAACTATTCCACAGAGCAATTTATATTGTTTGACTTCTATCCATTATTTATCAATGTATGTTTAAATTGAGGCAAAGCAGACATTTAAAATGCAAAAGATAGTTACCATTTTTCTAAATTAAGTAGCAAACCTCAGGAGACTGGTCAGTTCATAAAATATGGCTTTTGTCCATAATGTGTTAATATTTAACTAACATTGTGTCATGTAGCTAGATTATAAAGGATTTTCAACAATAAATGTTGCCTTCTTGATTTATAGTTCTTGTGGAATGAACAGCCTGTGAGTAATTTTAAATTACTAAGAGTAACCAGCAAAAATATTATCAGGAAGAAAAATAGTCATCCAGGAGAGTGGTATACTCAGAGATGGTTAGCAACTACTCATTTGTGAGATAAAAGCACAGTTTTCAGAGGTTTTGCTGCTCATGGTCTCATTTCTGTTGCCTTACGCTACATTTAAAAGTTTGGAGATGACACAAAAATTGGTGGAGTTGTGGAGAGTGAGGAAGGTTCAGAGAAAGTGAGGACTGCAGATTCTAGAGGTCAGAGTTGAAAGGTGTGGTGGTGGAAAAGCACAGCAGGTCAGGCAGCATCTGAAGAGCAGGAGAGTTGACATTTTGACCATAAACCCTTCATCAGGAACATTGGGGGGAGGGAAGGGGAGGGAGGAGGGAGAGGAAGTTGACTGAGAGATAAATGTGGGGGTGGGAGCAAGGAAGCTAGGAAGGCGATAGGCAGATGCAAGTGGGGGTGGGGGGGGTGATGATGATAGTTCAGAGGGAAGGGTGGAGTACATAGGTGGGAAGGAAAATGGACAGGTAGTACAGTTCAAAAGAGCGGTGCCAAGTTGAAGAGTTGGATCTGGGATGAGGTGGGGAGAGAGGAGTTAAAGAAACTGGTGAAGTTGACGTTGATGCCATGTGGTTGGAGGGCCCCAAAGCAGAAGATGAGGCAGCTCCCTTGCCCCACCCCAACATTCCAGAAAAAGGGCTTATGCTCAAAACATTGACTCTCATGCTCCTCGGATGCTGCCTGATCTGCTGTGCTTTTCCATTGCCACACTTATCAACAAAGGAGGAAGGTTATCAAAGGATATAGCATGATATTAGTCGTTGGAAGGGTGGGTGGAGAAATGGGTGGCATTTAGTCTAGACAAGTGTGAGGTGATGCATTTTGGGAGGTTACATGTAAGGGGAAAGTGTACACTAAGTGACAGGATCCTTAGAAGCATTGATATATATATTAGAGGCATTTTGGGGTGCAAATGCATAGCTCCCTGAAAGTGCCAACACAAATGGAGAAGATGGTAAAGGTGGCATAAGGTATGTTTGCCTTCATTGATTGGGCCACTGAATATAAAAATTGGAAAGCCATGTTGCAGCTTTATAACACTTTAGTTCAGCCAAGAGGGTACAAAAGAGGTTTCCCAAGATGCTGCCTGGTTTGGAGTGTATTAGTTATAAGGAGAGGTTGGACAAACTTGGATAGTTTTCACTACAGCCTCAGAGGCTGTGGTGGAAGGTAGGCTACCTGTTAGAAATATCTAAAATTATGAGAGGTGTGGGTACTCAGTCTTTTTTCCAGTGTGGAAAAGTCAAATAGTAGGGGCATAGGTTTAAGTTGAGAGATGAAAAATTTAAAGAATATGTGTGAGGCAAGGTTTTACATGGAGGATGGGAGGTACCTGGGAAGGTGATAGAAGCAGTTTATTAGCCATGTGTAAGAGACATTTAGACAGATACATAAACAGGCAAAGAATAGAGGTACATGAACTATGGAGAAGTAGATGGGATTGGTTTAGAATGGCATCATGTTTAGCACAGGCATGGTGGGCCGAAGGGCCTGTTCCTGTTCTCTGTTTGTTGGTGTGTGGTATAGAGTTTCATCAGTAGTAGCATCATGACCATGGGTCAGAACCCCAAAGTACTATGGGACATCTTTAGCTCGTAATTCCAAAATGTGCTTTTCTGAAGAGGACTGCCGATATAGGTTAGGTGGCTGCTTGAAAAGAGACAGTCTCATAGAATGTCACATCTAGAGTGTCAAACAAACTTTAAACTGACTAAATTGTGTATAATTGGAACCACTAAAGATAATCAATGGCTCAGCGGAAGCCACTCCTATGAATTATATTTCAAACAGCAAATACATTTTGTGCTTTTTCCTTTGAAGAAAACATAAAGCTCAGGGTTAAAAAGACATTTCCATCTCTACTGGTATGTATTAGTGGGACTGAGTGTTCCTGTATATATCAGCCAGGGTCTGAGTGTCAATGTGTTGTGATGGTCACAGCTGAAGAATGATTCCCTAGTTATCCCTGCGTTGCAGGTAAGGACAGTAATTACTCCAAGCATTGCAAACCAATTAAAAAGGAATCAGGATAACAGAAAAACTCTGTTCATCATAAATCTTGAAATTGAATTACAGTTGAAAGAAATTCAAAGTAGAGAATCTTGTTGAACCACCTATTCAACTGTCAACATCAATGCTACCAGTAACCTCCACTGCAATGGTCACAAATTTCAGCCATTTGCTTTTCCCCAACTATTCAGGGATTGATCCAAATATCCTTTCTTGAAAAAAAACAACTGATATACCTTCAGTCTCACCTCTTTTCTCTAGTCTATGTGCATGTACTAATTTTTCTTATGCTTTATTAATAAACTCACTCCTTATTAACTCAAGAAAGCCTAAATTTGGCTCTTTCTAAGACATAATTTAGTTTAATCCTTCCACAAAGGAAGGGATCTGTTTTGCATTTACCTTGTTGCAACCAACCAAAGGGATGGATGAATAAAGTAGGGTAGCCAGTTCTTCCATTCTCACCCTTATACAGTTTGGGGTACATGTCTGGGACCATAATTTGGGGAATCTTGTTCAGGGTCTGGTGATAACAGTAGGAGAAGGGTAAAGTTTCCATAGTCTTACAAGACCATAGGGCTGCTCTCTCAGAGAGAGAGAACTGTAGTGGCTTTCTCTGTTGGTCACCACAGCTCCAGTCTCATGCCTCAAGGAGGTTGAGAAGGAGAGTCCTTCATAGTAATCCCAGCCATTGCTAGCATCACTGTATGTTATAAACCAGCCATCCAAGCTAACTGATCCTGAACCGTTGGGATATGATGCTTATAGACATAAAGATGTGCAAAACCAAAATAAACTTCTGCCCTCTACCTTTTTGTACAACTGTCATTGTTTTTACTTCAAATGTTTGGTAGATCTTGAAGATTCTAATTTTCATTTTCATTAGTTTGGACTTTTTGCACAGAACATACTATATTTACTTTGTATGGCCTTGTGTTAGAATTCATTTTGTTGGAAATATTTGAATTCCTGGCCCATGTGATGATGCTGTCACTTTAACAGAGTTATTTTGTCCTTTTTTTTAAAGAGAAGTTGTAAAGGCAGAGGTGCTGAAGAGTCTAGAAAGAGCAATGGTTTATCAATGGTAGGGGATTGGTCAGTTCTCCTAGTTTAGGCATTTTCTAGTTTGGTTTAGCTGTGGCAGTCACAGATGTTGGAGTCCAGGAAAGGTTGCAAGTTTCAGGAGATCTGAAATCTCTTTGGATGTTGTTCCCTCCCGTTTTAAAAAAATCTGAGTTTCAATTCACCTTTTTGCCAAGGGGGTATGTTTGTAGGATGTTACTGGATTGGATCAATTCCTTAGTTAAATTGCTGTATTGGGATGGTTAAGTTTTCCAATAGTTAGGTTCTTCTAAATTCCATTTTCTTTTGTTTGTTTTTCAACTGCAGCATTTAAACATATTCTGTTTTGCTTAAAGCCAAATGGTTTAACCAGCTGCAACACACCTGGAATGTCCACTTCAGATCTGCCTTTAAAAGAAGAACAAAGTTAGGGTCTAGGCTATCCTCTTAAAATATTTTGAGTGGCTTGGCTTGGTCCGTTATACCCTGCATGATAATTTGTCCTTATTGAAACAAGGAAAATATTCTCCACTTATTCTACCAAACCAGACTAGGATCATATGTTATCTGGATTTAAATTCTTCTATTATTTTACAATGGAGAGATTTAGAAATTTTTGGCTTTGATTTTTTTCTGACGCCTATTTGACACAACGACCAATTTCCTTTTTGTTGGGTTAGGCACAAGCCTGCATTGTACTTGACAAAAAGGTTAGAGTATAACTATGGTTTGAGGCTTTGCACTAATCCTTCATAAGGTATGAAGCCCCGGTTTCCTTCTCATTTGTGTAAAGTGCTTGGTTGACATCATATTGCTTTGGAAAAAAGTGAATACTGCAGATACTGGCGGTCAGAGTCGAGAGTGTGGTGCTGGAAAAGCACAGCATGTCAGGCAGCATCGGAGGAGCAGGAGAATCAACGTTGCTCATTCCTGCTGAAGGGCCTATGCCCGAAACATTGATTCTCCTGCTCCTCCAAGGCTGCCTTACCTGCTGTGCTTTTCCAGCACCACACTCTCAACATCATATCTCTTTGGACTATGAGGATGGCTGTATAACTTGTTCCATCAAGGTCACTCTGATATGGCTCGTAAGAAACTTGTGATAGCAGAATAAATCTGCTCTAATTATTCATCACTGCTATGCTGAGGAATCTCAGCATGGGAGTAGGTTAGCTCAGTTGACTGGATGACTCTAACAGCACACATTCAGTTCCTGTATTGATTGAGGTTACCATGAATGTCATGCCTTCTCAACCTCACCTCTTACCTGAGGCTTGGTGACCCTCAGATTAAACTCAGCACCAATCATCTCTCTCTAATGAGACAAAAGACCGTGGTGACTTCACATTTTCGCTGAAGCATCTGAACTCCGGTTTCCAAAGCTTACATTGCAGTTGAAATGAAATCCATGCCTTCTCTTGCCACAGTGGGGATGCAAGGTTTTTGCCATTTCCATCTTCAGTAATTCCATATATCATCAATGTAAATGTTAAACAGAACCTTCCAGCTCCAGAGTGCAACGTCCAAAGTCTGCTAAACATAACTGAATAAGCCAAGTCATTGCTATCCTGAATATTATCATGCCTTTTGGCAATGACTTACATTATTTTGTGCATAATTGCCACATACCATTTAACAAATAAACATGACAGATTATTATTTTTAAAAATATCATCCCTGAATATTTATGCAAATAAAGACATTATTTTCTCTCCGAGATTATATTACTGGCACTAATTAATGTGTGACTATGAAAAAAAAAGATTCCGTAGATCAGTCAGTTTGGGAAGGATAACATTCCCCTCCTGTAACCTATAGTAACTGTTGATAGAACTTTAAACTAGAAGGTAACACTAGTGTAGATAACATCCAGTTGTGTTTAGAGTGATTGATGGTTGACTATACACTACAAAGTTGCAAATAATCCTGAACTGATTTAAGGCTGCTACATGCAAAGGTAATATGCAACACCTAAACCAAAGAATGACAAGGAACAATATATTAATGTATCCCTTACAATCAAGTATTTTACAAAATATATTAGCACACTTATTGTGACAAGATTTGATGGATTTAATGCGAAGTAGTGTGTGAATTGATTGTTGTAATGAGCAGACTACAGAAATGGACAGTGACAGTAAAAAGAATGGATGAGGGATGCTGCGGATGATGAAAATTATAGGTTTATTGTATTATAAGTTCTGACATTCAGAATGGGAAATTATATTGCAGTTTCACTCAAAAATGCAGTTAACATTCTGCCTGTTTTACATCTGAAATTGCTGGTTGAGTAGAGGTCCTGTTATGGTAACAATTGAACATTGACCTATACAAAAAGCATGAGAATTCAAACCCTTTCTTTAATAGTCATTTTTGGATAACTCCTCCATAAATGACGGGAAGATCAAATGTAGAAGCCTACCATCACCTTCAACCACACACACAGATCCCACCACTTGCCACTCACACATTATGCACGTATGAGAGGTGAAAGGTTTAAAAGGGATTTTAGTGGCAGCTTTATCAGACAGAAGATGATGTGTGTATGGTCCTTTCCACATGCATACCCCACACGGAGGGCCTGAAAGCCCTCCGCTTCTTGCTGTCCTGTAGGCCCAACCCAGTCCCCCTCCATGGACACCCCCATTTGCTTGGTAGAACTGGTCCTCACCCTCAACAATTTTTCCTTTGATTCCTCCCACTTCCTACAAACCAAAGGGTGGCCATGGACAACCACACGGGCCTGAACTGTGCTGGCCTTTTTGTAGGATTGGTGGAACAGTCCTTCTTTCGAAACTACACCAGCTTCATCCCTCACCTCTTCCTCTGTTATATTGATTACTGTATTGGTGCTGCCTCGTGCACCTGTGAGGAGCTCGAGCAGTTCATCAAATTTGCCCACACCTTCCACCCCGCACTCAAATTCACCTGGACCATTTTCCACACCTCTCTCCCTTCCTGGACCTCTCCATCCTCATCTGTGGAAAGTGACTCACCATTGATATCCATTTAAATTCCACTGACTCCCACAATTACCTCGACTATACCTCCTCACCCACCCTCCTGCAAAAATGTGATCCCGTACTCTCAATTCCTCTGCTTCCAACACATCTGCTCCTAGTATAAGGTGTTCCACTCCAGGACATCTCAGACATCCTCCTACTTTAGGGACTGTAGTTGCCCCTCCTCAGTAATCAAGGATGCTCTCAACTACATCTCCTCCATCTCCCATATGTCTGTCCTCAAACCCTTTCCCTCCAACAACAATAAGACTGGAGTCCCCTTAGCCCTCACATAGCACCTCATCAATCTCCATTTCCAACGCATCATCCTCCGACATTTCCGCTACCTACAGTCAGACCCCATCACCAAAAGGATATTTGCTTCCCCACCCCTGTCCACTTTCTGCAGGAACCATTCATTCCACAACTCCCTCAGCAACTCTACACACCCCACCAACTTCTCCACTACACCCAATACCTTTCCCTGTAACTACAAGGGTGCAACACCTACCCCCAAACCTCCCCTCTTACCTCCGTCTAAGATCCTAAGCCAAAGTTGGGGAACCTTTTCATGTTGGAAGGCCGCATTATATTCGTTGTAATTTAATAAGGCCGCATCCAAGAAACTTCAATTATATAAATGTTGATACAGTTAGAATGTGTAATTATTCTCAAATTTCACTTCAGTTGGAAAGCCACGTGCACTATTGTCATAAGTTGATAAACACTGGCGTACTGGATGCCCACAGGGTCTCGCCAACCAGCCTCCGGTGGTAGTGGTGCCAGTCAGACAGGGAAGATCTCGTACGTTGTAGAGTCGCATTATAACTAAATCATGAGCATAGCAGGTGTTGAAATAGCCCTTATGACTTACCAATTTTTTAATTGTGGCAGTCAGTCTGTGAGGATTATTTCGTTGAATTTTCTTTTACTCTCTGGTATTTTAAATGCATTCATTTTAAGATTAAAATAAAAATAATAAAGGACAAAAAAACATAGTAATAAAAAAAATAAAAGATTTGTTCTGCAAAATTTGGATGCGTTCAAAAGGGCACACACAATGGCCTAGGATGCTGCATATTCCCCACTCCTGCCCTAAGCAATCCTTCCAGATCTAGCAGAGGTTCACCAGCACTTCATCCAACCTTATCTGTGGTATCCATTGTTCAATGTGATCTCCTCTACATCAGGGAGACCAAACACAGACTCAGGGAATGGTTCATGGAGCATCTGCACACTGCCCACATCAAGAAACCCGACATTCCGGTTGCCATCCATTTTAATTCCCCTACCCAGTCCCCTGGCAACAAGTCCATCCTTGGTCTGCTCCACTGTCTGAGTGAGATCAAACATAAACTGGAGGAACAACACCTGATATTTTGCCTGGGGAGCTTATAGCTCAATGGCCTCAGTATTGACTTTACCAGCTTCAAAATCCCTCTAACCCCAGCCTTATTCCATGTCCAGCCTTCTCCCTCCTCCTTGGTTCCCTGATCTTACTTAAAAATCCATCTTCCCACTCATCTATCCGTTCCACCTCTCCCACTGGCCTATCACAATAACCTCCTATCTGCATCCACTCTATCACCATCCCGCCTACTCTTCCCCAACTCCACCCCCCTCACTCTATATATTTCTGACCTACCTCCCCTTCCCAAGTCTTGGCAAAGGATTTTGGCCAGATGCATTGAGTTTCCTGCTCCCCGCATGTGGTCTGACTTGTTGTGCTTTTCCAGCTTCACATCTATTGACTCTGGCTTCCAGCATCTGTAACCCTTACTGTTTCCAGGTGGTGTGTGCATAGAATGAGCTGTTAGGAAGTGGTGGAGGTGAGTACAATTGCAACATTTAAAAGGCATCTGGATGAATGGGAAGGGTTTGAGGGTACATGAATAGGAAAGGTTTAGAGGGGTATGGACCAAATACTGGCAAATGGGACCAGATTAATTCAAGAAATCTGGTCAGTACAGACAAGTTGGAACAACGGATTTGTTTCTGTGCTGTAAACCTCTATGACTTTATATGACATTGTGGAATGAACTTGGTTGTCCAGGTAATTCTATTTTGTTTTTATGAACTACTGTTGCTTCCTGGAGCTACATGGTGAAGGGTTAAGAAATGGTGACAATGGCCTTGTAAAATATTTTGGGATATGCTAAAAATTGAAAAGTTGTGATGTAAATATAGGTCCTCGCTTTGATTGTCCAATATGTCACTTGCTCCATAGCTAGCAATTAGGTGTTCCACTTCTTTCTGAGGTGGAAGGAGCTTTTCAAACCTAATTCCAATCCATTTCAAACTCACCCACCTTCTGTACCAATGGGAGTGGAGAGACAGAGGCCAACAACTAACCCTCTTATTAGGAAGCAGGATGCTCTTCCAATTATTATAAAGAGGCTGGATGCTTCAGATTTTCTCTGTCCTCCACTCTAACGCTGGCCATCTGAGTTTCCCAGATCCAGAAAGCCCAGCAACCAGAGGAAACCCTAGAACTCTGTGGGAAGGTAGGGAAGTGATTGCTGGGCCCTTGCTGAGATAGTTGTGTCATTGATAGTCACAGGCAAGGTGCCAGAAGACTGGAGGTTGGCTAATGTGGTGCCACTGTTTAAGAAAGGTGGTAAGGACACGCCAGGGATCTATAGACCACTGAGCCTGACGTTAGTGGTGGGGAAGTTGTTGGAGAGTCATGAGAGACAGGATTTACATGTATTGCAAAGGTAAGGACTGATTAGTGATAGGAGAAAGTGAGGTCTGCAGATGCTGGAGTATCAGAGCTGAAAATGTGTTGCTGGAAAAGCGCAGCAGGTTAGGCAGCATCCAAGGAACAGGAAATTCGCCGTTTCAGGCATAAGCCCTTCATCAGGAATGAAGAAAGTGTGTCCAGCAGGCTAAGATAAAAGGTAGGGAGGAGGGACTTGGGGGAGGGGCAATGGAGATGTGATAGGTGGAAGGAGGTCAAGGTGAGGGTGATAGGCCGGAGTGGGGTGGGGGCGGAGAGGTCAGGAAGAAGATTGCTAACCTTCCTAACCTGCAATCTTCTTCCTGACCTCTCCGCCCCCACCCTACTCTGGCCTATCACCCTCACCTTGACCTCCTTCCACCTATCACATCTCCATCGCCCCTCTCCCAAGTCCCTCCTCCCTACCTTTTATCTTAGCCTGCTGGACACACTTTCCTCATTCCTGATGAAGGGCTTATGCCCGAAACGTCGAATTTCCTGTTCCCTGGACGCTGCCTGACCTGCTGCGTTTTTCCAGTAACACATTTTCAGCACTGATTAGGGATAGCCAACATGGTTTTGTGAGTGGGAAGTCATGTCTCACAAACTTGATTGAGGTTTTGAAGAAGTAACAAAGAGAATTGATGATGCCAGAGTGGTGGACGTGATCTACATGAATTTCAGTAAGGCGTTTGACAAGGTTCCCATGGGAGACAGGTTGGCAAAGCTAGATTTCATGAAGTACAGGGAGAACTAGCCATTTGGATACAGAATTGACTCAAAAGTAGAAGACAGAGGTAGTGGTGGAGGATTGTTTTTCAGACTGGAGTCCAGTGACCAATGGAATGCCACAAGGATCGGTGCTGGGTCCTTTTGTCATTTATATAAGTTATTTGGATGTGAGCTTAAGAGGTACAGTTAGTAAGTTTGCAGATGACACCAAAATTGGAGATGTAGTGGTGGGCACAAAAGTTTACCTCAGATTACAACAGGATCTTGGCCAGATGGGCCAATGGGCTGAGAAGTGGCAGATGAAGTTTAATTTAGATAAATGTGAGGTGCTGCATTTTAGGAAAGCAAATCAGAGCAGGACTTATACACTTAATGGTAAGGTCATAGGGAGTGTTGCTGAACAAAGAGACCTTGGGGTACAGATTCATAGCTGCTTGAAAGTGGAGTTGCAGGTAGATAGGATAGTGAAGAAGGCATTTGATATGCTTTCCTTTATTGGTCAGAGTATTGAGTGCAGGAGTTGGGAGGTCATGTTGTGGCTGTACAGGACATTATTAAGGCCTCTGTTGGAGTATGGCATGCAATTCTCGTCTCCCTCTCATTGGAAGGAAACTGTGAAACTTAAGTAGTTCAGAAAAGATTTACAAAGATGTTGCCAGGGTTGGAGGATTTGAGATATAGGGAGAGGTTGAATAGGTAGGGTCTGTTTTCCCTGGAGCATCGGAGGCTAAGGGGTGACCATATAGAGGTTTATAAAATCATGAAGGGTATGGATAGGATAAATCGACAAAGTCTCTTCCCTGGGGTGTGGGAGTCCAAAACTAGAGGGCATAGGTTTAGGGTGAGAAGGGAAGGATATAAAAAAAACCTATGGGGCATTTTTTTCACACAGAGAGTGGTACGTGTATGGAATGAGCTGCCAGAGGAAGTGGTGGAAGCTAGTACAATTGCAACATTTAAAAGGTATCTGGATGGGTATATGAATACGATGGGTTTGGAGAGATATGAACCGGGTGTTGGCAGGTGGGACTAGATTACATTGGGATATCTGGTCAGCATGGATGAGTTGGACCAAAGAGTCTTTTCCATGCTGTACATCTCTGTGACTCTCTGACTCTAAGACTATTGAGTGGAAGAGATCTGTACCTTGCCAGCACTGTTTGTTGGCCAAAAGCTTCCTTTAAGTCCCAAAAGCAGATCTGCAATTAGAAAAACACCAGCCCAGTCAGCCCACCACCTGTGCCCCACCACAATAACACCACCACCATGTCTGCCCCAAACTGACTTGGAACATCTGTAATCCTTTACTTCAATCCTAGAAACCACACAGTACACAATTCCTTACCTGACAATCCCTGTTCCAGAAGGAGGGAACTGTGTGTTCTTGAAACGCAACCTATTCTGCAGCATTCACGATGACAGGTGGACAAGTCTACCATTCAGGCCAGTTTCTGGGCATGTAACCTCTTGAAGAAAATGTCTGTACATTGTGGATTTAATACTCTATACTATTCATAACCATACACAAAGAAAGCTTATATCCCCTTAACAACTGAATGACCCAGACAACTTATTTTCACATACATTGTTAAAGAAAGCCTTGCATTTATATAGCACCATTTATGATTGTCAGATATACCAAAGTGCTTTACAGTCAATGAAGTTATTTTTAAAGAGTACTTTCTATTGAATGTAGCAACCAAATTGTATGTAGCAAGCTCCTAAAATAGCATTTGGATGATGATCAGATGAACTCTTTGGTGATGTTGATGGAAGGATAAATATTGGTCAGGCCACCACAGGTGATTGCTGTTTTTGGAATGGTGCCATGGGACTTTACACGTCTATCTGAAACGGCAATAAGGGCTTTGGTTCAATATCATACCCAAAAGGGAGCGCTTCTGTCATTGCAACATTCCCTCCTTACTGCACTGGAGTGTCAGCTGTTTTCATTAATGCTCAAGTCTAGATATGGGATTTCAAAGTATAATGTTCTTTTTTAAAGGTAAGCAATGGCTACTACAAGCATGAGTGAAGCTAGTATTGGTCAGACTTGTACCCGAAGATCCAGAAATTCTTTAGGGCACTAAAGTGAAGCTGCTACTCAGAACATCCAAAGGCAAGCTAGAGGAGTGTAAAGATCAATTGGAGAAAACATTGATCAAGTTACTGTGGAGCCCAGACATAATGTCCACTCCTCCTGTGTGCCAAAATTCCATTGACAGAATCCAGAGTCTGGGAACATATTGGATTTTATCTCTGCCATTTTGTACAAGGTATAAATGTGTAACCACATCCAACCCAAATCATTTAGTGCTTCATGTATGTGATTTTCTTCATCAACAGTGCAGTTAAAAAAATCCTCTCATTGTTGTTATTTTGGTTTTTTGACTTCCATTTTGACAGTGTTTGTTATCGCTTCTCGTTACATTTCTAAAATCTGTAAATCTAGGTCACTGATTTATTATTTCATAAATGCCCTGAAGCCAGCAGATAAGAACGACTAATGCAAATACAACACATACACTTCAGCTGGGTCATCACCTTAGCACTTGGAATAAATTGTTTTCGCTTAATCAATTTAATAGAATCTAGCTCTAAACTAGTCGGAAACCATTACCCCCATTGAACTGGGCACAAATAAAAAGGCATCGAAGGAAACTTATTGATGAAATAGACATACAGCCGTGATAAAATTGCTGACTTTGGTACTTCAAGTGATTAAATTCATTGCGTTTTATTTGTCTCTTCACCGCTCAAAACTATCAAATCATTTTGACAGACAAAAATTGAGTTTACAATGGGTTTTAACAGAGTTCTTTGCCAATCATAATTCATCTAAATGAATACAGACAATGCAATTGATTGTATTATTTTGTTGCTAATTATTCAGGTGAATGCTTATCCATAAATGCATTATGGGCTTATTTAAGACTTCTTGCTTGATGTATTCCTGTCAAGAAAGAGATCTTTCTACCTAAAATTAAAATTCTGCTGCTAATTGGACACAATGATTACAAAATTCCATTTGGAAAACATAGGTGCTACCTAATACCTAAATTTTAAAAACTAATTTATGGAATTTGGCCATCACTGGTGAGGTCATCATTTATTACCGATATCTAGTTGTCCATGAACCTTCTATCTTGTTGAACTGCTGTAGTCCTTGAATATTCTGTCATTTCTTTTGAGATTTTCTAGTGATTGTGGCAATGAATAGCTTGTCAGACCATTCTGGAGTGCGGACAAAAGCCATCCACATTGCTGTGGGTCTGGAGTCTCAGGCTAGTTAAAGATATTAGAGAATTAGTTGGGTTTTCCGACAATCAAAATTGTTTCCTGGTTATCATTTAGACTCTTAATTTAAGATTTTTATTGATTTCAAATTCTACCATCTATTGTGACAGGATTCAATCCAAGGTCCCCAGACCATCAGCTAGGTGTCAGAGCTAATGGTTCAGTGATAGGAATACAAGGCCAATGCCTCCTCTTGATCTTAGGTGTTTAATGTGGCAGTGGGTGGGAAAGCAATGGTACAACTCTTTTCCAACAATGTGCTTGACCTATTCTTGCCATGATTTGGAGATGCCGGTGTTGGACTGGGGTGTACAAAGTTAAAAATCACGCAGCACCAGCTTTCTGAGCGCCACCACCTGATGAAGGAGCAGCACTCCGAAAACTAGTGCTTCCAATTAAACCTGTTGGACTATAATCTGATGTTGTGTGATTTTTAACTTTATTCTTGCCATCTGTGTGAAACAGGGGTGGGGACTTAAAAATTCCCCTTGTGCATTAGTTAACAAAAGAGCAATCATTAGCAAGGCTGTTTACACATTTTCAAAATGGAAGACTGAAGACATGTCATCGCTGGCAGCCAGGCAAGGTTGTTGATAAGAAAATTAGTTCAGATAAAAGAGTCTTTGTTCTGGATGCAACTTGAATTGTACACTGTAAAAGATTTTAGCAAATGCTTGAGAATTTGGTGATGTGCATTTAATTGTTCCTCATTATCCATTGTTATCATTCTCATGTATTGTACTCTTGACCATGAGTGATTAAGAGATATTTTCAAAGTAAGGAAAGGTGCATAAAATATAGACTTCAATATTCTTGATTCCTGGCAAAACTATTAGTGGGAGTTTTTTTTTACATTAATACATAAGGTTGGAAAAACAAAGCTAAGGATATGAGTTTCTTCGTGTGCTCTTGGCAGGTTTAGTTCTGCACTGTGAGTGCCAGAGAACAAGACTTTTAACTTAATGTTTCCTCTCATTTTCCAGACGTATCAAGAACTGAACCTTGGTGATCAAAACTTCAGATTTCACATTTATAGCATCCTCAACGTTTGTTTTTCATAAAAAATTTGTTTCACTAAGCACAAAGTTTTTAAAGTCAGTGGGGGGGCAAGTGATGATTATTGCACCAGTTTGATTTTAGCAGACTAAAGGATTTTGACAATACTATTGATATTTGGGCATCAAGAAAATTAAACAATCAGGAAAAAAAAGAGACAGGAGAAAATGTAAGCAAAATCTTGAGCATGGATTTTTAAGAAGCACCAGAAGGAGATGGAGAGCTGCTGAAGTCTGGGGAGGAAGTTATTCAAAACTTAGAGCAAAGGGTGGAGACGTTCAGTGGAAACATTTTTCACACATCCATATAGGTTTTCCACGGTGAAAGAAACACTCAGGGATACAGAACTGGCTCAAAGGTAGAAGACAGAGGGTGGTGGTGGAGGGTTGTTTTTCAGACTGGAGGCCTGTGACCATTGGAATGCCACAAGGATCGGTGCTGGGTCCACTACTTTTTGTCATTTATATAAATGATTTGGATGCGAGGTACAGTGCTGGCAGATGGGACTAGATTGGGTTGGGAAATCTGGTCGGCATAGACGGGTTGGACCAAAGGGTCTGTTTCCATGTTGTACATCTCTATGACTCTATGACATTTCCCTGAGCTCACTTCCATTTTCACTCACTTAGAATTCATTGATTTGACCCTTTGAATGATTTCTGTTCAGTTTTATACTATACACCCTCACCTCAATAAATTTTAGGTATGGCATAAGTCATAACAGAAAGTGAGTATTGCAGATGCTGGAGATCACAGTCAAAACATCTGGGGCTGGAAAAGCACAGCAGCTCAGGCGGTATCTGAGGAGCAGGATAGTCGAGGCTTTGGGCATAAGCCCTTCATCAGGAATGTGGGGGTGTGGTGGGTGAAAGGGGCTGAGTGAAAATTGGAGGGTGGGGATGGGGGTAAGGTACTGAGAAGGCGATAGGTAGATGCTAGAGAGGGGTGATAGTGTTAGATTGGAGGGGAGGGTGGAGCAGATAGATGGGTAGGAAGATGGACAGATAGGACAGTTCAAGAGAGCAATGCTGAGTTATTCGTTTGGTCTGACATGAGGTATGGGTAGTGGAGATAAGGCAATTGGTGAAGTCGACGTTGATGCCATGTGGTTGGAGGATCCCAAAGCTAGAGATTAGGTATTCTTCCTCTGTTTTTGGGTGGCTTGGCTTTGGTGGTGGAGGAGGTCCAGGACTTGCATGCCCTTGGTGGACAGAGAGGGGGAGTTGAAGTGGGTCAGCCACAGGGCAGTGAGTGTGTCCGCGACATGTTCAGTGCGTGTGTCCCAGAGATGTTCTCTGATACATTCTGTGAGTTGTAGTCCTATCTTTCCAACATAGAGACAACCACATTGAGAGCAACAAACACAATAGATGAGGTGTTTGGATGTGCAGGAAAATCTCTGCGGTTGTGAAAAGATCATTTGGGGGCCTTGGATGGAGTTGATTGGGGAGGTGTGGGCGTAGGTTTTACACCTCTAGCGGCAGCAAGGTAAGGTGCTGGGAGTGGAGGGTGGGTTGATGGGGGCAGTAACGAGGGAGTGATGGAGGAAACAGTCTCTGCGGAACGCAGATGGGGGTGGGGAGGAAAACATATTTTAGGTGGTCGGGTCTGATTGTAGGTGATGGAAATGTCAGAGGATAAAGCGCTAGGTAAAAGTGAGGACTGCAGATGCTGGATACCAGAGTTTAGATCAGAGTGGTGCTAGAAAAACACAGCAGGTTAGGCAGCATCTGAGAAGCAGGATAAAGAGCTGTATGGTGGCAGGGATTGTGAAGGATAATGGGCTGTATGGTGGTGGAAACCCATACATAACTGCACCTACAATCAGACCCCACCACCAGAGATATATTTACCTCCCCACCCCATCTGCATTTCACAGAGACTATTTCCTCCATGACTCCCTTGTTAGGCTACTCACCCCACCAATCAACCCTCCACAACTGGTACCTTCCCTTGCTGCCACCAGAGGTATGAAATCTATGCCCACATTTCCTCCGTCACCTCCATCCAATGTCCAAAGGATCCTTCCACATCCAGCAGAGATTTTCCTTCATATCCATACACTTTATCTACTGTAAACATTGGTCGCGATGTGGCCTCCTCCACATTGGACAGACAGGATGACAACTCACGCAATGTGTCAGAGAACATCTCTGGGACACATGCAGCAAGCAACTCCACCACCCTGTGGCTGACACCCCCCCCCCACCCCCCTCCCCCCCACCTAAGAACATGCAAGTCCTGGGCCTCCTACAAGCCAAATCCAAGCCACCCAACAACTGGAGGAAAAATGCCTCATCTTCTGCCTTGAGACCCTTCAACCACACGGCATCAATGTCGACTTCACCAGTTTCCTGGTCTTCCCTCTCCCCACCTCATCCGAGCACCAACCCTCAAACTTGGCACCACTCTCTTGAACTGTCCTACCTGTCCATCTTCCTATCCAGTTATCCGCAGCATCCTCCCCTCCAACCTATCACTATCACCTCCCCCCCATATACGACTACTTAGCCCCTTTCCAGCTACCTTCTTTCCACCCCTGTCCTCCTATATCTCTCAGCCCCCTTTCACCTCCTGCAGATTCCTGATGAAGGACTTATGCCCAAAATGTCGATTCTCCTGCTGCTCAGATGCTGCCTGACCTGCTGTGCTTTTCCAGCACCACACTTTTCAACATATAAGTTATAGAGTCACAGTGATACAGATTTACAGCATGGAAACTGACCCTTTAGTCCAACTCATCCTTGCTGACTTGATATCCGAAATTAATCTAGTCCCATTTGCCAGCACTTGGCCCATTTCCCTTTAAACTCTTCCTATTCATGAACCCATCCAGATGCCTTTTAAATGTTTCAATTGCACCAGCCTTCATTACTTTCTCTAGTAGCTCATTCCATACACATTCCACCCTCTGCATGAAAGAATTGCCCCTTAGGTCCCTTTTAAACCTTTCCCCCCTCATCTTAAACCTATGGCCACTATTTTGGTCCCCTCCACCCTGGGGAAAATACCTTATCTGTTTACCCTATCCATGCCCTTCATGAATTTATAAACCTTTGTAAGCTCAATCCTTAGTCTGTGATGCTCCAGGGAAAATACCCCCAATCATAGAGAGTTAGAGAGTCATAGAGATGTACAGCATGGAAAGAGACCCTTTGGTCCAACTCGTCCATACCGACCAGATATCCTAACTTAATCGAGTCCCATTTTCCAGGACTTGGTCTATATCCCTCTATTCCCTCCCTACTTATATACCCATCCAGATGCCTTTTAAATGCTGTAATTGTACCAGCCTCTACCACTTCCTCTGGCAGTTCAGTCCATACATGCAGCATTCTCTGCTTGAAAACGTTTCCCCTTAGGTCCTTTTTATATCCTTCCCCTCTCACCTAAACCCATGCCCTCAGTTCTGGACTCCCACACTCCAGGGAAAAGACCTTGTCTATTTATTCTATCCATGCCCCTCATGATTTTATAAACCTCTATAAGGTCACCTTTCAGTCTCCAACGCTCCAGGGAAAACAGCCCCAGCCTGTTCAGCCTCTCCCTATGGCTCAAATCTTTCAACCCTGGCAACATCCTTGTAAATCTTTTCTGAACCTTTTCACGTTTCACAACAATCTTCCGATAGGAAGGAGACTAGAATTGCACGCAATATTCCAAAAGCACCCTAACCAATGTCCTGTACAGCTGCAACATGTCGCCCAATTCCTATAGTTAATGCTGTGACCAATAAAGGAAAGCTTCACTATCCTATCAACCTGCAATTCTACCTTTGAGGAACTATGAACCTGCACTCCAAGGTCTCTTTGTTCCGCAACACTCCCCAGGACCTTACCATTAAATTTTGGATTAGTGGTGCTGGAAGAGCACAGCAGTTCAGGCAGCATCCGAGGAGCAGCAAAATTGACGTTTCGGGCAAAAGCCCTTCATCAGGAATAAAAGTAGAGAATCTGAATTCCTGATGAAGGGCTTTTGCCCGAAATGTTGATTTTGCTGCTCCTCAGATGCTGCCTGAACTGCTGTGCTTTTCCAGCACCACTAATCCAGAATCTGGTTCCAGTATCTGCAGTCATTGTTTTTACCTTACCACTAAATGTATAAGTCCTGCTCTGATTTGCTTTCCCAACATGCAGCACCTTGCATTTATTTCTATTAAACTCCATCTGCCACTTCTCAGCCCATTGGCCCATCTGATCAAGATCCTGTTCTAATCTGAGGTAACCTTCTTTGCTGTCCACTGCACCTCCGATTTTGGTGTCATCTGCAAACTTACCAACTACACCTCCTATGTTCATATCCAAATCATTTGTATAAATGATGAAAAGCAGTGCACCCAGCACCGATCCTTGTGGCACTCCACTGGTCACAGGCCTCCAGTCTGAAAAACAACCCTCCACCACCACTGTCTGCCTTCTACCTTTGAGCCAGTTCTGTATCTAAATGGCTAGTTCTCCCTGTATTCCATGAGATTTAAACTTGCTAACCAGTCTCCCATGAGGAACCTTGTCAAACACATTACTAAAGTCCATGTAGATCATGTCCACCGTTCTGCGCTCATCAATCCTGTGTTACTTTTTCAAAAAACTTAATCAAGTTTGTGAGACATGATTTCTCACAGACAAGGTTATACTGACTATCCCTAATCAGTCCTTGCCTTTCCAAATACACGGAAATCCCGTTCCTCAGGACTCCCTCCAACAACTTGCCCACCACTGATGTCAGGCTCACCAGTCTTTAGTTCCTTGGCTTTTCCTTACCACCTTTCTTAAATAGTGGCATCACGTTACACAGCCTCCAGTCTTCTGGTACTTCACCTGTAATTATTGATGATACAAATATCTCAGCAAGGGGCCCAGCAATCACTTCCCAAGCTTCCCACAGAGTTCTAGGTTACACCTGATCAGGTCCTAGGGATTTATCCACTTTTATGCATTTCAAGACATCCAGTCTCTTCATCCTCTACCTATAGCTCAAATCCTCCAACCCTGACTACATCCTTGTAAATCTTTTCTGAACCCTTTCATGTTTATAACATCTTTCCGATAGGAAGGAGACTAGAATTTCATGCAATATTCCAACAGTGGTCTAACCAATGCCCTGTACAGCCACAACATGACCTCCTAACTCCTATACTCAATACTCTGACCAATAAAGGAAAGCATTCCAAACGCCTTCTTCACTATCCTATCTATCTATGACTCTACTTTTAAGAGACTATGAGCCTGCACTCCAAGGTATCTTTGTTTAGCAACATGTCCCAGCACCTTACCATTAAGTGTGTAAGTCCTGCTCTGATTTGCCTTTCCAAAATGCAGCACCTCACATTTATCTAAACTAAACTAAAATAAGTTTAACATGTTCTTTCATGAAGTTTGCCTTTGTTTCCACTACTTTGGTATTGAACTGTCTCCCCATTTCAAAGACTCCTTCACCCTGACTCCTTCAGTACTTTCCCTCCGCCTGGAAGCCTATCTCTGGTTGCTCAGCTGCTCTTGATTTTTTTTTGCAAAAGACTGATGAGGTGACATCTTCTGCCTGAGTTTCTCTGCTCCCCTCACTCACTCTAACCTGCCTCTGTCTGAACCCACTACTGTTCCCTCAAACATAATCCTGACTTTATCAAATCTGCTGTTGTTATTTTGAAAAAAAAACCAAGTGCCTATCTCAGTCTCTTCTTTTCTATCTCCCCTGGGACCATGACCCTACCACTGAACATCAAGCTGCTCTATTGAGTTCAGATGAAGCGTCACTGGTCCCAAACTGTCAACTCTGATTTTTCTCCACAGATGCTGCTGGACCTGTTGATCTTTTCCAGCAATTTCTGTTGTCACTACCATCATGGACCTCATCTTTTCAGCCAATTTCTGACTCACTGAATTTAGTTCTTCTGATCTTGACTCTATTTTTTTCTCCTCTTGTCCAGTCTCTTCTCAACTACATTTCTGATTCTCCTAACTGTCTGGAACTTTTCAGAAACTTTGTTTCCTGGTCTTAACTGCTTCCTCTTCACAATGGATGCCCAGTCTCTTTCCCATAGCTGTTCCAATGATGCTGACAGTACTTCAGACACCTTTTGATTTTTTCTCCACTCAGGATACCCACCTTCCCTTCCCAAATGCCCCAACTGTGGTGGAGACAGACTTCGAATGTGTCCAACCTATTTCCCACATTTTTTTCCCTCACCTTTTCCCTTCCAAACCAATGACATGGATCCCCACTTGCCTCACTACCCAACCTTTCCTATTCAGAGTCAATCATCTGCTATTTTTGCCATCTCCTGCAGGATGTTGGCACAAGCACACTTTCCCTTTCCCAGTCAGCATTCTGAAAGAACCACTTTGATCCACTCCTCTCTCACTGCCAACACTTCAGCCCCCTCTGATGACACTCTCCCATGCAAGGGCAGGAAATGTAACATTTGCCCTTTTACCATCTCACTGTCAAAAGGCTCAAACATGTCTTCTAGGCGAAGCAGAGATCTGCTTCTTTCAATCTATTCTACTGCATTCACTGCATTCTCTTCTACACTGGAGATACTCTGTTCCTCTCACCATAAATGCTGCCAGAACTACTGAGTTTCTCAAGCACTCTCTGCTTTTAACTCAGATATCTAGCATCCATAGTATTTGTTATTGACTTGACCCAGTGTTTCTTTGTTGCATTATAAGTTGCACATACACTGTTACAGTTACATGTGCATAGCTTGAATTATGGGTTCTGATTGCATTATTTTTTACATTGTCATTAATAAGATTCATAATGAATTTATGTAAGATTTGTCGTCTGTAGCAGTTTTAGGACTAATAGATAATGAAGAAAATGTTTCAGGAACGGAAAATGTTCCATAATTCTCTCGTTGAATTTGGCAACGTCATTAAGGGAAGAAAATTGATCTTAATTTATAATGTTTATCCTTGACAAGCCTTTGTTAGGGGAGTTTTCTTATACAGATGTTTATTCTTTTTTTTACAATGACTGCATGCTGAAGACTATTTCCATTTGTTTTCAAATCTGCAGAGACTTTCAATCCAAGTTCATTTGATAAGCAAATCCAATCACACAAAATATGTTCTCTAAAATTACGGACAAGTATCTGTAACCAGAAGAATGAAGTCAAATTTACTTTTGTGATTTATATTCATGGACATTGAAATACCATTGCACAAGCTCTGCATTTAACTCTTAACTTAATCTATCCAGTTTTTACAGGTTAAAAAACAAACACAATTAATCACAGTTCCACTCATTGTGAAGCAGCATCACCTTTGAGCTTCAGAGATAATCATAAAATGAGTAAATCCAAGTTATCTGATTAGAAATGTGCTATAATGTTTTCCATCTTAAGATACCTTTGCTAATGCTTAGGCTGGTATGGCAAAATTATAATATTCTATTGAATTGTCCATGGAGGATATCCACTTTTTAACTTTTAATGTAAATTACTCTGAACAGAACACTTGACTGGTGTTCTCACACCCAGAAGTTTTGTTGCAGTTACACTTAAAAGATCAGATGTTAAATATCATAAAAAGAAATGCTGTCTTTATATGTTACTTATTTATTTTCTGTTGCATTTAGATGAATTAATCAATACATTGTGTATGAAGATAGAGAAAGAAAAATGGCATCCTGCATTTATTGGATAGCATATACCTGATATACACAACATACTTAGCACACAATAGGACAAGCAACCCTCTTAACTGGTGTTGGCACCATCCCTGAGCAAACACTACACAACCCAGCCCAAACAATTGCTTTGCTTTGAAATTTAAGTTGTTATTCTTATCTGCCCAACATTTTCCAGGCTTCACATTTTTATTTAAATTAGCAGTAACACAACAAAATAAATGTGAATTATTTTGAAACAATATTTTTTCTCTCGAAACTTGATGAAACAATTTGGCAACTTTTTATGTCTTCTGCAACAGGAGGTTGTTATATATTTTATGTGTCTCATGTTGCTAAAGACTCATAGCCAGTGTAATATATGTGGTGTACACTATGGCTGGTGAGAGGAGAGAGATTATTTCGCTGAATAATAACATTCCACCCTACTTATGCCTGGCACTCCCAGAATGTCAGTTTATCATAGAATCCCTACAGTGTGGAAACAGACCCTTTGGCCCAACAAGTCCACATCGACCGTCTGAAGAATAACCATCCAGACCCATTCCCCTACCCAATTACTCCACATTTAACCCTGACTAATGAACCTAATCTACATCCCTGTACATTATGGGTATTTTAGCATGGCCAATGCGTCTAAAACTGCACATCTTTGGATTGTGGGAGAAAACACAGACTCGGGGAGAACATGCAGACTGCACACAGGCAGTCACCCGAGGCTGGAATCAAGCCCAGGTCCCTGGTGCTGTGAGGCAGCAGTGCTGTCCACTGAGCCACTGTGCCGCTATGGTGTTTATGAGGGACAGCAGCTCCAACAAAACAATTATGTTCATGCAAAGCAGAATCTAGAGCAATATTCGGACTAAAGTACATGTATGCAAGTTTTTTCCTGGAGCGTCGGAGGCAGAGGGGTGACCTTACAGAGGCTACAAAATTATGAGGGGCATGGATTGGGTGAATAGGCAAATCTTTTCCCTGGGGTTGGGGAGTCCAGAACTAGAGGGCATAGGTTTAGGGTGAGAAGGGAAAGATATAAAAGAGACCTAAGGGGCAACATTTTCATGCAGAGGGTGGTACGTGTATGGAATGAGCTGCCAGAGGAAGTGGTGGAGGCTGGTACAATTGCAACATTTAAGAGGCATTTGGATGGGTATATGAATAGGAAGGGTTTAGAGGGATATAAGCCAGGTGCTGGCAGGTGGGACTAGATTGGGTTGGGAAATCTGGTCAGCATGGACGGGTTGGACCAAAGGGTCTGTTTCCATGCTGTACATCTCTATGACTCTGACTTAGTACAAAAGAGATCATTAGTTTTTAATTAGGGGAGTTTAACTCATTAATACATTTCATCTCTCCCTTCCCTTTACTTCATTCCTTTTGAAAAACATAAGATTCTTAGAGGTAAGAAATGGTGAGGTTGTTTCACCTTACAGGAGAGTCTAAGCAAAATGACATAATCTCAGAGTATTTAAAAATGAGATGAAGAGAAATTTCTTTGCTTGGAGAATAATAGATCTGTGGAAATAAAACCCAAAAGAACTGTGGCTGCTTTGATCAGAAACAAAAAAAAAGTCCCTGGAAAAGCTCAGCAGGTCTGGCAGCATTTCTGAAGAGAAACCAATTAACTTTTCAGGTCAGGTGAGCCTTCCTCAGAACTGATGGTAGCTAGAATCATGACAGTTTATATGCAGAAGATAAATGGGGGCAGGGCGTAAGGAGTATTTGGGAATAGAGCCCAAAGTAAGAAAATAACAGTTGGACAGTCAAAGGAATGGAAAACAATTGAGCTAGGAGGGTGAATAGTTATTCATGGAGACTATTAATGATGAACAATGGATAGTGTGTAATGGCAGACTATGTGATAACAAGGTCTGGTGTGTTGGGTAGGGGGCTAGGACATTGAAGAGTTCAGGCTGTAAAATTATTGAACTCAATATTGGGTGCAGAGGGTTACAGGGTCCCAAGCAGAAAATGAGGTGTTGTTCCTCGCTGGAGCACTGCAGTAAGCCTGAGACAGAGAATTTGGTCAGGAAACAGGGTGATGTGTTAAAGTGGCAGGCAATTGGTAGCTCAGGGTCTTTTTTTCAAGCAGAGCAAAGATGTTCTGTGCAGTAGTCACCTAATCTATGCTTCGCTTCTTCGATGGAGAGGAGATCACATTGTGAACAGTGAATGCAGTTGGTTAGATTGCAAGTGCTGCTTCACCTGGAAAGTATGTTTGGGCCCTTGGATCCTGAGGAGGGAGGTGGTAAATGGGCAGGTATTACACTTTCGGCAGTTGCAGGGGTAAATGCTGTGGGGTTATGGGGGAGGATTGGGAGTGGAGGAACAGTGGACCAAGATGTCCCGGAGGGAACAGTGTCTGCGGAAGAAGGACAAGGGAGTGCAGGGCAATATGTGCCTAGTGGTGGCATTGCACTAGAAATGGCAGAAATAGCAGCTGATTATCTTCTGGATGTGGATGCAGGTGGGGTGGTAGGTAAGGACAAGGGGAACCCTATCACTGTTGCAGGAGGGAAGAAAGTGGGTAAGGGCAGAAGTGCAGGAGATGGGTTGGACCCAGCTGAACTCCTTCTGAACAATGAATGAATCTGTGGAATTATTTATCTGTTGAGAGTGGGTTAAATTTATTGAAGGCTGAGACAGACTTTTAATCAATAAGGGAATCATGAGTTACAGAGATTAGACAGGAAAGTGGAGTTGAGGACTATTGACATTAGGGAAGGCAATGGCCTAGTGGTATTATTGCTAGACTGTTAACCGTAGACCCTGATAACGTATTAGGAACCCACATTCAAATCTCACCATGGCAGCTGATAGAATTTAATTCAATTTAAAAAAACAGGAATTAGGAGTCTAATGATGACAACAAAACCATTGTTAATTGCCAGGAAAAACTTACCTGGTTCATTAATGGCTTTGTGTGGCCTAAATGTGAGCCCAGACCCAAAGAAATGTGGTTGACTCTTACCTATCCTCTGGGCAATTAAGGATGGGTAAAAAATGTTGGCTTAGCCAGTGATGCCCTCATCCTGCAAATGAGCTAAAAAAAAATCTCAGCCATGCCTTCATCTCTCAATGGGCTAATTAGAATATTCTGCTCTAATGACTTAAGATGTTATATATTGACTGATTTCTTAGTCACCTATCCTGATATTTCCTTCAGAGCCTTGGAATCAAATTAAATCTGCTAAGGTTACTGTGAAGTATCTTGAGACACCATTACACTATTGAACAATAACTTGTACTCATATAACATATTTAATTTATGATGCTTCACAATGAGGTTATAAAGGAAAATTCAACACAAAGTGTTACAAATGGAATTATTGGGAAAGACAAGAGACCGTGGAGTGCAGGTTCAGAGTTCCTTGAAAGTGGAGTCGCAGATAGATAGAACTGTGAAGAGAATGTTTGGTATGTTTTCCTTTATTGGACAGATCATTGAATATAGGAGTTCAGAGGTCATGTTGTGGCTGTACAGGATATTGGTTCGGCCACTTTTGGAATATTATGTGCAATTCTGGTCTCTCTCCTATCAGAATGATCTTGTGAAACTTGAAAGGGTTCAGAAAAGATTTACAAGGATATTGCCAGGGTTGGAGGATTTGAGCAATAGGGAGAGGCTGAATAGGCTGGAGCTTTTTTCCTTGGAGCGTCAGAGGCTGAGGGGTGACCTTACAGAGTTTTATAAAATCATGAGGGGTATGGATAGGGTAAATAGACAGTGTCTCTTCCCTGGGGTGGGGAAGTCGAGAACTAGAGGGCATAAGTTTTGGTGAGGGCGGAAATATTTAATAGGGACTTAAGGGGCAACGGTGGTGCATGTGTGGAATGAGTTGTCAGAGGAAGTGGTGGAGGCTGGTACAATTACAACTTTTAAAGGCACCTGGATGGGCATATGAATAGGAAGGGTTTAGAGGGATATGGGCTAAGTGCTGGAAAATGTGACTCGATATCTGGTCAGCACGGACAAGTGTCTGTTTCCATACTCTACATCTCTATGATTCCATGATTCTATGACTGAACACTTAGGTGAATCAGGTGGGTTTGATGGAGCACCTTAAGTGAGGAAAGAGGGGTAGAAAGATAGACAGGGCCAGAGACAGACGTTAGGACTACAACAACTAGTATGAATAAAATTGGGGATAGGCAAAAGTCCAGAACTAGAGAAGCACAGATAACTCTGAAAATCGTGGAGATGGTGAATGTTGAATGAGGTAATGGTTCTAAAGGCATCAATACTCATGTTATATCAGGTGCATCTATCTCCTGACATCATATATCATTTGTGTGAAGAAAAGAGGTTCTATTCTATTTTTCAGAATAAGCAATTATATTGACATCAGATCTCTAAGGTCCTAGTAATTATATCTGACCAATTGCCATTGTACTTATTGCTCTCATGCAAAAACCCTTCTTGTTGTCCAAGATCATTGCCTCTTCTGTCGATGCATCATAGTGCTGTATCCTCTCCCATGAATCACTAGTGAGGCCCACACTAAAACAAAGATAAAGTAGGATTGGAGGCAGCAAATTATCTCAAACAACTTTTACCCAGTACCACATACTGGCAAAGGTAGCAAACACCACAAGATATTCGGTACAATCATCTGGAAAATTTATAGAGAAAGGGAGAGGTGATGCCAAGGAGGTATTTGAAAATGACCATAAAACTTTTAAAATCAAGCTGTTGCTTATCTGGAAGGTGAAGAAAGTCCCGTTAAGTCAGAGAGAACATAGGTGATAAATGAATGACATTCAATGCAATTAAGCAGGCATGCAGCAGTGTTTGAGCGAGCTTGAGTTTACAGAGGATTGAACATCAACGTACTTTGAAATATTACGTTTAAATATAAAGGCATAAATGAATTTCACCAGCAGATAAACTGAGAGACTGCCAATGTTATTAGACAAAAATAAATGGTCTTAACAATGCTACAAATACATGGTTATCAGATTACCTCAGGGTCAAATACATCACACTTCCAAACTATATGGTTCAGCATCAGACATTTGCCAGGGAAAGAGATGGACTTATTAGCTAGAGAAATGAATTTGTCAGAGGGAAAGAAGACAATGACTTAAGTCTTCTGAGTAATTACTCAGAGGAAATTTCTACCCATCCCATACTGGATGTTGAATGAGCAGCTTGCAAATTTAGAGACAGAGAAAAGATTGAGAGTACAGATGGTTCGAGCTGCTTATCATCAATGTACATGTTGAAATGTAATTGTGTTTTTGGATGATATCAGTAAGGTATATTATGTAAATGAGAAATAGTTAAACAGTTAAAAACGAGACATATATGCAAGATGTCATACCTTTTTAGGTAAATAATCTTTCAAAGTCCATCAAAAGGTTTTCATAAATAGGTGTCCTGACTGAACATTGATGTTTATTTCAGATGTAAACAGAATTTTCTATGCATTTCCAGCTCTACTTCCTTATTTTTGTGGAATTTTCATTTATTTGTGGAAAGTTTCTTCAAAATAAAAAAGTTTTTGCATTTTATCTGTTCTATTCTAATGAGCTATGTGAATGGCAAATTTAAAGTGAACGTTTTATCAGGGTCTGTCAAGAATGGAAGCAACCTTATACCTCAAGCACCCAGTGCATTTTTTGTATCACTTTACTGCAATAGTCTGGGAATTCAATCAATAGCTGATACAAATTATACATGTTATGAACAAATGAGTAAAGCATACCATTTTCATTCATTTCTGTATGGTCTCTTGTGTGTATTGTACAAATGTGCTCCAGTATAGAAATGAAAGAGTGAAGCTGAGACCTTCATGATAATAATCATTTGGTGTTGCTGAACTATCTTGCATCATGGAGGAAGTGAGGACTGCAGATGCTGGAGATCAGAGCTGAAAAATGTGCTGCTGGAAAAGCGCAGCAGGTCAGGCAGCATCCAAGGAGCAGGAGAATCGGCATTTTGGGCATAAGCCCTTCTTCAGTCATTCCTGAAGAAAGGCTTATGCCCAAAACGTCGATTCTCCTGCTCCTTGGATGCTGCCTGACCTGCTGCGCTTTTCCAGCAGCACATTTTTCAGATATCTTGCATCATGTCATGCTCCCTCCGACACATTTAGGTTGAGGTATGCAGAATAATGTACAAATTCCCCTTTATTCTCTGTGCAGAATAAAACCTGTTAATTGCCCTGGGATTTTTTTTTCATACAATCTCTAAAGTCTTTCTATGTACTCAATGCTCATAATAAGTAGTGTTTTTTTTCAATGAGTTTACAACAGCAAAATGAAATTGTACAATAGTCGTCTACCTTATGCACTGAGGAAGTATTGTTGCAATTTCAAATGATTCATGCTGGAGTAAACTGTGAATTGACTCACTGGTGATAAAACATCAAACTATGAATATCTCTGTGTCAGTGTTTTAGTGAGGCTAGGTATACTACTACACTTTACTGCTGTGCAATATAGGGATTTTATTCTACAACATATTGCTTACTGTAACAGTGCTCCAACGACAAAATTCTCAAGGAAGTACACGCGACTTATGCACGCAGCATTAAGAATTGTGTTAAGATTTTATTTGTCACTTAAAATTATGAACATAAATTGGGAAAGACTGTCATGAGTCATCATGGGCACCCTGGCAATTTGCCCAACTTTGGTAGCATCACACAGGCCCACCAGAGTTCCACAGAGTGCAGCTGGAATAATGAATTCTATTCAATGCTTCCTCTCAGCTGTGCACATTATTACAGCACAGAGATAACAAGCCACACTATTGTGGAATTTGCAACACAATGAAATTCAAACATTCAACAACTCTCAATCATTCCTTACAAGACTTTAAAAATTACAAACTTTGGGAACCAAGTTTATAAATTAAATAAAAATTAACAATTTAGTATTATTAATGCAACTTTACCAGAATACAGATAAACCGTAAGGCAATCAAATTAATATCTATGACCTAAGCCCAATCATCTTTGGTCATAAACTCCCACTCACATGCCAACAGACAACTCACACAATTAAAAGATGAATTGGAGAAAACGAAAATCAAAGAATCATTATTTGCCGTTCATAACCATTTCAATGATGAATACCAGGCTTTCATGAAATCCTTGGATGATGAGTTATAATACAGGTATGTGGGACAATATATCTTGCTTGAATTCCAAAGTTACCAATCAGTGCAACAGTTTCCAGACCTCTGGAAGCCTTTACTTATTTCTTATAGACTTTGATTCTTTTCTCAGACCTATAATAAGTCGGTAACTAGAGAACAACTACAGAAACCAAAACCTCCCAAACCACAGCCCCAGACTGGAAGCTTCTGAAACAGAATTGCCTCTGGCCTAAACCCCAGTCTGAGCTAGTTCTCTCATTGATTTCTTGTTGATCTTTGTAACATTTTGTGTTCTCGGCTGGCCAGCACCAGTCTTCCCTTTGATTGGATGTTGAATTGATCAATCAGCTCTCAGTCACTGAACATAGGAACATCTTAGTACCAAAGTGTCTACTATGTCCTTAGAGAGTAATTAATATGCATTACCTTTCCAGGCTGGATCTCAGCAGCAAACATTTGGCAGTGGTTCTCTCCTTTTTATTTCAAAACAAGCTGTTCAAAGTTCAAATTTCAGTTCAAAACTGTAACTCACAATTTCAAACCAAAAATGAGAAGAATGAAAAAATAAATGATGCTTTCAACAATATGCACAACTTCACAACAATTAGAATTGTGCTACACTGGGAACAAACTAGCCACACCCAAGCTACAAGATGTGAATATCACAGATATTATGATGTGCCCTTCTCACTGTTTATTTAGAAGTTGGGTGGCAAAGGGCCACCTGATTTTTAACTGATAGCTGCCACTACAAATCAGGTATGAACACAGCTAATACCATTTTAAAATGGCCTAGGAAAAGTTCAACCCATTGAAGATGTTTCTCTATTGGAAGCGCTCTCTCTTTCATGTATATAAAGGGCTTTAATTTGATTTTAAGAATTATGATTCATTTATTCTTGGGTTTAATACAAAACCATCAAGGATGAGAAGCTGAGAAATGCGTTGAATATGATGGAGGAAGGGGAGGGTGGTTTTTTTCTGGTAAAATTGGCATCTGGCTCAACTGAGAAGTGCCTGAAAAAAATTTGTAAAGGTGAAATTGAGGAATGACACAGTAGGTAGGAATGCCGGGTGGAGGAAAGATTGCCAGAAAAGGGGTACAGTTCAAGGTTTAACTTATTGATGAGGACCACGTAAGAGATTAAACAAACCATTTTGCAGCCAGATAAGGAAAACTAGATGACATTACAAGTCAAGTCCCGAAGGACTGAAGTGGTGAGAGACTTGAGAAGACTTGATGAGGTGCTGAGGCTGATGGTTGCTGTCATATTGTGTGGATAAAGGATTAAGGCTGATGTGTCCATGGTGTGCACAGGAAAATTGTGGTGAAGACAGAGTTGGAAATTGGCCGACTAAAGCAATCAGAAAGCTGTAGCTTCCAGGTAACCACTCTGACCTTCATATCAGGAATTGGCCCATCTAGTTTCTCAGGAAGGGAAAGGAGAATTGAAAATAGCTTATTAACATGACAAGATGGCAAACCAATGATATGCAAATACAAGGATAGAAGATGCTCACTGGGCATTGGCAAGTTTATGTACTTGGCAGTTAAAATATAAGGAGCAAATTAGAACTTACTCCTCTTAATGTCTGCATTCAGAATGTTAATTTTTGTTGTATTTCCCAAAATTTCACATCATTGCCCCTGCCACTTAAGCCATGGGGAAATTTGATCCGACATTTTAGTTTGGATAAAACACCAATTTTTTTTACCACAAATGAAATCATAGGTTGCAAAAGCCCAATTGTTCAGAATAATAATATTTTGGACAGTGACGAGAAATATTCAAATTAACAGCATGGTGGGACAGGTTTGAGATATAAGTAAGATGGTGATGAAATTCAAAAGTTTAAGCCCTGACACATGAACTGAATAGGAGGAATAAAGTGGAAGATGGTTGGCTACCATCTGGAAAAGCCAATGTTGGACACAGTCAAGGATAGCAAGGAAGGCACAGAGAACCACTGTCGGCCCACGGAAGAACCTATGGCCCTAAATGCCAGGAGGAGAAAAAAATTGAGAAATAGAGGCCAGTGAGCAAAATTAAAGACAGGAACAAAGTGCTGGAGAAGGAGAGAAATTAGGGGATGTGACTGAATGTGAAGTACAGGAGAGAGGAGCATTTACATAATGAAGAATGGGAGATGGCGAGCTTGAATCCAGAAAGTCAATCAAAACACAACAGGGGAATGGACATGGAAGGAGAATTTAAATGACATTAGTTAATGATTATCTAGCAGGATAACAACAGCAACCAGCATTTCATTTTGTATCTTTAATATATGAAAATTTCCCAAGGTCTACCATGAGATATAATTCGGCAAGATAGTTGCCAAATCAAACAAGACAATTTTAAGAAGTATGTTATGCTTCAATAGGTCCTTAAAAAAGAGGTAGCACCAGACCCCACCACCTACTGGATTGTACACTTCTTCTAGCTGAGGTGAAGGGATGAGAAGTCTCATGGTGGATAGACCATCGATGAGAACCCTCCGCTTCCTGCCAGTGTGTTATCTAGAGACCAAGCCTTTCTATTGACAGGACAAAACCTCATAATTGTCAGGTTGCAATAAAATCGCTTCAAAACCTAACAATTCACTGAAACTCTTCCAAGAACATGACACAATACCTCCACAAACTTCGCTACAGCAAAAGTAAGTCCTTACCAACAAGGTGACTGGATGACTTTTTACCTAATGCTATTGGGTGGTCCCTTGCAGATTTAAAAGGAAGTGATTGTAAAAGTGGGCATTTGTAAGCCAGATATTTATCAAACCAGCCTTAGATATTTTTGTTGTCATGATCTGTCCATTCTCATGTTTCCAGCAAATACATCATATGCCTGTACTTGGGCACAAGAAAGCATGGGTCATAGAATGGACTGCACCAGAAGTTACCTAAACTGGTATGCTGATGCTTTAGCTGTATCAGCTTCTAGACCAGTGGCTCCAGCAACACTCGGGAACTGAAGTTTGCAGTCTCCAAACGCAAAATGAGAAGTCAATGACATCACTGGGATAAGACATGATAAAGAAACTGGATTTTCTCACTTCCTTCCATTTGTATGAAGTCAAATCTTCACTAAATAAACTTAGAATATGAGTCAAATCTCTAGTCTGTTTGAATTAAAACTATATATGCCAACTTTTCTTCTGGCCTGAAATTGCTTCATTCTTCATGAGAAGAAAAAGGGTTAAGCTACCTTTAGCTAGCTGTAGTCAGCTGAAATTATAATGGTGAATTAATTGGAAAATCATTGTGCCTACCTTTCCCTTTGATCCTGCAGTGTACTCCATCATATCACAGCCATTTTTGAAACCTCAGCACTTTCCATAACATTTTGAAAGTAAGAATGACAGTGTTGTCACATGGGTGACCCAGATAAAGTGGCATGAGGTCAAAATAATTGATAAAATAGCTAAAAAAAACATATTAAAGCATAAAAATGAAGCCAAAGATTCTGTGGGTCAAAATCTTAATTGATACTGGTATTTGAATATATTAAAACCTTCACCCCTTTCCAATCTGCGGTTTATTCCTGAGTGCTTGCCTTCCAGTACTGTCTAATTAGTGTGTTTAAGCCTTTTGTTCAGATGTATAAATTATATCATTTTTTTAAGATTCAGTGAATGTATGGTGTTTTGTTTGCATGTCTGTGTGGATACATTGTATATGCAGTTGTTCACACGCAATTGTGCATATCTCTTATTCGCACTTTTAATCAAGGTCATTTTACAGCTCATAATTCATGCCAAATCCACTATTATTTTGTATAATATATGGCACATATAAGTTATTAATTTACGACTCTTTCTCAGTGCAGTGAAAATGCCATTATTTACTGCTGGCTGTGGGTCCTGCCATGTTGATTTTTTGAAGAAGCGAGAGTTTTTGTGTAATGTGACAGGAAGTGCGATATAAGAGTTTATGATTAAGGCTTTCAACTGTATCACATTACATGATAGAAAGAGCTGCTGAAACAAGACATATTTAATACAGTTTGATAGAGGAAAAATATAAAGAAAAACTTGATGTAATGAAAATATATTAAAAAATGATTTTTTAAAAGAAGTATAGAATTTATAGTTGACATTGAGTTATAGGACTGGAATTCAATTTGAGGAAATTCAGCTATCATAAACCCTGACATTGCAGCCGGAGATCATTATGAAGAACTCCAGTACTAATTTTTTTCCTCCTGTGTTCTTTTCTTCTACCACATGATGGGAACAAGAGTTGAGTGATGACACAATAAAGGAGAGATAAAATTAATCAGGATGCATAACATATATTTCTTACCTATTAAATTGTTCAGCTGAACTAGGGAATACCTGATGAATATGATTTGACTTTCAACAAAAAAGAACCACAACAAAAAGTCACAATTATTTTTACAATTAATAAGACAAGGAGACAGTCCCTGAATCTATCTCAGCTGAAGTGGGATCCACCTATGTACTGTTGGCCCTAATTTGACCCACAGGCTAGACATCGTGCTCCCTGAGCTGGGTAATGATCTCTGCTCAAAATGTACATAGACTGAGTTGTCTGCATATGAGCATTCAGCTGTGAAGTCCAATCTTTTTGAATATTAAATTTTGCAGGATCATGAAGAATCAAACATAAATAAAGAGTCCAGTTTCTTCTCATGCCATGCTGAGCATATTTAATTTTGACAACACCAATAATGATACTCCAAAGATAATATTTTTGGCTGTGAAAAGTGTCCTGGTGTGGTGAAAGTCTTTGTAAAAATGTAAAGTTTCTCCTTTTCTTACTCAGGAACTGCAGTTACAAATCATCATTCAATTGAAGACCAACACTGTTTTGTTAACATTCAATATAGCAATTCATGCAATGAATTCAGTACTTTGTCTGTGCATGTCATTGTATCTGACTTTAGATAACGTAAGTAGCTATCATAATGCTATATTATAGATATTCAGTTTATTACATCTAAAACAGCAAATGATACAAAAAATGAAGATTTATCATGTAGATCACCACAAAGTTGAATTCTGACAGAATGAGAATCATCTTTTACTATGAATCTAAGCAAATAATCCATAGGTTAAGTTGTTTGAGTTGTTTAACTTTGTGTGATTTGTGTTGAAGATCAAATCTGCGCTTGCTACCATTCTAGATTTCCAGCATTTGCAATTTTCTATTTATTAATATTCAACCTCAAACCTTAGTTTTGGTTTTAACTGCCATTTTTTCATTTATTAAGTTGACATAGAACAAGCTAGTGGCAGCAATAATAAAATATCTTTACATCACCAGAGTTTTAACTTCCTCATGTAGTAAAATAAAACAGCTAACAAGTGTGTGCTAAAATTACATTTTTAAAAAAAAGAACAAAAGTTTTAATTTCTTCTTCATTGATAATGAAAGTTGTCTGCCTTAACTCACTGTCTTCAGTGATTCCAGAAGATGACTTTCTTATGAAGGTACTAGTTAAAATCAAGAGGATTGGTTTATGTATTCCTCAAAGGTTACTGAGTGATAATGTCCAGCAATGCCAATATTCCAAGAATAGAATCATAGAATTTTACAGTGCCGAAACAGCTATTCAACCCATTGTGTCAGAACTGGCTCCCAAAAGAGCTATCTAGCTCTTCCATTCTCCAGCCCTATCTCCTTAGCTGTCTAAATTCAACACTGTCAAATATATATCAAGCTCTCTTCTGAAACCTCCTATAGAATCCACCTCCACCACTCTACAAATCCTAACAACTCTCTGAGTAAAGATTTTTCTCCGCTTCTCACTTCTAGCTCTCTTGCTGACAGTCTTGAAATTGTGACCCCTGGTTACTAGCATATTAACAAGTGGAATAGGAATATCTTTCTTTAACCTGTCATATGTAATTTTGAAAACTTCAACAAGGTTGCCTCTTAATATTCTCTGCTCAAGGAGAATAAGACCAATTTTTCTAATATTTCCCTGTAGGTAAAATCCCTTATTCCTCATATTATTCTAATAAATCTTTTTAGTGCTCTCTCTCCAGGGTTTTAACATCTTTCCATAAATAAAGTGACCAGAACTGAGCACAATACTCCAATGCGGTTTCACCATTGATATGTAAATGTGTAGATAAAACAAAAATAAATATGCCTCTACTTGTCATAAATAATGCTTTTGCTTAACAAACAGGGATTAAAAATTGCATGACAGAGAAAGCATTTTGGCCTCTGCAAGGATGCTCAAGGACAACCAGTGGGAAAAAAAAGACATTGCAAAGGCAATTGGTAATAATCGGAAATGAATGTAGTGGCAGTCAAATACCTCCATTTGATGAACTGAATCAGAATACATCATTCGCAGACTGGTTTCTCATTTGGAATGGCCTGTTAAACACACATATAGGAAGCTACCTTTCACTTCATTCCTTCCTGTTTTCTAGCTGTGTGCAAGCTCAGTTTTCAAGTTGTCTATTTGCTAGGCTATCATTGGCAAGCTGTATCAGGATACCTATTTGACACGCCAGCAGTTTCAAATAAGCCTCAGAACTGAACTTTGCTCAGAAACCAGTTCAGGCCAAGCTCCTTACAAACATATTATTTGTTGCAAACCCAATTTCCCTTTCTGAATGTGAAATATGTCTAAATCATTTACTTGGGAATTATACCTGAAGACAAGTATTAGTTCCAGGTATTTTAACAATGCAGCTTACTAAATTATTATCAATAAAAAAAATCATTAATTTAAATAATAGTCTATTAAATTCAAAGAACTATTAATCAAAAGTATATCTGAAAGAAAATGCAGAATGTGCCTGTATTTGACCTGAATATCATCACTCTTCCCTTAAGTAATTATTTGGCATCCAATTAAACATAAGTTACAATAATGAATTGAAATAAGCTGGGACTTGATTCTTGTACTTTCTACCTACTTCTGAATACTTTGCCAAAATTAAGGGTCCAATATTAAGCTACATGTTAGGCTAACTAAAATATTTTTCCCAGCTGAGCTGAAGATTCAAAATGGAGGTCTGATCAGCATATCATAACCTCAAGGCAGTACTAAGCTGAGTTAACAACTTTATAGTGTTGCTGTCTCACAGGACAAATATGGTGATGAGATGTCATATTGCAACTTTTTTCCCCCTCTGTACACAAGAACTCTTAAATGATCACGCCATTGGGAAAGATTTTCTCCATGCACCGTAGGCGATATAAATTATAAATCCATCTTTTATAAACAGTTTCATGATCCTGTTGCATGCAAATCCCCCCTTCAAATCTTCATAAATGCTTGCTCTCATATTCTAAAAAGGTAATATTACAGTTTGAAATGTATTTATTTTAGCATTTTTACTGTGTGAATGACAGCTATAAATAAATGTTCAATTGAACTATCACTTTTTCTGGATATTGTATATTAAAGAAGGCCATCCACAGATATCATACATAAATTTATTTTCTACACAACAAGATAACTGAAAGGAAATTCTTAACCACTTTTTTTTTGATTAAAATGAGAAGAGATGCCATGTAAGGCGGATATGTTCAACTATTCCCAGTTGGTTACCCAGATAAATGGTTATGAATAATTCCTTTGATGCACAAGGGCTGCCATCATAAGAACAGAAAATGCTGGAAGTGCTCAACAGTTCGGGTAGCATTTGTGTAGACAGAAACAGAGATCGCAGTTGGATTTTCACTGAGTTGGGATGACTTGGGAGCCTCTCAAAAATGGCCAGTGGGTCTCAATTCTAGCTCTCCTGCTTTCTGGTCGTTCCAATTTTCCAGAGTTTTAAAGGGTGCAGTTTAGTTCCAGTTGTATGCCCTCACCTGAATCTCCTGACTTGGCAAGTTCCATTGGAGATATGGGCATGATATGCAGAAGTGCAATTTTCAAGAAGTTGGGTCAGTTTTATAATCTACATGAGGGAAACTTTTCAAAAGCAAGTTCAAAATGGTCATATTTCCTGTATATGTGTCAAGGGTTCATAATATAGGCCTGATCAGACAACCTCAAACCCCTGAGTTAGCAACTTTACAGCATTGCTGTCTCGCAGGACACATATGGTAATGAGATGTCACAATGCAATGTCTGTTCATTCTGTACACAAGAACTCTTAAATTATCACACCAGTGGGAAAGATTTTCTTCATGCACCCATGGGCAGGGTAAATTATAATTCCAGTCATTTTAACATTCTTTATGATCCTGTTGCAAATAAATTCCCCTTTCAAATACATGCTCTCACTTTCTAAAAATAAATATTACTACAGTTGGAAATTTTCTTACACTATCATTTTGAATAACAGCAATAAGTAACTACCCATCATGCCATGCCTACTTTCCAGTGTATACCCTAGTTATGGGCGGCACGGTGGCACAGTGGTTAGCACTGCTGCCTCACAGTGCCTGAGACCCGGGTTCAATTCCCAACTCAGACAACTGACTGTGTGGAGTTTGCACGTTCTCTCCGGGTTTCCTTCGGGTGCTCCGGTTTGCTCCACACAAAGATGTGCGGGGCAGGTGAAATGGCCATGCTAAATTGCCCGTAGTGTTAGGTAAGGGGTAAATGTAGGGGTATGGGTGAGTTGAGCTTCGGCGGGTCGGTGTGGACTTGTTGGGCTGAAGGGCCTGTTTCCACACTGTAAATCTAGTCTAGTCTAAATCCTCTCTGGTGTTGCATACATAATCATCAAACCATTTACACCTTCTAAAGGTAAACGTAAGTTTCCATTGGCTATTCAACCAGCTTATTCCCTGAGTGATGATCCTTCGCTGGAAATAGCATGCAGTTTATGTTAATACCCTGGATGAAAACAGAACTGACTGTCCTTACAGCATGAAGGTTGCTCCAAATCCTACCTTGCTGTATGGTAATTTCACTGTTGACCGCAGTACCTTTGTTGTCACTAATTGTTTATTTTAACTAGAAGCCACTTCTTGTTTCATTCCTCTATTACTGCATATCTTTTGCAATGAGCTTGAGTAGAGATTTACATGGTAATGATAGGGTGGGCTAGAAATTTGCCCGTAGTTCAAAAATCCAAAGCCTAATTTTACAACTTTCAAATCTGTTGGTTGTTGCAACACTACTGCAGCTCTCATGTTAATCAAGATAAGGATGAAGTTGTTTCACCATTAGAACATGACCTAGGTAGTTGACTGCAGTCATCTGCAATGGCCTTTTTTCTTATTCGGTTTCAGGTCCAAACGCCAAGCTACTAGCAGTCATAAAGATTATGATGGACTAGCAGATCATCTACAGTAGTTTCTACACCAGTAACTGTGCTGTGCTGCCTGCATTAATTTTCTTACAGGCAGTGGAAAAGCCAAATGGCATATGCATTTGGCAGGCATATCTCTATCTCCTAAATGGCGTCTGGCATGTGGTAAGAATTCTGCTGCATTGATTCAATTTCACTTGCCAGTATCCATCCATTGCACCGAGAGAAGTAAAAACTTCTGTCTTGGCAAATGTTGGCAAAATTTCATCAATTTTATGCACTGGTAGTGAAATGTCCTCAAAGATTTGTTGAGATTCATTGAAGAAAGCTGAAAATGTGTTGCTGGTCAAAGCACAGCAGGCCAGGCAGCATCTCAGGAATAGGGAATTCGACGTTTCGAGCATAAGCCCTTCATCAGGAAAGGCTTATGCTCGAAACGTCGAATTCCCTATTCCTGAGATGCTGCCTGGCCTGCTGTGCTTTGACCAGCAACACATTTTCAGCTGTGATCTCCAGCATCTGCAGACCTCATTTTTTACTCGTGAGATTCATTGAAGCCAATCACTAGGTTTTTCACTGACATCATGCTGTTAATCCACTCTTCAGGAGCCATCACCTTCTTGGTTATTCCCTTCTTTACCAGCTCTTGTAACTTATCTTTCAGGCTGCACTAAAGAACAGATGGAACTCTCCTCAGATGATGTTGAGTTAGTCTCTCACTCTTATTAACTTTGAGGTGATATTCACCAGGAAGACATCCAAGGCCTGTGAAAACATCTTTATGTTGTTTACGGTTTGTTCAGCAATGTATGTCTTAGTGACCTGTGAACATTGGCATGTGTCTTCTGTTCTGTGCAGGATTACCAGTCCATGCTATAGATTTGTTTCAGTTGCGATGGTAGGATTTTGTGTATTGGCAGCTATCTGGAACTACAGGTATTTCCGTAAACTTGCCATTGCATTGGGCTCATATGTGTGTTTGACCTACTGGGATGAGTACTGCTCCATCTGAGTGCCTCAAATTTATGTTCAGTGCCTCAATTTTGGATCATCCTCTCAAGCCAGAAAACACAGGTTGGCAGAGTTATAATGTCCGAGATTTCACATTCACTTGATGGTCTCCTTCTGCAGTCATCATCCTAATAGTCACAATCCATTTATCTACGTAAGACCTGATGTTATCAACTGAGACTTGGTGAGTGAAGGATGAAATTAATATTTAAAAATACTTGGTTTTGGCTTTATATAGGATGAAAAATGAAGCGTTTATTTTATGTTTTCTTTGGAGTGGATTTTTCGATTACATTTAAATTCAAAAAATGATCTTGAGGTTAAAAAGGTTGAAGGCCACTGATGTTGATTGATTCAATAGAATTATCATGTGACATCTGTCCCAGTGCCATCTTTAAAGGCTTGTTTTGCTTCTTCCCAGTAAAACCCTTGCAAGTAAAGTGATCCAGCGTTTTGCAGTTACAACTGCTTTACCTTTCCAAAATAAATATACTTTTCGTTTTCATTGTGCCCTTCAGTTTTTTGCCTCTTAAAGTCTGCCACTGATCTGGCATTTCTGCAAGTATTTCTTTATTCTTTTCCCTTCTGATTTCAAGCACACATTGTTCATATATAATATTTTCACAGATGCATTTTCAAAGCCTTCTAAATGTCTCCAATCTGGCCTTTTCAGTTAGGTGTGAAATTCAATCTATGGCACTCTTTTAGGAATGAATAACAGTGTTCCTACCCTTGTTCATTCAGGGTTTCTGTTTACCTTTGCAGCTATATTGTAATTGTAACAGTTCCACACAGTCTCAGATCATAGTCAATCCCATAGAAGCAAGGACTGGAAGATTCCAAGCTTAAGTTACTCACCCTGTGGTATAAAGTTGCAAACTGCCATTTTAAATATTTCATGCTGTTTCGAAAAATAGCTGTATCTCTTACAGCTCTGAAAATACACACAATTTCAGCTGCACATGGCTTGAATGGATTGTGCCCTAAACTTCAAAACAAAAGCATTCATGTTAAACGTTACATGACAATGGCAAGCCACAATGCAAAAGCTACAGTGTTCAGATGCATTTCTCCCAATAGCTACAGAAATGGTATGATGAAAAGTAGGGCCAAAGGCTAAATATTTTGAGAAGTTACAACTACAGTGACTTGAGGGAGTATCTTACTCCAGGGATAGACATAAAAGGAAATGTTGGTGGGAAGGCTATATGGATGGGAAACAATACAAACACATTTTAAAAAATGGGTTTTTGTGACAATCAAGATTGTAGCAAAGTCGTGTAATATGACAGAATTGAGGGGATTGTGATGAAACTGGGTAGAAGGTTTACATAGAAGAGAAAGTTAGTGGGAAAAGAAGGGGGCACAGTCAGTAGAGAGAGAGAGAGAGAGAGAGAGCAAGAAGAATTGAAAGCTGATAGAGGTTTCCAGTTCTTATGGAGTGAGAAGAATTAAATCTCCCCTCTCTTTCTTGATGGTTATTCAGTGGTGCGTGTTATATATTGCAGTTTGCAGTGCAATTATCATGTCAAAGTTCAAGACCATTATGCGTTAAAAGTGGAATTTTGCTTGCCAAGGAAGATAATCAGAATTAAATAACAAATTCGAAATACTTTTCAGGGACCCTTGAATCCGAAACTCCTGGGAGATTCTATTAGTTATTGTGAACTTTCAATATAATAAGCAACTACAAGAGAAGTAATATTATGAAAAATCAACTTCAATAATGCTTGTTAAAAGAAATTAACCGAGTATTCTTCGGCACTGAAAAATCTGGCAGATACTTTAAACATTCCATCTTACAGTTTATCTCTAGTGACTGAGATTTGTTTGAAAGTGTTGGTGCTCTACTTTCTTCTAAAATGAAGCGACACAACATGATAGCCAGAACATGGATAATCTCATTGGTGAATTTCCAAAACAAAGGAATTCAGATTTTGAGAAATGGAATGCTGTATTTGATAAGTATACTTCACAACATTAGGAGTTGTTCATAGTCAGTCTTTGGAAAATGAATATTTCTCTGAGAAGCCATTAGTAAGTTGAAATAGAGAAAACTCTAAGAATGTTTCCCCTAAAGAAGATATTAAATGGTCCATTAATCAGTGACCTAGTCGAAGTGGAAGAGCTGAATTGATGATGAGAAGCAAGGAGTTAACATGGCTTAATGGTTAACACTGCTGCCTCAGAGCACCAGGATCGTATGTTCGATTCCAGTCTCGAGTGACTGTCTGTGTGGAGTTTACACATTCTCCCTGTGTCTGGGTGCTCCAGTTTCCTCCCACAGTCCAAAGATGTATTGGCCATGCTAAATTGCACATAGTGTTAGGTGCATTAGTTGGACGGAAATGGGTCTGGGTGGGTTACTGTTCAGAGGATCGGTGTACTGGTTGGGCCAAAGGGCCTGTTTCCACACTGTAGGGAATCTAATCTAAAGATTCAATGAGACCATTTCATAGTCACAGCACATTCAATATGCAATTACCTGATTAAGGTGAACAGAAACAACATGGAAATTTTCCACAGTATGCCAATTGCTATGATTGGACTGTGCAGTCTAACACTGGGTGCTCTTTTCACTGACTTCACGCTTAGCAGTGGGCCAGGTTTATACAAGGCCTGCATGAATTGAAGTTAGCCACTTACAAAGGAACATTGCTACTTTTCAAAATGAAAGTGAATCCTGCTTTTAACCAGTGATGGTATCGTCTTCAGAAGCGTTTCTCACAAGGAATAAAGAGAACTAGTGAAGCATCAGTGAAGCATCAGGCCAGAGAGAAGCCTTCGAGGTATTCTGAATGATTTGTCCAGAGGTGGGAAGATGGAGAGACACAATGTTTCAACAGGGGTCCATGATGATCTCATGACAAAGCAACTAGGAATCTTGCCCTGAGGATTAGACAGCAGTGCTACAAAATATCTTATACAAATGGTCAACATAAGAGAATACCTTTTCTGAAATGTATCTGCTACCAAATGGACCACAGTTTTTCATGTGCTGACTGCACTATATTACTTGGACATCGGCAATTTCTACTACTCAACATGAATGTCTGACATTCATAGTCCCCATCTTACGATGGTATGGGTGATGTTTATCATTGTGATGTGTATGTGGTTTATCACAGTGATGTGGATGCATTTTATGATGGTGACGTGTGTGGTTTATCACAGTGATGTGAGTGGGGTTCATCATGGTGATATGAGAGGGGTTTATCACAGTGATGTGAGTGGTGTTTATCACAGTGATGTGTGTGTGGTTTATCATAGTGGTGTGAGTGGGTTTTATCATGGTGGTGTGTGGGTGGTTTATGATGGTGATGTGTATGGTTTATCATGGTTACGTGAGTGGGGATATCAAGGTGATGTGTGCGTGATTTAGCATGGTTATGTGTGTGTGTGGTTTATCACGGTGATGTGGGTGTGTTTTATTACAGTGATGTGGATATGTTTTATCATGATGATGTGTGTGTGTGTGTGGTTTATCATGGTGATGTGTGTGTGGATTATCACGATAATGTGTGTGGGGTTTATCACAGTGATATGTGTGAGGTTTATTTCAGTGATATGTGTGTGGTTTATCACAATAATGTGTGTGTGTTTTATCACAATGATGTGTCTGGTTTAGCACGGTGATGTGAATGGGATTTATTATGGTGATGTGAGTAGTGTTTATCATGGTGATGTGTGTGTTTTTCATTACAGTGGTATGTGTGTGGTTTATTAGTGATGTGGGTGTGGTTTATCAGGGTGATATGTGTGTGTGGGGTTTATCATAGTGGTTAGCACTACTGCCTCACAGTGCCAGGGATCTGGTTTGATTCCAGCCTCAGGTGAGTGTCTATATGAAGTTTAGGCATTTTATACATGCATTTTATACCCGTGTGGGTTTTCTCTGGGTGCTCCGGTTTCCCCCCACAATCCAAAGATGTGCAGGTCAGGTGAATTGGGCATGTTAAATTGCCCATAGTCTTCTGGGATGTGTAGGTTAGGTGCGCTAGTCAGGGATACTTGTAGATCAATAGGGTTGGGGAATGGGTCTGAGTGGGTTACCCTTTGGAGGGTTGGTATGGACTTGTTGGGCTATGTGGCCTGTTTCCACACTGAAGCGATTCTATGAAATGATCTATGAAAATCTAAATCTGGGTGTGGTTTATCACAGTGATATGTGTGTGTAGTTTATCACTTTGATGTGAGTTGAGTTTATCGCCATGAAGGGTTTATCATGGTGATGAGTGTGTGGTTTATCATGGTGATGTGTATGGTTCAATACAGTGATGTGTGTGTGGTTTATCACAGAGATCTGGGTGTATTTTATCATAGTGTTGCATGGGGTTATCTCAGTGATGTGTGTGGGGTTTACCACAGTGATGTAGGTGGGGTTTACCATGGTGATGTCTGTGCGGTTTATCATGGTGATATGTGTGGGATTTATCACAGTGATGTGGTGAAGTTTTTCACAATGATATGTGTGGGGTTTATCACAGTGCAGTGCATATGGTTTATCAGAGTGAGGTGTGTGGAGTTTATCACAGTGATGTGTGTGTGTTTCATCACAATGAGGTGTGTGTGGTTTATTAGAGTGAGCTGTGTAGGATTTATCATGTCAATGTGGGTGGGGTTTATGTGTGTTTGGTTTGTTACAGAGATCTGGGTGTGTTTTATATGAGGGGTTTATCACGGTGATATGTGGGACTTTTCACAGTGATGTTATTTATTAGAGTAGATTACTTACAGCGTGGAAACAGGCCCTTCGGCCCAACAAGTCCACACCGACCCTCACAGAGCAACCCCCACAGACCTATTCTCCTACATTTACCCCTTCACCTAACACTAAGGGCAATTTAGCATGGCCAATTCACCTAACCTGCACATTTTTTAGACTGTGGGAGGAAACCGGAGCATACCCACGCAGACACAGGGAGAATGCACAAACTCCACTAAGATGCCTTAGGCGGGAATTGAACCCGGGTCTTGAGCGCTGTGAGGCAATAGTGCTAACCGCTGTGCCACTGTGCCACCCATGTGCAGGGTTTATCATGGTGATGTGTGAAATTTTTCAGAGTGACGTGTAGGGTTTATCATGGCGATGTGTGAGATTTTTGATGGTGATGTGAGTGAGGCTTATCATGGCAATGTGTATGAGGTTAATCACAGTGATGTGAGTGTGGTTTATCACAGTGAGGTGTGTGGGGTTTTCACAGCGATGTCAGTGGGGTTTATCACGGTAATGTATGTTATGGTCTATCACAGTGATATGTGTGGGGTCTATCACAGTGAGGTGTGTGTGGTTTTCATGGCGATGTGAGTGGGGTTTATCACGGTGATGTATGTTATGGGTCTATCACAGTGAGGTGTGTGGGGTCTATCACAGTGAGGTGTGTGGAGTTTTCATGGCAATGTATGTGTAGTTTATCACAGGCGATGTGTGGCGTTTCATCATAATGATGTGTGTGGGGGTTTATCACAGTGGTGTGTGCGTGGGGTTTATCACAAATATGTGTATGTAGTTTATCACAAAGATCTGGGTATGTTTCATAACAATGAGGTGTGTGTGGTTTATCACGGTGATGTGAGTGTGGTTTATTAGAGAGAGGTGTGTGGGATTTATCATGTTGATGTGGGTGGGGTTTATCACAAAAAATGTATGTGTGGTTTATTACAGAGATCTGCATGTGTTTTATTACAGTGAGGTGTGTGGGGTTTGTCACGGAGATATGTGTGGGTTTTATCAGGGTGCAGTGAGCATGGTTTATCACAGTGAGGTATGTTAGCTTTATCATGTTGATGCGGGTGGGATTTTTCACAGTGATGTGACCGTGGTTTATCATGATGATATGTGCGGGGTTTATCACAATGAGGTGTGGTGTTTTTCACAATGATATGTGTGGGGTTTATCACAGTGATATGTGTGGGGTTTATCACAGTGAGGTGTGTAGGGTTTATCATGGTGATGTGAGTGTGGTTTATCACAGTGATGTGTGTGGGGTTTATCATGGTGATGTGTGTGTGTTTTGTCACAGAGATCTGGGTTTGTTTAGTATAGTGATGTGTGGGGTTATTATGGTGATGTGTGTGTGGTTTATCACAGTGAGGTATGTGGGGTTTATCATGGTGATGCGGGTGGGATTTTCATGGTGATCTGTGGGAGGTGTATCACGGTAATGTATGTATGGTTTATAACGGTGATATGTGTGAGATTTATCACAATGAGGTGTGTGGGGTTTATCACAGTCAGGTGTGTGGGGCTTATCACGGTGGTGTGTGTGGGGTTTATCATGGTGATATGTGGGATATTTCACAGTGATGTGTGGGGTTTATCATGGTGATGTGTGGGACTTTTGACGTTGCTGTATGTGATTTACCGCAGTGATGTGTGTGGGGTTTATCACAGTGATGTGTATGGGGGTTTATCACAATGATGTGTGTGGGGTTTATCACGGTGATGTGAGTGTGGCTTATCACAGTGATATGTGTGGGGTTTATCATGGTGATATGTGTGGGTTTTATCACGGTGATGTGAATGTGGTTTATCATAGTAATGTGTGTGGTGTTTGCCACAGTGATATGTATGAGGTTGATCACAATAAGGTGTGTGGTGTTTTTCACAGTGATATGTGTGGAGTTTATCACAGTGATATGTGTGGGGTTTATCACAGTGATATGTGTGGGGTTTATCACAGTGATATGTGTGGTGTTTATCACAGAGATCTGGGTGTGTTTTAATATGGTGATGTGTGTGGTTTATCACGGTGATGTGTGTAGGATTTATCGCAGTGATATGTGTGGGGTTTATCACAGTGATGCGTGCGGCATTTATCACAATGATGTGTGTATGTGTGGTTCATCACAGAAATCTATGTGTTTTTTATCATGGTGATGTGTGTGGTTTATCACGGTGATGTGTGTGGTGCTTATCATAGTGATGTGAATGTGGGTTATCATAGTGATGTGAATGTGGGTTATCATAGTGATGTGTGTGTGGGTTATCATAGTGATGTATGTGGAGTTTATACAGTGATGTGTGTGGGGTTGATCACAATGAGGTGTGTGGTGTTTTTCACAATGATGTGTGTGTGGGGTTTATCACAGTGATATGTGTGGGGTTTATCACAATGAGGTGTGTGGGGTTTATCACAGAGATCTGGGTTTGTTTAGCACAGTGATGTGTGGGGTTTATCATGGTGATACGTGTGGGTTTTATCACGGTGATGTGAGTGTGGTTTATCACAGTGATGTGTGTGGTGTTTACCACAGTGATATATGTGGGGTTGATCACAATGAGGTGTGTGGTGTTTTTCACAATGATGTGTGTGTGGGGTTTATCACAGTGATATATGTGGGGTTTATCACGGTGATGTGTGTGTGGCGCTTATCACAGTGATGTGAGTGTGGGTTATCATAGTGATGTGTGTGTGCGTTCTCACAGTGATATGTGTGGGGTTATCATCATGAGGTATGTGGTGTTTTTCACAATGATGTGTGTGGGATTTATCACATTGATATGGGTGAGGTTTATCACAATGAGGTGTGTGGTGTTTATCACAATGATGTGTGTGGGGTTTATCACAATGATGTGTGTGGGGTTTATAGCAATGATGTGTGTGGTGTTTTTCACAGTAATGTGTGTGTGGTTTATCACAATGATGTGATATTGTAGGGTTTATCACAGTGATATACGTGGGGTTTATGCCAGTGATGGGGTTTTTCACAGTGCTATGTATGGGGTTTATCCCAATGATGTGTGTGAGGTTTATCACAATTAATTGTATGGTGTTTTTCACAATGATGTGTGTGTCGGGTTAACACAGTGATGTGTGTGGGGTTTATCACAGTGATATGTGTGGGGTTATCACAATGATGTGTATGTGTGATTTATTACAGAGATCTGGTGTGTTTTATCATAGTGATGTATGTAGGGTTTATCACGGTGATATGTGTGGGGTTTTTCACAGTGATGTGTGTGGGGTTTATCAAAATGAGATGTGTAGTGTTTTTCACAATGATGTGTGTGGGGTTTGGCACAGTGATATGTGTGGGTTTTATCACGGTGATGTGTGGGAGGTGTATCACAGTGATGTGATCCTGGTTTTTCATGGTGATGTGTGTGGGGTTTATCACAGTGATGTGTGTGGGGTGTATCACAGTGATGTGTGTGGGGTTTATCACAGTGATCTGTGTGGGATGTATCACAGTGATGTGTGTGGGGTTTATCACAGTGATGTGTGTGGGGTGTATCACAGTGATGTGTGTCGGGTTTATCACAGTGATCTGTGTCGGGTGTATCACAGTGATGTGTGTGGGCTTTATCACAGTGATGTGTGTCGGGTGTATCACAGTGATGTGTGTATGTGTGGTTCATCACAGAGATCTGCATGTGTTTTAGCATGGTGATTTGTGTGGTTTATCACAGTGATGTGAGTGTGGGTTATCACAGTGATATGTGTGGGGTTTATCACAGAGATCAGAATATGTTTTATCATGATGATGTGTGTGGTTTATCACGGTGATGTGTGTGGTGCTTATCACAGTGATGTGAGTGTGGGTTATCACAGAGATCTGGTGTGTTTTATCACGGTGATGTGAATGCGGTTTATCACGGTGATGTAAGTGGGGTTTTGTCATGGTGATGTGAATGGGTTTTTCACAATGATGTGTGTAGGGTTTTTCACAATGATGTCTGTGTGGTTTATCACAACAATATGTGGGGTTTAACACGGTGATGTGTGGGATTTATCACACTGATGTGTGTGTGGTTTATTACAGTGATATGTGTGGTTTATCATGGAGATATGAGTGGAGTGTATCATGGCAATGTGTGTTTGTTTAACACGGTGATGTGTGTGGGGTTTATCAGGGTAATGTGGATGGGGTTTATCCCAGTGATGTGTGTGGAGTTTATCACGGTGATGTGAGTAGAGTGCATTATGGCAATGTGTGTTTGGTTTAACACGGAGAAATGAGTGGGGTATATCAGGGTGATGTGGATGGGGTTTATCACAGTGATGTGAATGTGGTTTATCACGGTGAACTGAGTGGGATTTATCATGGTGATGTGAATGGGGTTTATGACGGTGATGTGCATGGGGTTTGTCACTGTGCTGTGAGTGGGGTTTATCACGGTGATGTTGGTGGGATTTATCACAGTGATGTGAGTAGGTTTATCACAGTGATGTGAGTAGGTTTATCACAGTGATATGTGTGGAGTGTATCAAGTTGATGTGAGTGGGGTTTATCAGGGTGATGTGAGTGTGGTTTATCCCAGTGATGTATGTGGGGTTTATCACGGTGATGTGCGTGTGTGTGTGGTTTATCACGGTGTAGTGTGTGCGTTTTATCACGGTGACATGCATGTGGTTTATCACTGTGATATGTGCAGAGTTTATCACGATGATATGTGTGGGATTTATCACAGTGATGCAGGTGTGGTTGATCACAATGATGTGTGTGGCATTTATTATGGCAATGTCAGGTGTTCATCGCAGTGATGTGGGTGGTGTTTATCAAGACAATGTGAGAGGGTTTTTTCACTGTGATATGTGTGTGGCTTATTACAATGAGGTGTGTGGGATTTTTCACAATGATGTGTGTGGAGTTTATCACAGTGATGTGTGTGGGGTTTATCACAGTGATGTGAGTGGGGTTTATCAGGGTGATGTGATTAGGGTTTATCACGATGATGTGTGTGGTGTTTATCATGGTGATGTGAGTGTGGTATATCACGATGATGTGTGTGGGCTTTATCACAATAATGTGTTTATGTGGTTTATCACAGAGATCTGGGTGTGTTTTATCATAATGATGTGTGTGTGATATATCACGGTGATTTGAGTGTGGTTTATCACAGTGATGTATGTGTGGATTTAGCACAATGATATGCATGTGGTTTAGCATGGCAATGTGACTAGGGTTTATCACGATGATGTGTGTGGGGTTTATTACGGAGATATGAGTGAGGTTTATCATGGTGATGTGAGAGGAGATTATCACGGTGATGTGGGTGTGGTTTTTCACTGTGATGTGACTGGGGCTTATCATGGTGATGTGTGTCTGGTTTATCACGGTGATGTATGTGTGGTTTATCAAGGTCTGGTGTGTGGGGTTTTATCACGGCGATGTGTGCGGAGTTTTCACAGTGATGTGTGGAGTTTATTACAATGACATGTATGGGGTTTATCACAATGAGGTTTGTGAGATTTTTCACATGATTTGTATGGGGTTTTTCACAACGATGTGTGTGGGGTTTTTCACAGTGATGTGTGTGGGGTTTTTCACAAGTGATGTGTGTGTGGGGTTTATCACGGTGATGTGTTTGGAGTTTATCACAGTGATGTGAATGTGGTTTATCATGGTGATATGAGTGGGGTTTATCATGGTGATGTTGAGTGGGGTTTATAACAGTGATGTAATTAGGGTTTATCACTGTAATGTGTGTGGTGTTTATCATGGTGATGTGTGGGGTGAATCACAGTGATGTGAATGTGGTTTATCACGGTGATGTGTGTGGGGTGAATCACAGTGGTGTGTAGAATTTATCACGGTGATGTGAATGTTTTTTATCATGGTGATGTGTGTGGCGTTCATCATGGTGATGTGTGGGGTGAATCACAGTGATGTGAAAGTGGTTTATCACGGTGATGTGTGTGGTGTTTATCACAGTGATGTGTAGGATTTATCACGGTGATGTGAATGTGGCTTATCATGGTGATGTGAGTGGGGTTTACCGCAGTGATGTGAGTGGAGTTTATCACGATGATGTGAGTGGGGTTAATCACGGCGATACGAGTATGATGTATCAGGGTGATGTGATTAGTGTTTATATGGTGATGTGAACGTGGTATATCACGATGATGTGTGTGGGCTTTTTCACAATAATGTGTGTATGTGGTTTATCACAGAGATCTGGGTGTGTTTTATCGTGATGATGTGTGTGTGGTATATCACGGTGATTTGGGTGTGGTTTATCACAGTGATGAATGTGTGGGTTTAGCACAATGATATATGTGTGGTTTAGCATGGCAATGTGACTGGGGTTTATCACGGAGATATGAGTGAGGTTTATCATGGTGATGTGTGTTTGGTTTATCATGGTGATGTATGTGTGGTTTATCACGGTCTGGTGTGTGGAGTTTTATCACGACGATGTGTGCGGAGTTTTCACAGTGATGTGTGCGGAGTTTATTACAATGACGTGTGTGGGGTTTATCGCAATGGGGTTTGTGAGGTTTTTCACAGGATTTGTGTGGGGTTTTTCACAATGATATGTGTGGAATTTATCACAGTGATGTGTGTGGAGTTTATCACAATGATGTGTGTGTGGTTTATCACGGTGATGTTGTGGGGTTTATCACAGTGATGTGTGTGAGGTTTATCACGATGATGTGTGTGGGGTTTATCACAGTGATGTGTGTGGGGTTTATCACAGTGATGTCTGTGGGGATTATCACAGTAATGTGTATGTGGACCTTATCACAGTGATGTGTGTGTGGAGTTTATCACAGTGATGTGTGTGGGGTTTATCACGATGATGTGTGTAGGGTTTATCACAGTGATGTGTGTGGGGTTTATCACAGTGAAGTGTGTGGGGATTATCACAGTAATGTGTGTGTGGACCTTATCACAGTGATGTGTGTGTGGAGTTTATCACAGTGATGTGTGTGGGGTTTATCACGGTGATGTGTGTGGGGTTTATCACAGTGATGTCTGTGGAGATTATCACAGTAATGTGTGTGTGGACCTTATCACAGTGATGTGTGTGTGGGTTTATCACGATGATGTGTGTAGGATTTATCACAGTGATGTGTGTGGGGTTTATCACAGTGATGTGTGTGGGGTTTATCACAGTGATATGTGTGTGAACCTTATCACAGTGATGTGTGTGTGGAGTTTATCACAGTGATGTGTGTGGGGTTTATCACGGTGATGTGTGTGGGGTTTATCACAGTGATGTCTGTGGAGATTATCACAGTAATGTGTGTGGGGTTTATCACGGTAATGTTGTGGGGTTTATCACAGTGATGTGTGTGGGGTTTATCATGCTGGCGGGTGTATGGTTTATCACAGGGTGGTGTGTGGAGTTTTATCACGGTGATATGTGTGGGTTTATCACAGTGATGTGGATGGGATTTATCACAATGATGTGTGCGGAGTTTATTATGGCAATGTGAAATGATCATCATAGTGATGTGGGTAGTATTTATCACGGCGGTGTGAGAGTTGTTTTTACGGTGATGTGGGTGGGGTTTTCCACGGTGATGTAACTGAGATTTATCATGGCAATGTGGGTGGAATTTATCACGTTGATTTGTTGGGGCTTATCACGGTGATATGTGGGGTATATAACAGTGATGTGCATTTTGTTCAGCAGGGCGTTGTGAGTGGGGTTTATCTCAGTGATGTGAGTGGGGTTTATCATGATGATGTGTGTGTGGTTTATCACGGTGAAGTTTGCAGGGTTTATAACAATGATGTGAGTGGGATTTATCACAGTGATGTGTGTGGTTTATCACCTTGATGGGTATGTGGTTTATCACTGTGATGCATGTGCAGTTTATCATGGTGATGTGAGTGGAGTTTGTCATGGTGACACTCGTGGGGTTTGTCACAGTGATGTGGGTGTAGTTTATCATGGAAATATGGGTGGAGTTTACCACGGTGTTGTGGGTGGGGTTTATCATGGTGATATGGGTGGGGGTTTTCACTGTGATGTGAGTGGCGTTTATCATGAAGGTGTAGACAGAGTTTATCACAGTGATGTGAGGTGGTTTATCACAGCATTGTGGATATGGTTCATCAGGGCATTGTGAGTGGTATTTTTCATGGTGATGTGAGTGGGGTTTTTCACGGTGATGTGAGTGAGGTTTATCACGGTGATGTGTGAGAGGTTTATCACAGTGATGTGAATGGTGGTTATCATTGTGATGTGAGTGGGGTATATCATGGTGATGTGTGTTTAGGGTTTATCATTATGAGTTTAGGTTAGAGTGGTGCTGGAAAAGCACAGCAGGTCAGGCAGCATCCGAGGAGCAAGAAAATCAACGTTTCAGGTAAAAGCCCTTCATCCGAGGAGCAGGAAAAAAGAGTACAATAGGTGAATGGGGATGGGGATAGAGATGATAGGTAAGAGTGGAGGGTGGGGGAAGTTAGCAAAGAGTACAGTAGGTGAATGGGGGTGGGGATGGAGGTGATTGTTCAGAGGGGTGAGTGGAATAGATAGGTGGGAGTTGGTGGGTTTGTAAAAAATGTCAGTGTCAAGACGGTAGTCATTAATGGAGGTGGAGAGATCCAGGAAGTGGAGGGAGGTGTCAGAGATGGTCCAGGTGAATTTAAGGTCGGGGTGTAATGTGTTGGTGAAGTTGATGAACTGCTCAACTTCTTCGTGAGAGCACGAGGTGGCGCCGATGCAGTCATCAATGTAGTGGAGAAAGAGGTGGGGAGTGGTGCCGGTGTAACTACGGGAGATGGACTGTTTTATGTAGCCGTCAAAGATGCAGGTATAGCTGGGGCCCATACAGGTGCTCATGGCTACCCCTTTGATCTGGAGGAAGTGGGAGAATTTGAAGGAGAAATTGTTAAGGGCGAGGACAAGTTCAGCCAAATGATAGAGAGTGTCAGGGGAAGGATATTGTTGGGGATGTCGGGAGAGGAAGAAACGGAAGGCTTGGAGGCCCTGGTCATGGTGGATGGAGGTGTAGAGGGATTGGATATCCATGGTGAAGATGAGATGTTGGGGGCTGGGGAAACGGAAGCCTTGGAGGAGGTGGAGGGCATGGGTGCTGTCTCGAACATATGTGGGGAGTTCCTGGACTAGGGGGGATAGGACAGTATCAAAGTAGGTGAAGGTGAGTTCGGTGGGGCAGGAGCAGGCTGAGACAATGGGTCGGTGAGGGTGGTCAGGTTTGTGGATCTTGGGAAGAAGGTAGAATTGGGCAGTGCAGGGACTATGGGGTTGGAAGCTGTGGGTGGGAGATCTCCTGAGGTGATGAGGTTCTGTATGGTCTGGGAGATGATGGTTTGGTGATGGGGAGTGGGGTCATGGTCGAAGGGCAGTAGGAGGAGGCGAATTCGAGTTGGTGTCTGGCTTCAGCGGTGTAGAGGTCAGCGTGCCAAACTATCACTGCACCCCCTTTATTAACTGGTTTAATGGTGAGGTTGGGATTGGAGCAAAGGGAGTGGAGGGCTGCGCATTGTGAGGGTGAGAGGTTGGAGTGGGGGAGGGGCGTAGACAGGTTGAGGCAGTTAATGTCCTGGTGGCAGTTGGAAATGAACAAGTCAAGGGCAGGTAATAGGCCAGCACAGGGTGTCCAGGTGGATGCAATGTGTTGGAGGCAATCCTTGGAAGGTGGGCAGGAGTCCTGATTGTAAAAGTAATCTCGGAGGCGGAGGTGGCAGAAGAAGTGAATGATGTTACGGTGTGTATTAAATTCATTGATGTCTGGGCGGAAGGGGAGGTAAGGCCTTTGCTGAGGACTGTTCATTCGTCCTCAGTGAGGGAGAGGTCTGGGGTTTGGTGAAAACTCAGCAGGGCTGGGATCTAGGACCTGAGATAAGTGTGGAGCTGGGAGTGGGGGTGGAGCCTGTTACTGGAGTGGGTGTGGTGGTAGGAGGAATGGGGATGGAGTCATGAACAGGGGTGGTGCTCCCCTCTGGGTTTTTTGGGGGGGGAATGGTGACAGTGGGATCTGTTCCGGGGGGGGCGTGTCTGCAGAATGCGGATGAGTGGCGTTGGTGGGGGTGGAAGTGGTGATGAACATGGCAGTAGAGGTGGTGGAAGACGCTGAACCTGTGACCTCGTCGATGGTGTGGGAGATGGAAGTGATGTCACATGTGGTGCATGAGGAATCATTAGGGGTGGAAGTGGCTGTAGAAGTGGCCATGATGGGGGCAGAAGTGATGTCATCAATCACTGTGGGGATGGTAGCTGTATCAGCCTTATGGCTAATGGCACCCAGAGGCTAGGGTAATCTTCTGGAATGTTTGAGGAATGCTGGTTATGGAGGTAGGTGTATAAAAGTTTGATGTTCTTACAGTTTTTGATGTTTGAGATAGTGTTGAAATACTCTTTGTTGAGGGTATGAATTCTTCTTAGAATATAGTACAGAGTGGGTCCTTTGAAGTTCTGAGAGATTGTGGCCCTCAGCTGAGGCAGAGCTGACTGTAGAGAAGTTAGGTGCCGGCACATTGCTGTGAGTGTGGAGTGGAGGATCTGGAAGGAGAACTGTTTCTGGTGGTTTTGAATCTGTGGTCTGTACTGGTTGTCCTGTTCAGTTCCGAATGTAGTCCAGAGTCCAAGTGGGATCAGTTGGCTGCGGAGGCAAGCACTGAGGAAGCAAATGTGGATGTGGTAGCAAGTCTGTTTCAGTAAATGGTTGAAGAGCTTCAGGGCAGAGGAGATGACCTGGGTGTTGCAGTGAGAGAGAGAGACTCACTGAGATTCTTGTGGAGTGAGGAGGAGAACTTCTTCAAGGTAGGCATCCTTGTAGGAGGCTTCGCAGTAAGGGTAAAATCAACTAGGCAAAAGTGAGGACTGCAGATGCTACCTGGATTACACCTCTTCCCACCCTACCTCCTGCAAAAGGGCCATCCCATATTCCCAATTCCTCCACCTCTGCCGTATCTGCTCCCAGGAGGACCAGTTCCACCACAGAACACACCAGATGGCCTCCTTCTTTAGAGATCACAATTTCCCTTCCCACGTAGTTGAAGATGCCCTCCAACGCATCTCATCCACATTCCACACCTACACCCTCAAACCCCACCCCTCCAACTGTAATAAGGACAGAACCCCCTCGTGGTCCTCACTTTCCACCCTACCAACCTTCGCATTAACCACATCATCCACCGATATTTCTGCCACCTCCAAACGGACCCTAGCACCAGGGATATATTTCCCTCCCTACCCCTTTCTACTTTTCGCAAAGACTGTTCTCTCCGTGACTACCTGGTCAGGTCCATGCCCCCCAACGACCCGCCTTCCCATCCTGGAACCCTTCCCCTGCCACCACAGGAATTGTAAAACCTGTGCCCACACCTTCTCCCTCACCTCCATCCAAGGCCCCAAAGGAGCCTTCCACATCCATCAAAGTTTCACCTACACATCCACCAATATCATTTATTATATCCGTTGCTCCCGATGCAGTCTCGTCTATATTGGGGAGATTGGATGCCTCCTAGCAGAGCAGTTCAGCGAACATCTCCAGGACACCCGCACCAATCAACCCCACCGCTCTGTGGCCCAACATTTCAACTCCCCCTCCCACTCTGCCGAGGGCATGCAGGTCCTGGGCCTCCTCCACCGCCGCTCCCTCACCACCCGACGCCTCTAGGAAGAACGCCTCATCTTCCGCCTCAGAACACTTCAACTCCAGGGCATCAATGTGGATTTCACCAGTTTCCTCATTTCCCCTCCCCCCACCTTACCCCAGTTCCAACCTTCCAGCTCAGCACCATCCTCATGACCTGTCTTACCTGCCAATCTCCCTTCCCACCTATTTGCTCCACCCTCCCCTCTGACCATTCACCTGCATCCCCACTCCCATTCACCTATTGTATTCTTTGCTACGTCCCCCCCATTTATCTCTCCACCTTGGAGGCTTCCTGCCTCTATTCCTGATGAAGGGCTTTTGCCTGAAACATCGATTTTTCTGCTCCTCAGATGCTGCCTGTCCTGCTGTGCTTTTCCAGCACCACTCTGATCTAAACTCTGGTTTCCAGCATCTGCAGTCCTCACTTTTGCCTATTTTATCATTATGATGTGAGTGGAGGTTTTTCATGATTTGGAGATTCTGGTGTTGGACTAGGTGTACAAAGTTAAAAATCACACAACACCAGGTTATAGTCTAACAGGTTTAATTGGAAGCTCCGCTCCTTTATCAGGAGGTTTTTCACAGTGATGTTGCTTGGTGGTGATCCTAATCCTTTGTTTAAGGTTTATTGTATTTGTGCACATTGTTGTTGGAACTGTATTTTGTTAAAGAATCCTGACAGTAATTGATACCAGGAAGAGAAGCATAAATACTCCATAACATATCTAGGAATTGACAGGATATAATGACTAAAACAGTTAAATATAATATTTCAAAGTTTTCAGACAAAAGCATCAGATTTACATATCATTACTATATACAACCATGTTTGTGCTTGTGTTTTCTGTGTGCATGCAATTTAATAAATGTCTGTACATGCTGGAATAATACTTGGCCTCTTTGATGTGAAAGGTCAGGATACTGATACAAATTTGCAGAGTTAATAAATTATTGGTAACATTTCAGTGTTCCATTCCCATAAGCATCATTCCTGCAATGATGTTACTGCTCCACTGGCATATAGTCACATGTCAATGGAATTTTATTGTTTATACAACACCTACCTAGACACATTGTACAATGACATTTACACTTTTTGTATACAGCTCTGCTGACATCTGTCAGTACAGGAGTGCATGATTTATGCTGCTTTGTATCCTAAGTCTGACAAGTAAAAGAAATGTTATTGCAGTCTGAGCTACATTCAGCAAGGTTCTGTGTATATCCTAAGAATAAATATTTAGTGACTGAAGAGCTCTGGTTGTTATTATGCTCTAATGAAAAACCATTAATTAAATCAAAGTTAAACTTACATTACATATATTTGAATGTGCATCCTTGTGAATCAGTACATGTAACAGATATCTTTAGACAATTATTGAAATACTTGGTTCAGCAAATAGAATAAGAAAACATTTTTGCATAATAGTTACCAACATGAAGTGGTCAGTTTATTACTGGATGTGATCCAGTTCAAGATTTCTCTTGAATTATGCTAATTAAATTAACTTTAGGCTGAATGTTCATCACCTAGTGTAAATCTTCGAGTAAAAAATGAGGTCTGCAGATGCTGGAGATCACAGCTGCAAATGTGTTGCTGGTCAAAGCACAGCAGGTTAGGCAGCATCTCAGGAATAGAGAATTCGACGTTTCGAGCATAAGCCCTTCATCAGGAATAAGAGAGAGAGCCAAGCAGGCTGAGATAAAAGGTAGGGAGGAGGGACTAGGGGGAGGGGCGATGGAGGTGGGATAGGTGGAAGGAGGTCAAGGTGAGGGTGATAGGCCGGAGTGGGGTGGGGGCGGAGAGGTCAGGAAGAGGATTTCAGGTTAGGAGGGCGGTGCTGAGTTGAGGGAACCGACTGAGACAAGGTGGGGGGAGGGGAAATGAGGAAGCTGGAGAAATCTGAATTCAAGATAGTGTAAAGATAAGCCTCAGAAATAAACATGACTAAACCAATCAATTTTACCCAGAGGTGTGTGGAAAAGTATCATATATCTTTCACTGTATATGCATTTCTAGTCAATAGGAGAGCAAAATGTCTCAAATAGACAATTTTATCCAGTGTAAGGAACTGACAATATCAAAATTATTAACTATCAAGTGGCTTCCTTCCTTAATAGAACTTTAGGAAAACATCTATGGGGGGTATATTATTCGACGGTATTTAGAATGGCTCTGCGTATGACCAGAATTTTAAAATGAAAGAAGTGTGCATTGTATTCATTAGCAGAGTAGAAAACTGTCTTATCTGAACTCACACTCTATTGTTATAGACATCAACCGCATACAACAATAGACCACAGGATCATTAGTACTCAACTTGAGAACTGGTCTATTCTATGATGCTAATGAGCATAATGCTGTCTTGTAGTGTAATTGAGTGCTGCGTAAAAGCAAGCTAATGAAGTGCTTTTATCTGTTGTATATTCCATGTATGTAGGTATGTCATTTTTCTCTTTATGTTTTATCATTTGTGCTTTCTCTGTTATTCATGATTTATAACTTGACATATAATAACCTCTACACCCAGGCTCCCTTAGAAATGTAAAATTTCTGTACACATTCTTAAATAAGCAATTAGTTTTCACCCTCATATATTTTCACTTATGCTGAGAGGATTCTCCAGCTCCTTGGCTGGGTGAGTGGACTACACATTCCTGCACTGATCCCAGCATCTGTTGTTTAATTGATTGGCAGACAGGAGCCATGCACGACTGAGATCAGACAGACATTCTGTCATTTTGTTTCTATATCTGGTGGACCACTCCATGTCTGAAAACAGACGAAAGGCATCTCGGAGGCTTCAGTCAATGCTCAGAACATTTACAGGTGAAATAAGCTCATATTCAAAATTGTCAAAGTTCCTTGACTTTGGAAATCATAGAATATAATGTCATATAGAAGCTGACATTTGGAACAGTCAGGAGGTTTTGAATGAATCAGTGCACTGTGTTACACTGGTGGACTTTATGAGGATACAATTCAAAATTCTGTCATGTATTATGTGGTGGTTCAGTTGTGCAACATGTTTATTTTTATAAAATTTCAGGCAACCACATTGAATATCTTAATAGACATAAAAAGCCAACTGTATGGAAAAGAAAATATGTTGCAGAAAATGTGTTAATGTTAAATGTATGTATTTTGATGTTTTTAATCTGATTCAGGCTGTGTTCTGGACAGAAGTGCTTAATAATTATTTTAATTGCAGATATTTTAACTGTTTCTGACAATCCCATTTACTTGTTAACCTATCAGAATTGCAGTCTGCCATTAGCTTTCAATTAAAATGCTGTGCATTTTTAATGGTCCTTGTGAAGAATAAAAGCTATCCTTAATTTTTTTTCAGAATAATATTCGTTATCTTCTCATGCCTGTCCTTGTGAAAACAATGGTCAAAGTTCAGCTAAAGAGGAATTGAAATGTCAACGAAAAATATTTAGGTCTAGAGCAATGGCCTCTGGTGAATAATCTTTCTTCTGTACCATTATTATTTTCTGCGCATATGTGTCGCAAATCATCAGGTTGTCAATCAATGAGCCTCAATAATAAAATAGCTGTGGTAAGTTTTAGGGAAACATAAGGCAGTTATGCAACAAAAAAAATGCCAAGAGGTTGTTCACATTGGTGAAATGGAACTGAATTTTAACACAAATACATGAGCGCTTGGATCAGTTGGGATTATTAAAGCGTCAGGAATCTCTCTGCCGACGTAAACCTACTTTATACACACTCACTTCTACGTTTACTGAAACTGGAAGGAGAGAAATAGCCAACCAAATACGACGAGGTGGTAATATGATAATGAGGCTGCGAGTCCCATTGTTATTCAGCTTGAAAAAGTTACCAGCTGCCAGTCAGATTCCCTCAGCCATACGGAACATAGCATCTTCCTGATGGACGTGAGTGCCTTCATACCTCCACCTTGGATCCAGGGGTCTGACTGAGTTCTGATTGGAGCCTCCCCCCCCACCACCATCAACCTCTTTCGTTACAAGGTTTTTGAGTACCCTCACCACCATTCAACCATTCCGTACGAAACAGCTAGATTTCTTTTGTGTGATCTGGAATAAAATCAAACAATTGGAAGACCCAGAATCTCAAATAGCACTTAAATGTCATACCATTGAAACTGGGAGTTATGGTCCATGTGGTCTGAATTCCTCTTGTTTCTAGCTCCATAGCTTTTAATGTTGAATATTTATTGAGGCTTCTAACTGTTTCAAGCCAACTCCTCACGTCATGTTATTCACTCAACTGCTGCCCTGGTGGTTTCAGGGCTGCATGACCCTCATAAGCCAAAAGCCAGCCAGTTATCCCTGGAGACCTGTATTATCTGGGCAGTTGAAGTGGCAGGATGTAAGGATGGACTGAGATCTCCCAGTGTAACTCCAGCAGGAGTTAAAATTCCTCCTACTTTATGGATTTTTTAAAACAAAATTTCCATCTAGATATTTTAGCATTATGATTAGAAGAAAATATAAGAATTATAGATGAGGAAATTCAGCTTGTTTTCAGGCACAGAACAGGTGCTGTACCCTGCATTTGGACACAGTGCAGATACAAATTGGTTTTCCTGATGTATTTAAACAAAATTGACAGGCAAAATTTTGTAGCAAAAGACAACCTGGCTTCTTGCACAAGCCTGTGCAGATGGATCCTTTCCAAGCTGTCAAGAGAGGGGAGTTTTGTTTTGAAATAAAAAGGTTTGCTCATTAAGAACTATCATTGCTGGAATGGTTCTGGTTGTATCAGTGTGCATATTTATGTACAGGATTCCTGACAGGAATGATGAGCCAGTTGGTGAGGGAATTTGCCCTGTACCCTAGAAATGAGCCTGCTGCATACTGGTCTGGGAAGCATTTTTGAGAATTGACACAGTATTACTAATGCCAAAAACAAAACTCGGCAGATACCTGTATCACACATTGCCTGTGGTCATGAAAAATTTGAACACTGAGTGAATGGTTTGAAACAAAAGCTGAATCACAGTGGGTAGAATGCAGATCTACGTGAAAGAAATCTATGATCTCCTGTAGGCATCCAGCAATGTGAGCACATAGCAGTGCCATCTCTTCCACAGGGAAGCTAATGAATTGTTGGTGCCTTGCAAACAGTGCATCTATCACCTGCCTGATAATCATGTGCACATCAAACTGATTGATGTTACTAATGTCACCAGAAGCATTTTGGAGGAAGTCTGAGGCGAAACAGTTTACAGCCACAGAGACCTTAGCGGTTACAAGCATTGTAGTGCATGTATCGTGCTGGATTCCAAATACTGCACCAAAAGATGTCAAGAGGTTTCTTGTCAGAATAATACATATTTGCATTTGGATAATACTTCTCAAAACATCAGTAAGTCCTAAAGTATTTTACAGCCATGGAGGTTCCTTTAAATTACAGTTTTCCCATAGATTACTATTCTGTGAGCTTTGTTCCTGACTACCATCCTGCGATTGTTCCTCCTTTGCCCTCATCTGTAGACTATGTAACTTTATTCTGTTTTTCCCTGTGATTTAGCAGCCTCAGGGCTAAATGCTGCAACATTTCCAGATTAACTCCATCGGGGCATCACATCTTCTGAAAAAGGCCGAGAAACCCCTCCAAACCTTTTCCTGAAAAGTATTTCACACCCAAACAGTAGTAAAAACTGCTGAAAACGTGTTGCTGGAAAGGCGCAGCAGGTCAGGCAGCATCCAAGGAATAGGAGAATCGACGTTTCGGGCATAAGCCCTTCTTAAAATGCCCGAAACGTCAATTCTCCTGTTCCTTGGATGCTGCCTGACCTGGTGCGCCTTTCCAGCAACACATTTTCAGCTCTGATCTCCAGCATCTGCAGTCCTCACTTTCTCTCAGTAGTAAAAACTGTCAAACAATTGGTCCATAAGCTTCCAAAAAACTATCCAGATCAGTATCTTACTAGAAGTATGGATTTTATTTTTCTTGTGAAGAGTGTACCATTCCCTCCATTGATTATTGGATGGATTCAGAAAGAGATGGCTCAGGTATATCTAGATGCCGAAATCTTGAAAGGATCCTAGTTCAGGTGAAGGCAGTAGCAGAGATTTTAATGAAGACTATGTTTATTCCAGACTCTTTTCATGGACAAGTAAGAGTGTCCGACTCAATATTCCATTATATGCACACCTGGATTGCAAATTTGCTCTTTAAAGTCTTCATTTTAACCCAGAGAAATGTACAAAATTTGAACCAGTTTCTACAACATTGATTTCATTGCAAACATTGCCTTTTTGAGAGGGTGTGTGAGAATAAAGAGATACAGCTACATGTTTATAAATCTGTAACGTTTTGAATATTATCTAGACAATCAAAATGCACAGTGCTTTAAAATACATGTATTGGAACATGTGGTAGTAATTATTACTCTTGCACTTAATTAATAATTATCTACAGAAGCAGTCAACTGAAGGTGTTATTTATAAAAAAACCTAACAGATCACTTAAATGAAAGGGCTTAAGATAATGAAGACAAGAATTTGTCAACGTGAAGATAGTAAGATCCTATCTGACAGGATTGGGGAATAAAAAAGCAATGAACCTGCTGGCTTTTATATTTCTCTGCTGCTGGCTGTTATTTTCCTCTTTCTTACATTTCTCCAAGCTGATGTTAATTCTGATTCAGACCCTATTTTGTTTTCTGTTTTTAGCATTCTGTCTGCTTATCTGTATTTCTTTTCCCAAATGCTGTTCTAGAGTTCTCAAGTACTTCATTTTCTAGAAACAAAACACAAAATACACACAGTGCATTCAGCTTTTAAAAATGATAGGGTAAGATTTTGGATTTTTTTTCCCTAACTAATTCAGTTGAAGGAGTCTACCAGAAGCAGTAACATATCTACCTTGGACATTCTGATTGATCTGGTCTGTATTTCTTGCATTTTTCATTTAATTCAAGTTTCTAGCATTTGGCTATTTTTATCATTATTATTATTCACTTTTTAGGTTTTATTTGTCCCCAACCAACTCTCCATATTCCCTTTCCTCTTGACTATTTTCTCCAACATGATAGATGTTATACTCTTTCTAATTGTTTTGCAGTTGCACAACAAAATCTTGAAAAATAATTCAATTCTTCATGGTATTCATTCCAGCAGGCAGCAGAAAAAAGACATGTACCATTATGCATGCATGATCTAAGGTACAAAAACAATGAGAAAATGTAAACCTAAACATCATGCATCCTCACTTAACACCAAACAAATTCCAGTGAACAAAGGTCTAGCAAAGTGGGTCCAATGTATCTTTCACATAATGAAAATGACAATCAGCATGTTTATATATCGTGTTGCATATTTAGAGCTAATAGGAGAAATGTTGGAGCTTAATGAATTTGCATTAGTCTGCCATCCTCCTTGACAGCAAATGTTCAAAATACTCCTGTAAAGAGTATGAGTATAGAAATCCTAATTCTTTCTTTTCTTTTTAGCACTCTATTATCTATTTATTCTTAAGTATAAAATTAAGGTAATTTCAGTTTGCTTTTATCTATTGTACAGTATTTCCTTCTTCTTTCTCTAATCACTCTATTTTTAATCTGTTGTCTTGAGGTAGTCTTGGAGCTGAGAATTCTGGCAGTGAAAGTTGGACAATTATATCAGACAGGCATTAATGAATCCTGTTTATTTTTTTTTCATATTTCCTTTTCCATAGACTTCCAAGGACAGTCAATCTTCCTTTTCCTGGTTTGTAACACCCTTAATATTGAGCAATAACACTCTACATCTCCTGGAGGAGTTTTAAATCCCCTTCACCTCCCTAAAGCAGGGAGATTTATGTTGTTTGGGATGACAACATATTGACAATCTGTTTTCTGTCCACTTGCGGTTCTAATGGAGGTAGTGCAAGTGTTGGACAACAAATCCTATTCCAAGGTGGGAACCTGGCAAGTTAAATATTATCACCAGGTCTTTAGTTGTCATCCAGGAATGTTGAAAGTATTTGGATGCAGTACATTGCTTAAGAGAGGTTGTTGGAGTCCAAAATCTTTTAAAAAATCATTATTTGTTCAACATTCTATGAACTATTTACATATTATGAAATAGCACAGCATTCATACATATTCTATGTAGCATCTCTCTTCAGTTTTTTTATCATGTGATTTTAATGCATCACTTTTACATGTGTGTATTAATTTTTTATTCTGCATTTCTCCTAATTTACCATCTTTATATAATATTTACATGTCTTCCCAAAGCCTCTGCTTCACTTGGATAATCATTCTGACAGTATCACCAATCTCCCTGATCTTATTCATTGTTACCTTGGTGGCAAAATTGGATGATGTGTCTGGCAAGCCCATCGTGATGCTGGCAATATCTCACTCCATCTTTTATGCTTTTGACAAAGTGGCATTGTAAGTTTTTCCCTTGGCAGTGGCAAGTTGCCAATCAATGGGGTTTATTGCACATTAAATGTCCAGTTAATGGACTACCTCATGTCATTAATATTCAGTATCCTGCCTTACTATACACATCAAATAAACTAGATGTGAACAAAACTCGATGTGGAAACTAAAATGGGTACCTGGTGACTTCAACTTACCACTTTCCTCAAAAGACTTGCTCCGTGTTACATCTTTACCAAACTATTGCAGGGCATGATCCAATGGCACCATCCACATCCACCTCAAATATTGGCACTTGGCATTTGTCAACTCCTCTACACCATCATGAGATCAGTCTGATACACTGGCAGGGTGCTAAGGAAGCACAGATTTGCATTGAAGGGCACACCGGCAGCTAGTATTGAAAGGTTGCATTAGGGACACTTTTCATCCAGGGAGAGGCACCCAACCCACCTGCATCTCAGGGGAGCTCACTTACTGTCCAAATGCTCACTCACATAGCGCTAATCTGTGTTCTCACAATCTCATGACTTATCATTCCAATTAGAGCAATTACACAGACAGGAAGTGTGCAAAGCTGGTCAGCATCCCTCAGTCAAGGGGCCATATATCTTGCTCTATGGCCCTGTACTATGTATTTACACAGTCAGCCATGAGAAAGGAGGCAGTCATGTCTCAAAATCATAGCAAAGTAGTTCTCATCAAAATCCGTGGAAGCACCAACTGTCAGGGGTCCCAGCGCACGGGGTCTAGAACAGGCTCCGACACCAGTCTGGGGTATTGACCACAGTCAGGCTTCTGGTGGGGTGGTGACCTTGAGGGGACATGGTTATCTCAACATCCCAGAAGGACTGGTCCCGATCTTCTCTGAGGGCTAGGGTTCTCTCCTTGTATGGTATGCAATGTCCAACACCACTCCACTCATTTGGGCTTGCTCTGTGCTGTTCTGGGCTTTCTTCTGCATGTAGTGAGAAAAAGAGGGGGTTATGTGAGATGAAAGTGTGTAACAAGATTGTTAGTCTTGATGGAGGTGAGTAAAAGTTGGAGAAGTGTTCTGTGTCGTGAGGAGGCAGTGCAGAGTCTATAAAGTGTGGGGAGGAGTAGTCAATGGAACGAGAATTAGTGAGGGAGGATTTTGTAAGCAACAGTGGCACAGCATGAAGTTTTGAGGGAGAGACATTGGCAGAGATAGAGTGTGAGGAAGCAGAGAGAAGACAGTGGCAATTATCCTCGCACAGCAAAGACAATCATGAATCCTTTTACAGCACTGTTGACCATTCCTCTGGACCATGGAGATAGCACTGACTTAGGTGCCATCTTTCGGCCAGGCATCCAGGGTCTGGAGATGGGGCCTCCTCTGCTGGTCCTCTGGGAAGACCATTCCTCTCCTGGGCACACCCCATCCACCAGGACCAACAGGTCCTTGGTGGAGCCATCTTCCCCTTCTCCAACATCAGTCCATCAATAAGGTGGGCATTTTCAGAATGCCAGTACTCGTCTGGGTACACTGTGACTTTTAAAAGAAGACATGGGTGCAAGTGATTCCCGTCTTTTGGCAGATATCCACTGACTGATTGTTCTGGGGATGGCACATGGTGAGACCAGGATGGAATCAGATATGACATATACCATAGGGGGATGTTGGATTGTTAACAGGATGAGTTTGGTAAGATACTCTGTGAAAACTCACTGGGTCCCATAGTGTAAGTTCTCCCAAAAACTTTGTGCAACACAGAGTTGGCCAAATAAAGTAAGATTCTGCCCGTTGTTTAAGTAATCAGTGATTATGAACGTTTTGTTCTTGTTTTCTTCCTGGTCATCTCAATAGCCAGTCCACCCTAATAATAGTTTTCTTCTCATTGAAATAAAGGAGCTACTAGTAGGGATTTCAATGAGATGAGTTAGTGGACTTCATGGAATATGAGTTTCCTGATGGGAGCTGTTAATCAGGTCCAATCAGGGAGCCCGAGCTGACAGATATAAACAGGAGTGTCAGAGGTACCGTTCACCCCGACAGCTGGCTCTGAGGAAGCTGGACCAATGTCAAGTGCTATGCATATATAAATACAGGGTGACTTGGTGACAGGATATTGGCCTCTGTGGAGTTATTACACTACTGTTTCTTTGTCTTCTTCCATTCTTTTTCCCTGCCAGTAAGTTTTTAATTGTTTGAACAGCTTTTCAACCTTTCTTCATTATATATGTCTTGCAATTTTCTTGATGTTTCAAGAGGATACCTCCAGTTAAGGAAGCCAAAGCCTTGATTTAATCATCAAGGCTCTCTTCTCCAGTGCTGGTTGTGCAATTGTGATATTTGACATTGTATGTACTATAGTTTGATAATTTATTTGGACGGTTCTGTTGTTACACCATATCCCCAACTTAATAATTTTTGCACCCTCAGAGGCATTTTTGCAATTTCTTTGGTGTTCAGTAAGTTTACCATAACTTATGGTCAGTAGCTATAGTAAATACCAGATTTGAAATATTATCTGAAAATGTTTTGCATATCCATGAGGCTACTAATGCTTCTTTCTCAACCACCCTAACCATATTGCATTCCTATGTTTTATTTCTGTTAAAAATATGGATGCACAGTGGACTAGTCTATGTTTTCTGCCTTTGGATTAGTACTGCCCCTGGTCCAGTTTATCCTTGGTTCAGAATCATAATGAGTTACAATTTCTGATTGGATAAACATTTCCTTTATTTCCTCAGAGGAATTCTGCTGATTTTTGTTTTGGTACCATTTTTGAACCTATCAATGGAGCTCCCTCAATGGTCAATTTTTTTGTGCAAAATTTGTCAAATACTTACATATTTGATACATTATTGCTCTGAATCTTTGACAAACCTGAGTCTTTCAGGATGATGGCATCTCTTTGATAGCTCTGGTATAATGCTGGCTTTCCTTAATGCCTATCATATGAAACCTACACCTCAAGAACTTGCCAGCATGTGATGAGAAGTGTTGAGAGTGTGGTGCTGGAAAAGCACAGCAGGTCAGGCAGCATCCGAGGAGCAGAAGAATCAACATTTCGGGCATAAGCCCATCAACAGGAATCACATTTTTCATTCAGAGATAATCCTGCTTCTTGAGAAGTGTTCAGTACGTTCTTCTTTTTTGTCATGTTTAGTTGTGATTGAACCTTGAAGTAGAGTAATATCTACATGACAGATTCCAATCCCTCGAAGGTATTTGTCATTTTTCTTTGGAATATTTGACATGCAGATGTAATGGCAAAAGATAGATATTTAAAGTAAAACCACCCAAATAATGTGATCAATGTTGTTAAAAGTGCAGATTCTCATCCAGTGAAAATCAGGAATCCTTATTAGCATTGAGCTTGGTAAAACATATGGTGCTATGTGACAGTTTCCCCATGCTTTCACCCATTGGTGCCATTGGGTATACTTTTCCCTCCACTATTTTATTTAATTGCATAACATTGACATATATTCCTGATGAGCCATTTAGTTTTGAAACTGGAATTATACTGGAATACCAAAATTAATGCTCTTCAGAGGGTTGGTGTGGAATCAATGGGCCAAATCAATGGGGATTCTATGATAAGAATCTCCACTAGTTAATAATGAACCTTCTTGATTTTGACTCATTTGAAGCCTTGAAGATTGCTGTTTCTTTATGGTGCAGTGTCACAATGATTTACACTCAGACGTAGTACAAGATCAGAAACATGTCTTTTCAGGGTCTCACTATCGTGTGAGCTCTTACATCATGAGTGACATATTTTACAATTTACGTATTTGACTATTAACCCTTTACTGTACATCAGTGATCTTTAATTGATGGTTAGATATTGGCAGCATGATGGCTCAGTGGTTAGCACTGCTGCCTCATAGTGCCAGGGACCCAGGTTTGAATTCTGCCTCAGGCAACTTGCTGAGTTTGCACATTCTCCCCGTGTCTGCATGGGTTTCCTCCAGGTGCTCTGGTTTCCTCTCACAATCCAAGCAAATGCACAGGCATAGTGCTCAGAGATGTGTAGGTTAGATGTATTGGTCACGGTTAAATGTGGGGCAGGGGAATGAGTCTGGGTGGGTTACTCTTCAGAGGGTTGGTGGGACTTGTTGGACCAAATGGCCTGTTTCTACAATGTAGGTCTTCTATGATATTTCCTGCTCTTCACTGATTGATCCATTTTATTTGTATGTGTGGGGAGTGATACACCTATCCTCAGGTTAAACTTGAAATTTGTTTTAATCCACTTTATTTTTTTCTTAGCACTCCAATGCTATCCTTTTGATTCTTTTATTTTTCCTGGGAATATTATTTCTCTGCCTTTGGCTCTTCAATATCCTGGATTTTGCTTATTCTTACAGATTTTTCCTTTAATGTTGGGATTTAAAGCTTTCTTCTATGTTTCAAAATGCCTTACTTTTCCACATGAGCAGTCCATATTTTTGGTGGGACAATGTTCACACTGATGCAGACTCAGCCTGCTTCAGTAAAAACATTGAGTAATGCTTCCCTGGCTTCAGCACTGGTGAACTTTTGTTTTTGTGCCTGATATATTGTACTGCCTGTGACATTTCTTCCTCCACAAAACCTCTCTATCACCTTGTCTAAAAGACTCTGTTCTATTTCCTTACTTCAGCTTGTCTCATTAGTTGCATCACTTTTGCTAAAGTCAAGTTTTTCTTTGAATGTAAGCAGTCTAATAGTGTTCCAAAACTCGATTAGACCTAACTTCTAATCATGTTTAATAGCCCATATTCACAATTATCTGCTCAACAATATAGACATTGATAAATAAATTTGTGCTCTCTCTGGGTTTTTGTTTCTCTCCGTTATACTTCACCAAATACTGGTGTACATGTGAAAAACTCTGATAACCTTGTCATTAAGTAAAAGTTTCATCATTCACCCTTGCCTTGCTGAAACATCATCTACAATACAGCTAATTGTATAAAGCAGAGTGTTGACCTGGTCCTTATTTGGATGTTAATCCTGAAGCATTTCTGAATTGTCTGTGCAGATCCTACAATATCGCATCTTGTTGTGGGCCTTCCACACTCTCAAAAGGCTCTGGTAGCGATAGATCTTGTTCCAAGGCTTTCCCTCTTTGTAGCTTGCTTCCCACACTGTTGTATATTTTTACAGTCACTGTGATCCCAATTACTTTTCAATTGCTGAGCTGTTCCTTCAGCGACATTTTTGCTGCCATGTATTGCTGTTGGTTCTTACACTTGCTGTCACCATTTAGAATTGTGGTGGTTCTCTTGGAAGGTGTTGGGTTTCACCATCATTTAGTGAGGGTGCAGGAATCTAGTCTTTTTCAGATTACTGTAAATTCAACATTCTTTGAATGATTTACACTCAGGCTTAGTACAAGATCAGAAACATTTCTTTTCAGGGTTTCACTATCGTGTGAGCTCTTACATCATTAGTGACATATTTTACAATTTACATATTTGACTATTAATCCTTTACTGTACATCAGTGAGCCTCAATCAGTAATTGAATGGTTGAGCTTTCTGGATTCTTGGAAAACTAAAGCCTGAAGAGGAATAAGAATAGTTGGATACATCTTGCTTGATGCATCCCCATTTATACCATTCACCTCTGCCCATTTTCCAGCTTCACCTCTGATCATTATCTTCTGTTGTCCTGCCTAGATCTCCCCTGCTTTTGATATTCCCATTCCTGCGCTGTCCCCACTATTACTGCTCCAAATCCCAATCCTTTCTCTGTTGTCTGCTTCCCTCCTTTCAAATGCTTTGGATATTTTTTCCTCTCACCTTTCTGTTCCCAACTGCACATGTTGCTGAAGAACATGCTGGCCAAGGGCTAAACCGACAGTCTTTGCCTTTCTTTTACCAGATCATGGATGAAATTGTTCTAATCAGCACCTGCCATTATGTTCACCAGGGTCTCTCACCTCCTCCTTCCCATTCTGTCTCACCTCCAATATAATTTCCTGTTGCAGTTCCAGTAGTATCCTGCAATGTCACTGGTGAGCACAGTAATTAATTTAAACATTGAAACAGCAAAGCAGATTTTCCATTCTATCTCTCTAGTTAAGTCACTGCATGCCAAATAAAGCAATTACCATTTGTTCTGACTCTGAATTGCCTTATTTGAACTGTACAACAAACCCAGTACATCCATCTGCTCATTTATATATGTCACTTAAAAAGGAAAAGGCAAAAAGCCAAACAGAATCTCACTATTTCTATTAATTTCATCCAGGAAATGTTGAACAACAAATTAACTCTTGTAACAAGGCATATTTCCAATGTTACTCTGGTAACTCTCTTAGTGGTAAGGAGAACACCTGCAGCTGTTGTTTTCCTGGAAAGGATTTGCATTAATACAGCAATACATATTGTAATAATTTATAATAATGTGTCCTGTTCTTCAGGACAAACCAAAGTATTTTGCAGGATATGAATTGCAGTTGTTATGTAGCTTAGCATTATGAGCTATTTGAGTACTGTAGAATCCCACACTGAAATAAATTACCTCTACCTGTAGTATGATTTCAATGCACAGTCCCAAAATCTTTCTTTTCTCGAGAACTGTTCTTGAGATTTCCAAATAACTACTTTTTGTTTTTTTGAGGTTTCTTTCTCAGCTGTACCAACTCAGTCGTGCATTGATGAAGTCACTTTGTAACAGTAGTTTCTGTGTATCTATTGCTACATGGACGATTTGGATTCACATAAACAAAATAAGAAAAATGCATCAATATCGCCAATAATCATCACCATTGTATTAAATTTAAAATGACAATGTGCAAGGAAAGTGTTACTTTTCCAGACATCACAGTATTCAAACTGGCATAAGGCAACAGACATAAGTTAGCAACAAGTGCATTTTAAAATTTAAAAAGCTTCTGTTTGCAAGAAGGCGTAATGCAAAACATACTTTCTGCAGACCGGTTAGACCATAACTAAATGGTTGGACATTTCTCTCTTACATAGCCATTGAACCTTAAGTAATTCATTGTACATAAGGTACTTTGTGAAGTTGTAATGCATAAACACAAATTTTCATTTTTAAATAAAACTTTTCAATATTAAATTGGATGATTGACATTACATACATTACAATAACATCCACTAGATTTCTCTTAATTGCTAACTCCTAAACACCTGCAATTTTAATCTAGAGACTCTACAATATTGTCTAAGGAATTAATTACCTCAGTTCTTTTTTGATCTCAGTTACCTGAGTATTTCTTTGACAACAAGCTAGCAAAGTGTTTAAGAACTGCTCCTCTCTACCACCATGCCTCTTTGCAACTCTTCTCCCCCTGCTCTGCAGCTCCTCTCACCCAACTTTCCAGTTTCCCTTCCCCAGCAGCCATAGGCCCTCATCCTTGTTGTCCATCCTCAGCCTCATTCCCTTGGGATCTGGTGCCACTTCTTGGGCCTCTGACTTTGCTGCATCTTGGCACACCTCCTCATTCCTGGGTCTCCCATGTTAGCTTTCCTGTCCAGCTTTAGTTCCTGTTCCTGTACCCTGTTCTTCCAGCCTTGCTGACTGCTGCCATTCACCTCATTCCTCTAATCATAGGCTGGTTCTCTCTCTATTTGCTGCCAATAGGCTCATGGTGAACAGCAAGATGGGAGGTAAACAGCAAATGATTGCAGGAGAATCTCCTCGCCATTTCCTTTGGGGCAGCACAGTGGCTCAGTGGTTAACACTGCTGCCTCACAGCACCAGGTACCCTTGTTCAATTCCAGACTCAGGTGACTGTCTGTGTAGAGTTTGCACATTCTCCCCGTGTCTGAGTGGGTTTGCTCCGGTTTCTTCCCACAATCCAAAGATGTGCAGATCAGGTGAAGTGGCCATGCTAAATTGCCCATTAGTCAGAGGGAAATGGGTCTGGGTGGGTTACTCTTCAGAGGGTCGGTGTGGACTTGTGAGACCGAAGGGCCTGTTTACACACAGTAGGGAATCTGATCCTCCCATTCTATTTACCACAAGTAACTTTTACTTAGTTTGTCACCTCCGAGGATGAATTTCTTGAAGAATCAGGGAACTTCAAAAGTGGATTTACTACTAGCCCCATGTATTTTAAGATTATTTTGCTTGTTGAGTGATAAATGTTGTTTGGGACTTTGAAACAGCCCCCTGCTTTTCTTTGAATAGTGTCACAGGAGTTTTCCCCTCTCTTGAGGCAGGGTGAATCTTCTCTTTCGAATAGTAGCAGCATCAGCTTGGCAATGTGTTTGTGTTATGATCTAGATGAAACGCTGAAATGCCTGAAAGATGTGTTGGTCCTACAACTATCCAGGCAAGCTGAGATACAATTATCCCCTAAAGCTAAATTGGATTGCTCAGGTCTTTTGTGAACTTGGATTCCTAAACAGAAGAACAGAGTTTTACATGACCCAGTACATCGTCAAGCAGCGTACAAGGTTTACCATTGAAACTACTAGCAGAATTTTATTCTCCCTCCCATTCATCCCAGTTCAATATAGATTGGTCTGTTGGATACTTTCTCCTCGACCACATCCAGGTTACACTAAGAAAGTGGCTTTTGGATTAACAAGTTCTCAACATCATTAACTCTAGCCTAATTAAAATACACATGCTATTATGTCTATTTTTGAATAGAAAAATTTGAGCCAATACATTCAATTATTGTGTGCAAGCATTTGACAGTAACATTTCAAAGTTATTTTCACATTGCATAGTTTCCAAATAACAAGACAAGATTTTATTCTTTTGCTGGTTTATCATGGAAATAGCACTGGAGCTACATTTCTGCCCTCTAGTGTTATACTACCATGAACTATACCAATGGATACACATTCAATAAAGTTCATGGCCTGCTCCGGAATTATTAATCTGTCTTATATACAGTTGGTCATGGCAGGAAAGGACACCAGTAGGAGTTGGTGGTGTAGGAAACACATTTGTTGCAGAAAGCGTGCTGGAGACCTTTGGAAGTTCCACTTTGCATCAGACTTTACATTCCGTCACTTTGCATTCCAGCAGATGGGATAGTACTTAGGTAATGGACAGCATTAAGTGACTTGGTATGTTTTGTTGCACAAAAGTTACTTTGGAGATGCAGCTTTGTTTTGTAGGTTAGGCTTCTTTGCAAATTAATGCCAGCTACGAATTACTTGTCTGTAGTTTTACCTATGAAACAAAAAAACTGGAGATTCAAGTCATAATCTCGAGACTTAAATACCAAAATCTAGAAAGACACTTGAGTGCAGTGTTCAGTGTCAAACTGTTGGATGTCCTATCTTTCACACAAGACAGTAAACAGGTCCCAACCCCATAAAAGGACCCAAGACAATTATTTTTTTAAAAAGAAAATGTAAGGGTACTCTCTTGGGTATTCTGGTCAATATTTATCCCTCAAAAATGCCCTTGAAAAGATTGTGCTTATGATCAGATGGAAGTTTGCTGTGTGCAAATTGGCTATCATGTTTTCTACAATATAACTGTGATTCGACTTCAAAAGTACATAATTGGCTGTAAAATACTTTGAGATGGCTTGAGGTTTTAAAGTGCACAATAAAACTTCACATATTTCTCTTCATAGTGGTGGGAAAGGAGAAATATGAAGCATTAGGCACCCACAGTGTGGGCTTTTTATGAAAAATGTTGTAGTGCTTCTAGATGTAAGCAGTCTTCCTGAGTAGTGGAATTTTCTTTGGAACCTGAAATAATTTGTATGCTAAACTGAAGCTTGCTTATCTATGTTTGCTGATGCAGGCATCTTGGGGGCCAATGGGTGGGCACGGAACATTCATCTCAACTTGTTTGGCATTCTTTTATTGCTCCTGCTCTTCTTTGAAACACTTAAAATATGTTTTTTTTTGGAGAGGAAAATCAATCACTCAGAATAAATAGGTGTCTGTTTTGGCTCAGTAGTAGCATTCACACGCCTGAGTCACAAGGTTGTGGCCATTTCAGAAACATGAGAACTGTGAAAAGCTGAAGAACAGCTGGAAGTTCTGCACTGGAATGAGATGTTAAGTCAAAAGCTCTGTTTTTGTTTACAGATATGTGCATAGATGTCATGGCACCAAGTGCTCTCTGATTCTCCGGGTCAAAATTTATCAAATTTTATCCCTCAGCTATCACTATCGATGAAGATTACATTCTCAATTATCAGATTTCTCTTCCTGGTGCCTTACAAATTGGCTTCTGTGTTTTCCAACATGGCAGCACAGTATACAATATGCTTTGAGGTTGTGAAAGTTAATTCTTAACAAATGTGCAAAGTTTCTCGAAAGTGCAAGAATCCAAAAGGAAAACATAGAGCTGCTAATTTGTTACACAGCATTTCAGTGGGAAAGTTCTGAACTACGTGCCTACAATACACTACTAATTAAATGTACTGGCTTCAACATATGCCTAACAATTGTGAGGTTTTTAAAGGTCCTATACAAATGTAACATCTTTTGTTAAAGAATGAGTAAGTATAGGTAGATAGTACAGCTTACAGATTGAAATAAATATTCATGGCCAATGCAACGTCAGGCTACGGCTTACTCTAACATATGTTTGAGCAGCATAAACCCTATTGGACAACATCTCTGCCTGAAATATTATAAAACCTTAGTAGAAAGCATTTCAGTATGGTTAAAGAAAAAGTGGAAGGGGAGACTATTGTATGTTATGTATTATAGGAGAAAGTGAGTACTGCAGATGCTGGAGATCAGAGCTGAAAATGTGTTGCTGGAAAAGCGCAGCAGGTCAGGAGGCATCCAAAGAGCAGGAGAATTGACGTTTCGGGCATGAGCCCCTCTTAGGAATGAGGAAAGTATGGATGACCATCGCCAGACCATAGCAACACGACAGCTGGAGGAAGAGTGCCTCATCTTCCGCCTAGGAACCCTCCAACCACAAGGGATGAACTCAGATTTCTCCAGTTTCCTCATTTCCCCTCCCCCCACCTTGTCTCAGTCAAATCACTCGAATTCAGCACCGCCTTCCTAACCTGCAATCTTCTTCCTGACCTCTCCGCCCCCACCCCCACCCCCACTCCGGCCTATCACCTTCACCTTGACCCCCTTCCACCTATCGCATTTCCAACGCCCCTCCCCCAAGTCCCTCCTCCCTACCTTTTATCTTAGCCTTCTGGACACACTTTCCTCATTCCTGAAGAAGGGCTCATGCCCAAAACGTCGATTCTCCTGCTCTTTGGATGCTGCCTGACCTGTTGCGCTTTTCCAGCAACACATTTTCAGCTATGTATTATATATGAAATTAGAGTTATTCATTGTTCAGTCACTTCTCTGTTAAGCCAACAGCAAAGATCCTAAAAATAATTTTACTAAGCAATACAAAGGAAAGGAAACAGTCACATAATTGACTATGAAGCAAATGTTTCTTGCAGCATATGTTTATACCAATGGCACTTGAACCATTATAGAGGTGCATATGTGTTACAGTTTAATGGGCCGTCCTTCTTGTATGAAAGCATATTTCCCTGTTGCCATTCTTTTATAGCAAAGACTCAAATACAGACAGTGAATTAACAGGTAGTTAGTTATCATGTTGGGATTACAAGCATATCATGCTGTCATAATCGCAGGCTACTGCATGTTACAGCTGCGAAGACATCAGCAAATACACAGTATCATTGTTTGTAACAGATAGAGAAATTTCAATTATTCTTTTTGTAGAAATTAAAAATAGTAAATAATCTAACATGTGAACAGAATGCATTGATAATACAGACCAAAATAAAAATTCTCTCTTTCATGTTGGTCCTTCACCAAGGATTCTTCATAATAAACTATAAAGCTGATTATTGTGATTTAATTGCCTAACATTTTGCATAAATTGGTTAACACTCTAACAGTCTGCTGTTTGAAGTTATGGGTTGACAGGGTAACATGTTTGCTGTTAAAGTACTTTCAAACAAGTACCCAGGAACAAACTATGCCATCATGATTTTACCATGGAAGTACTATGTTCTACAGCTTTGTCCCGATGTGCATGTCATCCATTCTGAATTATTATAAACAGTTGATGTAATTTTAAAATTAGAATTCATTAAAAACCAGGACACCTATTTGCAAATGGCACATTTGTCTTTTTAGGCCAAAGGTTTAGACGAAAAAGTAACTTATGCCAAGGGACGTTGTGATGCATATATTAGAACGAGCATGGAGCGAAAGTAATGGCATTGGAGAAAACTGTCCTTCATTGATTCATCTGCAGAAAGCTAAATTAGACAGTATACAGTACATAGCTGAGGTAATGTATCATGAATACAGTAAGGACTGAAGCTAACAAGCTGAATTAAACTGCAGCTGTCTCAAGTGTGCCTCCGTTTGCATTTTGTTACGGTTAATTTTTGTCATCTATTTCCTGCTTTGTTAAAAATTATTTGTCTTTTGGACAAGATAGGTCATATTTCACCTGTTTGATAAATTCTTATCTAGTTCCAGTGCAGCAGAATTTGCACTTAATTAATTGCTTGCCCTTTAATTGGACATATGTGTTGTGTACAAATTATGCACACAGTGAAATGTTACTTTTCTAATGCTTTTAAAAGAATGTTTCGACCAGGAAGTGTTCAATTATTGGATAAATGTAATACATATCAAATAATGCTTAGGAAAGAGAGTTACAAAGTAGTGGTGCAATCAAGGAGTTCAGAAAACATCATAAATTGCAATAATGAAGCAAGGTTCTACAGAACATCTAAATGGAGAGATTATGTTATTGAATTGTTATTTTTCTCAATAAAATTTAATTTTTACTGGAAATTCTTAGTGATATATTCAATTTTGTGTGGTACAATTAATTAAAATTAAAAATGTACTATTTACCAAGAGATTGACATTTGTCACATTAAGACCATTTTTGCAATAGCACACTAAATTCAAAATTTAATGTACATTACAATGGCCTTATGACCTCAAGCTCATAGAAAGGATATTGCCTCAGAGAGTGTGAAGTACTTTTAGTATTGGACTGCCTATTAATGTAACTTAGATCAGTCACATAAATGAAGCATTCTTTGTGCTTCACACTTTCTAATACGATAGATTATCACAAATTAACAAGTAATTTTTTTTGTTTAATCACATTTATTTTGTAGTATAATTGTCTTTCTGATCCATCTGTCTAGTACGCTCCCAGGGTGACATAAGAATGGTTTCATTGCTGCCTTCTAAAAATGAAGATATGGGAAACATTACCAGAGCCATGACAGCTCAAGTGTGTGATAAATAGTGGACAGAATATGAAAACCCATGAGGTATGATTATATCCCACGAGTGGGTTGACCTGATAATTCATGAGTGATAAAGTTACAAGTGAGTTATTAGTGAGTGGAGTTGGGATATATATATATATATGTAGTATCCCACAGGTCTCCATTATGCATTCTGTTTATATATTATAAAAATTGTATTATTTTATTAATGTATTTAAAGCTGTGCTAGATTCTTTTGTGAACCATGAATTGGATTAAAGGACATGGTCCACTTCTTCATGTAGGTGCCTTGAATATTCTTTTTATAAAATTGATCCTTTTAATGTCATTGAATTGAACTTATAGAAACAACAAATTAATATTTTTGATATTGTTATTATTGAAAAGTTTGAAATATTAGTAAACGTAAACATTGTCATCACAACTTGTGTGAGGAAATAAATCAGAAATTAATGAATATTGAATATGATCTTACTTTGCTCAATTGTAAGATTGTGAGCCATGAAAAATGCTGAAAGCTATGAATTTACTAAAATGCAGTAATGTTTTAAATCAAATTGAAATATTTTCTGAGCCCAGGATCCAAATGAGAGATAAAAAAAATTAATGCAACCAAACAAATCAGTGAAATGTAATGACTTGAAAGAAATTATTTCTTTCATGTCAATTGCACATGTTAGGTTCATGCCAATCTGTCTACTTCCATGTTATTTAAACAGACACTAACAGAACAGTTTTATTGACAGTACAAGCTGTTTAATGTAGTAAAAAGATTACTTTAACTCCTTACTTACGAAAGGTGATTTGTATCAAAAGCATTATATTTGCTCCGAGATCAGAACATAATCTGCTGTTAAATCCAGCAATGACTCAAATTATCTTTTGGATGAACCCACAGCTATTCATTTCTCAATATTCAATGATGGTCCATTAAGATGTTAGTGTCCTGTTCGCATAAGCATAAACCACAACTACCCCATCCACCACTTTTGCCAATCTTCCCAGTAGGTATTAACTTATATGGAATAGCAGATACCTGAAAGTGAGTTGCAGACTGAATCTAATTGAAACATTTGGTGTAGTTTACATATGGAATAACAGCTAGCTGGGATTGGGTATCCTGATGAAGGGCTTTTGCCCGAAACGTCGAATTCCCTGTTCCTTGGATGCTGCCTGACCTGCTGTGCTTTAACCAGCAACACATTTTCAGCCATTGATATTGTTACCATAACCACCTTAGACTCTACTGGTTGTTAACTCCCATCTCACCAGTACCAACCATCCACATAAATCTTAAAAGAATCTTTTCAGGCTACCTCTCTGTTTTTCCTCTTTTCCGTGCCTTCCAACCATTCTACCTTCTGTCTTACACTGGATCCTGTATTTTTCTTTACCCTTCCTCTATCTTCCGTCACATGCTTTTTGAACTCAACATGTCTGGGCGATACATTACCTTCCCACTTGACCCCATTTCATGCCAGCAGATATTGTAAGTGATTTCCTTTCCTCAGATACTATTCTCTCCCTTTCAAAAACAGTGTCATCACTCACGTTTTAAAAGAAAATGTGACCTCATGTTCTTGTAACAAACTGCCCCATCTCTCAACTCTTTTTCCTCTTCAAAGTCTTTGACTATGTTGCCTTTCAAACGAGGCCCATCTTTGCTACAAATGCATGTTTGAATCCTGGCCACAACAATGAACCCACCCTAATCAAAGACACAAATTTCAAAACAACTGCAGTGCTTTCAAAGTCTCCCCTTTATTGTTCAGCTCAGTGGGACTACCAGTGGTTTACTTCCACTCATACTTGTTCAATGGCTTTCCTCCTTGTTCGCCTGTGGCATTGTTGCTTGGAGCTCACAAAGATCTATCTTGGTCCCTTCCTTTTTAATAACTACAAGCTGCTCATTGTCAATATAATATGCAAACATGGGGCCAATTTCCATTGATGACAGACAGCTCTACCTTTCCCTCATTTCCTTTGATCCCTTCACTGCATCTCTGCAGTCAGTCTGCTGAGTCGACGTCTAATTTTGGATGAGTTGCAGATCCCTCCAGTTAAACATGGAAAGACAAATCATCCCTTCCCAGAAACTCGCTACCCTTGCTTGCAATTGTGTATTACTCCCTGACCACTATCTCAGGACTGTTTGCATCTTCACTCCCCTATGTGACACAAAGCTAAGCTTTTGACCCCATGTTTTCTCTATCGCAAAGACTGCCTGTCCTCTTTTAGAATGCCCCGGTGATGTGTCTACATCAATAATCATGAAACTGGAAACAGAAACAGAATCTAGGAAAATATCTAGAAATTGATGTCGTTGTATTATATCACTCATTACAGTTGGAGACAATAGGAGAAAGAGGTAATAAGAATTTGGAATTATTCATAGATTAGTTATGCAGCTAATTACCGACTAATTTTCTCTTTAAGGGCTGTAGTCATATCATGCATCACATCAAAGAATAATATATAGCTACTTCCTTTCAGTCCGCTTCTTACATGCAAAAACTATTCTTTATTTGGTCTTTTTGCTGTATTTTTGATCATAATATTTTCCCAGCACATTGTTACTTGGCTGTAATCTAAGAAAGAAAACACTGCAGAGTTAATGGTATTATCCTTCTTTTTAATGCAATTGTTTGTCTAACTGTACTTACGTAGAATAAATGTAATTTAGACACAATGTCGACCAGTACAATGGCTGATAATGGAATATTAAAAACACTGGTTTATTTTGTCTCATTAACTTTACAGCTACATGTTAATTACTGTATATTAATTATTATTGTTGACTCTGTGGGTTGCAGATTGTCAGGCCACGGAGACAGCAGCACCTGATCATGCAATCGGCAAAATGTGCCAATGTTCATTAACTATAAATGAATGTACAGCCTACATTTTGGATATAGTAAAAAATTTAATTGAGTCATAAGTTAATATTTGAACGGAAATTCATGGCTGATGCATGTCAAGGCAAGTTCACATTATAATATGAATGTCTGTGACAGACAATGAGGAAATTATGCCCAGAATCAAGACATTATGGTTTATCAGGGGTTAACCTTTATTGTACGAGCTTAGCGATTATAACATTGGGTTAGAAATGGAATCTGCACATCCACAAATCACAACTGTGCTGATTGTAGCAACAATCCTATTCCTTCTGGTAAATAGCATACATAGCATTCAAAATAGGACTGCATGAGTCATTAATTAGAATCAATTCAAAATTTCAATCGTCTAAAAAAATGAAATAATCAGCGAAGGAGGTTGGGGTCCAATTAGTCCCTGCCTAGATATGTAATTAATATTTGGCACAAAGAAGGAAAATGGCATGAAGAATTTATAGAAGTGGAGAAAAGTATCTTTAACAAATGAATTTAGAATAATGGAAATGAATGCTATTATTTAAATGGAAATCTTCCTGACTATGTATCTCAAAAATATATTTTCCCGTTAGCATTATTTACTGTATTGGCAGATATAAAAATTTTAAAAATTTATAAATCATGAAATATAAAATTTGGTTGACATCACAGTTACAACCTTGCTCTTTAATCGACTTGTCACTGAGCTAACTATTAACTGCATAGTGCACATTTCACCTAATCACTGAGATTCTCTTCTTTAGAAATCACTGATATTTTTATAATAACAACAGAAAGACTGACATTTTTGGTCTGTAGCTTATTAGTTATGGAACTGACTGACATATATGTGTTGGCTGAATAACGTAATTTGAAAGAGCTGAGATTTATTTGCATAACCATGAAAAAAAAACTTATTGTGCATTTCACCAAAATATAGTGGGATATTTCTTAACAACTGTTTAACATATCATTAATCTTTTTACAATCTACAAGATATCTGATTACTAAATAATCAGTATTTTTCAGACTATGCAGAGATTTTGTTGCCATTTTGTGGGTGCACATGAGCAAAATTCTAAGTTTCTGAATTACAGCATTTTAAGACAAAGTATACTGAGAAGCACAAAGATGGTTTTATTTATTGAAAAGTTCTTTAGCTTTCCCCATTGCCTTGAATGTACCAATGGTATCATATAGGACAGTGAACACTGTCTGGAAGCAAAAAATTACTGCCTTTCCATTCTTTCAGTTCCATTCCAGGTGAGGCTTCCAATCCTAATATTAGGATGACTTCAGTCAGCAGAAACATTTTAGGTCTGACTCGAATGAACAATAAGTTTTTTTTTTGTTTTTTTTGCTGTTTGCACATTTTGTTTATATTGCTTTGTACAGTGCAGTAACATCTCCGATTTTGCAAACTAAAAATCCATCCAGATGTCAGGTGGAGCGCAGTCCCATCCATCATCCGACTGCCTGTCAGCCCCATTCCATGGAAAAGGAGGGGCTGCACAGGAGGCAGAGTCAAGGACTTTCCCATGCAACAAAAAACTTGTCACAATTATTTATGAGGCTTGCTGGGACACATAATGGGACACATCAAATAGCTGTTTTCCTTGCTAGCGCCCTCGCTTCCCCGCACCCTTGAAAGCACTGTTGAAGTGGGTCATATCCAATTCTGCGTTACACATACAATTTCCTGAACAATGCACAGCACTCGTGAAGTGACAGTGACAAATACTCAAGTCCCTGAGTATAGCTACACACGCTGTTACATGAGTGATTGCGCCAATAATCAGGCACTGCTGTCATGTGAAAGACTTTGAAACATTACAGACACTCTCTGCTGAACTACAGACTTATATTGTTTTAGCAAATGGGAAGATTTTATTTAATACTGGGGCAGTGGATAGTTTTGAATCAATATAATCATTTAACTAGTTCCCTTCCAGAAGGCTTCAATATAAAAGCTCTATTATTCTAGACTGGTCTGGCCACCAGTTGTAATGTCACACAGGTTATTTGTCTGAACATTAATCCCAGTCCAGAGGTCCATTGCTTCTTTTATACTTACAGCTCAAATCAAACTTGGATCATATCAACGCAGATTCATTTCTTGTACTTCAATATTGTTTTCCGTGTTCTCAAGGCTGCTCTTTGGAGAAGTCAGTCCTCTTGTGCACTGAATTGTGAACTCATGCAGATAAATCAACGCCACTTTGCACATTAAAATGCAAGGCAAGCAAACTGCTTTATTCCGGATTGCTAAATTAGAAAGCCCTAATCTGCAGCATAAATGATGTCAATTTTAATTAAAAATCATGATGATTAGAACAAAATATAATCAAAAGTAAGTTGTAGATTTTCAGAGTTTGTGTTTCTAAATTATTCACAAATGTATGTTTTGCACTTGGTTTCATTGATATTAGTACAATTAAAGCAACAACAGTTTGCATGTTAATGTTGTTCTCCTTGCGGATTGTAGGATGGCAGCTGGAAGTATAAAACATGACTTCTATTTGCCCCTATTTAGCAACCCAAACCCAGAGCTATCTTCCTGCAGCAGGATTCACTATACATGTTTGATAGGCATCATAGGCATCTGGTGGAGTACCTGCTGTCAAGAAGAAGCCCAGTATAGTAAAGGCATACGATATAAAGACTGTGGAGGTATTTGAGGCTTTTACCTTCACTTCCCAGAGAAGTGGTGAGTAGCCAAATATAAAGAAGAAAAATCAGCTTATAGCTTTGATCCCAATCCTGAGATACTTTTTTGCATGTGACAGATTGTGTATGTGTATTATGAAATTTGGATAGGTATCATCTGCTGTTGGGTAATATAGACACATTTTAACATCCAACATCATGTTCAAGGCATGCACACACATTTCTTAGGTGAGTTACAATGGCTGTTGCATTGATAGAGCATTAGCACACATAAAATTAATGCTTGTCAGTGATTTGACTCAAGTCCCATCATCAGATCTCAATGGTCCAGCTAATGCTGACTCTTAATCATTTGAAGCTGAACAAATATTACGAGTAGCAAACACTGCTACTAGCACAGCATAACAGCATCAACAATTACTTAGAGGTTAGCAGACTTCTCCTGTCTGCTGTTGTAATTCTACAATTAATACTTGCAATTGCTGCTTCAAGTTACAAAAGTCTACAAGGAATGGGCTGGCAGATGACGAAGGACATTTTGTAGGTTCCTGCATAAACTAATTGCTCTTAGACTTGGATACACAAGTAAGACAGCCCTTTACAATGCCAGATGATGTGGAGAATGAGTGGAGGTCATTCAGAGCGGAATACATTTTTGGAAGAGGGAGGAGGAGAGAAGGAAAAGGATTTCCAGAAGCATTCCATATCCATTCAAGATGTTCATGCAACAATTTTTCCACCTGTACCTCAGGATGAAAGATTGTACTCAACATCTATGTTTTCATTCGAAAATCCTGACTGAAGTCTCTCCCTGTTGTGACCACAAATGCAACCTGAGAAGATGTGTAGGAATGCATTTCTGATTGTTGTCAAGGTAACTGTGAACAGTTGTGAATCTGATCCTTCCAGGTTGGAGCTAAAGATACTTTCAACATCTTGTAACTTTCCATGCACTGATTGAAAACATTAGTCACTGATATTTTCTCACATTTAGAGTTTCTGTCCCAATTGCTAGACAGAACACGTGGCATCGCTTTGTAGACTTAACAAGTCAGTTGAGCTCAATCCCCTAACTGAAAGGACTGCTACACCTTGACCTCTAAGCTAGTGTGACTGTACATAGAAAGTCATGCAGATCAATGCAGGATCTGGTAGCAGTCGTGATGCATTCATTTTGCTGGCTATTGTCAGTAAGGCATGTTTCAGGGCTGCTGCGGGGTGAGAAGAGGCATCTGCCGACCACATATTTGATGTCACAGAATTCATGTACACGTATACCAATTTTTACACTGAGAGGCATGCTGTCACATGAAATTGTGAGAGAGCAGACTATTGGTGTGCTGAGAAAAAAGACTCCAATTGCCAGGCCCTCAGCACTTTTCATTAAGGTATCAAGTTTTGTTGTGGCCTATTGGATACTATACAATCCAATTATTAAGAGGGAGCAAGCCTTGCCACCATTTATCAAAGAACAGCTGAGGAGCTTGGGAAGGAGGAAAAGCAGGAAAACAGGAAGCAACCAAGGCAGTTCCTTTCTCCCTAGGTTGTCAATAGACAAATTATCTAAAGTGAGATACCAATACTCAAACACTAACTCTCGAAGCATACTTACTTTCTCTCTGTCACTGACCATTATAGTATCTGTTTGGGCCAGAAAACAAAAATAAACATTTCCAAAAAGAATATAAATCAAATCATTCCATACTGCATACTGAAGTCCCCAATTACCCTTGTTCATTTCCTGCTATGCGATTTTTCTGTCTTAATGTTTTTATGCCATACTACTCTTACAGTGGAAGGTTGCTAACTTTCAAAGGAGGAGACTGCAGATGGTCTGGTAGGATCACCTTAAGCAGTCCTCACTTAGACGACCTGCAACATCTCTGCATGGCCAGCACTCGGGCGAAGCAAAGATAACAATGAAAAAACAAAAGTTTCTTTCTGAGAAATGACAGCAAGTTTGAGCTCCTCAGTAGCAGTGCAAGTCCCTCTGGGCAGCACTTCATCAATCCTATCAGTGTGCAGGAGGACAGATTGTTGACCATGAGACTACAGGAGCAGATGCAGGCTATTCAGCCCATTTAGTTTGTTCTGCTATTCAAAGTAGATGTGGTTGCCATGAAAATCCTCAAATCCATGTTTTTGCATTTGCCCCATAAAATCTTGGTTCCATTACTGTTAAAAATCTGACTCTTTCAGACTTGAATGTGCTGAATAAAACTGTTCTGAGATTCTGTGTTTCTTTGGAAGTAGCTGACATAACGAAGTATAAAACCGATGCTGGGTGATCAAGTGGGAAAAATATCCTGCCACATTTTTGAACTTATACACAACATGTACTGAAAAGAATACATATCTGGTCCCAACAAAATAAATAATTGGAGAAAAAAATTATTATGGAAACCTACATTCTTAACTTTTTTTTATTGCTTCATCGACCAGAAAACAGAATTGGACAAAATTGCTCAATTTGCCAAGTCAAAAATAAACTTTCCCTCTGAAACTGTTGCAGTCTCTCTCTAAATGTGGTTTCCTCACAGTCATTGGTTTTGATTGATATGGCATATGACAGTACATGGGATAAGCTCCCTGAAGCTAAAACTAGTTGTCTCAATTCAAAGCGCATATTGAGGCATCCAATGACACTCTTTTCTTTGAGTTTAGCAGTTCAGTTTATCTTTCCTTTAACTTTCCCGATTCCAAATAGTTAAAGGTATTTGTTATTTCAACAGATATAGATTAGTTTACTTACAGCGTGGAAACAGGCCCTTCAGCCCAACAAGTCCACACCAACCCGCCAAAGCGCAACCCACCCATACCCCTACATTTACCCCTTACCTAACACTTCGGGCAATTTAGCATGGCCAATTCACCTGACCTCCACATTTTTGGACTGTGGGAGAAAACCTGAGCACCCGAAGGAAACCCACGCAGACACGGGGAGAACGTGCAAACTCCACACAGTCAGTCGCCTGAGTTGGGACTTGAACCCGGGTCTCTGGCGCTGTGAGGCAGCAGGGCTAACCACTGTGCCACCGTGCCACCTACAAATCTGTGAAAAAGTAAGTTGAAGCTGGATCAAACGCCACCTATTTTATTCTGTTCCCTGACTGATAACCTAACAAATGCTATGGATCATTCAAAAACAGGTACTTCAACTATCAGCTACCAGAGTTCTTCCACAGATTACCATGCAAAATTGGGATACGAATTGTAAATTTGGAGATTATTGCAGGCATACTTCAGCAGAAATGTTCTTTTTCAATTTATATATCTTTCCATTTTTGTATCTCCATTGATAAACAGCAGATATAGCTACCCTGATAAAGCATCAGGTACAACTTGAAAACTGAATATCATATTGCACCAACTAATCCAATGCAACTTGTTCTTCTTTTTATGGTCTTTTTTGTCCATATTTAGTAATTAGCAATACTTTATCACAAACAATGGTGAAAACACTTGATATAATAAAAGAAATTAAGTAGTACCTTTGTAATAATTTAATTTTAAATTTGAATATACATTTTGAATTTATATTTTCATGTAGATTTGTGTAATTTCTTAATGTACATTGAATTGAATTTGTTTATAAATACATTTGTTTATAAGAACATTTTCAATAAGGCTGGCTTTTAATCTCACATTATTTCAAGCATGGGCTGATCTTCTCTGTAAGTTTGCTTCACCACATTGGTTTATCTCATACTGTAAGTCGGCAAAGTGCACCCTGTACATATGCAAGTATCTGGGAGCTTATTCACACAATAACCTTTGTGACATTATGTGAATTATTGAATATATTTTGCACTGGGTATTACAACAATAATACTTGAAAATTAATTTCAATCACAAGCACATAATATTTGACACTGCCTAGTACAAAAAAAGTTTCAGTGGCTTGGCCTCCCATGAATAGATATTAAATTAATCATAGCATAGATGAAACAGTAGGATAGAAACACCACAGTGCAGTGGTCAGAGTTTGAGGCCTTTTGGTGTTTTGCCATATGTGTGATGAATTTTATTGGTTGTCTGCCTATTGCAGAGAAGACTTTTAGTGCTTTGAGTCTGGCTTGCCTTCAGGTTAACACTTGCCTCCTGTCGATTGTTTTAAATCAAAACTAGGGATATGAGAACCTTGTTATCTCAGTGGCATGATGATAGCTGCACTGAAAAAGAAATTGCCAAGGGCAGAGCAAGTTCTGGGGCACAAGTCTTCAGGATTACTGCAGGGTGTTGTCAGAACTCATAGCCTTTAAAACATCCAGTACATTCAGCTGTTTATTGATATACAATCCCTACAGTGTGAAAGCAGGCCATTTGAACCATCAAATCCACACTAACCCTTCGAAGACCATCCCCACCTAAAGCCTGTGACTTTACATTTCCAATGGCTAAGCCACCTGGCCTGCACATCCCTAGACACTATAGGAAATTTAGTATGGCCAATCCATCAAACTTGCACATCTTTGGACTGTGGGAGGAAATCAAAGTACTCAGAGGGAACCAATACAGACACAGGGAGAACATGCAAACCCCACACAAATGATCACCAGAGAGTGATATCAAACCTGATACTGTGAGGCAGCAATACTAATCACTGAGCCACCCTATCATCCAGCGAGAATCAAAGTTTGAAGCTTGGCATTTGGGGGCCTTTGGAGGAGGCCAAGGTGGATCATCCACTTGGGATTTGTGGTTGAAGATCATTGGAAACGTGGGATCACATTGCTCTGTCTATTGTATGCTGCTTCTGCTGCTTTCCATGCAAGTAATCCTGTGTTGCTTCATCAGGTTAACACCTCATTTATAGTTGTATTTGACATTATTCCAGATTGCTCTTCTGAATTCTCCATTGAAACAGGATTCGCCCATTGATTTGATGTCAATGGTGAAGGAGAGATATTCTGAGCCATAAGGTTTCAGTTTGTGGATGATTACAGTTTTGTTGCAGTTAATGACTCGTGGTGCCTCATGCATGCCGAACTTTGAGCTCTTAGATTTCATCTGAATTTAGCTCATTTAGCATGGTGGTACAGTAACACAATACAGTGAATATGATGCATAGTATGGATACGTGACTCGTGGTGTTTAGGACTAAGAAACGGAGAAGGAGTCTATGAAGTTGAGATCAAGAAAGGCTTTTTTTTAAGAAACGTACAAAAAAATTCAGTTTGACTCAATTGATCTGATTGATTGATTTGTCTTGAAATGCCATGTAATTTATAAACATTTAAGTTGATAAACCAAATCTACCAATACCAGCAAGTTGAGTGTAGATTCACATTGAAGGTAGACTTGGGAATCTGGAGTTCAATGTGAACATAGCAGCCAGTGGTCATTGATTAAAGGCCAGACTTTGATTTGTGCAGCTAATGAAAATTAGAAATTAACCTCGACATGGTCAGATGTGACTTCATTTTCATTCAACTTAGTTTCCTGTGTGCTGTCTATAGCATCCTAATTTTCAAATTGCTAATACAGCAGCTTCTCAATCTTATCTTTCACAGTCTAAAGCTGTTGCCAAATGTAGAATATGTATCACTTGTTTATAATTAGTATGTATTTCACTGAAGTCCTACAATGCCCTGTTTGGAGAATTGTTACAAGTAGCAAACAATTTCTTTCATATTATTTACTGTTCTCATCCATTTGAACTCATGGAAGTAAAAACAAATGATGCCTCCTATTACACTTGGCAGTAAATTCACCACAAAAGCATACACTTTCATTTTCTTACTATTATTCTTTAAGTATACACTCATTTCTGTTCGTGAAAGCCATTGGAATGCCTTTCATGCAATTTTAGAATACAGGGACTATACATTTCTAGCTCTTGCAATTTTTGTGAAGATTTGTAGCTCGGATTGTGTTTCAGATTGTACCTTTGCTTGCTGGGCTGGTAGGTTTGTTCTCAGACATTTTGTCACCATGTTAGGTCACATCATCAGTGAGTCTCCATTGAAGCACTGGTGTACAGTCCCACTTTCATTTTGGTCTGTTGTGGTGGGCGATATCACTTTCGGTTCTTTTTCTGAGAGGTTGATAAATGGAGTCCAAAATGATGTGCTTGTTGATGGAGTTCCGGTTTGAATGCCAGGCCATTGGGAATTCTCATGCATGTCTTTGTTTAGTATGTCCCAGATGGATGTATTGCTCCAGTTGAACTAGTATCCCTCATTGTCTGTGTGTGGGATACCAGTGATAGTTGGTCATGTCTTTTGGTGCTGAGTTCTCATGTATTCTGTTGGCTAGTTTCCTGCCCGTCTGTCCAATGTAATGTTCGTTGCAATCCTTGCAGGGTATTTTGTATATGGCATTTCTTCTGCTGGTTGTTGGTACTGATGCCTTTAGATTCATCAGGAGCTGTTTCAGTTTGTTGGTGGTTTGTGGGCTACCATGGTGCCTAGGGTTTGGAATGGTCTGGTCATTATCTCCAAGATGTTTCTAATGTATGGCAGGGTGGCTATGTCTCTGGGCGTGTCACGTCTTCTTGTTTATGTTTTTTGTGTAAGAATCAGTGGACTGTGCCTATTGGTACCCGTTGTTCCTGAATACAATTAGATTAGATTACTTACAGTGTGGAAACAGGCCCTTTGGACCAACAAGTCCACACCGACCCGCTGAAGCGCAACCCACCCAGACCCCTACATTTATCCCTGACCTAACACTAGGGGCAATTGAGCATGGCCAATTCACCTTATCTGCACATCTTTGGACTGTGGGAGGAAACCAGAGCACCTGGAGGAAACCCACGCAGACACGGGGAGAACATGCAAACTCCACACAGTCAGTCGCCTGAGGTGGGAATTGAACTCGGGTCTCTGGCGCTGTGAGGCAGCAGTGCTAACCACAGTGCCACCATGCTGCCCACAACGTATAAACATTTTTCCTCGGCTTCTCTTAGTTCCTGAGGGCTGAAGTGTGTTATGACTCCTTTAAATAATGTCCTTTTATAGCTCCATTTGTGAGTGTCAGATGATTGCTCCAGTAGTTGAGTATCTGGTCAGTGTGTGTGCATTTCCTGTACATGTTGGTCTGCAGTTCTCCTGTGACATCTAGAAAGGGGAGTCTGTTGTTGCTCTCTTCCTCTTTGGTGAACTTTATACCAGTAAGGATGCTGTTTATGTGTTTGTGGGTTTCTTCTAATTTGTTCCATTTCGTGATGACAAAGGGATCATTCACATCGGGGATCCAAAGTCTGGGCTGGATCTTGGGAAGAGCTGCTCACTCCAACCTCTGCATAACTGCTTCTGCCAAGAATGCTGATATTGGTGATCCCATGGGTGTCCCGTTGGTTTGTTTGTAGGTCTTGTCATTGAAGGAGAAGTGGGTTGTGAGGCACAGGTCTACAAATTTGAGGATGTCGACCTTGCTGACGGAGTTGGTGCTGTCAGGTGTTGGTACTACTGTCTGTCTGATGGCCTGCTGGATTTCTTCAGTAAGTCCCTTGTCTTCCAAAGTTGATTCCAACACAATCCAGAAAGAAAGAAGGAAACACCCTTAACATGTGGGAAAGGAAAACCCTGGAATTACTTAGAAAAGACAGAAAAATTGCATTCCTATCGGTAGACAAAGGGTGCATGACCGTCATCCTGAAGAGAACACAATACAGTGAAAAAGCAAACATACTACTCGCAGATACTGATACCGACCAACAGGTGGCAATGGACCTGACTCCACAGCTAGAAAACCATATGACAACTTCCGTGAGGAAACTCCACAAGACACGTAAACAACATCCTTCCGGATGTAAAGTTCACCAAAGAGGAAGAGAACAATAACAGACTCCCCTTCCTAGATGTCACAGGAGAATGAAAAGCAAATGGAGAACTGCAGACCAGCATCTACAGGAAAGCCATGCACACTAATCAGGTACTCAACTACAGAAGGAATCACACCAACACCCACAAATGGAGCTGCATCAGGGCATAATTTAAATGAGCCACTACACACTACAGCACCCAGGAACTAACGAGATGCTGAAGAAAAACACCTATACAACATATTCAGAAACAGTGGGTACCCAATAAACACAGTCCGCTGATTTTTACACAACAACCCTAAACAAGAAGACACAACATGCCCAGAGACTCTAGCCACACTACCAGACATTTAAGACATCTCAGAGATGACGACCAGACTACTCCGGCCCCTTGGCATCACGGTAGCCCACAAACCTACCAAAACTGAAACATCTCTTGATGAATCTAAAGGAGCCCATACCAACAACAGCAGGACAAACGTCATATACAGAATACCCCACAAGGACTGCAACAAACATTACATTAGATAGACTGGCAGGAAATTAGCCACTAGGATACATGAGCACCGACTAGTCACCAAAAGACACACCAACTATCACTAGTATCCTTAGACACAGACAACAGGGGACCCCGGTTTGACTGGGATAATACATCCATCCTGGGACAGGCTAAACAAAGCCACACATGGGAATTCCTAGAGTCCTGACATTCAAACTGGAACTCCATTAACAAACGTATTGATTTGGACCCCATTTAACAAGCTCTCAGAAGAAGAACCAGAAGTGATATCACCCACCACAACAGACCAAGACACATAAATAACAAGGGGGACTGTACAGTAGCCCCTTCAGTGGAGGCTCACTGATGATTTTACCTAGCATGGTGATGAAATGTTTAAGAACAAACCTTCCAGCTCATTGAGTAAACTTACAGCCCAATGTATAACCCTAACAAAATAAATGGTTACAAGAACCCAACAGTGTCATGTTCAAAGATGCAAGGGCTGCAAAATTGTGCTTTGAATCTCTGCTGGCACTTGTGACATAGAAGCCATAAACTCATAAAAATTGTATGTGCATTGTTTCTGTCCACCTCCAGGGCAGGCCCATACTCAAAGCAGTTCTAATGTGGGTGGGCACACTGGAAGCATCAGGACTGCTCAGATGGCAATGTCATTCAGTTATACTGGCTGGTTTGGTGCTTGGTTTTGAAATGTGAATCATGCAACTTGAATGCATGTCTGTGCCTATCATTCACTGTAGGCAAGAATTGGTGTTAATGGTGAAGTGCTTTTAACTTCTGCTGTAACAATTTCCGTGGAAGTAACGTCAATTGATTTTGGGGTGGTGTGGCTTTTAAAGGTGATCGGGGGAGTCAGTGGATCTGGTTTATTTGGAATTTCAGAAGGCTTTCAATGAAGTCCCACACAAGAGATTAATATCCAAAATAAAAGTTTGTGGTATTTGGGGTAATATGTTGAGATGGGTAGAAACCTCTGTGCACTAAATCATTCATTGCAAAGACAATGTCTGTTTGTCCATGGTTTCTAGGAGACAGACATTTGAACCCACATGAGGTAGGAATTGTTCATTTGCATAGAAAGTTGGAACTGGCCCACCTGTGATTAAGACTTGCAGTAATATCCCTGTTCTTGCTAACTCATAATCTGTCCAACACTCTGAGAATGGGAAGTATCAATAAGTATAATGGTATATGGTTTGAGGTCATGTCAGTTATTTTAAATCTTAAGTAGTTATGTACTTATTTGTCAGATACATTATTTAATTTTACCAATCTCTCACAGGGTAAAGATGGCACTGCCAATGGCCACTGAAGTCAATTTGAATTTAACAGTCTTCACAGAAAACAACAATAACTTTTTCTGTCATTTGAAGACAGCAGGGAAGACGGTGATAACCAGATTCGACTCAAATGAAACATATTAAAAACACATGCAATTTCCCTGCAGAACCAGGAGCTGTACACAGCACAAAACCCTCACAAGATAGTTCTGGCAGTTGAGTCTACCATTTATGTAGTCACAACTAGGGGCTTATAGAGATTTAAACTGACCACTGTTTCTCACTGACTTTGTGGCCAGAATGGATATAAAAATTTAGAAGACTCCAGGAGTTAATAATACCCTAAGCCCCATTTCTGGAGAAGGAGGAGATTTTCTAAATCATACTTCATTATAATCTCTCATCAAAAACTGAACTGGCATTGAAATCAAACCTTCAAATTATCCTCTTTCCACTGCTTTCAGTTGTAAGGAACAGTCCCTTCATATTGGCATTGGCACATTCTTTAATGATATTAAACACCTCCATGAGATCACTCCTTGATGTCTTTTGTTGTAAGGAAGACAACATCAATTTACTTGATCCTCTATGGTCCTCACATCCAGGTAAAGTTTTTACAATTACCACTTCTGTCAGCATGTTTGCATGATTCTCTGCCACCAACCTTTTCCTCTCTGTGCTGAATCTAGGGCCTCTCCAATTATCAGTGATAAGTTTTGATTCTCATGAATTCACGAGACACAGAAATCATTGACTGGACTAACATTTATTGCCCATTCCTGATTGTCCTTGAACTGAGTGGTTTGCTGGCCCATTTCTGTGGGCAGTTATGAATCAACCACATTGCTGTGGGTCTGGAGTCATAAATAGTCCAAACCAATTAAGACTAGTAGATTTCCTTCCCTGAAGGACAGAAGTGAACCGAATGAGTATTTATAGCAATTGCTACTGATTACATGGTCACCATTTAACGAACTATTTTCAATTCCAAATTGTTACTGAATTCAAATTTCATCATCTGCTTTCAGAGATTCAACCATATATGCCCAGAACATTATATTGGAATTTCAAGGGCTGAATTTTCAAACACCTTCGCTAAGTGGAAGTTTCAGCAAATTTCATGGTGGCTTTTGATGCCCATATAACTGCTCTCTTGCAATTCTCTACAGCTTACTTCATTAATTATGCCTCAAGCCTCCACTCTCACAAAATCCAGCAGACAGAAAAGGCAGAAGGACATCAGGACTGCTGGCCTTGATGCTGTCAGTGCCATATTTAAACCCCAGTTACTCATCATTTCAAACACTGCAGGTCAGGTACTGGTCTTAGTGTCTTGCTGTGTATGCCCAAAAGATGAGGCTGACAGAAGAAAGTTTTGGCAACAGGGACCTGGGCACCCTGTTGTATGAGGTGGTGTTGGGGAAAGTCGACCTCTTTTTGTAAGCTGGCAGAGGAGACCAAGTCACCAGACCCTGTCAGCCTGGTCTGAAGAAACCACCTAATGCAGGGCCCTTAATCCAGAGGAATGCTCAACGATACCATTAGAAGGTTGACGATCTTCTATGCTCTGCAAGATTAAGTGCCACCATCTTCTGTCTGCTATCACATACGTACTAAAACTCTGCTACTTCATCAACTTCCCACCAAGACTAATGATGTACCACTCTTAACATAGCATGCAGCATCTTCACTAAATAACCTTCACCAAGTACATCCTCCTATGCTACCAAGCCTTTCTATTTTCTACATTACTTATTTACTCACCAGTGACAACTCACCACCTTTTTTGCTCTAGAACCAACACTAATAACTGTACAAGTTATTTTCATCTCATTCAATCCTTCCCTTTGTCTTGCTGTAGGAGAAAGCAGCCAACAATCAGGTTGAAAGAGCCAAGACTTGCAGCAAGGTAATTAACATTCTCCTTCTCACCTCCAACAAGAGAAAATCTTTGAGCCAATGGGAGACAAGTATGACATTCTTGTAGGAGCGTTGAGATCTCCATGTTCAAGCAACAAACTAAGACTCATTGTGCCGTACTTACCAATTGTGAATGTATTCTTAGCACATTCAAGCTTCCATCCTTATTGCATACCTTATTCCCTCTCATGCAGGCACCAACGGAACTCACAAAGCCTCAGCCCTGAAGAGGCCAGCCATTTTAGACATCAACCCTCCTCAGATCCCTCAGAGGATGTAAGACTATCTCCTCTACCCTCCACTGGCTGAGATATTGGAACCCTGGTGGGTACTTTATCTAAATTAGACTTGGGATAGTGATCTGATGAAAGCATCACTGACATATCTCTGCAACTAGCCAAGGAAGAAGTACCAAAGTTCTGTGTAACTCAGAGGACTACCAGAGACCAGGCACCTGCTCAGCCTTGGGCAAGAAATGAATCCATAGGACCAGCCATTAATAACTTTGTCAAAACATTCAAGCAGACAAGAAGAAACAGACACATTTGTCAGGGATACTCAGAAAACTAGGATTGAAAGTTCGAGAAGCCCACCAATGTTACCTGTGCTGCTGTGGGCTCCAGCTTGCATGCATCTGGCTGTTTCCATGGACAATCAAAGTCCTTTTAAATCTGGAGTCTATTCTGAATTTTCGTCCATTTCTAAAAACATTTCTTTTTTCCAAAAAAAGAACTGAGACATCCCTCATGTTGGAGGCTCAATGAAATATACTTTTCTTGCCTTTTTGCTATCCTTCACAGCTGTGTTTTGTGCAGCCTACTTGCAATCACAGAATTCCTATCATGTGGAAGCAGGCCATTTAGTCCATAAGTCCACACCAACCCTCTAAAGAACATCTCACCCAGACTGCCGCCGCCCCCCTCTCCCCCCCTTTCCCTATCACTGCTTATCCTATGGCTAATCCTAGACATGATGAGCAATTTAGCTTGGCCAATCCACCTAACCTGCACATCTTTGGGAGGAATCTGGAGCACCAGAAATAAACCATTGCAGACGCAGGGAGAACGTCTATGTAGATTTTGCACAGCTGCCTGAGGGTGGAATTGAACCCAGATTCTGAGCACTGTGAGGCAGCAATGCTTGCTATTGAGCCACCATGCTGCCCAAAGATGGTAGTGCTCATGTCTGAGACATACAAAGTCTGTTTTTAACTCCTTTGACTTTCCTTTTTGCATGTTGTGCAACTTGCATGAGATATTGCTCCTTTTCTTGTGATGCTAAATAATTTTAGTCCAGAAGCTTTCCCTACAGAGCCTCCTTCATGAAAACATTGAGATTTTTCACAGTGTGGCTGGTTTTATCTCTTTCCTAGTTATCACTGTTCCTCTTTCCAATGTCTTAGCCAAGGTAAGTCCTTGGAGTTCTAACTTCAGCTGATGCTGCTCTCATGACTGCTATTACTTGCCAATTTTCATGTTTCAGCTGCTGACTGAGTGAGACCTTTTCAACAATTTCTGAATTCTTTCTTCTATGGTTAAATAGATTCTGCCTGATCATCCCTGATCACCATGCTGATTCCATTAGCACCAGCAGGTATTCTGCTTTGGATAGTTTTTTGTCATCAATTCATTCTCTACATGGAGTCTATGCTTCTCCAATTTTCAGTGGTAGTCAATAGACAACTGGTGAGTCTAAACATAAACGTGATGATAAAAGAAATGTGTCTTACTTAACGACATTGTTTATAGCTTGATAACAATATGTACAGTTTACAACAACTAAGCTAGGCATAATGAGGAAGGACTCTGGCTATTTAAACAGAATACATTTTCTTCCTTTGTGTATTCATCCAGATCATAACGGTCTCCAACCAAAGACTGTGTGACATCATCAGTTTGGGTGGAGCTCAATATTAGATAAACATTGACTCCTTATACAACAATTAGTTCCTTCTCAATGAGGCCTTGGAATTTCACCACATGAGAAGATGTTCATTGTTAATCTGAAAGCGCTGAAGGTCATTTAGGCCAATGAGTCTTATGACGCTCCATAAGTACATCTCTTGATATTCAACAATAATTAGCTACAGGGTCCTTAGATCCCTTTTCAATTGTGCTCCCTTTATGGTGGTGCCAATACCATTTATTCCATACTATGGAAGAACATAGGACATAGAACAATACAGCACAGTACAGGCCCTTTGGCCCTCGATGTTGTGCTGACCTTTTATCCTACTCTAAGTTCAGACTAACCTAATTTTCATGTGCTTATCCAAGAGTCACTTAAATGTCCCTAATGTATCTGACTCTATTACCACAGCTGGCAGTGCATTCCACGCACCCACCACTCTCTGTGTAAAGAACCTACCTATGACATCTCTCCTAAACCTTCCTTCAAACACCTTAAAATTATGCCCCAATGTGATAGACATTTCCACCCCAGGAAAAAGTCTCTGGTTATCCACTCTATCTATGCCTCTAACACCCTTGTACAGCTCTATCAAGTCACCTCTCATCCATCTTTGCTCCCATGACAAAAGCCCCTAGCTCCCTCAACTTTTCTTTAGAAAACATGCCTTCCAGTCCAAGCAGCGTTGTTGATTTAAGATTCTTATGAAATATTTTAAAAATAATCACTTAATCGCTGAGGAGGCACTTGACAAAGATGCAGAGATGTACAACATTATAGGTGACTTTCATCAGTTCTCAATTCCAGCTGTTACTGTTGTTCCACTTCCATAAGATGTTTCACTGTTTAGATACATACTTAAAATACTACAATAATGTCAATAATATTCTTGTAGAGCCGCTAAAGGAAGTGCATATTGTAGCCATATGACTCACTACCCATGCTCTTGCCATAATTCTGTGATTAAAAATCTCACAGTTACTGTTTATATTCTAAGTGTTAAATAAATATGCAATGTATTATTCACAGAAATGAATCATTTTTAGTTAAATAAAGAAAGGTTCCAAATAAACATTACAGACATTTTGTCCTTATGGAGAATATCTCTGCAATGTACATTTCCCATCAACCACCATTCTCTGTCTTCTTTCAGCGAGCCAATTTCTGATCCAAACCACTAAATCACCCTCAATCTGTATTTTGTGCAGTAGCCTACCATTGGGAACCTTATGAAATGCCTTACTGAAATCTATATACACCACATCAATGGCTTTACCCTCATCCAGCTGTTTGGATACTTTCTCAAAGAACACAATAAGGTTTGCGAGGCATGATCTACCCTTCACACAACCGTATTGACTATACCTAATCAACTTATTTCTATCAAGATGACTATAAATCCTCTCTCTTATAACCCCTTCCAACACTTTACCCACAACCGAAGTAAGGCTCACTGGTCTATAATTATTAGGGTTGTCTCTTACTCCCCTTCTTGAACAAGGGAACAACATTTGCTATCCTCCAGTCTTCTGGCATTAATCCTGTACACAATGACAACATAAACATCAAAGCCAAAGGCTCGGCAATCTCCTCCCTGGCTTCCTAGAGAATCCGTGAATATATCCAATCCATCCCAGGAAATTTATCTATTTTCAGAATTTCTAACACCTTTTCCTTGTGAATCTCAATCCCATCTAGTTTAGTAGCCTGTATCTCACTATTCTCCTTGACAACATTACCTTTTTCCAGTGTGAATACTGATGAAAAATATTCATTTTGTGCTTCGCCTATCTCCTCTGACTGCATGCATAACTTCCCACTACTGTCCTTGATTGCCCCTAATCTTACTCAAGTCATCCTTTTATCCCTCATATACCTATAGAAAGCTTGAGGATTTTCCCTGATCCTATCCATCAACAACTTCTCATGTCTTCTCCTCGCTCAGCTCAGCTCAGCTCTCTCTTTAGGTCTTTCCTGGCTACCTTGTAACTCTCAATTGCCCTAACTGAGCCTTCACATCTCATCCTAACATAAGCCGCCTTCTTCCTCTTGACAAGAGATTCAAGTTCCTTAGTAAACCATGGATCCTGCGCTCGACAGTTATATACTTATAAAGGACACACAGTAGCTCTTCCTTGAATAAGCTTCATATTTATATTGTGCCCAAGCCCTGCAGTTTCCTTTCCCATCCTATGCATTCTAAATCTTGTCTAATTGCATCATAATTGCCTTTCCCACAGCTGTAGCTCTTGCCCTCTGCTGTATACCTATCCCTCTCCATCGCTAAAGTAAACATAATTAAATTGTGGTCACTGCCACCAAAGTGCTCACCTACCTTTAAATCTAACATCTGACTGAGTTCATTACCCAGTGCCAAATCTAATGTGGCCTTGTCACTTGTTGGCCTGTCTACATACTGTGTCAGAAAACCTTCCTGCACACAATAGACAAAAACTAACCCAATTTAAGTACTTGAACTATTGTATTCTCAGTCAATATTTGGGAAGTTGAAGTCCCCCATGACAAATATCCTGTCACTCTTGCTCCGATTGAGAATCATCTTTGCTATCCTTTCCTCTCAATCACTGGAACTATTTGGAGGCCGATAGAAAACTCCCAACAGGGTGACCTCTCCTTTCCTGTTTCTAATCTCAGCCCATACTACCTTAGTTGACAAGTCCTCAAATGTCTTTTCTGCAGCCGTGATATTGTCCTTGACTAATAATGCCACACCTCCAACCTCTTTTACCATCTTCTCTGCTCTTACTGAAACAGCTAAATCACAGAACCTGCAATAACCATTCTTGTCCCTGCTCTACTCATGTCTCTGAAATGGCCACAATATCGAAATCTCAGGTACGACCCATGCTACAAGTGCACCCACCTTCTTCAGTATGCTCCTAGTATTGAAATAGACACACTCTGATGGTCATTAGCTACCAAGGCTCTAAGTTCTGAAATTTCCTTGCTTAAACTCTCCACGTTTTCATTTTGCTTTCCTCTTTTAGGAATCCTTAAAATCTACTTCTGGCCTTTTGTCCTAATATTTCTTAAGTGTCTCAGTGTAACTTTGATAATATTCCTTGTCCATTTTGGTAAAAGAAAAGACATTTAGATAATATGCTTCTCTTTTTTAAATGATGGGAGGTTGCAGAGCTCTGAGATGCAGAGAATGGGTGTCCTGGTGCATGGTTAACACGTAGATACAAGTATTCAGGAAAATGCATAATGATGCGTATTATATTGAGAATTGAAAGCAAGAGGTTATGCTTCAGTTATACAGGGCATTGGTGAGAATACATCTGGTTTAAGGTACTAGTCACTGTAGTTACGGAAAGAAATTAATGCTTTGGAAGCAGATCAGAGAAGGTTTTTTTAGACAAACACCTTGAATAAGTGGTTTGCCTTATGAGGAAAGACTGGACAGGCTAGGCCTGTATTCCCTGGAGTTAAGAAGAGTCAAAGATGACTGAATTGAAACATATGCAATCCTGAGGTAATTGAGAAGATGGATGTGGAAAGGATGTTTCCCTTTGTGGAGGAATCTAGAACTAAGGGTCATGGTTCAAAATTAAAGAGTTGCTCATTTAAGATAGATATGTGGATTGTTTTTCCTTCAGAGAGTTCTGAATCTTTGAAATTCCCTTCCTCAGAAGACCCTTTAAAATATTTGTAAAGGTGAAAATAGATAGATTTTGGATTACCAAAGGAATGAAAGATTATTGGGGATATGCAGGAAAATAAAGCTGAGTTTAAAATCAGATCAGCCATGATATTATTGAGCAGTGGAATAGGCATAAAGGGACAAATTTTGCTTCTTTTTCACATGCTTTTGTGCTCATAGATTTTCAGACATAATCAAAAATTGCTCATGTATCTCAGCAGGTTCAAAACTTCTGGAGAGAGAAATGCAGTTAACATTTTGAGTCCAATACATATCTTCTTAGAAGTTGTGGGAGAGGTATTGGATTAATGGGCTTTGTCTGTTGAAAATGGTGGGGAAGAATCAATGGAACATAAGGGAAGTTCAGGGGAAGGTTAGGGGATGAATAAAATTTGAGATCACAGTTGTCACAGAACAAAAGGCAAAAGTAATGCTTGAAAAGAAGTAAGATAGATCAAGGCTAATTGAAACAGTCAAGAGACTATGGATGATTATTTGGATCAAAATGGCATGCAAGGACATGTAGAAAAAGTAGGAGATTGGCACTAGGTAACGATGCTCATTTGGACCAAGAGCTGGTCTGGACTCATTGGGCCGAATGACCTCCTTCTGCACCATAACAATTCTATGATTCTGTGATTTGGTGTTGTTGGCTGAATATAAGTCAGCATTGCTGATAGCAAAACCAAGAAAATTAGAGATTGAGAGAGAGAGTTGGGAGAGTTGGGGAAACCAGGTGAAACGAAACAGAGGACAATGTTCATCCTGTGAAGTTGTTGAACTCAAGGCTGAGTCCAAAAGGCTGTAAAGTGCCTGAAATGAAGTACTGCTCTCTCCACTTGTGTTCAGCTTCACTGCAGCACTGCATTAGATCGAGGACTGAAAGGGAAAGTTGAGGGCAAAGTAGCAAGCGGCCAAAAACGCCGGGTCATTCTTGCAGTTTCATTGGAGCTGTTTCACAGAGTCTGCTTTGGTCTCCAAAGTGTTTCAGAATATAATAGACTGTCTTGCATGAAGTGCTTCACCTGGAAGAAGTGTTTGAGGCCTTGAGCAGTGAGGATGAAAGAGCAAATGTTACACCTAAACTTTGAGAAGGATTTTAAAGGAGAAGGGTATGGGGAACCAAATGGTTAAGGGAAGGAATTCAAATGCATGGGGTGATATGTCTGAAGGTATGGGGGTTAATGATGGGGTGAGGTGGGTGAGGGCTCGGGGGATGGGGGTGGGTTGGTGAGTGCTGTAGGAATTGGGATGAGTTCACCCAAAATGTATCTCAGTTTTGATGTTTAAAACCAGTTTTTGTTTTAACAAAAGATACCCTGTAATTGCTTTTGTTGGATTTCCTGCATGTACTATTATACACATAATATAAACAAATTATTCATACCCAAGATCCAGAAATGTACTTTTTTTATTTTCTGTAACATATGCCTTTATTGAGCATTATAGTTTCCTATTATCCTCTGCCTTTCGAAGATCTTTTCTACAATTTTAATACGATATGTTGAATGTCAAGTAATTTTGATTGGTGTGTTGAAATGAAAAAAAGATTCTTTCACTATTACATTGCGGGTAGAATTACTAAGAGTAAATGCTTCCAGGCCCACAGAAAGCATTACATGTTATCCACAGATTGACCCCATTGCACTTTAAATATTCACTTGACAAACAATATTTAATTTGGCCTGAGCAATGTTCAAACATTACTAAAATAAAATCTCCTAATTCTATTGACATTCTATCTTCTAACGATGTTAATTTGCTGAAAGCAGAATAAATCTCATGTAATTCTGCCAGTGTGGCTTTGGTACAGTAGTCCATTTCATCAGTTATACGCATTTTTATGGAAGCATTTCTGGACAATGTCCAAAATATGCCAATGACTTAGTTTTAAGAAAACAAAAAAATATATAATGTATGTAACTGCATACACATTCTAATTTGATGCCTTAAATTTGATACAACAATTTCAGGAGAACCACTTTCAGTAATATCCAAAAAGTGATGCATTATATTTGGTATGACTCAACATGTTAATAGAGTGTTACTATAAAATAAGCCAATGCATATGCTTTGTCAATCAGAAAATAACAATATCTTCTTCCTTTCTCAAATATATATAATATAAAGTATCATTTCTGACTCAAGTGGTTAAGATGTCTTCTTCCAAACTGCTCTGGTATTGGGTTTATATTTCAGGATTGCCTGAATCCACCAGCCATGATACACATGATGATTTTCATCAAGCTTGCCCCATAGCAACAGTACCTTCTGTTGCAGAGCATGTAGCTGGGGTCATGGAGAAGTCGAGGAGTTCCACATCACCCTCTTAGCTAAGGAGGGGTGCATGCAGGCCAGTGTTTATGATAGAAAGAGAAACCTGGGAAAGTAAACCAGAAGAGAAGTGCTGTCCCCAATATAAAACAATTTCTAACTTCAAAAGAGCGATTATATTTTCTTCTTTTTCTTCATCATTCTATATCCCACTTGTGCAAAACAAACTGTTGCTTTGATTTGCAAATACTTTGCATTCTGTTCTTAATACTGTGATCCTCTGTTTGGAAGCTGAAATTCAGTATGCTTCCTTTCAGAATAAGCACTTCTGACAGCTTGAAACTCTGCCAGATAGTTAGGCAAAATAAATCAAGCTCAGATGTTTAGCTGGCTAAGTAGCGTTCTTGGCCTTCAATGAAAGAATTGTTGATGGGTACATGGAAACTAATGACAAGACTTCAGTATAAAATTAATTTGATATTGCTGAAACTTTGACTATACCTTTTTTGGCAAGTATAGCTCGGCAGGAAATCAAAATGGTCAAAAATGAAAGCAAATACTTCAGAAAATAGGCTCAAAGTTTCTTGACTGTTTTTATTAAAACACATCTATCTATCTATCTATCTAATTATACTAATATTACTTTTCTTCTTTCCCTAGTTAAATATAAACTAAATGAAATATAGTAACAATGCACATCTGGATTAATATGGAGGTTTGAACTCGAGAGTTGTAATTCCTCTTTTGAGAAATCATATCCAATTGTTGTATCTTGGGTTCACATTTAAACATATTCTTCTCTTACTTCAAAATAGATTGCTATTAGTTAAAAGAAAATGGCCCAGATTCCTGACTATATTGTTCATAACATAAATAAACATATAAATAAAAATGTACAGAAGAATTTATAGCAATTCACTTCTTTAAAAGTTCAGATTTTATAAGTCAAATTTTTAACAATCAACAGTGTTCTGTGAGGAGATCATTAGGAGTACTCAGGCTAGATCCCCAGGGATTTGAACGTATGTACGTAGCACCAGATCACCAGTGAGTCAGACACGTACCTTGACTGCCAAAGAAAACAAATGAATATCCATCATTGGGTTGTCATGCAAAATGGGCAAATACCAAATAAATCAGCACAACTGTTTTCGCTAATAAACTACACTTTGGTGCAAAAGCACAGATTATAAAGTAGAAAAAACACTTAATTATATTGTTTTCTAAAGACATTTATGTATACCAATCTAAACTGAACACACTGTGGTAAAATCTGCTTCTTTTGGTATTTTACATTTACCACCTATATCAAATAACATTAACCACAAAGAAAGTATACATTTGTTTTACTCTCACAACAAATCTCAAATTAGTAGGTGTTGATGACATATTCTATGTCATTTGATAATTTCATTCATCACTTTTATACTTGAAATAATCGGTTATGTTTTAAGAACAAAATCTGTCTCCTTACTTTGCATCCGATTTTAGTTTTTTCTGCATGAATCTATTGCCTATAGCAAATAACCATCACTCAGACAAATAAACCCTTCCTTTACTGTGAGAAGCTTCGACTTGTTCCTTAGAAATTCTGAAAAGGTGTTTCCTTTTCACTTTTTAAATTTCCCTATTGTCTGTTTTCAAAATCAATACAACATATGGGCTCAATTTATCTAAGTTCCTGTTAGGATTGTCTGAGGTCATCCTATCTCCTTGTGTGCCTGACAACTATGACCCTTGATTCCCCTGGCTGTGAAAGGGCATTGTCTTTCTCTTGCAAGTTGTCATCACACTGGAGAAGTTTGCCCTCTACTGGAAATCTAATTGTTAATGTCAGCAAAGGCTGAAATTTTGAACCCTGATTGGGAGCCCATAATTCTAATGTTGTGCCAACTTACAGATGGGATTAAATTTGAAGCAAGATGGTAAAGGAGTGTCACCAGCTCACTTTGAAACATTGCTGTATGATCATTGCTGAAAGACTTTGAGAAACTTTATTTTGTATCTGCACACATTCATTGCCTTCTGGGGAACTGTTAGAAGGACTCAAAGATGTCAATTAATTAAACCACACCTTGCAAGTTTCTACCTTAGCCACAAAGCATGGCATGAACTTGAACTTGGAACTTTTGGCCAAGAGTTTGAGATGCAACCTATACATTGCATGACTTCCTCTTAAGGGTATTTCTTAAATTCTGATAAGGGCAGTCAATCAGAAAATCTGATGTAGTTTCTCAAGTTGAAATATTGAGGGACAAATGGGTTTAGTGTTGGTAAGTAATGCAAAGTGGGAAGCCTCTCCAGAAGCTATGCATAACAATGGGGACCTGAATTGTTCAAAGTTTGCCATTGATCCATATCTCCATTACATTTGAAAGTAGGAAACACTAAACCAACTAAATGTCTCAATACAACTTAACAGTCTTTCTCAAAATCAGCCAGCTCCAATGTCTTAGCATGTTCTGAGTTATGGAATTGTTGATGGCCAGCTATTGTCTGCAATATTGTATAGAGTTGGAGGTTCCACAATGAGACAAGCAAAAACAAATCATAAACTGACTTTATAAGTGTTGGTTTCCAGTAGTGTCTTTGAAAGGGAAAGGGAAAGCAACAGAGAGTACGGAGTCAATTAGAAAGATAAGCAGCAGGTTAGCATGTGCACAGGGTTTAAGTTCAAGGCAGACTAGGAATGAAGCAAAAAGGAAAGATCACATAGGACATATCACTAGAGATGTTGGAAATCATGACGATAAGAAAATTAGCATGAAGGTGCTTGACCTGAATGCTCGTAGAATTCATAACAAAGCAGATGAATTAACGGCACAAATCATTGTGAATGATTATGATATGGTAGGCATCAGAGAGATGTGGTTGCAGGGGTTTTAGGACTAGCAGTTAAACATTCAACGATTTAAAGCTTATTGAAAAGACAGGGAGGTGGGCAGAGGGGGGTGGGGTTGCCTTATTAGTTAAGAATGAAATTAAACCAATGGCACTGAATGACATAGGGTCAGATGATGTGGGGTCTGTGTGGGAGGAGTTGAGGAATGACTAAGGGAAAAAAATCTACAATGGGAGTTATGCACAGAGCTCCTAATAGTGGTCAGGACCAGGGTCACAAGATGTACCAGGAAATAGATAGGGCATGTAAGAAAGGCAAGGTCACAGTGATCATGGGGGACTTCAATATGCAGGTGGACTGGGTGAATAATGTTGTTGGTGGATTCAAAGAAAGGGAATTCATGGAATGCTTACAGGATGACTTTTTGGAACAGCTTGTAATGAAGGCCACGAGGGAGCAGGCTAGTCTGGACTTAGTAAAAACAAGGACTGCAGATGCAGGAAACCAGAGTCTAGATTAAAGTGGTGCTGGAAAAGCACAGCAGGTCAGGCAGCATCCAAGGAACAGGACTTAGTGCTATGTGATAAGACAGACTTTATAAAAGATCTTAAAGTAAGGGAGGCAGCGATCATAACATGGTCGAGTTCAGTCTGCAGTTTGAAAGAGAGAAGGCAAAATCAGATGTAATGACTATCACCTGATGAAGGAGCGTCGCTCCGAAAGCTAGTGTGCTTCCATTTAAACCTGTTGGACTATAACCTGGTGTTGTGTGATTTTTAAAGATGTAATGGTGTTATAGTTAAATAAAGGTAATTACAGGCGCATGAGAAAGGAACTGATGAAAATCAACTGGAAGCAGAGCCTAGTGAGGAAGACAGTAGAGCAACAATGGCAGGGGTTTCTGGGTGTAATTGGGGACACAGTACAGAGGTTCATCCCAAAGAAAATAAAGATTATCTGAGGAGGATTAGATGGCCATGGTTGACAAAGGAAGTCAGGAAATGTATCATAGAAAAAGAGAGAGCCTATAAAGTGGCCAAAGGCACTGGGAAATCAAAAGATTGGGAAGACTACAAAAGCAAACAGGACAACAAAGAGAGAAATTGGAAGGAGAGGATCAAATATGAAGGTAAGCTACCCAGTAATGTTAGAAATGATAGTAAAAGTTTCTTTCAATACATAAGAAACAAATGAGAGGCAAAAGTAGATATTGGACAAGTTGATGCAGGAAGGCAAATGCTGGGAGATAAGGAAACAGCTGAAAAGCTTAATAAATACTTTGTGTCAGTCTTCACAGTGGAAGACATGAGTAATATCCCAACAATTAAGGAGAATCAAAGAGCAGAGTTGATATGGTAGCTATTTTAGAAAAGCTAAAAGGTCTAAAAATTGATACAATTCATGGCCCCAGTGGGCTACAACCTAGAATTCTGAGGAAGGTGGCTGAGGAAATATCGGAGGTGTTGGTTGTGATCTTCCAAATGTCACTGGAGTAAGGGAAAGTCCCAGATGATTGGAAAATTGCTGTTATAACCCCCTTGTTCAAGAAAGGATCAAGACAAAAGATGGAAAGTTATCGGTCAAATAGCCAAACCTCGGTTGTTGGTAAAATTCTAGAGACCATCGTTAAAGATGAGATTTTTAAATTCTTGGAAATGAAGGGTCAAATTAGAACAAGTCAGCATGGATTTAGTAAGGGGAGGTTGTGCCTGACAAACCTGTTAGAATTCTTTGAGGAAGTAACAAATAGGTATACCTGGGAAACCCAGTGAATGTTATCTATCTAGACTTCCAAAAAGGGATTTGATAAGGTGTCTCATGGGAGGCTGCTGAATAAGTGGGAGGGCCTCTGGTGTTTCTGGTGAGCTATAGGCATGGATTGAGATTGGCTGTATGACAGAAGGCAGACAGTTTGGCTAAAAGATTCTTTTTCGGAATGGCGGTTGGTGACAAATGGTGTCCTGCAGGGTTCAGTGTTGGGGCCGCAGTTGTTCACTTTATATATTAATGATCTAGATGAAGGGACTGAGGGCATTCTGGTGATGTTTGCCAATGGTATGAAGTTAGGTGGACGTGTAGATAGTACTGAGGAGGTGGGGAAGCTGCAGAAAAATTAAGCAGTTTAGGAGAGTGGTCCAGGAAATGGCTGATGAAATTCAACTTGAGCAAATGCAAGTTCTTGCACTGGAAAAAAGAAGTGCATGGACTATTTTCTAAACAGTGAGAAAATTCATAAAGCCAAAGTACAAAGAGATCTGAGAGTGCTAGTCCAGGATTCTCCAAAGGTTGACTTGCAGGTTGAGTCTGTGTTTAAAAAAGTGAATGCAATGTTGTCATTTATCTCAAGAGGGTTTGAATATAACAGAGATGTGCTTCTGAGACTTTATAAAACTTTAGTTAGGCCCCATTTAAAATATTGTGTCCAATGTTGGGCACCACACCTCAGGGAGGACATACCGGAACTGGAGTGTGTCCAGCAGAGATTCACACAGATAATCCTTGGAATGGTAGGCCTAACATACGATGAGCGGCTGAGGATCCTGGGATTGTAGTCATTAGAGTTTAGAAGTTTGAGGGGAGATCGAATAGAAATTTACAAGATAATGCAAGAACGGGTGGACACTGGGAAGCTATTTGCATTAGAGAGGGAGACTAGGACCCGTGGGCACAGCTTTAGAATTAGAGGGGTCAGTTTAGAATAGAAATGAGGAGACATTTCTTCAGCCAGAGAGTGGTGGGCCTGTGGAATTAATTGCCACAGAGTGCAGTGGAGGCCAGGACGTTAAATGTCTTCATGGCAGAGATTGACAAATTCTTGATCTTGCAAGGAATTAAGGGCTAAGGGGAGAGTGCGGGTAAGTGGAGTTGAAATGCCCATCAGCCATGATTAAATAGCGGAGTGGACTCGATGGGCTGAATGGCCTTACTTCCACTCCTATGTCTTACGGACTTATGAAAGAGCACTGGTTAGCATGATATTGAACTTCAAGAAACTGAGTTGAGCATGTGTTATGAGTTTAATTTTTAGACAGGATTTATAAAGTTAATGAGTGAAATACTGAGTTCTAAGTACTCAGAGATTTCCGAAGGGCAAATAATTAATCCTCTCATTTGCATTTTGCACTCAAAATGCAGATGTAATGGGATTAATTCTGACACCATCCAAGTCCACTCAGTTACCTTTCAATTTTATTTCATAGAGTCATAGAGTCATGGAGATGTACAGCACAGAAACAGACCCTTTGATCCAACTTGTTCATCCCAACCATAGAACATAACAGCGCAGTACAGGCTCTTCAGCCCTCAATATTGTACTGACCCTTGGAACTTAAATGAAGCCTATCTATCTTACCCTATTCCATTTTCATCCATATGTTTATCCAATAACCACTTAAATGCCCTTAACATTGATGAGTCTACAACTGTCACAGGCAGTGCATTCCACGCCCCAACTACTGTCTGAGTAAAGAAACTACCTCTGACATCTGTGCTATATCTATCACCCCTCAAGTTAAAGCTATGCCCCCTCATGCTAGCCATCACCTTCCGAGAAAAAAGGCTCTCCCTGTCCACCCTATCAAACCCTCTGATTATCTTATGTCTCAATTAAGTCACCTCTCAAACTTCTTCTCTCTAACAAAACAGCCTCAAGTCCTTCAGCCTTTCCTTGTAAGACCTTCCCTTCGTACCAGGCAACACCCTAGTAAATCTCCTCTGAATACTTTCCAAAGTTTCCACATCCTTCCTATAATGCAACGACCAAAACTGCATTCAATAGTCCAAGTGTGGCTGCACCAGTTTTGTACAGCTGCTACATGACCTCATGGCTCCGAAACTCAATCCCTCTATACCAATAACAACTAACACACAATATGCCTTCTTAACAGCCCTATCAATCTGGGTGGCAACTTTCAGGGATCTATGTACATGGATAACGAGATCTCTCTGTTCATCTTCATTACTAAGAATCTTATCATTAGTCCAGTACTCTTTATTCCTGTTGCTCCTTCCAAAGTGAATCACTCCACACTTTTCCACATTAAGCTCCATTTGCCCAGTTCTGCAGCTTCTCTATTACCCTCTGTAACCTGAAACATCCTTCAGCACTCTCCACAACTTCACTGACGTTAGTGTCATCTGCAAATTTACTAACCTAGCCTTCCAAGCCCTCATCTCAGTCATTTATAAAATTGATGAACAGCAGTGGTTCCAAAACAGATCCTTGAGGTTAACCACTAGTATCAGAAATCCAGGATGAATGTTTCCCATCAACCACCACTCTTTGTATTCTTTCAGCTCGCCAATTTCTGACCAGATATTCTACCCTAATCTAGTCCCATTTGCCAGCACTTGGCCCATATCTCTTTAAACCCTTCCTCTTCATATACTCATCCATTATATGTTAAACATAATATGGCATTTAATCTGAAACATAGTAATAGTCATGTTAGCCAAGAAACAGGTAACAGCTGGACATATCAGGAATTGTAATAGTTTCTGTCAACCACTGTGCTCAGTAGTCAATAACCTGTTCAAATTATTAAAAACACACTAGAGCACTATGGGAAACAGTTCTACGCAACACAGTTTGTGCTTTTGAAACAGCATTCATTTCTTGTGAAGAACAATTGATTTCTTGGCAACATTAACCAAAACCCACCTAATCTCGCAGACTCTGTCATTGGTTGCAAAACCATATTAAAATTATCCTCAAGCATGTGCTTTAATACAGAAGCTGCAACATGTAATGAAAAGAATCAACTAACTCAACAGATTTATCCAGAGGTAAATATACAGTCAAGCTGTGTCCCGTCTGGATTTAGACATGGCCCATTGCCATTTTTTTTCACTGTATTCAATGTCAATGACACCATAGCATTTACTATTTGGGATTCATCTGACAATGATAACCTTAGCACAAAAGATAGGCACAAACTTTTTGAGTAATAGCATAATTAAGTGTCAAATATGTGGGAGAACTCTCAAATATAATAGAACAGAAAACAGAAATGGAAGAATTAGCAGAGTCGACAAGGAACGTGGGACAGTTAGTCAATTTCAAAAGACTTTCAAAAGGAACTGTTAACAGTGTGAATCTGATTACCCTTCTGGCTATTGGACATGGGACCTCCCTCCTCGACATGTCCTGACATTGGAAGGCAAACCATCAATGACAAAACAGTCAAAAAACGTGACTCTGGGAGGGAGCATCAGCAGGCAATTAGCAAAGGTCCTACCTTCTGACCTAAACTCATGGAATGGAATTTTAAATGGTAGAGAGTAGCTAGGTGAGGCAGAGGGTTTAAAAGACAATTTCACAGAAGAAGATTAGGCAAGATAAGATCCTGCACCGGCATCACACAGAGGTTTAAAACTGGAAAACTGAAGAATATTGGATGGAACATAAAAATTGGAATAGTATCCTGAGATAAGGCAGAAGGAATAGTGGAGAGAGGAACAGGTAAGGATAAGAGTCATAGAGTCATAGAGATGTACAGCATGGAAACAGACCCTATGGCCCGACCTGTTCATGCTGACTAGGTATCCCAATCCAATCTAGTCCGACCTGCCAGCACCCGGCTCATATTCCTCCAAACCCTTCCTATTCATATACCCATCCAAATGCCTCTTAAATGTTGCAATTGTACCAGCCTCCACCACATCCTCTGGCAGCTAATTCCATACACGTTCATCCCTCTGCGTGAAAACATTGCCCCTTAGGTCACTTTTATATCTTTCCCCTCTCACCCTAAACCTATGTCCTCTAGTTATGGACTCGATGACCTCAGGAAAAAGACTTTGTCTATTTATCCTATCCATGCCCCTCATAATTTGTCAAGCTCTGTAAGGTGATCCCTCAGCCTCCGACGCTCGAGGGAAAACAGCCCAAGCCTGATCAGCCTCTCCCTGTAGCTCAGATCCTCCAACCCTGGCAACATCCTTGGAAATCTTTTCTGAACTCTTTCAAGTTTCACAACATCTTTCCGATAGGAAGGAGACCAGAATTGCATGCAAGATTCCAACAGTGGCCTAACCAATGTCCTGTACAGCCGCAACATGACCTCTCAACTCCTGTTCTCAACACTCTGACCAATAAAGGAAAGCATACCAAACGCCTTCTTCACTATCCTATCTACCTGTGAATCCACTTTCAAGGAGCTATGAACCTGCACTCCAAGGTCTCTTTGTTCAGCAACACTCCCTAGGACCTTACCAGTGGGTGTATAAGTTCTGCTAAGATTTGCTTTACCAAAAAGCAGCACCACCCGTTTATCTGAATTAAACTCCATCTGCAACTTCTCAGCCCATTGGCCCATCTGGTTCAGATCCTGTTGTAATCTGAGGTAACCGTCTTCGCTGTCCACTACACCTCCAATTTTGGTGTCATCTGCAAACTTTCTAACTGTACCTCGCATCCAAATCATTTATATAAATGACAAAAAGTAGAGGACCCAGCACCGATCCTTGTGACACTCCACTGGTCATAGGCCTCTAGTCTGAATAACAACCCTCCACCACCACCCTCTGTCTTCTACCTTTGAGCCAGTTCTGCATCCAAATGGCTAGTTCTCCCTGTATTGCATGAGATCTAACCTTGCTAATCAGTTTCCCATGGGGAACCTTGTCGAACACCTTACTGAAGTCCATATAGATCACATCTATTGCTCTGCCCTCATCAATCCTCTCTGTTACGTCTTCAAAAATCTCCATCAAGTATGTCAGACATGATTTCCCATGCACAACACCATGTTGACTATCCCTAATCAGTCCTTACCTTTCCAAATACATGTACATCCTGTCCCGCAGGATTCCCTCCAACAACTTGCCCACCGCCAAGGTCAGGCTCACCAGTTTATAGTTCCCTGGCTTGTCTTTACCGCCCTTCTTAAAAAGTGGCACCACTTTTGCCAACCTCCAGTCTTCTGGCACCTCACCTGTGACTATCGATGATACAAATATCTCAGCAAGAGGCCCAGCAATCACTTCTCTAGCTTCCCACAGAGTTCTCGGATACACCTGATCAGGTCCTGGGGATTTATCCACCTTTAACTGTTTCAAGACATCCAGCACTTCCTCCTCTGTAATTTTGCAAGATGTCACCATTTATTTCCCTACAGTCCATATCTTCCATATCCTTTTCCACAGTAAATATGATGCAAAATATTCATTTAGTATCTCCCCCATTTCCTGTGGCTCCACACAAAGGCTGCCTTGCTGATCTTTGAGGGACCCTATTCTCTCCCTAGTTACCCTTTAAGGATAAGGATCTTTCATTGAATATGTTGAAGATTAGCAACCCAGTGAATCAAAACGAATATGTTGATGATGAATCCAAGAAACAGAGAAAGAGTTTTTTTTAAAGCTCTATAAAATAGTTTCTGAGTATCAGTGTCGAAGGATTTTCCATGGAGTTGACAAACCTGACTGAAATTTGTGAAGCAACTGCAAACTGAATAAACATTTTGCTTTCATTGTACTAAAATACTCATTAGCTTGGCTGTGAGAACATCCAACAACTTAACATTGAAAAGGAAGTGTAAGAAATGAGTCAATCAAAAGAACCAAATCCTTACCACTTTTGTAATTTAATTGACAGAGACCCTGAATAAGTTGGCCAATTCTGATTGATAATTTACAAAATTCGTTTAGCTGAGGATGAAACATAACTTTTCTAAATTCACCTGTCCAGAATATTTTTAAAAATTCCAAATCCTGTCAACAACCTCTCTTCCTTATATGTAAGATTTCAACTAAGTGAAAGCAGAGAGTCAGGATAAATAGCTCTTTCTCTGGTTGACAAGACTTAACTAATGTGGAGTCACACAGTTTGGTCCTCTCTCTCAACTATTTAGAATCTATATTAATTATTTGGATTCAGGGATGGAATGCACAATAGCCAAATCCGCAGATGATGTTAAAACAAGTAAGAGAGTAAGTTGAAGTGAAGAAATTAAAACAAATTACAAATAGTTATGGAGAGATTAGGTGAATAGGCCAAAAGTTTGCAGATGAAGCTGAAAGTGGATAACTGTGAGGTTATTTTGGTCCAAGGAATTACAAGGCAATCTATTGTCTAAATGGAGAGAAACCTTTTTAGGTGCTTGGTTTTGGTGCAAAGAGATCTGGGTATCCTCATGCATAAATCACAGGAAATTAGCATGGAGGTGCAGCAAGTACAAGGAAAGCAAAAGAAATTTTGGCATTTATTGCTAAAGGAATAGAATATGTAAGTAGAGATGGCTTGCTGAAATTGTGCAAGGCATAAGTAAGATTGTTTGCAATTTTGTTCCCTTTATTTGCGGAGAGGTATATGAATGAGAAGCAGGTCAGAGGCAGTTCAGTAGAATTATTGCAAAGGTAAGGGGTTTGCTTTATGAAGAGAGATTGAACAGTTCAGGCCTATATTCTCTGGAGTTTCGAAAAATGAGAAGAGACCTAACTGATGTATATAAGAGACTAAAGGGGATTTACAAAGTAGATGCAGAGAGGATGCTTCACATGAGGGGCAATCTAGAACAAGCAACATAGTTTTAGGAGAAGGGGTAGCAGATTTCAAATGTTTTCAAAGTGATGAGGAGGATCTCTCAAAGGTTGTGAATCAGCACAATGCCAGGGTGTGTTGGATACCAGGGCATTGAGTAAATTTAAGGAACTGGACAGATTTTTAAATCAATAACAGCTTGAAAGGTTATGCAGAGGGAATAGCGAAGTGTAGTTGAAGATCACCCATGATTGTATAAATGGCAGAGCAGGCTTGAGGGACTGAAATGCCTAATCCTGCTCCTAGTTCAATTATTCTATTTGGAGGACCTTTTCAAGGATTGGTCACTTTTTGCGTGAAGAAGTTCATCCTGAATATTCAATGCAAAATATTCTTGTTTATGAGGTTTAAGCTTTGCCGTCTTTTTCCAGTACCAAACCATATGTTGAAATATCGTTCTAGATTTCATTGAAGTTAAGCCTTGTTCAGAGAACATGAAAGTAAGTAAGGCTGGAGAGAATTATGGCACGGGTGGGGCATTCTGCCAGGCCCAGTTCCTGATGAGGAAATAGACAATCTTTGTGAGATGAGAGGGTACAGAGTTAGAATCTCTGCTCAGTTAAATTGAATTGTAGCCATCTTGCTTGAACTGGGAAAGAGGCAAAGATCCAGACAGTTGTGTCAGGTACCAAAACAAATGATTTTGTTCTTCTCAGTGTTTAGTTGGAGGAAATTAGGACAAAGAAGGACCTGATTTCAATCAAACAGTGTAATAGGATGGTGGCAGTAAATGGCTTATGGTAGAGGATTTCAGTTTAATATGGAGTATGACACCATGTCTAGGAAATACGCAATCATCAGGAAAGTAAATTGGGCCAGGAATGGATCAGTATACATTCTAATTGTCCACTTCTTATACAGCATTAAGCATTACTGTAACAGCTTTGGGGAAAATAACCCTGAAAAACAGTAGAAATTCTCTGGAAAAATGAACAAGTTCCGTAAAACAGATATACAAATGGATCCCAAAAGTCCGCATCAATGAGCAATATCTATATGTTGCTAATTTAATTAAAGATGACAGGAAACAGCCCAGAGATTGGGAAAACTTATCGGACGATGTGTAAAGAGAAAAGGAAGAAATGGATAATTATTTCAAAGAGTTAACACAGGCGTGATGAATTGAATGGTCTCCTTCTGTGGAGTCATAAAGTCAGTCATACAGCACGGAAACAGACCCTTCGGTCTAACTAGTCCATGCCAAATATAATCGCAAACTAAACTAGTCCCACCTGCTTACTTCTAGCCCATATCCCTCCAAACCTTTCCTGTTCATGTATCTATCCAAATGTCTTTGAAACATTGTAATTTCACCCGCATCCAGAAACAAAAATCTGTAATAAATCTTTAACCAAGTCTGCAATCCCGGGAGCAGCTGCAAGATCCACTCTGTTTCTCTTGTCCACTCTATGAATTTTATTGTTCTAAATGCCAATTCTAAGAGTTTTTGAGGGTAGCAACTTTTTTTTTTAAAAAAGTATTTATTTTGATAACAGAAATTGTAAAGTGAAGGCAAGTCTTTGAACCCATACAGAGAATGTTAAGGGGCAAAGTTGATAATCAGTCTGAAAAACAGAACATAAAGCATTTCATGCAAATATATCAGAGAAACACAATGGACTAATCTCTTAAAGTTCTTTCTTGGGAAAAAAGTGTTGCTGGCAATGCCAGTATTTGTTACCAATCTCTCATTGCCTTTGAACAGAGCAGTTTCCTGAGTTAACAAAGTTGTTGTGGTCCTGGCCAGACCAGGAGAGGAAGACAGATTCTCCTCCTTAAAATACATCAGTAATGTAGAATTCTTTTTTAACAACAGTTAATGAAACTTTCATGTTAACATTGCAGAAACTAATTTCCAATTTCAGATACTTTTTTTAGTTAAATATATTAAAAATCATTTGAAAATTCCAGGTTTGAGCCTGCAGCCTAAGTGCAATACCTTGGGCATCTGTATTAATAATCACTGCTGTTCTATTGCCTACCTTATGACAATAGACTGGGAGATAAGGGGACGGTAATATGGTGGGAGAAGGCATCAGTTGACGAGTCAAACGTCTTCTGTGGTATGCTACGGGTGACAAAGCAAATCTGTGAAATGGGAAGATGTGGTGCCAGTATTAAAGAAAGTCTAAGACAAAGCCAGCCAAGTAAAGACCAGTGAGCTTTACATCATTAGTGGGTAAATTGTTGGAGGGAATTCTGAGGGAGGATTTACATGTATTTGGAAAAGCAAGGCTTGATTAGGGATAGTCACCGTGGCTTTGTGAGTGGCAAATCATGTCTCACTAACTTGATTGAGGTTTTTTGAAAAAGTGATAAAGAAGATTGATGAAGGCAGAGTAGTAGATGTGATCTATTTGGATTTCAGTAAAGCATTTGACAAGGTTCTAAATGGTAGACTGATTAGTAAAATTAGATAACATGGCATGCTGAAGAGTTAACCAATAAGATACAAGATTGGCTTGAAGGTAGGAGACAGAGGGTGGTGGAGAGGCTGCCCAGCCAACTAAGTTAACCAATTCTGATTTTAAACAGTAGAAGCTAGTCATATTAGAGTCATAGAGTCAAAGAGATGGACAGCATCAAAACAGACCTTTTGACCAACTTGTCCATGCTGACCAGATACCTTAAATTAATCTAGTCCCATTTACCAGCAGTTGATCCATATTCCTTCACACCCTCTCTATTCATATAGACCATCCTGATGCCTTTGAAATGTTATAATTGTATCAGACTCTACACTTCCTCCGGCAGCTCATTCCATACACGTACCACCCACTGCGTGAAAAAGATGCCCCTTAGGTCTCTTTTATATTTTTTCCCTCTCACCCTAAATCTATTCCCTCTAATTCTGGACTCCCCCATCCCAGGGAAAACACATTGTAGATTTATCCTATCCATGCCCCTCATGATTTAATAAACCTCTGTAAGGTCACCCCTCAGCATCCGAAGCTCCAGGTTAAACCACCCCAGCGTATTCAGCCTCTCCCTACAGTTCAAATTCTCCAACTCTGGCAACATCCTTGGAAATCTTTACTGAACCGTTTCAAGTTTCACAACATCCTTCCAATAGGAGGGAGGCCAGAATTTCAAGCAATATTCCAAAAGTGGCCTAACCAATGTCCTGTACAGCCACGACATGACCTCCCAACTCCTGTACTCAATGTTCTGACCAATAATGGAAAGCATACCAAACATCTTCACATTCCTATTGACCTTCAACTCTACTTTCAAGGAAATATGGACCTGCACTCCAAGGTCTCTTTGTTCAGCAACACTCCTCAGGACCTTACCAATGAATGCATAAATCCTGCTAAGATTTGTTTTTTTCCAAAATGCACCACCTCACATTTATCTTAATTAAACTTCATCTGCCACCCCTCTGCTCATTGGTCCATCTGATCAAGAGTCCATTGTATTCTGAGGTATTCTTTTTTGCTATCCACTACACCTCCAATTTTGGTGTCATCAACAAACTTACTAACTAAACCTCCTATGTTCACATCCAAATCATTTATATAAATGATAAAAAGTAGTGGACCCAGCACCGATCCTTGTGGCACTCCACTGGTCACAGGCCTCCAGTCTGAAAATCAACCCTCCAAATTTTCTTCTATGTTTGGAAAGTTAAAATACCCTACCACAATCACCTATTATTCTTACAGATAACTGAAATCACTTAAAAAAATTCTTTCTCAATTTCCTGCTGACTATTAAGGGGTCTATAATACTATAACAATCTGGTGATCTTATTTCTCAGTTCCACCCAATTACTTCCCTGGATGTATTTCCAGGAATATTCTCCCTCAATACAGCAGTAATGCTATCCCTTATCAAAAACGCCACTCCCCCTCCTCTCTTGCCCCCACTTCTATCCTTCCTATAGGATTTTTATCCTGGAAGATTAAACTGCCAGTCCTGTCCATCCTTGAGCCATGTTTTGTAATTGCTATGATATCCCAGTCCCATGTTCCTAACCATGCCCTGAGTTCATCTGCCTTCCCCGTTAGGTCTCTTGCATTGAAGTAAATGCAGTTTAATTTATCAGTCCTACCTTGTTCTCTGCTTTGTCCCTGCCTGCGCTGACTGTTTGACTCGCCCCCTTTCCCAATCATACCAGTCTCAGACTGATCTCTTTACTCACTATTTCCCTGTGTCCCACTTGGACTGAAGGGTCTGTTTCTGTGCTGTATAACTCTATGACTGGTACTCAGGTACATTGAGCTGGTGATGAAGCTAATGTTTCTGCTTTGTGCTGTTCAGCAGAAATTGAAGATGGAGCTGCATAAGTTGTCCTTCCAGTCAATGATGAGTGAAGGGTGAGAGAGTTTGAACTTCCTTACAAATACATGGCAATCACCTACCAAGCAGTAAAAACATACTGTGAGAGGAGACGTGTTTTGCACAGGGGGCTCTCAATGGCCAAGGCCAGTGCTCTTCAGTCTAACTGATCAAAGACTTTCCAGTTTATCACTCTAACTAAAGAGCTTCTCCCACTGATCACTTGCCTCGATGATTTAGATAAGTTGCTGACAGGTTCCCATGTCTGAAAAATCCATGATTTAAGAGACCAGGACCACATAATTAGCTTCATAACAACATCACACATTATTTATTTCCCTAATACACAGATCCACAGGGATTCCCCACTTATCTTCACTGTCATCCTGTGGATTGCCCCAAGAGGATAGTATCTTGTCAGGATCCTTCCACTTTTGCTCCTTCCCTTTGCATCTTTTGTTCTTTTCCTTCCTCTGTCTCCCATCTCCTTTCATTCTACTTTAATTCCCTAACCCAACAGCGCTAGCATATACCCCTCCAAGGACATTGGTCCTGGTCCTGCCTAGATGCAACTTGTCCTGTTTGTAGCATTTCATCTTTCCCAGAACCAATCCTAATGTCCCCTGAATCTGAATCTCCCCAGCCATGTATTCATCTGACATATCCTGTTGTGTTAACTCTTGCTAGCATGTGGTACTGGTTGTAATTCTGAGATCATATCTTTGAGGTTACTTTCTAACATACACCATAAATATCTCTACTCTGCTTGTAGGACCAAACATTTCTTTTTAACCGATCTTGTTAGTACCGATGTGTACCATGAGCACTGGCTGTTCACTCTCTCCCTTCAGAATGTGCTGCAGCTGCTCCATAACATCCTTGAGCTTGGCAGTAGGGAGGCAATATATCATCTCTTTTGTAACTGCAGAAACCCCTGTCCATTCCCCTTAGTTGTTAAATGCCTTATCACTACAGCCCTGCCACATTTCTTCCTCCATGTTTGTATTACAGGCCACCCATGGTGCTATTTACTTGACTCCTGCAGCTCTCCCCTCAGAATTTCCACCTTTCCCAACAGTATCCAGAGTGATAGATCTGGTGTTGGTTGAGGGGTTGGGGGGTTGAGGGCAGCTGCAATGGACTCCTGCATGACTTGCTCTTCTCTATTTTGCCTGGTATCCATTCCCTCACTGCCTGTTCAGTGTTTGCTTGTGGTCTAGCCAGCTATCTCCATGTACACAGTGTCTGCAACAATCCCAGTACTGCAGATACTCTACTGTGAGTCCACCTGCAGCTGCAGCTCTGATACGCAGAAACCAGTGGCTGCAGGTGGACACACTTCCTGCACTCATGGTCACCAGAGGCACTGCAAGTGTCCATGATTTCCTGTCTCGCACAGGCAGAGCGTATCACAGATATCAGTTCTGCTGCTGTGATTCATCTTTAGACAAAGCTTGTTAGTTACTCCTTTTAAAGAATACAAATTATACTAGGGATCCTATTAATTCCAAACATTCCTGCTGTGATACAAAGTCTTTGCGTTAAGACGTTGGTAATCTTACTTTATGTCTTAACTTTGCTTCCCTTATGTTACAGTGAATACCATTTTATTTTGGCCCTCACCTTATATCTATGTACAGTTACTTTTCAAAAATATGTGCATTTTTTGAGCTACAGCAATATGTGGGCACTCATGGTTTCTTAACAATGAAAGGATTTATGGTTTTCCCCTGAACTCACTCTCTAGTATTTTTAACTTAGTTTTGAACTAATCACCAGCTGCTCCCTTGCAAATCCTGCTGGCTCTCCAACTCCTGAGTGACATAGATCTCAAGTCTTGGCCAAAATCTATATCCTCCACATTGCTCCCTCATACATCCTGCTGCATTTCTGCCTCCTCAGATAAGTGGTCTTTCCAAATCCTCAATGAAACTTCCAAAATTCAATTATTCACCCACCTTAATTATAGCTTATCTGTGATGCCACTCTTGTTGTTTTTCAACCTGAACAGACCACAGGACACTCTTCCCAGACTGCTTCACTGCCGTGCTGACTGTAGGACACTCTTCCCAGACTGCTTCACTGCCTTCCTGACTGTAGGACACTCTTCCCAGACTGCATCACTGCCGTGCTGACTGTAGGACACTCTTCCCAGACTGCTTCACTGCCGTGCTGACTGTAGGACACTCTTCCCAGACTGCATCACTGCCGTGCTGACTGTAGGACACTCTTCCCAGACTGCTTTGCTGCTGTGCTGACTGTAGGACACTCTTCCCAGACTGCGTCACTGCCGTGCTGACTGCAGGACACTCTTCCCAGACTGCGTCACTGCTATGCTGACTGTAGGACACTCTTCCCAGACTGTGTCACTGCCGTGCTGGCTGCAGGACACTCTTCCCAGACTGCTTCACTGCTGTGCTGACTGTAGGAAACTCTTCCCAGTCTTCTTCTCTGCCGTGTTGACTGTAGGACACACTTCCCAGACTGTGTCATGCTGTGCTGACTGTAGGACACTCTTCCCAGACTGTGTCACCGCCGTGCTGACTGTAGGACACTCTTCCCAGACTACGTCACTGCCGTACTGACTGTAGGACACTCTTCCCAGACTGCTTCACTGTTGTGCTGACTGTAGGACACTCTTCCCAGACTGCTTCGCTGCTGTGCTAACTGTAGGACACTCTTCTCCAGACTGCTTCACTGCCACGCTGACTGTAGGACAATTCATGGCCATACTGCCTGCAGGACACTCTTCCCAGACTGCTTCACTGCTGTGCTGACTGTAGGACACTCTTCCCAGACTGCTTCACTGCTGTGCTGACTGCAGGACACTCTTCCCAGACTGCTTCACTGTCGTGCTGACTGCAGGATATTCCTTTTTTTAATTTCAAAAATATACTTTATTCATAAAATATTTTGATGTTCTGTATAATTGGTCATGCCATACATACGTATACATTCCATTTCTTGGCATACACAGTCAGAGTAATCATTCATATATACAAGTCTGTATGATTATTGTCCACATATTTAGCAGGTGGGATAGCGGAGTCCCCTTACTGCGTCGGACCCCTGTGCTTATGTAGGCAGACGTTACACGATGGTCTTTCCCCACCGTGCCTTGACAGCAGCTGCCCCAAGTTTCAGCGTGTCCCTCAACACATAGTCCTGGACCTTGGAATGTGCCAGTCTGCAACTCTCAGTCAGGGTCAAGTCCTTTAGCTGGAAGATCAACAGGTTTCGGACCGCCAAGAGAGTGGCCTTCACTGAGTTGATGATCCTCCAGGCACAGTTGATGTTCGTCTCGGTGTGCTTCCCGGGGAACAGACTGTAGAGCATGGAGTCCCGTGTCACGGAGCTGCTGGGGATGAACTTCGACAAACACACTGCATTCCTCTCTAGACTTCTTCTGCATAGGCACATTTCAAAAGAAGGTGTGTGACAGTCTCGTCCCCCCGCAGCCGCTTCGAGAGCAGTGTGCAATGCGGGAGAAAGTCCAGGCGTGCATAAAGGATCTCACAGGTAGAGCCCTTCTCACTACTAGCCAAGTCTGCAGGATTTTTTTTTCAAAAATATACTTTATTCATAAAATAATTTGATGGTCTGTACAGTTGGTCATGACATACATATGTAAATATTTGCATACAGAGATCAGAATTTATCATTTTTATATACAGGTCTGTACATTTATCAATCATATATCCATATATTTAGCTGAGGCATCAGTGGAGCCCAAATGACTGCATGGGCCCCCTGTTCTTCTTTAGACAGGCAGACGTTACACAGTGGTCTTTCCCCACCATGCCTTGGCAGCAGCTGCCCCAAGCTTCAGCGCGTCCCTCAATACGTAGTCCTGAACCTTGGAATGTGCCAGTCTGCAGCACTCAGTCGGGGTCAACTCCTTCAGCTGGAAGATCAACAGGTTTCGGACCGCCCAGAGAGCGTCCTTCACCGAGTTGATGATCCTCCAGGCACAGTTGATGTTCGTCTTGGTGTGCGTCCAGGGGAACAGACTGTAGAGCATGGAGTCCCGCATCACAGTGCTGCTCGGGACTAAACTCGACAAACACACTGCATTCCTCTCCAGACTTCTTCCACGTAGGCACATTCCAGAAGGAGATGTGTGACAGTCTCGTCCCCCTGCAGCCACTTCGAGGGCAGCGTGCGGCCAGGATACTCTTTTTTTAATTTCAAAAATATACTTTTTCCATAAAATAATTTGATGGTTTGTACAGTTGGTCATGCCTTACATACAGAGATCAGAATTTATCATTTTTGTATACAGGTCTGTACTTTTATCAATCATATGTCCATATATTTAGCTGAGGCGTCAGCAGAGCCCAAATGACTGTGTGGGCCTCCCTGTTGATACGATGAGGCACTATGTAAGTGCACATCCCTTTTTAATTAAAAGTAACAGGTTCTTGCAAACGTAACTACTTAAAACACAAAATTTCCTATTAAGAATGGACAGAATTAAAAGTTGTGAGACCAGTTTTTACATAGATAAAATAGTTCCAAATTTTTTAATTTATATGTAATACAGGAAAATCAATGAATTTATTTCCATTAACTTTTCTTTATTTAATTAGCTCTTTTCTTCCTCTCCTGAAGATGTTGTCCTCAGCTATATTCCATCTGCGAAGTGGCCCCGGCACCTTACACAAACAGCCATTCTTCATGTGTGAGTGTTGACAATGGATGTTGACAGGCTCATAAAAACTGAACAATTCTGTCTGCATCTGATATCCACACACAGGTGCCTTTCTGCAGGAGTTATTGCACAATAATGATAAACAGGATCACTGTTTGATTTGCCTAACCGTAATGTACGGCCATTGCCAGTCCTTCGAAATCTACTCCAGCTGACAGCAGTTAACACAGAATACACTGGCATTCAGAAGAAGAACGTTCTAGGTCATACAGCTTGGTACCATACCAGACCAGCAGATTAAGGTAATTATGCTTCCAATTACAACAGTCAATTAATAAGAACTGTTTAGCCTTTCACAGATCTCAGGGCTTTTTGGAAGCATAAGAGGAATAACCCCAAACCATTATGGGCGGCATGGTGACTCAGTGGCTAGCACTGCTGCCTCACAGTGCAAGGGCCCCTGGTTAGTGTCCGACCTCGGGTGACTGTCTGTATGGAGTTTGCATGTTCTCCCTGTGTCTGTGTGGGTTTCCACCGGGTGCTCCGGTCTCCTCCCACAATCCAAAGATGCGCAGTTTAGGTGAATTGGCTAAATTGCCCGTAGAGTAAGGTGCGTTAGTCAAGGGTAAATAAAGGGTTGGGGAATAGAGTCATAGAGTCATAGAGATGTACAGCATTGAACCAGACCCTTCAGTCCAACTCGTCCATGCCAACCAGATATCCCAACCCAATCTAGTGCCAGAACCCATATCCCTCCAAACCCTTCCTATTCACATACCCATCCAAATGCCTTTTAAATGTTGCAATTGTACCAGTCTCCACCACATCCTCTGGCAACTGATTCCATATACGTACCACCCTCTGCGTGAAAAAGTTGGCCCTTAGGTCTCTTTTATATCTTTCCCCGCTCACCCTAAACCTATGCCGTCTAGTTATGGACTCCCCGACCCCAGGGAAAATACTTTGCCTATTTATCCTATCCATGCCTCTCATAATTTTGTAAACCTCTATAAGGTGACCCCTTAGCCTCCGACACTCCAGGGAAAACAGCCCAAGCCTGTTCAGCCTCTCCCTGAACCTCAGATCTTTTCTGAACCCTTTTAAGTTTCACAACATCTTTCCAATAGGAAGGAGACCAGAACTGCATGCAATATTCCAACAGTGGCCTAACCAATGTCCTGTACAGCTGCACATGACCTCCCAATTCCTGTACTCAATACTCTGATCAATAAAGGAAAGCATACCAAGTGCCTTCTTCAGTATCCTATCTACCTGCTACTCCATTTTCAACGAGCTATGAACCTACACTCCAAGGTCTCTTTGTTCAGCAACACTCCCTAGGAGTGTATAAGTCCTGCTAAAATTTGTTTTCCCAAAATGCAGCACCTCCCATTTATCTGAATTAAACTCTATCTGCCACCTCTCAGCCCATTGGCCCAACTGGTCCAGATCCTGTTGTAATCTGAAGTAACCCTTTTCGATGTCCACTACAACTTCAATTTTGGTATCATCTGCAAACTTACTAACTGTACCTCTTATGCTCGCATCCAAATCATTTATGTAAGTGACAAAAAGTAGAGGGCCCAGCACCGATCCTTGTGGCACTCCACTGGTCACAGGCCTCCAGTCTGAAAAACAACCCTCCACCACCACCCTCTGTATTCTACCTTTGAGCCAGTTCTGTATCCAAATGGCTAGTTCTCCCTGTATTCTGTGAGATCTAACCTTGCTAATCAGTCTCCCATGGGGAACCTTGTCGAACGCCTTACTGAAGTCCATATAGATCACATCTACTGCTCTGTCCTCATCAATCTTCTTTACAATTTGGGTTACAATCTGGAGGGCCGGTGTAAACTTGTTGGGCTAAAGAGTCTGTTTCCATACTGTAGATAATCTAATCTAATCAGCTTGTGTCAGAGTTTTCGGACATTGATAGTGGCACATAGGACTGGCTCAGTATATTCTTCAGGGAGTCTATTTGGCAGCTCTTGGATAAAACAACTCGCAATGTCTTTGGGACAGGGAAAGGATCATCAATCAGTTTAGATAATAAAATGATCTGTTTCGTCTTCCAGCCCACTAAGTTAATTGATACACATATATTCAACTTTAAAGCCTCTCCTATTTATGAAGAATTGTGTTGCTAACAAAATCACAGAGTGTTATAGAAATTTCACAAATGAGTACATTGGAAAACAAGCTTTCTGCTTAATTAAGAATATCATGTTTTGTTAAAGCAGACATTTGGATTAATCAAGTTGGTTTAGAAGGAAGACCATTAACATTACCATTAATTTATTAAAAATAAGCCAAGAAGTATTCACACTACTTTGTCTATTTATCTTGACATATAAATGCCATTTCATGTTTCAAGGCCAATGCTGCAGCCTCTGCATACATTTGGACCTGGGGACTTTTGCACACAGTTGCCATTTAGAAGGTTATGCACATAAATGAAGAAAAATAGTGAGTCCTGTGGGATGGTCCATTGCATGCTTCAGGGTTTAAAGATGGCATTTGATACTTGCTGAAGGCTGCTGGAAAACTCAAAGCTGATTCAGCAGAGAAGTTACAATTTCAAAACTGATACAGAATTTGATTGAGCACTATGTCAAATGCTCCTCAAAACTTTCTTCAATCCATTGTGAGTTTATATAGATCCATAGATTGTCAGAAGTTGACCTCTACTTCCTGCAGTGAAGCTTTACTTCCTATCTGAACATTTCTGTACCACAGCACACTTGGAAGCAGACGGATAGGATTTATACAGTAAATATTAGAGTGCAGCTATTTGAAACTTGCCCATTATAATTTCTCAAGATTTTTACATGTTCATAACAATCACCAATGTCAAATATATTAGGTGCATCACTTACAAGGTGGTTGAAGGTATTGAGCTGAAAATGTGTTGCTGGTTAAAGCACAGTAGGTTAGGCAGCATCCAAGGAACAGGAAATTCGACGTTTCGGGCCAGAGTCGGTCGAAGGTATTGATAAAAGTAACAAAGAATTGAAGGATCCTTGTATTCATTGCAAATGAGAACACAGGGCTATAGTTATTCCACTTAGTTGATAAAGCACAAACCTTTTGTTTAATTAAGTGGAGTGAGAATGAAATTCACCAATCTCTAGATATTTTCAAATCAGTCTGTTGAAAGTTGTTACAGACCTCTCTACAAAAGCCCTTTTACCAGTTTCTATGTGACTCTTAAACAAGGCACATGCTATTGATTGCTACCTGATCTCCAGGATTATAGCCAAGAACTGATTGCATTTTCATTGTTTTCGTGATGAAACAAATTAATTTATTGCTTGGCCTGAATTCATTGACATCGAGAATTATTTAATGAGTTGCAGGAACCTGATTTGATTACAACCATACATTCAGTAACAGAGAGAGAGGACAGAATTTGAACTAATGTAAAGGGGAAGGCCAGCACAGGTTGAGAAACCAGAAGTTGTGTAGTGGCTTAATCATTTTAACTGAACTACAGTATTAGCATATGTTCTTCTGACTCTCCTGACCAACTGGAGCAGGGACATGATGACAATCCACACTTGGCTGTAAATGATCTTGCATATTTAACAACACTAGCTAGGAAAGATTATTGAGTCTTCACTAGCATTTAACATTAACAAGTTTATTATATATTAAACAACTACGTATAACTTTCCAGAATTATGACTCTCTCTCTTGAAGCCAGGTTAATGTTCTCCACTTCATTTGATCTCAGACATAATCAGATGGGAGGTAGTATTTACACTGTACCAGACATTAACCTTTGCAAACCCTTATTCTATGTCATCCCCCAATTGTCTTTTTTATACATTTTTACATTATACATACATTTCACGTACTGCTCTGACTCTCTCTTATATCTGGTACCACAGATATAACCTGTCAGGATGCTTCACAACAGTCTCTGATCATATTCTTGACAGATGCAGAAGATTGGCATTCCTACTTTGAACTCTAGTTTCTTGGCTTAGTGGTTTATAATATCCAGGCAGTTTAGAATGTCAAGTTCAACATCTGGTTCATCAGAATGTATGATTGATTGATTGATATTTTTGATGAATAGTAATAATATTTCTCCTGTTACTTCTTAAAGTATCTCTCAAGTATATAGTAAATAAGATCTCTGTTGGTTATATCTCTGCCTTGGTCTTGTACTGATGTCTGTGTCCTCCCATCAACTCAAATACATTCCTGAGATGATACCTTCTGTTACAATTACAAGGATAGAATGGGATGTCATATCCTGAGTTTTTTTGTCATCAACAGCTTTGCTGGTGCTAATCATTATCACAACAGGAGTTGGGAGGTCATGTTGCGGCTGTACAGGATACTGGTTAGGCCACTGTTGGAATATTGCGTGCAATTCTGGTCTCCTTTCTATGGGAAAGATGTTGTGAAACTTGAAAGGGTTCAGAAAAGATTTACAAGGATGTTGCCAGGGTTGGAAGATTTGAGCTACAGGGAGAGGCTGAACAGGCTGGGGCTGTTTTCCCTTGAATGTCGAAGTCTGAGGGGTGACCTTATAGAGGTTTACAAAATTATGGATAGGGTAAATAGGCAAAGTCTTTTCCCTGGGGTGGGGGATTCCAGAACTAGAGGGCATAGGTTTAGGGTGAGAGAGGAAAGATATGAAAGAGACCTACGGGGCAACCTTTTCACACAGAGGGTGGTGCATGTATGAAATGAGCTGCCAGAGGTAGTGGTGGAGGCTGGTACAATTGCAACACTTAAAAGGCATTTGGATGGGTATATGAATAGGAAGGGTTTGGAGGGATATGGGCCGGGTGCTGGCAGGTGGGACTAGATTGGGTTGGGATATCTGGTCAGCATGAATGGGTTGGACTGAAGGGTCTGTTTCCATGCTGTACATCTCTATGACTCTATGACCTATACTTTCCAGAGTGTTTCTTAAAAATCTTCATCCTTTTTTGACAGTGCTTCTCTTGTTCTGAGTCATTTTTCAGCTTAACATTGGATGAAGATGTCACTTGCAAGTTTTAGATCATTATCAGACCCAACCTGGCCAGAATGCCTTTCATTGCAAAGATTTCATTTAAAGTTTGAATAACAGATTCAGTGGTCACAGTGTATGCATTTTAAGAGAAATCAAGGTTATCAATCACCTTTTGGTAGTCATAGGGCTGAAGTATCTGAGATGGAGAGTGATTCCCAGCACACAGAATTGACTTCATTGTCTCCTATGTTTGGTAACTGAAGAATACTTAAAATTGCAGATCTGCTTAACAAAGGCTCATAATGCTTAAAAGTGTCATACAGACTTTCTATATCCATTTCCCATTGTAGCAAAGTATAACCTGTACCCACCCTTTCACTCTGATTGTAATATCACCTGTATCCTAAAATTGAATGGAGAGCATTTGAAACCTTTTGGCTTTACGCAACGGCATGGCTGATGGAATTGATATATCTGATATATACTCCCTGTATCTATTTGAAACCAAATTTTCGCTGTTAAACATGATTCCCACAAAATTAGCATCTGGTTTGCTGATTTGCTCAGCCAAAGGAGCCAAACTCCTGCCATGCGTTTGCTACATCACCTTGGAAAAATTCATCCTGCTCTCAGGGTTCCTTATTGCTAGAATAACATAGCTTGCAGTAGTCCATGTTTAATTTTCTATACTGCTCTTGTAGCTGTAGCATGGTATCCCAACTGGTAATTGGAACTGTCAATAAAATTGGTTGCATTGACTTCCCTCCGGTGGGTATCCCGACTGGTATTGAATGTGCCATTCGTGAATTTTCTGAACATTCATTTATTCCCCCATCTCTTTAGGGACCTTTCATTATGTAATATCTTAGTCACTATCAGCAAGTAATTTCCTCATTGATTGCAGTGTACTCTGCTGAAGGCTTACTCCTGCAATTTTCTAGCCTTTGCATGGGTTCCACTTCTTTGATTTGGTGCCTAGATGCATGTCACTCAATGTACTTTCTGTCATGGCTGAGCTCCTCTTCAGGTAATTCCTCTACTTCTGGAGTCAATTCACATGGCTGACCTTATTCTTCCGATGTAACACTGCTCTGGCACTGAGCTTCACCCTCGGCACTTCTTACTGTTTGCCTCAATTGTGTGGGCCTAGTCACTTTGACACCATGTAATAAGGTGAAGTCGACATTTATATGAGTGACATTACTAAGCTTTGTGAACTTAATTACAAAACAAACCTTTTTTTAAACACTACCTATGGGATCAGGAATGTGTTGGTTGATCAAATATTCTGATTGATCAAGAGGTCCATATAATCAATGTAAAAACACACTTTATTTACAGCATAAATCACTTCAACAATAAAGCAACTTAGCCTTAAATAAACCCGACTGGTAGAGAGCCTTCTCACTCGCACCCTTAATTGACACATACATATACATACCTACACACACACACACACACACACACACACATGCACACACACACTGTCTCTCTCATACACACATGCACGCACACATGCACACTCACAAGTCTATGGGGTGAATTTGCATTTGTAGATTCATATTTGCAGATATATTTTATTTCCTTCAAAAAGCACACAGTCTGTATACAGTCAGTCCATGTGACATTTTATAAATTCCTACTTTGGAGGTGGAACCAGTATGACTCAAGGTTGGGATACAGACAGACTCTAACCTCACAACTTGACTGCATTGTCTGAGTTCAGATGTAATTTTATTTTATATACTGATAAAACTTTAAGTTGTCTCACTACTGTGATTTTGAAAGAAGTTCTGGGATTTACAAATTAATCAATCAAAACCTGCATCCCCAGGATAGATGAACATCAACTAGCCACAAAAAGACATGTCCCACTCTCACTAGTATCCTCACATACAGATGAGGAAGGATACCACTTTGATTGGGACAACACATCCATCCTAGAACAAGCCAAGCAGAGACATGCACGAGAATTCCTAGAAGTATGGCATTCTAACCAGAACTCTATCAACAAACACATTGAGTTAGACCCCATCTGCCTCCCCCTGAGAAAAAGAACAGGAAAGTGTACAACCACAGGAAATGATTTCACCACAGGAAATGATGTCACCAACCCAAAGATACCCAAACATATAAATAGAAAGCAGGAATTATCAACAGTGTTTCACCCGGAGGCCAACTGAAGATGTTCCTAAGTAGGATGATAAAACATCTGGAAATGAACCTTCTTGCTCAGAGAGCAAACCTACATCCAGCAGTACAGACCCTTTGGCCCTCGATGTTGTGCCATCCTGTGAAGCCAATCTGCAGCCCATCTAACCTACACAATTCCATTTGGCTATCCAATGTTCATTTAAATACCTGTAACATTGGCAAGTCTACAACTGTTGCAGGCTGTGTATTCCACACGCCTACCACTCTCTTAGTACAGAAAATACCTCTGATATCTGTCCTATTATCACCCCTCAATCTGAAGCTATGCCATCTCATACTCGCCATCACCATCCCAGAAAAAAGGCTCTCCCTGTCCACCCTAACTAACCCTCTGATTATCTAATATGTCTCAATTAAGTCACCTCTCAACCTTCTCCTCTCTAACGAAAACAGCCTCAAGTCCCTCAGCCTTTCCTCGTAAGACCTTCCCTCTATACCAGGCAACATCCTAGTAAATCTCCTCTGAATCCTTTTCAAAGCTTCCACATCCATCTTATAATGTGGTGACCAGAACTGCACGCAATACTCCAAGTGCAGCAGCAGAATTTGTACAGCTGCAGCATGACACAATCCTTCTACTAAAAAGATCTAACACACCGTATGCCTTCTTGTCAGACTAGGTGGCAACTTTCAGGGATCTATGCACATGGATAACAAGGCTCTCTGCTCATCTACACTATGAAAAGTCTTACCATTAGCCCAGCAGACTGTATTCTTGTTACTCCTTCCAAAGTGAATCACCGCACACTTTTCTGCATTAAACTCCATTTGCCACCTCTCAGCCTAGATCTGCAGCTTATCTATGTCTGTCTGTAACCTACAACATTCTTCTGCACTATCCACAACTGTACTGACCTTAGTATCATCTGTAAATTTACTAACTCATCCTTCTACAGCCACAGCCAGCTTGCTTATAAAAATGACAAACAGCAGTAAAACCCAAAACAGATCCTTGTGGTATACCACTAGTAACTGAACTCCAGGACGAACATTTCCCACCAACCAGCATCCTCCACTTCTTTCAACTAGCCAAGTTCTGATCCAAACTGCTACATCACCCTTAATTCCATGCCTCCAGATTTTGTGCAGTAGCCTACCATGGAGAACCTTATGAAACGCCTTACTGAAATCCATATACACCACATCAATGGCTTTATCCTCATCCAGCTGTTTGGTCACCTTCTCAAAGAACACAATAAGGTTTGTGAGGCACGACCTACCCTTCATAAAACCATGTTGGTTATCCCTAATCAGCTTATTCCTTTTGAGATTATGATAAATCCTATCACTTATAACCTTTGCTTTGTATTTATAAGGAATGACAGGACAAGATATCTTTCTGCATCCTAACAGGATTAGGCTCCAGTTTCATGTGATCTGAGGTCACCATGACATATCTCCCTTTACACATGCTACAGTAAATATAACGAGCAAATAGCATAATTAATATTGCCCTCCACAGAATCTACTGATGTAGTGAGCAATGAATGTACATCTGAACAGTTGTAGACTTTTTTCATTCAAAGTGATCATAGTTGCCAGACTATCTCGATAAAGAGGCAATACCTCCATTGTTTGGCCAGTTCAGATCTTGTGACTATTAGTGAGGATAGGTGGGTTTCACTGCAGCTTAGATATTCTCCTAGCCCACTATATGGCCTGGAAACTACCCCAATCTCCTGACCATTTCTCAGTGTTAACAGTAGGTTGCATAACTGACTGGAACATTCCGCTTGCCATTTATTTTGTTTTTGTTTTGTTGTGCCCAGAAGCACTCTTACACACAGCTGGAAGCTGTTTCTTTTTTTTCCCAATCATCGAATCTGCCACATGGACCTCATAGAATATGAGTTCCCCAATTAGGGCTGTTAATCTAGTCAAATCAGGGAGCCCTGACTGACAAATCCAAACATGAGTGTTAGAAGTGCAGTTCACTCTGACAGTTGGCTTTGAATGAGCTGGATTAGTGTCAAGGACTCTCCAAGTATAAATAAAGGGTAACGTGTTTACAGGATACTGGCCTGTGTGGAGTTATTGCAATAACCACCACAACTAAATTAGCTGTTGTCTAATCAATTAGTTTACATGCAAAGCTCATTAAAGGCAACACAGAGCACCAAAGGTGAGTTGGGGGGATGGGGCTAAATTAAAATGGAGTTAGAACACTCTACCCCTGTGGTGCCCTACTCTGTCTAAAGGCATTGACAGTGTTGGTGAATACCACATGCTCCTTCTCTAAGGACACCTGGCACCACAAGAAGAAATACAGACAGTCGGCAGACATGACTCCCCCTCACCATTTAAATGTCAATTGTTACATATGCTCAATGTTTAGTAGTCTTGAACCCACAACTTTCTGATTGAGAGGCCTTGAACTATGAAAGGACCTGGACTGTTTTGGAAAATACCAGTTGGCATCTACAGAATGGCTTTCATAGGTGATTTGATTGACTTAATGAATTGTCTGTCACTTAAAAGCCCACCCACTTCATTCCAGCTATTTTCAAATGGTTTGCTGTTGGTCAACTTTCCTATGTCAACTCAATACACATTGATCATTATGGATCTATAGTCAGTTATATAATTAACATTGTTAGCACGGTTGCCTCACAACGCCAGAGACCTGGGTTCAATTCCCATCTCAAGCAACTGTCTGTGTGGAGTTTGCACATTCTCCCTGTGTCTTCGTGGGTTTCCTCTGGGTGCTCCGGTTTCCTCCCACAGTCCAAAATATGCAGGTCAGGCGAATTAGCCATGCTAAATTGCCCGTAGTGTTAGGTGAAGGGGTAAATATAGGGGAATGGGTTGCTCTTTGGAGGGTCGGTGTGGACTTGTTGGGCCGCAGGGTTTGTTTTCTCACTGTAAGTAATCTAATCTAATCTTCATAATCTGTCTTCATCTGCATTTCCATTCGTCTATGACTTTTATTCAGAGAAGCTGACATCATTTCCTTCATGTGAATGGATAATGTTACTTTATGCTGGTTTCTGTCATGAGAGAGTGCATTGGTTGAGGATATCTGCCACCCATCCTCTGACTATAATTGGACTGACAAAACAATTGCCATCTCAAAAAAAATGACTCGTGATGTTCTGCTATTCAAAGGAAACTAGTTTTGTCACATTTGTCCATTTTTGTTATGTGTTAAACCATTACTTTTTACTTCAAATACAGCATGCACACAACTATAATGGGAATCACTTTGTACTGATCAATTCTTAATGACCTACTCCAAAAAAGGTTGTTCAACAGAGGTGCATGCAAATCTTCACCAAGTTAATAAAAAACAAAATACAATCTAATCAGATGGTCACATACCTGAAGCAGTGAGTCTGTTTCGTGTAGCTACACTCCTGTCGTCTCTGGGCTATGAGGGCCATTGCATCCCACATACCTGGCTGCAGCTCCTGTTCCTCACTGTGCATTCAGATGGAGCCCCTGATTGCTGATACCACAGGATGGTGGCAATACAAAAAAAATGTTTTGATTATGGCAGCCAGAAATGTTTTCCATAAAGAATAGTCAGAAGCTGAATGAACTGAAAACTAAATTAACTGCTGAGACTTCTGAAGAAACTACTTTACTAGAACTTCTTGTCAGCTTTCAAAACACATCTGCGATATCATTGCTATTAAGCTCCAGGAACATGGACATACACTAATGTTTAATGGCCAGTTGGCAGATGGCACTACCTGCCATCTTCGAATGAAAACAATATCCATAAATGGGGGCATGCTGTGTACCATCTGTTTATAATGAAATAGGTCAGTGCAGGGTGGAACAAATTGCTTGAATTCTGAGTCTGGAGAAGTAGCATATTATGAACTCCAAACTACTAATAATCTTTTGGAATGAAGCATTAAAGTGGGCTTTTATAGTGTTAAATTTATTTCCATATTTTTGTTCAGCTCCCTTGACAATTTTAAAAATAATGTTGTTTGGACTTTTATGCATAATCATGCAGTTCTCATCATTTCTATTAGATTCTTTGGGAACTGAGTGACATGTTGACGGTTCAACTTTGTACACTGAGCTTGAATCTGGCTCATTTATATTGAGGGAATGAATGTCTCCTGCCCCCTAGGAAGGTAGGCATAGACTTTAGGGCCTGGACTCAGCCAATTTATCTGGACCCAAAGCAAAAGAAGCTTGATCACAGAAAACCAGTTTCTGGTGGCACCAGCTGAGACAAAAGATTTTGGAGATGGTCATTGCCTAGTACAAATGTTACTTACCACTTATCGACACAAATATTGTTTAGGTTTTACTGCATTTGGACACAGAATGTTTCAGTTTCTTAGGCATCATGACATAGTGCTGACATGTGCGATCATTAGTGAACATTCCAGTTCTAATCTGAAATGAAGAAAAACACCATATTATGAAGCAGCTGAAGATAGGTGGGCCTAGGATACAACCAACATCTCTTTTAGCTGAGCACTGACTTTCCAAAGCTGTCCTGAGCATAAGCATCTCACTGCGACAGCTCTGCAGATGGCTGAGGAAATAACAACTCAAGCCACTGGTCTTCAGACAACTGCTGAAGAGCAGGTACCTTTTCAGCCCCAGGCAGAAGAGGATCCTGCGGTGTCAGCAATCAGGGACTCCATTGGGTGGCACAGTGGCTCAGTGGTTAACACTGCTGCCTCACAGCACTAGGGTCCTGGGTTCGATTCCTGCCTGTCTGTGTGGAGTTTGCACATTCTCCCTGTGTCTGCGTGGGTTTCCTCCGGGTGTTCTGGTTTCCTCCCACAATCCAAAGATGTGAATTGGTCACACTAAATTGCCCACAGTGTTAGGTGTGTTAGTCAGGGGCAAATATAGGGGAGGGGAATGGGTTTGGGTGGGTTTCTCTTCGGAGGGGCGGTGTGGACTTGTTGGGCCAAAGGGCCTGTTTCCACACTGTTGAGAATTTAAACTAATCTAATTAATCCATCTGAATGCGCAGTGAGAAACAGGAGCTACTGTTGGGTATGTGGGATGCAATGGCCCTCATAGCCCAGGGACTGCAGGAGTATGGCTATACGATGGGGACTCAACTGCCTCAAGCATGTGATCATCTGACGACTGTGTCCATGGACATGGGATCATGGGCTGATGACTGTGGCCATGGACAGCAGAGTCTAGCACTCTCAGGTCTCTGGAATACAGATAGCAAGACCAAAGGCATGGTGACATAGTGATGGGGAGCCTGGTACTTAAGAAAGGTTGGAAAGAGAAAACAGGAAATTATAGACCAGTTAGTCTGACCTCAGTGGTGGGAAAGATGCCGGAGTCTATTATAAAGGATGAAATTATGACACATCTGGATAGCAGTAACAGAATAGGTCAGAGTCAGCATGGATTTATGAAGGGGAAATCAGGCTTGACTAATCTTCTGGAATTTTTGAGGATGTAACTCTGAAGATGGACAAGGGCGATCCAGTAGCTGTAGTGTACCTGGACTTTCAGAAAGCTTTTGATAAAGCCCCACATAGGAGGTTAGTCAGCAAAATTAGGGCGCATGGTATTGGGGGCAAAGTACTAACTTGGATTGAAAGTTGGTTGGCTGATAGGAAACAAAGAGTAGTGATAAACAGCTCCATTTCAGAATGGCAGGCAGTGACCAGTGGGGTACCGCAGGGATCAGTACTGGGCCCGCAGCTTTTTATAATATATGTTAATGATATAGAAGATGGTATCAGCAATAACATTAGCAAATTTGCTGATGATACAAAGCTGGGTGGCAGGGTGAAATGTGATGAGGATGTTAGAAGTTTACAGAGTGACCTGGATAGGTTAGGTGAGTGGTCAGATGCATGGCAGATGCAGTTTAATGTGGATAAATGTATGGTTATCTACTTTGGTGCAAGAACAGGAAGGCAGATTACTACCTCAATGGAATCAATTTAGGTAAAGAGGCACTACAGAGAGATCTGGGTGTTCTTGTACACCAGTCAATGAAGGTAAGCATGCAGATACAGCAGATAGTGAAGAAGGCTAATAGCATGCTGGCCTTCATAACAAGACGGATTGAGTATAGAAGCAAAGAGGTTCTTCTGCAGCTGTACAGGGCCCTGGTGAGACCACACCTGGAGTACTGTATGCAGTTCTGGTCTCCAAATTTGAGGAAAGACATTCTGGCTATTGAGGGAGTGCAGTGTAGGTTCACGAGGTCAATTCCTGGAATGGCGGGACTACCTTACCCTGAAAGATTGGAGCAACTGGGCTTGTATACCCTTGAGTTTAGAAGACTGAGAGGGGATCTGATTGAGATGTATGAGATTATTAAAGGATTGGACACTCTGGAGGCAGGAAACATGTTTCTGCTGATGGGTGAGTGCCGAACCAGAGGGCACAGCTTAAAAATACGGGGTAGACCATTTAGGACAGAGATGGGAAACAGAGAGTGGTGACTGTGTGGAATGCTCTGCCCCAGAGGGCAATGGAGGCCCAGTCTCTGGATTCATTTAAGAATGAGTTGGATAAAGCTCTCAAGGATAGTGGAATCAAGGGTTATGGAGATAAGGCAGGAACAGGATACTGATTAAGGATGATCAGCCATGATCATATTGATGGTGGTGCAGGCTCGAAAGGCAGAATGGCCTACTCGCGCACCTATTGTCTATTGTTCAAGTGTCCCTTCTTCCCACGGAAAGAGGGCAGTGCCAGGATGCACCAGCTGTGGGAGGAATCACGCACCGGCCCCCTCAGAGGGGTCCTTGCATGACACTCTAAAAATAGCCATCCCTTCACCCCCATTGTGCATGCCACCCTTTTGACCCTTGGAAGTTTTTACCAAGGAGTGTCCACTTGCCTCTGGTAAGGAGATGCAGAGCATGTCCAAGCAACCTAGAAACAAATCCTTTGGAGCTGGGTCTCTTCCTCAGAGGGAGCAAAAAAAAAGCCAAACTTTGAGGGCACTTGGTGGTATTGTTAATATTGTACTGTAAATGGACACACAAGATTCTGAAATGTGAGTGGTTTTACAATATATCTGTTTGATTCAGTTTTTGTCTGAGCCTGAATGTAACTGTCCCACCAAGGTGCCTAACATCACTTCCTTACAGGATATAGTACAGATCATTGTCTGTATTGAGAGGCAGTAGTGAAAACAAGATGAACAAGATGTTTACAAGCAACAGGTTCTGTATTTTGCAGTCGAACATGTTTAGTCTACTTCCTGGGTATCCTAAAAGTGGAGTGGACAGATGGCATGAGGAACCATGAGGAGGTTGACAATTATTGGATGTCCATGTCTGTGGACAAGGGATGCATTTGGCTGATGCCCATGAATCATGCCCTGCGATGCACTTGTATCATGATCAACACCGGCTCGTTCCTGCCAGTGATTACGTGGTACAAGCTCTGATCTCTATGTCGAAAATTCTTGACATCTAGATTGCTCAGCAAATTTTGTAAGATAAGAGGCTGAATATCAAAGAGGCAATTTGCAGTGTTAATAATCCCCTTTAATACACAACTCGCCAATGCCTGGTGAGAATCTCACCTCAAACCCTGGAACTTACTTAAAAGATGTAGCAGATTGTCCCTGATGTCAAAGTAGGGATCCCTTGATTTCTTATGTGATTCTGCCACATTTCTGTCCATAGCCCTCGTCATTCATTTCCCTAAAGATTCTCCCCTTGGCGATTTGTAATTCATATGTTCACTTATGTGGTTTTATCATACTTCCTCAAGAAACAGAGCAACAGTGTCTGAAACTAATGGTTAGCCTGATATGTTTATTCTGATATCTGTGGTGGATTGTATGGCTGGAAGAGAAGAGAAGCCTGAAGCAATTGAAAAACACGTATCAAGATAATTTAATTCACACACAAGGCTGATTGTGTTCGTGGACAAGCTGAACTTTTACCTTGAATATCACTTTTTACAAATCAGCCAGTATCACTTATGGCATTATCCTGTTAAATAGAAAGGATCTTCTGCAACATATTGTGAAATAGAAGGAATGGGAATATATGCTTGCAAGCGATCAAAGGTTGTCAACATAAAAATGTATTTTACTTTTCGTGGTCAGCGTTAAATTAATCATTCAGAAAAGTGATAGCATGTTGCACTTTGTAATTGTTTAGTTAATGCATTGAGTTTCCTTATTGGAATATGAACTCAGCACATTTTATGATGTCACCACTCTCTCAAGTTAAATATTTTTAACTGATAAGGACAGTTAGCAATGATTAAGAATAGTTGACGCCACATGTTAAATAGCAATGAAATCAGTGGTTGGGTTGGTTACACCATGGGAGCTATCAAGAAGACAACACACAATTTTTCAGATGGCAAACATACCCAATGAAATTCATGGGAAATAAAATTACTGCCTTGGAATAATTTTGAAATACAAAGTTCATCATGTAATCCAAAGGATCATCTAAAACTTTTTCAACATAATGATCGCTGAATCCTCCACTAATAACATCCTGGAGGTTGCTATTGACAATAAACTGAGCAATAAATATAAATTTTGTGATGCTAAGAGAAGAACATTGGATCAGAATTCTGCAATGAATGACTCACCCACTAAGGATCTGAAGCTTGACCACCATCTACATCACACTGGTGAGAAGTATGATGGAATATTCTTCCATTTGCCTGGATGAGTGCAGCTCCAAAAATACTCAAGAAGCATTTTCAGGACAGGGTAGCTTGCATAACTAAAAACAAAATCACGACCTCAAACAGTCATTCACTCTAGCACCATTATACAATGGCAGCCATCTGCAAGATGTACTGCAGAAGCTCAGCGAGGTTTTGTCATCGTGCCTTCCAATGCTATAAGCTCAATCATTCTCAAGGATAGGGGTAGCAGATGTATGGGAACTCCACCACCTGCAAGACACCCTCCAAGCCACATAGCATCTTGACTTGTAACTACATTATCTTTTCTTCGGTTGGGTCAAAGTCCTGGAATTCACTCCCTTTGTGGATATGACTAAATGCCTACAAGTGTTTGTACATGTACTACAAGATCTGCAGCAGTTTAAGAAGACAGTTTAATACCATTTTATTAAGGGCAATTCAGAACAGGCAACAAATATTCGCCCAGCCAGCATTACCCACATTCCATATATTTTTTTAAAAATGCTTTGTAACCTCCATTATTTGTTGTTTGGCTTGATAAAATTTCATTTGTCAGAATGTAATAATATGTTTGACCCAGATGATCATTCTACAATATGTTCTAGCAGCTGTGAGTAATGATCACAAGTATGTTGGTGGATTGCAGATATTAGTTTATACTGCTGACACAACTACAGCAAAAACAGAAGTTCTCTGAAGCCATTAATGCTGTTCTTATTTTCCCAAGGCATGAATCCCATCTGCCAATACATTGTAGTAAGGTCAGCAGTACATAGGGTTGATGTTGGTGCTCAGGTAGTCAGGTAAGGGGACCAGCAGCAGCCGCTAAAATTTCATTATGTTGCTGCCTTTCTAAAACGGTTCAATTCCTTTACTGTCTTCAAGATTGCATCTGTGACCCAGCAAATATGTAGGTAAAAACAATGACTGCAGACACTGGAAACCCAGATTCTGGATTAGTGGTGCTGGAAGAGCACAGCAGTTCAGGCAGCATCTGAGGAGCAGTAAAATCGACGTTTCGGGCAAAAGCCCTTAAACAGGAATACAGGCAGAGAGCCTGAAGCGTGGAGAGATAAGCTAGAGGAGGGTGGGGGTGGGGAGAAAGTAGCATAGAGTACAATAGGTGAGTGGGGAGGGGATGAAGGTGATAGGTCAGGGAGGAGGGTGAAGTGGATAGGTGGAAAAGAAGATAGGCAGGTAGGACAAGTCATGGGGACAGTGCTGAGCTGGAAGTTTGGAACTAGGGTGAGGTGGGGGAAGGGGAAATAGGAAACTGTTGAAGTCCACATTGATGCCCTGGGGTTGAAGTGTTCCAAGGCAGAAGATGAGGCGTTTTGGTGGTGAGGGTGTGGTGGTGAAGGAGGCCCAGGACCTCCATATCCTTGGCAGAGTGGGAGGGGGAGTTGAAATGTTGGGCCACAGGGCGGTGTGGTTGATTGGTGCGGGTGTCCCGGAGATGTTCCCTAAAGTGCTCTGCTAGGAGGAGTCCAGTCTTCCCAATATAGTAGAGACCACATCAGGAGCAACGGATACAATAATTGATATTGGTGGATGTGCAGGTAAACCTTTGATGGATGTGGAAGGCTCCTTTAGGGCCTTGGATGAGGGTGAGGGAGGAGGTGTGGGCATAGGTTTTGCAGTTCCTGCGGTGGCAGGGGAAGGTGCCAGGATGGGAGGGTGGGTTGTAGGGGGGCATGGACCTGACCAGGTAGTCACAGAGGGAACAGTCTTTGCGGAAGGCGGAAAGGGGTGGGGAGGGAAATATATCCCTGGTGGTGGGGTCTTTTTGGAGGTGGCGGAAATGTCGGCGGATGATTTGGTTTATGCAAAGGTTGGTAGGTTGGAAGGTGAGCACCAGGGACATTCTGTCCTTGTTACGGTTGGAGGGGTGGGGCCTGAGGGCGGAGGTGCGGGATGTGGACGAGATGCGTTGGAAGGCGTCTTTAACCACGTGGGAAGGGAAATTGCGGTCTCTAAAGAAGGAGGCCAGCTGGTGTGTTCTGTGGTGGAACTGGTCCTCCTGGGAGCAGATATGACGGAGGCTGAGGAATTGGGAATACGGGATGGCATTTTTGCAAGAGTTAGGTTGGAAAGAGGTGTAATCCAGGTAGCTGTGGGACTCGGTGGGTTTGTAAAAATGTCAGTGTCAAGTCGGTCATCATTAATGGAGATGGAGAAGTCCAGGAAGGGGAGGGAGGTGTCAGAGCTGGTCCAGGTAAATGTTGGTGAAGTTGATGAATTGCTCAACCTCCTGTGGGTGCATGAGGTGGTGCCAATGCAGTCATCAATGTAGCGGAGGAAGAGGTGGGGAGTGGTGCTGGTGTAATTACGGAAGATCGACTGTTCTACGTAGCCAACAAAGAGACAGGCATAGCTGGGGCCCATACGTGTGCCCATGGCTACCCCTTTGGTCTGGAGGAAGTGGGAGGATTCGAAGGAGAAATTGTTAAGGGCGAGGACCAGTTCGGCCAAACGAATGAGAGTGTCGGTGGAAGGGTACTGTTGGGGACGTCTGGAGAGGTAAAAACGGAGGGCTTGGAGGCCCTGGTCATGGCGGATGGAGGTGTAGAGGGATTGGATATCCATGGTGAAGATGAGGCGTTGGGGAACGTGGAAGCGGAAGTCTTGGAGGAGGTGGAGGGCGTGGGTGGTGTCTCAAACATAGGTGGGCGGTTTCTGGACTAGGGGGGATAGGACAGTGTCGAGGTAGGTAGAGATGAGCTCAGTGGGGCAGGAGCATGCTGAGACAATGGGTCGGCCAGGATGGTCAGTCTTGTGGATCTTGGGAAGGAGGTAGAACCGGGGAGTGTGGGGTTCCCGGACTATGAGGTTGGAAGCTGTGGGTGGGAGATCTCCTGAGGTCTGTATGATCTGGGAGATGATGGTTCTTCCAGCTCTATCAGCACCACTAAACGAACAAATATGTACCTGAGTAGTCCTCTGGGAGATGTTGTGTTGGGTCGCTGGCAATCCTTGCAAATTGTCTCTCTAATGCAGTGTTTCTCGTGGAAATCTTACTAAGATCCATGGTAACTATAACCACGAGCAAGATGTGTCCTCTGCAAATGCGACTACTGCATTTTTTCCCCTTATCAAGCTTTCTGTTAATAAATTAACAAAGGTATCTTCATAGAGAAGTGCATGTTGATGACTAAGAACACTTTGGTGTCAAATATATTCTGGGATATTGACAGGCTGTCAGTCAATTAGGCAGAAATGCTGCTGCTATATCGCATCAGGTTAAGCTTCTTTTTTTAACCTTAAGGATAATTTCTAAATCAAGAGGTAAGTTGATTTTCTGCACTGACACAGTTGAACACTTCCACCAGGTGATGTTGTGAACAGGCATTTATCAGACATTTATCTTGATTTTTACACTTGGTACAATGACAGGTTAAACCATGGGTTTTGGCCCTAGTTACCCAATCGTGATGATTCGTATAAATAAAAATCGGTTAGTGTTACCAGATGAATAAGTGGGTGAAGACAATTGAATTCCCAAATTAGATTGGCAATTGCAATCTGGGGACAGAAGCCATTGTAATTTGAAACCAATCTTTGCAGATTTACGTTCTTTGATTTTGGATATGTTAAATATGGTCCTGGGGTTCCATGTGTCCATCATTCCATAAAAAAGGACTCTTCCCACTAGACTAAAGTTGTCTTTATTACAAAACTATAAAATGTTGGAGCAGGAATAGGCTATTCAGCCCATTGAGTCTGTTCTGTCATTCACTGTGATCACAGCTACTCTGATAATGCTCAATGTTTAGATCAATTTAGCAAAACTTGTGAGTTATCACTGTGTTCTGGTTTACTGACAAATTTCACTCAATCACTTCATCTTTACTTTGTGCATAAGTATCGGCTCTTAGACTGTGGTTGGATATAAATTACTAGAAAAAATTTGCAAACTTTGAAGAGATCAATGAAAAGTATTCAGAATGAATGGTACACCAATATTATAAACTACAATCACCTCCTTTTAATGTGAAATACACTAATGCTCAACATATTGAGTAAACCTTGGAAAAGTGATTTTTTACTTCTTGCTAACTTCCCACTAACGTGCAGACAGTAATCCTCTCATACCTTGTTTGGCTTCAGCTTAACTGTTGACTTGTTGCAATGCAACTGGATTGAAGCTCCAGATTTATTTCTAACATGTAGAAATTCAGGGCAGGAGTAGGCCATTCAACTCATCATACCTGTTATGCTATTTAGTTAGCTTCACAGATGAACTGTACCTCAACATTTTAGTTGTCTTGGTCCTGCAAGACTTATACCCTAACAAATGTCTATTAATTTCAGAAGAAAGGACAGTAAAATTGATCCTTCAAAATTACAGCTAACTGTTCAGATATTCAAAAGATTGCAACTACTGTTTGCCAGTATGAGTGGAGTTACTGAAGAAACTCATTCTGTAAACAGCTCAGTAGAATGCTTGTAATTCAATGGAATGGCTTGACCCATTGATCAGTTCTAAACACTTTAAATGATCTGTGAGACGGGTCCTCATCCAAGGACGATGGCAGCCATCGATCAAACCCTTGCCCTACAGTGTCTATATCAGCCAATCTAAGACATGCATTCTCTGCAGTGCACAGAAAAAATGACTAGCAAGAAAGAAAACAATAAATAATCCAGTACGGACAAGTCCACTTTGTATTTGTCACAATTTTATTATTTTTATAAACACTGTTTTGAAAGAGATGCATCCACTATTAGTCCAAGGTGTCTTTCCCAGTATCTCTGCTAATTCAATTCTATTCATTGAATATTTGTATCCCATTTTTTGGACCCATGTATTTCAGTTCACGTTTATCTGTGTTAAATATGATATGGATCTATCCAATTGTCTTCACTTCTTTACATATTTTAAAGTCATCAGGACATTTTAGGTCATTACTATAAATTAGAATAACTGAAGTGCAAATGTTGACCTTTTGTACAATGCTATTCAAGGCATTCTCATGTCTCAGCCACTCATGACAATCACAAAACTTTCTGCATTTTAACTGTTTTCTTATCCAGCTTTAGGTAATGCCTTGCAATCGTGTACCTTTTAGTTTTGGTAATATGTTTGGATTTTATGGAAAATTCTTCATAACTAAATAATGGCCTAGTGAATGAGATCAGCACACATAGGGCTGGATTTAATACTCCCCCTATGGCCTCTAAATGGACAATTAATTCCTACTGAGAGAAGAGGAAGTTGCCAATCCAGCAGGCCAACTTAAAGTCACATTTTGAAGAAAAATGCCAGTATTTGGACCATCATGACAATTTACCTCCAATTATTTCTTTTTTTTCTAATATATGTTGCATATAAGTTAAAATTAATCACTTACTTAATAAGGGCTGTTGAATTTTATATTCTCATGTCCATGTTTATTACCTTTTCAAACTATCATCAAAATGTTTTGGTGACGTTGAGGTTGAAAACAGAAGTGATGATTTTCTCCAATTACTCACACTGCTTAACATGCTGTCAGCCATTTTAGCAAACTATGTTTGAGGCATGGTAGGACCACTCAATCCCAGAAACTGAGGTTCCTATTAGATTCATTCATAAACTTGTTAAAGAGGAGGGGACAGATCAACGGCTTAACAGCAGTAACTAACATAAGGCCAGGGTGCCAGTGCTGCAGGCTGGGCAACGTGTCCTCTTTCTTGCTGAAGTGGGAGTGAGCTTAATTTCATCTGCTGGACTAACAGCTTCCTCTTCTGTCCATGGGAATTAATTATTCATTTTGGAGCCATAAGGCGAGTGTTAAGACAACATTATAGAGCTATTCATACTCCTCTCTCAACAGTAACCCCTAGCACCATCAACACGTTTCTACCTGCACCTTCCTAATGTGTGCATGTGCATGCACACTCACACTCACTCATGCACACACACGTGCACACAAACACTCATGTAGACTCGCACTCACGCATGCACATACAGACTCATTCGTACTCACACACACATTCACACACATTCTCACTCACACAGACACACACATACTCACCCACCCACACACACTCATTCACTCACATACACTTAACACACACAGGGACACACACTCTCTCATACATGCGCACATATGCACACTCTCTCACATACATGCGTATTCTCTTGCATACACTAACTCACACACACACACCCACAAACACACAGACATACTCACACTTTCTCTCTCTCACGCACACACTCATTCATTTATATACACTAATACTCACGCACAAACACACATGCACACACAGCAATTTCTTGTGAAACACCTTTTCAGTTCCTTTCTGTTCATTGCAGCTGCAATTCTGAAGCAGAAATCTCTCAGATTTAGTCTTCAGCTTCAAGGGCCCATCCATCACCCTAAATGGGATGGAAACCTAGCTCCATGCCAAAATTTTACAGAACAGAAAATCAAAGGGGTGGAGGGCAAGCCAGGACAATCTGACACACCTACCCAACATCCATCACGTGCTGCAGCAGGTTAAAATGCCTAATTACAAGATTTGAAGTCCATGCTTGAATCGAGATTCTGCTCTTGGGAGCTTCCATCTAGTAGGAGATACAGCTGGCAGGTCAACCAGGAGACCCGATTGATCCTGGAACAAGGTAAGTCCAGGGTATTGGGTTGAGGAAGGTTTGGAGATCTCAGGGGTGGGAGCAGGGTGAGGAGGTGCAGACGTCATAGAGGTGTACAGCACAGAAACAGACTCTTCGGTCTAAATTATCCATGTCAACCAGATATCCTAAAGTAATCTAGTCCCATTTGCCAGCACTTGGCCTATATCATTGGGTTTTCTTTAGAGCAGACAGGTGGAAAAAAATGGGGCAGTTAACTATGGGTTGGAGGTGTGATGGACACCTCTGGAGACAGTACTCCATCCTTTATTCCTGCTGTTTCATAAACTTCACAAAAAAGCAAAAATTCCAGTTCCACCCACCTGCCAATACCAACTGAGTTTTGGTAAGCTCAATTACCCTGTAATTATTTATTTGTGTACGGTAGGGGATGAGCTTAGGGGTTGGTGTAGTCGGCGTGCTAGCCATGCAGTCTTCTGTGCCCACCTGCCAACTGTACACCCGGTAGAGGCATATAATATCCAATCCACTATTGGTCATGAGACCTGAAAATGGAGAGCCCCCTATTTTTCCACACTAAGACATCAATTCAGCTCGTTAAAGCTGCTGTGTTTTCCCAGTTTGTTTTTGTTTGTGTATTTTTTTTATATGAATTATCTATGACTCAATACATCCCCCTTCTGTATTTAGTGTGCTGTCATTAATATCTGTACTTTATTGGATAGCATGACGAATCTTGGGATACAAATATTTTAGCCATGTTATGCAGAAATAAATAAGTCCCTATCCTGAAATTCGCACTTTGACCAATTACAAAGGATGGATAAGACAGAGGCAAAAAATTGATTATGGAGAGTGAAGTATTGCCCTTTCTCAAAGCTGTTACTGGCAAAGAATCTGTTACTTGACTTTAGCCAAACAGCAGTATCAGCATCATTTTAGGTTCAGCAGAGAAGTTTTCACCGCCATATGTTATCAGTTAAACAAAGACCTACAGTCACTCTTTAAGATTGCAACGGCATTACCTGTAGCTGTGAAGGTCACTGCTGCCATAAATGTCTACGTTAGTGGCTCCTTCCAGGCTGTAAGCTCCAGGGAGTGATTATGCAGGCATCTCACAGTCATCTATGACCAATTGCGTATAAGAGATCACCGATGCATTGCTGATGAGGGTTTCCTAATACATACATTTTCCTAAAGCAGCCAAGCAGTAGGCATGCACTGAGTAAAGGGGGTATTGCAATTTTCTGAGGGCAGCTAACATCATTGGCTGTACAGATGTTGAGTTACATTGAATTAACCTGGGATGACTTTGCCAAATTCTTAGGAAATTTTTTAATTTAATTCACATATGAGTAGACAATACATATTTGTACATGATATGCCCTTGTTCACAGGACTTTTTCAGTTATGATACTTACCACAGTTATGCTGTTGATGATAACAATAATAACTCAGGATAAAAGTTTAATTTAAGGGCTGCTTGAGTGCACTTTAAATTAACAGAAGTTACATCATAATAAAATGGCCATAGACCATGTGGAAAGTCTGACCTTAGTGTTAAGGTATCTAAATGAGAGTCTGCACAAATTGTTCTAATGGTGAATGCCACATTTCTCATGGTTACAGCTTATTTTCCTTGTTGATGTTTTTCAGTTATTGCAACCTTTTAAAAAGGAGTGATTTTCATAACTCAGGAGTAAATTGGCTAGATAGTTACTCTGAGTGTAATGTGCGGTTAGGGTGGTTAATCTTCCTTTCATACTGGGTGCATTACTAGATTCCTTTCTCTAAAGGATCAGTACTAAGCACTGAAAACAATGTATCCAGTTAAAATGTATGGCAAATATTCATGTAATGGCCAATCTTGTGTAAACATCCATTCTCAACTTCATCCCCAAAACTCATTCACTTCACTTCTATCTCGTGCATCAGGCAACCCTTGGCCTTTTATCCAAAGATTCAACTTCTTTACACTTACTATTTACTCACTACCGAAATCAAACACATCTTGGTGCAAATCTACCTGGAATTATTGAATAGCACACATTTTAAAATTGATTATCATGGCCCTTCTGTCCTCACATATACATTTAGTTGCTTTGGGGTGGGAGCAGAGTTGGCTGGAACTGTTTTCAATCAGGCAACTGTGCACCAGGAAGGTGTTATGAGGGGATGGATTTCAATCTCCCCAAAATATTACCTGTAAATTTTGACAAGAAGTTCAGAGCAGTATTGAACTTGTTGATTGCCTAAGTCCAAATTGGATCAAGTCTTTTGGAAGGTTTTTCACTTTGAGTCCTCATGTGTTCTCTCATCGTATTTCACTAAACTTGCTGCATTAACTATCTACATTGTCCCTGCTGTGTCTCTCAGATTTGACTCTCGTTCCAGCTTACCATGCCTTTCCTGAAACAACGCAGCAGCATCCCTTATCACTTCATCATATTTAAAAGGCCATTGTGCACCTGAACAAGCATAGTCAGTTTGGAAGTGCCCTGCATATTTCCCGACATTCTCCCTGGACATGGCTCAGAGTGGGTAATCAGTGGCCCATTTTGTGAACAAAGTACTGGAAGTCCTGATGGATAAGTTGGTGCTGGCAAGGAATTTTGTCCTACCCCAGAACCAGGAATGGAGGCTAGGATACCAGACCATGGTAGCCTGGTCCATGGTTGCCACCCATGTCAGTGCAGTCTCAGCCATTTGGAGGAATATCCAGCACTGATGGAAGAAGATCAATGACCTTTGCTGTTCCAACATAATAAGTCCCACCATCTTCTCCTCATTACTTCACGCTCACTCTCTCACGGCTACTGCCGCCACCTCCCACCAAGGCTCATGCTCTACCAGTCTCATTTATCCTTGAGAGGTCTTCCCGCACTCACAATTGTCCACCGCAACCCTAACACTATTGCTTTTTGTCCTCAGTGGGGCCTACATCAAAGGTTCAAGACCTTTGATCACCTGTGTCCAAAGTGACAAGCTGTGCTACTGACTTTAGGAGAAAAGTAGCATACGAAGAAGCAGCAAGAGTCAAAATGGATAGTGTGCTACATATCATCCCATGCCACACTTCTTATGTGGATAACACTCTGACTTTGACTGACCCGAATGGTCAACTGGCCATTTCCAAGTCCCAAACATGATGCAGGAGTCTACTGTTGACTTACTGTGTAAGGACACCCTGAGCAAAGGCAATCCTTCTAACTTAACCGAGGCCTAATGACAACATTGACAACTTCCTTTCCATGTGTCTGTGCAAAATGGCAAGGAAAGATTTCAGTAATGTGTGTTTAGAATTTCTGGCTGAGTGGAAAAAGTGCAAAAAGGCAATGTATGGCAGGGATAGGGTGAGCATCCACGTCAGTTCAGAGTGATTGAATGCTATTACAGCAAGCAAGGGGGTCTCTGAGCTGGGTGGGTCACCCTGAGCACAGAGTGTCTTTGAGGCAGCATTATGACATCCATTGCTGCATCAAATGTCCTTGGATGTGGGTTGCATGAGGCTGTTGCCCATGGTATGTGCCTGAGATATGGGTGCCCAGTGTCCAACATGAAAGCCACTCAGTGCAAGCAGTGGGATGACTTGGCCCGTTCTGGTTTTGTGTTGAGTTTCCTTGCTGTCTAGTTTTTTTTGATGAATTAGGAAAGATAGAAAGTGGAATATTAATAAGTTAAGTTGTGCCATCAATAAGCATTTAACCAAGCAATAATCTCCCTTAGTTGGTAACTCCCCTCACCGCTTTTCAAAAGATGGCATGAGAAAGAGTTTTGAGGTGTAGTGGTAGTGTTCTAATCTCTGGGCTGAGTTCAAGACCCCCTTGTGCCAGATCAGGTTGATTAAAGTAACTAAAAGATGCTGAAAGTTGTTCCTGACGGTTAGTTGGGCTTCACTGGACTTTTCGTCCAATTTTGAAAAAAATTTCACTCTAGTACAATTTTCTCACAAGCCCTATAAGATTCTGCCCTTAGCCTCTGTAACAACATCAATCCTATTAATACAAGCCAACAACTTTTTGCTATTGCACAATAAATAATATCTTGTGAACTACAAGAAATGCTTGTTATGAAAGCATTCCCATTATCTATATTTTTTTCAAGGATTCATGTTTGAAGGATTGAAGCTGACCACAACAAATTTCAGGATGCAGCTACTAACATCATCACATCATCAGCGTTCGTATTTGAGAGTACAACTGAGTGCATGCTCAACATAATGCTAAAGTTCCAAGATAGGAATCTCATTTGACTCCCCGTTGTCAGAGAGAGACAATGAACTACAGGAGGATAATAGAGGCAGCAATGTGGATGAGGAGGCTTCATCAACACACAGTGATTGACCTAGACCCTAAAGTAAGCATACTTCATCAGGAACAGAAGTTCATAAAGCATTGTGAGCTGGCATGTTCATACAACACTTGCTATTACATTTCTATTTGTGGGACTCGGCCTGTGCAAAATTAAGCTTTTTCATTTCCCCAGTTACAACGCTAACTATATTTAAAAAAATACTTATTCACCTATAAACCATTTTGTGAGCTTAACGGTCTGAAAGGCACTGTATAAATACAGGTTTCCTTTGTTTAAGTGAAAATCAATTTTTATCGAAATGCACCGATTGTGCAATCTCTGATGCTTGTATTCAATATTATAATCTGAAACAAAAATTAAAAAGAAATTGCAGCTGCTATAAGTCTGAAGTAAAGCAGAAAATGCTGGAAATACTTCACCGCAACTGTGACAAGAAAAATGGTTAACCAATCAGATTGATGATTTTTATGTCAAGAGCTTAACTGAGCTCAGCCGACAAATCATGGGACCCTGTTTACCTAGCTGTCCATGACAGGCCTTCTCTACAACAAATATACGTGTAGCTTTCCTTCTGTGATGCAGCAGAGTAGCTTAAAGACACCATAGGAGAATAAACGGCAAAAAACCAACGTGAATGTTGACAACACATGGATTATGGGAATGAATCCAAGCAGCAAAAGAAAACTAAAGCTCAACATATTCAAACGGGACAGAATAAAGAGAAACAAAATGATTTAACAGGTGTCATGCTGTCAACCAGTTTACATTACAGCCCCTCCCAGCTGAGAATACCATGAACAAATATGGTTTCATGCTGGTACACTATTTGGCAATTTGGCTGGATTTATGCTATTAAGATAATGCCAGAGCACATAAAAACAGACAGGTATTATCTTGGACAAACCTGAAACTAAACCAACAATGATTCAAATTAAACTCCTCATTTATTAATTAAAAATAAGGCAGAATTTTATCCACTTCTCTTTGCTTTGTGACCACAGCCATCCCTATATCAGTGGAATATTTCAGAAAGCAGAATTTTGTTACTTTTGCTCTTGAGGTATAATTTTTTGTGTGAAAAATGCAGTTACCGTTATTTCAATCATAATTGCAGTGCATTTGAGGCATCAGCCTGTGTCATTACTTTTATAACTGACTAACAATTCAGTGGTCAGGGCAGAGTAGAAGATGTCTTATGACTTATAGTTCTCTAAGACTTAGTTTTGTTGCTGTCGGGTTTTGTGTAGCTTGGCAGCAGAGGCACTGTAACTCTCAAGAGTCTGCTTTTGCTTTGTTATCCAACTTTTCAAACAAAGCACTTCATTTGCAGATGAAATCCACAGACATGAACCCAAACCACCCACAGATGTGAGTAGTCTGTCTGCATCACAACCGACTTTATGCTCCTGCATTTACAGTCCAAGATTTAAGTCTAAGTAAAATTAAATAATTCAAAATCTGGAATGACACACGAGGCTTTTTTCACATAAATAATGCTCATTAAATAGATCCTTTCCTTGATTTGGATACTTGATAAACTTCAGGAAAGCACAGTACGTGAGGATTATAAATAAATAACACCCACTGTACCCTTGGTGCAAATGCAGACAATATGCTGTTAGAGAAAACAGTGTGTCAAATTCTTTGTAACTGTTCTAGGTACCACACCAAGATGACCTTTGGAATGTTTGGCTGCTCACAGGACTGGGTTATTATTTGTTGAGCAAAGACTGCCCCGGGTCTGAATTTGCAGTTTTGCAACTGAGACAGGAAGTCAGTAGGAAAAATTTTAAAGCTCTGCATTTACAATTTGTTTTGACAAATCTATCAAAGACACACTTTGACTAAAAGTTTGAGCCACCAAGACAAAATGTTATCATTTTAAGTCTAACAATGCTGAGACACAATCTGTACTAATAAATCTTATAACAGACCTTATGGATAAATTCATCCTTACCTAACAGTATGTTTTCATTTCTGTCTAATACTGACCCCCAACATCTATAAAGACTTCCTCCAGACCTTCTATCAGGCATATTCAATTACTGATCATTCAGTCTTTCAGATTTTGAGCTCCTTAGCTAAAGTACTTTTCGTTTTAATGTTTCTCAACAAGACTTACCCCAGTAATTTTATCCTTAACTCATGTCTGTTAATGATATGGTCCTCTGAACTCTGATCTGTGAAAACTTGATTTCTCTTTGTTCGTTTTTTAACCACGGTCTATTTTCACTAGTCTTTGGATGAACAAGCAGTGCTTTTGAAGATGACAGGTAGGCAAATATGGCTTCCTGTTCAGCATAAATGTCAACATAGATGCTAGCCTAGTCATAAACATGGACACCCAAATACACTATCCTATAGTTGCAGAACTAATCTTTTACAAAAAGAAAAGGCAAGAGTAAGGACAGAATGTACAATTCTCCACTGAGCAGAATCTTCTTTTCTGCTGAATATCAAGGGAATACATACTAATGGTACGCTAATGAAACTGAAGGGTAAAAAATAGTAATGTAGTGAGCTGAAAAAGGGAAACCATCGGACAACTGACATTGATTGATGTGAGTTTGCCTCCAACTGGATATTTTAACTGATGCACAATGCTTATGTTAACTCCTGTAACCTAAGAAACTGGGTGTTGTAACACTGCAAACTTTGCTTTAACCCGCAGTTTCACCAACTGATACTCTTGACAAACCAGAAAAAAAAACTCAGGTATCTCTAACACTGCAATCTCCCACGATGTCTGAGTATTTATGCAGTAAATAAAGTACAACAGTGATGCATACACCCTCTGCATTACATTTCTATTACATACTGTGTGTTTTTACAATGATTTTAAGAGGTATCTTGATTTTTTTCATAGATGCTTTGAGAGATGTTGAGGTCTCAAAGCTTTATTTAGTCAGAGTTTACTGCAGTTATGCATATCTCATAATTTTCCTGAATATTTGATCAGCTGGCACACTCCTCGTCCCACAGGTGCCAGTTAATAAACTGTTCACTGTTTTATAAAATTCGGCAGATGTCCATTAAAGCTAGATTATTAATGCACAAGCATTAGATTGAAATTGTGAAGTCTGCTTCTAGTAGTACGTCATTCTTAAGTGATTCTGAGGTAAGATGGGTTGTGAGACATCTATACCCTCTGGTGATACGCTATTAAAATGTGATGATATCATGAATTGTCTTTTAAAGGTAAATTGAGCTACTGAAGGTGAGAAAAAAAGACATCTCCCTTACTTAAAGATAAAAACCTATCCAAAACAAATAAATATGGATGCAGATTATCAATTTGGTAATTATATAAACAAGTAAAATGAAATTTGCAAAATGAGCATGTCAAATTACAATATATGTTTTGATACTGGAGGAACTAGTGGTGATCTTTCAGGAATCGCTAGAATCAGGGAGGGTCCTAGAGGACTGGAAAATCACTAACATGACACCCCTTTTAAAAAAGGGACTAAGGCAAAAGACGGAAAATTATAGACCAATTAGCCGAAACTTGATTGTGGGTAAAATCCTAGAATCCATTATTAAGGATGAGATTTCTGCAAACTTGGAAGTGTTTGCTAAAGCAGGGCAAAGACAGTATGGTTTCATTAAGAGGAGGTCATGCCTGACAAACCTGCTACAATTCTTTAAGGAATTAACAAGTAGGTTAGAACAAGGAGCACCAATAGATGTTATCTATCTCGACTTCAAGAAGGTCTTTGACAAGGTGCTGCACAGGACGCTACTGAGTGCGATATGGGCCCATGGTGTCTGATGCAGGTTCTAGCATGGATAGAAGCTTGGCTGTCTGGCAGGAAGCAGAGAGTGGGGATAAAAGGGTCCTTCTCAGGGTGGCAGCTGGTGACAAGTGTGTTCAACAAGGCTCAGTGTTGGGACCACAATTTTTCACTTTATACATTAGCGATCTAGATGAAGGAACTGAGGGCATTCTGGCTAGGTTTGCAGATGATACAAAGGATAGGTAGAGGGACAAGTAGCATTGAGGAGAAAGGGAGGCTGCAGAAGGCTTTGGACTGGCAAAGAAGTGGCACATAGAGTACACTTTGGTAGGAAGAATAGAAGCTTGGACTATTTTCTAAATAGGGAGAAATTTCAGAAGACTGAAGTGCAAAGAGACTTGGGAGTCCTAGTCCAAGATTGTCTCAAGGTAAACTTGCAGGTAGTCAGTAATTAGGAAGAAAAATGCAATGATGGCATTTATTTTGAGAGGGCTTGAATATAAAAGCAGGGATGTACTTCTGAGGCTCTATAAGGCTCTGGATAGGCCATATTTGGAGGTTTGTGTGCAGGTTTGGGCCCCTTTATCTCAGGAAGGATGTACTTGCCTTGGAGCATGCTCAGAGAAGGTTCATGGGAATTTGCAGACTCAATGCTGTCATTTAGATTGATGAGGTGGGATCTAATTAAAATAAACAGACTACTGAATGGCCTGAACTGAATAGATGTTGAGAAGGTGTTTCCATCTGTAGAAGAGACTAGAACCAGAGGATATAGCCTTAGCAGAAAGGAAAAACTTTTTTGAATGAAGATAAGGAGAAACTTCTTCAGCCAGCAAGTGGTGAATCTATGGAATTCATTGCCAAGGAAGGCTGTTAAGACCATGACATTGAGTATATTTAAGACTGAGATAGATAGATTCTTGAATATCAAGGGGATCAAGGGTTATGGGGAGAAAATGGGAGAATAGGGTTGAGAAACTTATCAGCCATGATTGAATGGCAGAGCAGTCTCAATGGGCTGAGTGGCCTAATTTCTATTCCTATGTCTTATGATCTTATAGTCTAATGTTTGACAACTCATCCTGAGCATCCTCATCCCTTCAGCAGAGGGATGTCATTCTCAACTACACCTCCTTGACAACGAAGTGCCTTGATTCTTATTGCTGTCCTTTAACATCACTGCACAGTCATCATTTCTGCAGTGTTCTTCTTTGCTCTCTTTGTGCATGGTTGGCATACTTTATATTGTTCTGAGCTAGCCTGTCTTCATGCTCATTGTATATCTCTTTCTTCCTCCTCTGTTTTTAAAGAAGAATTCCTATATCTCAGAATGGTTAGAGAATTGATTACGGGGCATGAGGTTGAGTCTGTTAATTCTGAAGTTAATTCTTACCTTGAACTGGTCTTCAATAAGTTTCCACATCTTTTCTGAATCCTTCTTGTTGCACATGGAAGACCAGATGTGTTACTTGTGCAAAATTCCTTCTGACTGATGTGAAGCAGTACTTTCAGAGTTGTTTTATTCACGATCATATATCACTGGAACTGTAAAATAGAACTGCATAAGTTGTTTGAAAAGCTGTAAATCTAGGGAGTACCTTGATGCTCCTGTGAAAGTGAGGCTTCTGTTATCCCTGACCGGACTCTGCATTCTAGCTTGAAGTCAATGAATGTTAAAGGAAAAATTTCTCTAACTTCTGTTCACTTGAATCATTTTGATGACTGGAAGATTTCTGTTCCTCTGGTGATAATCCTTCTAAAACTGTTGCTTTAAGTATTCCAGGCTTGTGGTTGAAACTTCCTTCCAGTAGTTGGCTTTTGTACCAAAAAAGAGTGATGACATCACATGAGCCGTACTTTTTTTAAGCTGATTTAAGTAAGAAAATGGCAGAACCATCTGAGGTCTGAAAACACATAAGTCTTCTTTTTGTAGAATTTTTTTTAGTGTTTTAAGCTTTGTTTTTCTGAAAGTGATTTGTAGTTCTGCTTTTAGAATCAGTCATCTATTGTTTTTTTCTCAAAAAAAACTAATGAGCCCACCTTTGTGTTTGCTTTTTTAGCAGAGAGAAAATAAGAAATGCAGATCAGGTCTGTAGCCTTTAGTTTTGATTGTACTTGTAACTTCAGCCCTTTTTTTTAAAAGGTCAAAAATAATTAATTTTTTTCCTCTTAGTAGTGAATACCCCAAGTATAAAAGTATATTTGTTAAAGATATCCTCAAACACCAATCCTGTGATATAATGCAAAAGTCATAATTGCCAATTAAGGGGAGAATTGTCTGAGGATTATTGGGATTATTATATAGCTGTGATTTATTTACAAGACAAACATCTTGCGTTTAAATAGTGTCAGAACAATTAATTACAAATTAGCTATAGAACAGAGTCATAGTGTTATACAGTAAGGAAACAGATACTTTGTTCCACATCGTCTGTGCTGACCAGGTTTCCAAACTTAACAAATTCCATTTGATTGCATTTGGCTCATATATCTCTGAACCTTTCATATTCATGTATTGGTCCAAAGATTTTTAAATGCTATAACTGTACCCACATCCACCAGTTCCCCTGCCAGATCATTCCATACAGGCACCACCCTCTGCATGAAGAAGTTGCCCCTCAGGTTACTTTTAAATCATTCCCCTCTCATCTTAAACCTATGACCTCTGGTTTTGGACTCCTCTACCTTTGGAAAAGGTCCTTGGCTATTCATCTCATCTATGCCCCTCATGACCTCAGCCTCCAATGCTCCAGAGAAAAAAGCTTCAGTCTATCCAGTATTTTCCTTATAACTCATACCCTCCTATCTTGGCAACATCCTTACAAATCCTTTCTGTGCCTTACATATGAACAGCATCCTTCCTATGGCAGGGTGACCAGGATTGTATGCAGTATTCTAAAAGTGGCCTTGCCAACTCTGGAACTGCTGGCTGGCCAATTTTCCACCTCCACAAAGGGAGTCCACACTTCTCACTTAAGATGACATCTTAAAACCAAGGACATTGACATACTGGTATACATAGCTGCTTTGTACCCAATGATATGGTAACTGATTAACCTTTTGTGTTATTTTTAATTTGACCTCTCCCCATGTACCTGTGTTTTGAAACATTACCCTTCCAACTCTTACACCTAAATGTTTGTGATAAACTCTACTCCAGTTTAACTTTTCAACATCCTGGTGTTTAGCATTGAACAGAAACTTAAGAGGACACTGAGATCTCAAGGGTAGTTTGAGAACTTGGCAGTGAGCAACTTACTTCCTGATTCCCCAAAGCATTTCCACCATCTGTAAGGTACAAGTTAGGTATTTGATGGAATAATTTCTACTTGCCCAACAACACTGGAGAAGCTCATTGATTCCCCAAAGCATTTCCACCATCTGTAAGGTACAAGTTAGGTATTTGATGGAATAATTTCTACTTGCCCAACAACACTGGAGAAGCTCATTGCCCCAAAGTAGCCTGCTTAATTAGCACCTTGCCTGATGATCACCTCATTTCCCCACCTTAAACAATCACTTTATCCACCATAGATGCACAATGGCAGCAATGTAAACCACATACAAGGGGCACTGCAGTAACTCATCAGGTTTTTACCTTACAAATCTGTGGCCTTTCCCCACGAGAAAGACAAAGCAGTGTGTACACTGAAACATCTTGCATGTTTGTTACAAAGTCAGAATCCACAGATAGTGTACACCTCAACTCTTTGAAAAGTGGGAAAAAAGACAAAATCAATTTACATACCCCTAATAAAGAAGGAAATTCATTTTAAAACTCACCATTTGTTTGTCACAAGACTGTCTTCAACCACTCACTCCTTATAATAGCAAGTTCCTGATAAAGTGGACTGGACAATAATGAACATAGAATGTAGTCAATCATGAAGTATGATTTCTCTGATGTTTTTGAATGTGAAGAAGCTGAACAATGCCTTTCTACATGATTCCTGCAATTGATCAGGCCTACTGTCTAAAAAATGACATAGTTGTCTCTCTGGAATATGCATAGATCAAGAATGGTATTCTATCAATGCAAATTCTTTTGATCTTCTGCTGCACAACAACGGTTTATGGTCAATAGCTAAATTCCACAGCAGGAGACAATGTAATCTAATGGAAGGGTGTCAAGTGGGGAACCTTCCTCCAGCCCCTCTGGCCTGATTAATCCAGAGAGGTGAGGTTTGTGAAATGCTTAAATGGCAAATTAATTTCCACTACAAAGTATTGACCCAGGGAAATTGGGACTTGGGGCAACTGAAAATCAAATTGCTCTACATTTGCTTGTGGAGTCCTATGATGTCCCTTATTGTCAGTCATTCAGTGCCGAAGTAAAGGAGCCAGCATTGAGAAAAGGCAGGGAGCTACTGCCTTTTTCTTACAACAAGACTCCCAAAGAAGACCTATCCAACAGGTCCTGTCTTGCATTCACTCACCTGTGGGATTGGACCCTTGCTAATGGTCATAATTTGCCAAAGGAAGTGCAGAGGGTTCTCACGATGTCTCCAGCTGGCATCTGCAGCCTGAATTAAACATTGCATCTTGACTAACATGCCAACCTTAAACCCTTGAGAACTGGGCTTAACACCCAGGTTGTACTTTAATATAGACCAAACAATGGAACTTCCCATTGAAAAATGTTCCAAAGCCCTGAAATGTGACTGAACCCTTATCTCCGCCTGAGAACTATCAGCTAAAGCCAAGAGCCAAGGGAGGTCAGCAGTGTAAAATTGTTGTGTCTCTCCAATTGTTTTTACATCAATCTATGAAACTGAATCCATCCTGAAAAGTACATTTGTCATGATTGCTTATGCTATTCTCTCCAGCACCTGGAAAATATTGCCAGCAAGTGAATAACTTGACCCAGTAGAAATAAAGTTTAAATTAGGTTGTAGAGCTCTACAAATGTTTAAGACATGAAAGACAACTTAAAGTCAGTCACAAATATTTCACAAGTTTCTGATATCATTTGAATTTCAATTGTCTTAAATGCAGTTCTTTTGGCCTGTTTGTTTGGCCTCGTTTTCTATATGATCTTCAGGGATCAAGTATCTCAAATGTCTCCCAAAAAGAAAGATAGTCAAAAGATGTATAAGAAAAGATGTATGCGTAAACAGTATTATCCATTAAAGGTAGTCTTTTTAATAAAACAATTTATATTATTATGAATTCTAGTCAAATTATTTAATCTACAATGGAACATTGCATGATATAAATCTTACTAACATAGATAGTCAAGCAAAGCACCAATGATTTATCTGGACTCATAATGTCCTAGCCAATTCTGAACTGTTGCTTCACACAAACAAAAATTCAGAGAAACACGAACTGATGATTCATTGCTTTGCAAATGCATTCTATCCATAGAATCCTTAAAGTGTGGAAACAGGTCATTCAGCCCAATAGGAGCACACTAACCCTCTGAAGACCATCCCACCCTGACTTCTGTAACTCTGTATTTTCCATGACTAATACACCTAACCTACATCCCTCGACAGGATAGGCAATTTAGCATGGGTAATCCACCTAACCTGTACATCCTTGGACAGTGGGAGGAAACAGGAGCACTCAAAGGAAACCCACACAGACACGGGGAGAATGTGCAAATTCCACACAGACAGTCGGCTGAGGCTGGAATTGAACCTGGGTCCCTGGTGCTGTGAGGCAATGGTGCTCACCACTTTTAAAAGGCATCACATCTAAATTAGATTCTTTCAAACTAAGACCAACTCTTGATATCTGATGTTTAGATTACTTCAAGTGTGGAAGCAGACCCTTCGGCCCAATAAGTCCACACCGACCCGCAAACCACCCATACCCCTACACCTAACACTGTGGGCAATTTAGCATGGCCAATTCACCTGACTTACACATCTTTGGTCTGTGAGAGGAAACCAGAGCACCCGAAGGAAACCCACGTAGACACAGGGAGAATGTGGAAACTCCACACAGTCAGTCGCCTGAGGCAGGAATTGCACCCAGGTCTCTGGCACTGTGAGGCAGCAGTGCTAACCACTGTGCCACCCAGTTATTTCCCAGTTTTCATGTTTTAATAGCATTTTCAATTATTTGTCCATTCCCAATCTAAAATATCCTTATATGGGGGAGAAAAATGTCATAAGGGGAAAATGCAAATATAAAATCAACCATTCATACATTTCCCTGTGTTATGATCAGCCATAAAATACACGATAAAGAACATTAAAAATAAACTGGAATATAATTGAGCTGAATATTAAAACTTTCCAACATTTCCTAATTTGATAATTGACATATTGCACAGTGACTATTTCAGCCTCTTCAGTTTTAATTCGTGTGACACAGTCTCAGCTTTTAATAACTAAGAACTCTTTCAACCCAAGCATATATAGATCATTGCTATTCCCTTGATTAAGTGATAACCTTTTCAGTAATTACATAATAACCAGTTTTGCGTACCAAACGTAAGGGTGAAAAGTAACTCCTTTTCACTAAAACTCTATAGCTGAACTTAATAATATATTTTTTGTTTTATACAAAGTTGCAAAAAGAATTTTTTTGCCATTTTTATTTGTTACTATTAGAATTTAATAAGCTGATACCATATCTACTAGAGATGAGCATTAGAATGACTGTAGTCATGTTATACTAGCAGCATATGTCATCTTATTAAAGGGTTTCAAAAATTAAGTGCTGATGATAGATGGCATGATTATTTGAGAAAATACCAAATTTATTATATCGGTTCTATTATATAAAAGTGAACAAAGGAAAAATGAGATATAACTTTGCAAGGCAATTAAAGCATGAGTATGTTAAGATCAGAATTTGATGATAGATGTAAACCTGGGACGATATTAACATCCTCATAGCACTATATAGTTGTTAAATATTAAGGTATAATTGAAAAAAATAAGTAAGTGACTTTTTTAACAAGAAAACTTTCTATTGTAACTCTGTGGAAGGTTAAAGATTAATTTCCATTGTCACTGCAAACCTAGAGAAGCACTAATGATAATGCCTGATAGAAATACTATAAAGCCACTACATAATACTGACAAAGTAGCCTTTCTGAAATGGAGAGTACAGGTGTTTAGATCACAAATCTGACCACTTTGCACAATTCAGATTGCCCTGGGTTTGGCTTTGCCTTGTTTATTGATTTTTGTTATTTATGTGAGCTCCTTGGTTTGTTTGCCATAAATAAAGAGGAATTAGTAATCAGAAAATCTTGGGAGTGTCAGAGGTAAATCATGTGGCATATAATGCTCTCAACACTTGATAATTGTATTGATTTTAACCTACTCTTATAATGGGCTAGCTGACTGCATAGGAGAAAATGAGATTAAATTAAGAATTATATACGTTTCTGTAAAATTATTATAACTAAACCACAGGATAAATGCAAGATAGTTTACTTCAATCAAATGTTTCGTTACCAGCCAAATTGTCATTACACATATCTAGAAAATTTGAGTAATATTAATGCAATAAAATTGTACTTCAGCAAAATGGCAGGTGTTCTCCAAAAGAAAGGTGAGCTTTGCTATTTGTGTGTTCAGCATCAACATCAAAGTCATTAGCAATGAAATAGATTTTTATGACCAAGGTTTCTTCATAATTTTCTTTCAAGCCTTTGTCCCAAATGACTTTTCATTCTTGGTGAATTCAACCTCATTTCAATTCGTCATATTCTCTTTCCTCTGACTTCACTGCCTCCTTAATCTCCCTAAAGTTCTTCATATAAACTCTCCAAAGGTTGTTGGAGACCATCATTTTGATCCTTCCATCTCATATCATCTTGCTGCTCCAGAAGTTTTGATCTCAGAGATGGCCATCTCTGATCACATTCTTATATATCTCATCACCCAAATACCACTTCGATGTTCCAATTCTACCTCCTTCAGTATCCACTTCTGGAAGAACTATTTTTGAATTTACGTACAAATGTATTTTGAAAATCCTAACTATGTAGCCTTTTGGCCTACATTTGCCACAGCATTTGTGCAGTCACACTTTCCATGCCTCACTTTCACCTTTGATATCCAGTCATTAATAAAACTATAAGTCTTTTTCTCTCTCGTTCCAACCATTGCCCTACTCAAGCACACATCTCCCCTCTTATAAAGCCAAGATGTATGGACTTGGAAGGATACATTGCAATGCTGTTTAAGCCAAGCATCGCCAGACATTTAAAATTCTAACAGATCCTACTCTCATCTGCAAAAACATCGCACTTTACCAGGATCATTCTGAATGTAAAGTGAGCCCTAACTTTTTTGCATGACTGAACATTGTCTTCTTAAACCTTCATCCTGATCCTTCCATCCTCACCTGCATGAATAAGTGCAACAAACTTGTGGATCACTTCATCACTAAGATCAAGATAATACAATCATCTGCTTTTTCCATGTCTTTCCCTTCCACAAGCTTCCCTGTCAAAACTTCCTTTCATGATCTCCCTTGCCCTAGACCCCTACTTGTAGATTTTACTAGTTTCTCTCTCATCTCCAATCATGCTCTATCTGAGATCAGCTTTCACTTGAGATCTACCTTCTGTTTCCTAGATCCTGGATCCTCTAAACCACAGATCATTCAGCTTACCTTTCTGGTCCTTCTGATATTGTAAATGTTTCTCTTACTTCATGTCTCTCCCCTCTCCATTTAAATCTGATTTCATCACCCTTCTGACAAAGCAATCCATGACTCTTTTACCCTCCCACCATATCTCCAATCTACCTATAAATCAAACATAGGTCAAGATATAATGGTGACTTGTGAGAAAGGTACTGCAGTAATTGCTGGCATCTTTGCTCTTCATATAGATTGGACAAATCAATTTGATAAAAATAACCTGGAAGATGTGATCACAATGTGTATTTAAGATAGATTCTGAGAACAATATTTTCTGGAACTAACCAAAGCAGCAGACTCGACAATGTGTCATGACGCAGCATTAATTACTTATCTCCAAATGAAGCATCCTCTAGGCAAGAGGGATCAAAATATGATAAAATTCCACGTTCGGGTTGGGAGAGAGAAATGTGTCTCTGAAGCAAATAAAATCAATTACATAGATACACAGTGTTGGCTAAAGTGGACTGGGAAATAGATTAAAAGTTAAAAGTAGATAAATAGTAATACACAATTAAAAGACAATCCACAACTCTCAACAAATTATATTTCATAGAGAAAGACTCTATGAGAAGGGTGCACCATTCATGGCGAACAACTGAAGTTATGAGTGATAACAAATCAAATAGTGTGGCTTCCATGTCGCACGAAGGTTGTAGCTGAGAGAATGTAAAGTATTGCACCTCCATTAGGCCAGAGAGCAGAAAAAGGCTTGACTCTATTGTGAGTGTAGAGTACAAGGCTCGAGGTTGGTAAGCAACTTAGGTGAATGATGGAGCTTCACCTCCACATGCAAGTGCTCAGATCCCTGAAGGACCACAATCAATTTGACAGAGTAACCTTCGGAATCCACAGGACTATGAAGGCTGTGTGTGTCTGCAAATGAGAGGGAGCGAGAGTGAGAGTATGAGGGAGGCAGAGTGTATGAGGTAGGCAGAGGGGGAGAGATTGAAGAAGTATAGAAGAGAATGCATTCATGTGAAACCTAAGACTGAGCTATAGACACTCCCTCCATGTCCCTTCTGCTTTCTGGAAAGGCTATCCAAAAAGTAGGCTGAAAATGGAGAAAGAAACAGGCTGACAGAAAGTCTGCTTTTGACCCTGACTTTTGGAGAAATTCCACCAAGGTCAGATAAAAAAAATCAGAGTTACCAGAGGCAAAAGCAAGGTCAGTGTTACTTAAATTCAACTCCTTAGCTAGGCACTGATCCCCAGACTTTCTCCAATGACCAGGACTTGGCTTTCAGTAGCTCTACTTCCTCATCAGAAAAGGCAAAGCAATTAATTGACTCTGCTGTTTGGCATTTTTAATGGCCATTTTTATGAATGAATCAATTTAATTGTTGGTTTGTTGTTGGGAATTGTTTTTTTACGAAACACTTCATTCCTGCTGACCTAAACCTTATCCTTCTGAAATTTGTTCACAGGCCTTGGAGATGAGAGGAAAATGTAAGCACAAAGCACATAGTTTGAACAAGCATTCTTCAGCATCTGAATTGGAAAAGAGTAGTTAAACTACATGTTGGACTCTTAAAGAAGGAGACTGAGGAGTTAATAATGGGAAACATGGAAGTAGTAGAGATTTTTATTGTCAATATTGTATCAAAAGCATTCCAAGAACAGCAGGAAATCAAGAGACAAAAGGGAGAGAGGAATTTAAAATAATATGAACACCAGAGGAAAACAAAATTGGCAAATCTAGCAGCACTAAAAGCTGACATGGTTTTAATAGAAAATGTCAGGGGAGATAGCAGATGCACTGATTGCAATCATCTAAAGTTCAATAAATTCTGGGAAAGCTTCAGAGCATTGGAAAACCACCAATGTAATACCTCTCTTTTAAAAAAAACGAAAGGATACCGAAGAGGGAAACTATAGACCAGTTTATCTAGCATCTATCGTTAGGCCAGTGCTGGGGACCATTGTTAAGGTTGTAAAATGGACATTTAGGAAATAATTAGAATAGGCAGAGTGAAGATGGTTTTGTGGAATAGAAATCACATTTTACAAATTTAATAATGTTCTTTCAGGATGTAACAAGCAAGTTGAACAAAGATGAACAAATAGATGCAGCGTATTTGGATTCCCAAATCCAGTCGATAAGGTGGTACATGAAAGGTTACTGCAGTAAAGGAGGCGAGCCCATGGTATTGGAGTGATGTATCTATTGGGAATAGAGAGTTAACTAACTAATGGGGAACAGAATGTGGAATTTTCTAGAAGTCTGAGTGAGTTGGACCGTGGCAAGATTTGTGGCAGATTTGGATTAGATGCCTGGTAAGACATGTCTTGACACCATGATTTCACTCCACCTTTTATTCTTTTGTCACATGAGTTTCTCAATAGGCTATGGAAAGTTACCAATTGAGGGGGATTATAGCTTGCTAAGTGCCTTTTTAACAGCATAACCTACCTCATTAATATACAACCTCCCATGCAAACAGGTTAGACATCAAGAAGTCTTGACATGGAAGTCAGAACAGATACCTGGCAAATTCAGCTCACTGCTTGCTCCGAAGGACCTAAATGTTGGACATCAGACACCAATACCTCAGGGCATGCTCCATGGGCACCAGGAACAGATAATCTGTTTTTGACAGACATCATCAGCAGCCATCTGTCAAGTCAATGAGGATAGCCTTCACTTGGGGGTCCGATCCATAAGTCAAGGGCAGTCCCTAATACCAGTTCAGAGATTTATAAATAGTCAATCATTCAGGATAGTCAGATTCAGATGCTTTCTCTGTAAGAGGTAAAGAAGCAAATATTAGACAACCCACATCTGTCTTGATGCTTTTTGCTGTGAGGGGGAAAATTTGGGTATAACTTGAGTTAACCTATCAATCCACATGAAGTTCCAGCTGGGATTATAATGAGGCAGAAAGTTTTAGTTAATTTAATAAGCAATAATCATATAAATCATTTAAGATTTATTTTCATTTATTTGAGCCAGGAAAGTAGTCAAGTTAAAATACCAAGTTTGTTAAATTGCATAAACATGCTCAGAAGCTGATGCTGCAAACAGACAAGAGTTTCTGTGAAAATGCAATGTTTCTGATCCAGCATTAACCCTGAAGTATTATTTGCAAATGGATTGTGAGGATGACTCTCTACCAGGCTGAAAAAGACAAAGCAAAGGAATATAGTCAAGGATGGGAATGAAGCGCAGACTTTGGAGAGGAGATGGGATGACACCTGGGAAGATAGAGAGTGGTAAGATCAGGGCTACCAGGCACCCTGTCACTTTTGGAATGTGTGAAAAAATGATGTTTGTGTCAAGCAAACCATTTTGGAATTTGACTAACGTGCCAAGTACGTGACTAACAATGAATCCTCATTGAGCTAGTTATATTGGAATCTTTTCTGGGGTAGATTCTCCCAATGGACAGGTTGGACCAAAGGGTCTGTTTCCATGTTGTGGGTTGTTTACTTCCTGGAATGAGGTAAATTATCCAGAGTGAATAATTAGACAGCACAGAGGGCATGCAGGGTTAGTGGTGTCAGGTTGCTGTTCATCACAGTGAGTGAAGGAAGATATTTCAGACAATTCAGAGGAGTGATAGAGCATGAACCTTGATGATAGAGTAGCAGAAAAAAAATTGATAGTGAGGTGTCAGAGAGAAGATTGCAACATTGACATTTTTCCTACAGTATTAGACATTGCTCTAGATGGTTGAGACTTTTCTAATCTGAGTAGAAACCATTGACCAGATTTGAATGATCTGGCATCATAGCATCCACTGTTTGTTCTGGGGGAGAAGATGTTCCTGTATCTAAACCACCCCATCCAGAAGGACATCCAAATCTCTCCCTGCAAAGCAGGATACCAATTACTCCATGTCTGCCATGTCTGGGGCAATATATCAGGAACCATGCCGGATAGCTTTGGATTGTCATTTTTTGTTCTAGTGCACACTGGGCTTTTAAAGATGGAGCAGATACAATGGCAGCTGTTCTATTCCTGGATATCCATTGTGGCAATTACTCCTGGAAATTGTGCGGGATTATATGAGGATATAATTGGAAGCAAGGGTTGTCATAGGGACCGGGAAGATAGTTAATGGGGCATGTTTAGTAAGGTATCACAAGAAATCTCACTGAACCTCGTAGTGAGATTTCCTCCACAATGCTTGACGCAACTCACACTTTGCCAAAATAAACTAACGAGTTTCCTCCAATTAGATATTAGAAGGATAGAAGTCATTGTTTTCAGTCTTAATACAAAAATACATCATCTGACTATTGATTGCATCCTTCTCCATGGCAACAACTTGAGATTAAATCAGTCTGTTTACAATCTTGATGTCACAATTGATCCTGAGCTGAGTTTCTTTCCTGTAATTCATGATATCTTTAGGACTACCTGTCTTCATCATATCGTCCCATCTCACCCTGTTTTAGCTAATATGCTGCGGAAATTCTCAGCCATGCCTTTGATTTCTCTAGACTTAACTATTCCAATACAGTCCCAGCTGATCTCTCACATTCCACCTTCTACGAAAGTTGAGTCATGCGGAATGCTGTTGCCTGTGACTTATTTAGTACCAAGTCCCATTCTCCTAATATCCTTGTACTCATTGGCCTACCTTGCTTCCAGGAAAGTAACAATTTTATTTTGAAGTTTGTAACCATGTTTTTTTAATCCCTTCATGGTGTTTTTCCTTTGTATTTCTATAAACTCCTCCAATATCACAACCCTCCAAGTTATTTGTAGTATTCTACCGACCTTTGGTATATTTGATTGTAGTTGGGTAGCTTAAGTGGCTGGATGTTTGGCTTGAAATTCAGAGAGATACCAATAATGCAGGTTCAATTCCTGTGCAGGTGAGGACATGACAAAAATGATACCTTTTCAATCTTGCCCCTTGCCTGAGGCTTGGTCATCTTCAAGTTAAACTCATCAGTAGTCTGGTCTCTGATAAGAGTTTTGGTCTGTGATGCCGTTACCTTTACCATACAATAGTGGCAAACACTGAGGAGTCAACTAGAGTACAGTCCATCTAGTCTGTTCATTGTATATAAAAAAAGGAATCATTGGCAATCTAGTTGGGCAAGGCCACTTGGGCTTGAGTGACCATAATACTGTAGAATTCTTCATCAAAATGGAGAGTTGATTCTGAAACTAGGATCCTAAATCTAAATAGAGAAACTACTATGAGGCATAATTTTGTTATGATAGATTGGGGAATGTTACTTAAAGGGATGATGATGGAAGGGTGAGAGCAAACATTCAAAGAGTGCATGAGTGAGTTGCAGAAATTGTTCATTCCTATGAGGTGCAAAAGTAAAATGAGACAACCATTGCACAATAGAAATTACAGATAATATTCGAGCCATTCAAATTGGTCAGAAAAAAAGAACAGATCTGAGGAGTGGGAAGAGCAGTTTAGAATTCAGCAAAGGAGAACAGAGGTTTGATTAAGAAAAGGGGACGACAGTATGGGAGTCAGATTGTGGGGAACTCACAAACTGACTGTAAAAGTTTCTGTAGGAGTGTGAAGAGAAATGTTTAGTGAAGACAATTGTAGGTCCTTTGCATTCAGAAACAGGGAAAGTTATAATGGAGACCAAAGAAATGATTGACCAATTAAATGCATACTTTGGTCCTGTATTCATAAAGGAGGACACAAATAACATACTAGAAATATTGGAGAACACAGAGTTTAGTTAGATGGAGGAATTGAAGGAAATAAGTGTCAATAGTAAAATGTTTTTGGAGAAATTGATGGGATTAAAGGATGATAAATTCCCAGTACCATGATATTCCATGTCCCACAGTACAAAAAGAAATGGCTCCAGACATAATTGATTCTATGTACTCTGGAACAGTTCCTACGGATTGGAGGAAAGCTAATATAAACCCTCTATTTACAAAGGGAGGTACAGAGAAATCTAGGATTTATAAACCAGTCAGCATGATGTTAATAGTGGGGAAAATGTTTAAATCCATTATTGGATTATTAATAGCTGAGAATTTGAAAAACAATGGCAGGATTGGACAGAGTCAGTGTGGATTTACAAAAATAAAAGAAACTGTGCTTAATAAATCTACTTGAATTCTTAGAGGATGTAATGAGTACAGTTGATGAAGGGGTTCCAATGGATGTGGTTAAGCCTTTTGACAAAGTCCCACATAAGAGATTAATGTGTAAAATTAAAATGTATGGAATCAGGGGTATTAGATTGAGATGGATCGAAATCTGTAACAAAAACAGAAATGGCTGCAGAAACTCAGCAGATCTGGCAGCATCTTTGGAGAGAGAAAAACAGAGTTTATGTTTCAAGTCCAGTAACCCTTCTTAAGAAGATGAATTTATATTTTTAGTTTTCTATCAAGATTACAAATCAAATTGCTTGGTTTTGGTAATGTGAAAATATAAAAATATAGCCTCAAGATGCTAAATGGACGGCTGGATAAAACAAATATCTAAAAATCATAAGTAGAATTGATTTGTAAAGTAAAATACTGGTCAATGAGTTTTCTTGAATGTTTTGAGCCCTTCAGATTGCCCCATTTGGGAGTTTCATTAATATCTATCTTCTATGAACTGTTTTACTCCAATGCACAGTGGTCAGGACCAGGGATGCAAATGTACCGGGAAATAGAGAAGGCATTTCAGAAAGGCAAGGTCACATTGATCATGGGAGACTTCAATATGCAGGTGGACTGGGTAAATAATGTTGCTAGTGGATCCAAAGAAAGGGAATTCATGGAATGCTTACAGGATGGCTTTTTGGAACAGCTTGTCATGGAGCCCACAAGGGAGCAGGCTATTCTGGACCTAGTGCTTTGCAATGAACCAGACTCTATAAAAGATCTTAAAGTAAGGGAACCCTTAGGAAGTAGCGATCATAATATGATAGAGTTCAGTCTGGAGTTTGAAAGAGAAAAGGCAACATCAGATGTCATGGTGTTACAGTTAAATAAAGGTAATTATGAGGGCATGAGAGAGGAACTGACAAAAATAGACTGGAAGCAGAGGCTAACCGGGAAGACAGTAGAGCAAAAATGGCAGGAGTTTGTGGGTATAATTGAGGACACTATACAGAGGTTCATCCCCAGGAAAAGAAAGATTATCCGGGGAGGGATTAGACAACCATGGCTGACAAAGGAAATCAGGAAATGTATTAAAGAAAAAGAGAGATCCTATAAAGTGGCCAAGAACAATGGGAAATCAGAAGATTGGGAAGGCTACAAAAACAAACAGAGGATAACAAAGAGTGTAATAAGAAATGAGAGGATCAAATATGAAGGTAGGCTAGCCAGTAATATTAGAAATGATAGTAAAAGTTTCTTTCAGTACATAAGAAACAAACGACAGGCAAAAGTAGACATTGGGCCACTTCAAACTGATGCAGGAAGCCCAGTGATGGGAGATAAGGAAATAGCAGGAGAACTGAGCAAGTAGTTTGCGTCAGTTTTCACAGTGGAAGACATGAGTAATATCCCAACAATTAAAGGGAGTCAAGGGGCTGAGTTGAGTATTGTTACCATTACAAAAGAGATAGTGCTAGAAAAGTTAAAACGTCTTAAAATTGATAAATCTCCTGGACCCAATGGGATACACCCTAGAGTTCTGAGAGAAGTGGCTGAGGAAATAGCGGAGGCATTGGTTGAGATCTTTCAAGAGTCACTGGAATCAGGAAAGGTCCCGGATGATTGGAAGATGGCTGTTGTAACCCCCTTGTTCAAGAAAGGATCAAGACAAAAGATGGAAAATTATAGGCCAATTAGCTTAACCTCGGTAGTTGGTAAAATTTTAGAATCCATCATTAAGGATGAGGTTTCTAAATTCTTAGAAGAGCAGAGTCTGATTAGAACAAGTCAACATGGATTTAGTAAGGGGAGGTCATGCCTGACAAACCTGTTGGAATTCTTTGAAGAGGTAACAAGTAGGTTAGACCAGGGAAACCCAATGGATGTGATCTATCTAGACTTTCAAAAGGCCTTTGATAAGGTGCCACACAGGAGGCTGCTGAGCAAGGTGAGGACCCATGGTGTTCGAGGTGAGCTGCTGGGATGGATTGAGGATTGGCTGTCTGACAGAAGGCAGAGAGTTGGGATAAAAGGTTCTTTTTCGGAACGGCAGCCAGTGACGAGCGCTGTCCCTCAGGGTTCAGTGTTGGGGCCACAGCTATTTGCATTATATATTAATGATTTGGATGAGGGGACTGGGGGCATTCTAGCAAAGTTTGCAGATGATACAAAGTTAGGTGGACAGGCAGGTAGTACTGAGGAAGTGGGGAGGCTACAGAAAGATCTAGACAGTTTGGGAGAGTGGTCCAGGAAATGGCTGATGGAATTCAACGTGAGCAAGTGCGAGGTCTTGCACTTTGGCAAAAAGAATAAAAGCATAGACTACTTTCTAAATGGTGAGAAAATTAGCAAAGCCAAAGTACAAAGGGATCTGGGAGTGCTGGTCGAGGATTCTCCAAAGGTAAACATGCAGGTTGAGTCTGTGATTAAGAAAGCGAATGGAATGTTGTCACTTATCTCAAGAGGGTTGGAATCTAAAAGCAGAGATGTGCTACTGAGACTTTATAAAGCTCTGGTTAGGCCCCATTTGGAGTACTGTGTCCAGTTTTGGTCCCCACACCTCAGGAAGGACATACTGGCACTGGAATGTGTCCAGCGGAGATTCACACGGATGATCCCTGGAATGGTAATCTAACATACGAGGAACGGCTGAGGATCCTGGGATTGTATTCATTGGAGTTTAGAAGATTAAGGGGAGACTTAATAGAGATGTACAAGATAATACATAGCTTGGAAAGGGTGGACGCTAGGAAATTGTTTCCATTAGGCGAGGAGATTAGGACCCATGGACACAGCCTTAGAATTAGAGGGGGTAAATTCAGAACAGAAATGCAGAGACATTTCTGCAGCCAGGGGGTGGTGGGCCTGTGGAATTCATTGCCATGGAGTGCAGTGGAGGCCGGGACGCTAAATGTCTTCAAGGCAGAGATTGATAGATTCTTGTTGTCTCGAGGAATTAAGGGCTACGGGGAGAACGCTGGTAAGTGGAGCTGAAATGCCCATCAGCCATGATTGAATGGCGGAGTGGACTCGATGGGCCGAATGGCCTTACTTCCACTCCTATGTCTTATGGTCTTATGGTCTTTCTTTGGTGATGCATTCACTAAAATTTGTTTGAATGTTCCTTTTCTGGTATTGAGTGTTGGGAAATTAGAAAATGAGTTGCTTTATGATTCTGATCACCATTTGATCAATTTAAAATATGTTAGTTAAATACCTCTGTTCTATTTTTAGCTCATGTAAATGCATTGAATATAGAGCACTATGGAGGTAGGGCTGGAGAGTGGCATTAGCGAGCATTGTTCTGGGAGCTGGTCCAGGTACAATGGATCAAGTGATCTCCTTCTGTACTGTAAAATTCTATGATTCTATGTGATAAATTAGATGCAAGAGAAAATACAGCTATGATTTCTCAAAACTTTGAAGTTTCCAGGCCTTCTAGTTTTTTTTTTGCTTTAAAAAAATGCAGAAAATTGAAGTGTCGCATCTGGCATTAGAACCACAAGCACTACTGAGAGACCGAACATTGTTTAAGAACTCTTAGACAGAATTATCTCTAGTATGATGAGACAATCCAATGTCAGTCATCACTTTCAAAAGTTTCATAGTGGAGGTAAGGGTTCAAGCATTCTCAGATACGCCAAGTACCTGACAGTCCAATATTTTTTGATTACTTGTTTCAGACTGAAGTACGGTCAGCATTCATGCAGCTGGAGGTCAAATACTTGAGATGCTTTTTCATAGGTGTTCTATCAGAATTCATTTTTAGTGTTACAGAAAGGCTCTAACCACCTCGAAATATGTTCCACCATGGCTTATTTATGACCTCGGTTTTGTAAAAAGATAAGTTTGTTCTGTTTTGCAATGATTATTTGGTGATGATGGAGATAGCCCTTGGGCATTAGAAAATAATCAAAGTATCACTCATGTCCTAGATGGTCAAAGCATATTCATCTATTGGTAACAACACAAGGATTTTGCTACCATTTAAAACAAGCACAATACTCAGGATGCTAACAAGGAAAATTCGACAATATACAGACCTTATAAATTAATCAGTCAGAATGAAGAAATTTTTCTAGTGAGCAGACAGGCAACTGAATAGCTTGCAGACCATTTAAGTAATTTATCTAATTTTTCTTTGAAAATAAATAGAGGGAAATTATTTATGCAATGTTACATTAACTTATGCTATATTACTTACATATGAGTTACCTTTCACATTGGGTTACTATTTTTCAGCAAATGCATTGACCATTCTGTGCCATCAATGTTGATGATTCTGCAACAGAAATATTATCCCATTGGCATCAGTGTTTCATGGAATCATAAAAACCCTACAGTGTGGTAACAAAGCTTTCTGCCCAACAAGTCCACACCGACCCTCCGAAGAGTAACCCACCCAGGCCCATTCTCCTACCCTATTATCCTACATTTACCCCTGACTGATGCACCTAACCTAAACATCCCTAAACATTATGGACAATTTAACATGGCCAATTCCCTTAACCTGCACATCTTTGGACCGTGGAAGTAAACCGGAGCACTTGGAGGAACCCCACGCAGACACGGAGAATATGTACAAACTCCACGTAGTCGCCTGAGGTTGGAATTGAATCTGGGTCCCTGGTGTTGTGAGGCAGCAGTACTAACCACTGAGTCACCTTGCCACCCACCCCACAAGCAAATCATCTCCTTTTCAATCTTAAAGTTTAAGTTTATGATTATGAGCACATACTCCAGAATTCCACTTGAACAACAATATCAAATTGCTGTAATGTTATACCTTAACATAGAAAAACTTCCGAATAGCATTAGAAGTAGGTTTTAAAAAAAAAGTTCGACAAAGAAAGGGTATTTTAAATCTTGGTCAAAGGGATAGTGCAGAGTTGTAGCAGCGTCGATATGACATGAGTACTGGAGAGATGAGCACAGAATCGGGTGTGATGGTGATCGTGCTGTTGAGATCATTTCATCGCAACTTCCCCCTTTGTGAAAGCAACCTGGTGAGATTCTTGCTAGGGAGCAGTGGATTGCATGTTGATGCTCTTTATTGCTTGTGAAATCACTTCCTAACAGTCCACATCAATACAGATTGTAATCTCATGAACTCTGCCACAAAAAGTAAACTTTGGGAAAACTCAACATGGAAATCAGAGTTGGTTCTTGGTGAATTTGAATCGATGCTTGATTCAAAAGACCTCCTTACTGGATACTGGGCTTCAACATCTTGATAGAAGTGACCAATATCTACACGTTCAAAGACATTGGCATCTGACATGTACCGGGCTCTATACAGCCTCATGGCACATGGCAAATATAACTACAAACACGTGAGAGAGGAGCTGGCTAGAGGAGGGCAGCATAGCAGGGAAGATAATGGATAAACAATGGAAGGAGTTTCTGGGGGTAATTTGAGAGATGCAACAGAAATTCATCCCAAGGAAGAAGATACTCACTGTTGGGAGGACAAGGTAATCATAGCTGACAAAGGAAGTCAGGCATAAAAGCAAAACAAAAAACATATACAATGTGATGAAGATTCGAGAGAAGCTTTTAAAAACCAGCAGAGGATGACTAAAAACGCATTTAGGTGGAGAAGATGAATATGAGGCAATCTTAGTAAATAATATAAAGGAAGATTACAATAGCATTTTAGATATTAAAAATGTAAGAGAAGCAAGTGTGGACATTGTACTACTGGCAACTGAGGCCAGAGAATTAGTAATGGGAAACAAAGAAATGGTGAACGAACTGAATAGAGACTTTGCATTGGTTTTCAATATGGAAGACACCGGCAACATACTAGAATTTCAAGAGAGTCAGGGGTGCAAAAATGAATGTAGTTGCCATTACTAAAGAGAAGATGCTGGGGAAGCCAAAAGGCCTAAAGATGGATAAATCACCCGGACCAGATGGACTCCATCCCAGAGTTCTGAAGAAGATTGCTGAGGAAATTGTAGAAACATTGTGGTGATCTTTCAGCAACCACTGGAGTCAAGGAGGGTTACAAAGGGCTGGAAATGACCCTATTTAGGAACTAGGATTGAAGGGCACTGCCTCAGAGTGAAGGAATGACATTTTAGAACTGAGATAAGCAGGAATTTCTTCAGCCAGAGGATGGTTAATTTGTGCATCCCGTTACCACAGAAGGCTGTGGAGCCAAATCATTGAGTGTATTTACGACAGAGATAGATAGATCCTTGATTACTAAAGGGGTCAAGAGTTACAGGGAGAATGGGGTTGAGAAATATATAAGCAATGATCAAATGGCAGAACAGACTTGATGAGCCAAATGGCCTAATTTTGTTGCTATATTTCATAGTTTTATCTCCAATTCACTTAAAGGATACTTCTGCCTTACAATGGGCAGCACATCACAGTTGGCTGTACTGGCTGCAATGCTCAGGAATGTGATCCCAATTCATGGACTGGACCAGGCTGCGTCTCTGGGCTCTGTGCTCACTGTCATGGCATTCACTTACTCTCAGCATATCTGGCTGCTCCCAGCCTGACATTGCATTACATTTTCTGCTTTATCTCCTCAGCTGGAAACACCTGGCTTATATCACTGCCATCTTGCCAACCCAACAAGCACAGACACTGCGCCAGGAAGCTTGCCAGAGTTGTCAGCAACCTTTGTCCAATTGAGGGGTTTCTCGTCACTCAGGGTATCCTGGCAGAGCAAGTCAAGGGCAGTATCTGATACCAGTCCTGGTCCTGTTGCGGGTGGTCAGAGTCAGGATCCTCAGTTCATAAGGAGTGAGGATCCAAATGGCCAGCATTGGCTCTTCTTACCCTATTATGGGCTGCTGTGTTCCTGGAAAGAGAAAAAGCCAGACATTACAGAACACAAAAGTGGATGCTCAGTTACTGCTTTTTGGTGCCTATGGCAGGCTTCCTGAGCAAATGAGTGGCTGCACAGAGGGTGTGACATGGCCTGAGTGGGAAGATGTCGGAGGTAATAGTGAGAGTGGTAGAGCATTGATCCTGATGAAAGTTGGGTACAATAATAGAAATTGAATGCGAGAGAAATGATGGTACATACGTGGCAGAGTGGAACAGGCCTTCGACTTTCTCCCTACAATGCTGAGCATTCTTCCAAATGGCTGATTACTTCAACATGGGTGGCACAGTCTCATATTGAGGGCTCCACTGCTGCTCTTGGGAGAAGGAGCTCCAGCATATTGCCCACAAGATGGGTTGAGCATTTTCCCCTGGCAGCCATGCTAGGGGCAAATGTCAGGAACCTTCAAGGCAGCTCCAGACAAACAGAGCATGTCTGACTACACAATGGACCTTTAAATATGGAACCAGTGGCAGGGATGTCAGTCAATTCCAGGATCTCTGTTGAATGGCAAGTTGTTCTGGTAGGGTCGTTAAGTAAGATGAGTCTAAGATATGGAGTGATTTTCACCACAAGGGTTCAATCAGTAATTAAGGTAACAATTTTGGTATGGAACAGGGCGAAAATTTACTCAGCTTGGTGGTGAGAATCACTCTATCAAACTCAATGCAACTTCCACTTAGCCAAACGATGGTAAGATTCTGCCCATGGTGTTCAATGGTGAAGGTAAGGTAAAGACTGTAAGGATGGAGAGTTAGAAATAGGGCCAAGCTGGCTGAAGATTCATGATGGGACAACGAGAGGCGGTTGCAAAAGGTGTGGAGGACTGAAGCAGTTAAGGAGAGACAGAACATTTGACGAGTTCATACAGGTGGGACTGGAGCATGGAAGGATTTGTAGTCCGTTTTGTAAATCAATAAAAATGTGGTCAGTGGGCACACGATGGGCATTCTGCCAACTTCAAAAATGACTGAAGTGAGAATCCCAAAGAAACATAAATTATCTCCAATGAAGAGTTACATCACCAGGACATGAATATTTACTAGTTATAGAGAATTTATTGAGGAATAAAGACATTTTTGCATTTCTCTTAATATGAATTCATTCTCCAAATGCTAGACATATTTTAATTTAGGTGACTAGCTCTGCTAATTTATTAATATTACCGTACTTATATATGAGCTTACCCTGTAAATTATGAATATTATTTTGATCCAAATGATATCAGAATTTTAGCAGTAGAATGACTTATTTCCATACTTTCCCTTTGTTTCCAGTTCTGTATTAATTTGCTGTGCAGCAGTCAGAGAAACGTACTGAAATCTCTATTTGACATTCAATGCAAGAGTTGTTCTGTGAACCTGCAGACGTAAAGCAGCAAACTGTGTGATTACTCAATGTCAGTATTGTGTTTAGTATTTTGGGAGTCAAGGTATCCCACCTTACAGTTGAACTACAAACTGACAACTATCATTTCACATTTGAAGGGAGTTTGAGTGACAATCACCTCAGCTGTCTGGAGTCTCTTTACCATCGGTAATTTACCATTCTCCACTCGCAAGCTTCTTTTTCGTTTAGATGGGGGGAAGCTTAAGAGGCATGGTTCTCTTTTCCTAAAGGGAAACAATGCCCTTTGTCCTTCTCAAATTAAAATCCAATAAGGAATTTAGAATTCCTGCCAATGAGCTTCTATAGGCAGAAACACACACAAAAAAAAAATGGCCACACTATTGTAACTTGTGGCTTTATCAGCAGAAAATTCAGATGGAAGGTAAGACTGTCAAAATGCCTGAGTGATGCTTTAGGTTTGGGGATCCTCAGCTTTTGAAGATCCATCCCATGATGAAACTATGTAACAGCCAGCATGGTGCAGATTTTGTGTGATACATGATCATGGTATGTGAGAGGCAATGCTGGTCTTTATTGCCCACACCTAATTGCAGCTGAAGATCTGATGGTGAAGGATTTTCTTGAAATGCAGTCAGAGTGATGTAGGTAAACCCACAGTGCTATTAGGACAGGATTTGCAATACAATAACCCAAGTGAAAGAATGGTTTTAATGTCCTAATCAATAAAGCGTGGGGCTTGAAAGTTTCCATATGCCCGTTACCCTTAAACTTCCATGTAGGAAAGGTCATGGACTTACAAGGTCCTGTTCATGGACATTTGGCAAGTTGCTTCACTCTGTCTTGTGGATGATACACATTTTATTGTGGACTCAAAGTGCTTTCTATTGTCAACACGACACTTAATTTTACTAGTAAAAAGTGAGGTCTGCAGATGCTGGAGATCAGAGCTGAAAACGTGTTGCTGGTTAAAGCGCAGCAGGTCAGGCAGCATCCAAGGAACAGGAAATTCGACGTTTCGGGCAAAAGCCCGTTATCAGCCCTTCATTTTACTATTTTATTTATGTTTACTTATTTAATCAGGTCTAGCAAAAGCAACTCCTCACAGGTATGTTATTGGTCAAAGTGCATGGAAATATACAGTTGAGGTGATTTTTCTTCATTGCTAGAACTTTGTAAATTTATAATGACAATGGTTGGTCAATTAAAATGACTACAATCCCAATTCCCCCCAGAGCTTAAATGTATTAGCTTAGTTCAAGTGAGCCACCAATTTAAAATGTTGATTGGCAACCAATACTGTCATTAGCAAAGCTACCTGCTGCTGCACAGAGTGCAGATGAAGGTTTCTCCACATTAGGAAGGGGTGAAATCTAGCAGATTAAGACGTATGCCCCACTGTTGTGGACCTACTAGTGACCAGTTATGGAATAGCACTGCCAGAACCTATCAAAGTTTGTCTGTCCTTTCATCTGAAAAAAGCAAGTAGCATGGAGAGAATTAACAGAGAACATAAAGTTGAAGCATGTCCGTGAAAATAAAATGTAAATATATATTTGTATAAAACACATTTTTAATTTGTTTTCATGATTAATTTAACTGCATGTGTCTGGCTCATTTTTATTCTGTGCACTTCTGCTTTGGAAGAATATTCGAATGAGAGAAGCTGTGATTAGAGGAAAATGCAAACTAAAGATTTTCACAGTTGGAAAGTGATTTTGTACAATAAATGAAAGTTAGCAGTGTAATGAACATACAACTCTTAAATAAGAATTCCTTACCTTGTAATGCAAGCAAAGCAGATTGTAGGGGAAAGTGAAATGTCAGTGACAAAGACTTATAGCATTAAAGTATTGACTAAGCTGTATAAATGCTATGTAGGTTCACTATTTTGTGTGTATATGTGTCAAAAATAATGGTTTGACATTTTTGATATTGATCACAGGGTTGTCATCAGTTTGATTCTGCCTCATTGCTGAGGACTGTGGTGCATAAATCTTAATGCAGTCTCTTGTCACCATCTGTTACCATAGGTGGAAACAATTAATCCATGTGCTTAGACAGCAATTTCTTTCAGACAATGACTATAGGCAGGTACACCTTTAGATTTCTTTAAGGTTGCATGTTTTTCCTTTCAAAATTATATAAGAGGAAGGGTTGTGATTTCTTGTTGCCTTTGATGGACTTTGTGTTTTTCTGTGTTAGCCCATGTAACATATAGCATGAAAACTAATTCTTATTGAGACGGATGTTGTGAAGTTTATCTACATTCCCAATTATTTGCAATGCCATATTATAAACTAACACACATATATCCTCCACTATTGATACTCAGTAGCAACAGATCTGCAAAACACACTGGAAATTTGTCATCTCTTCAAACATCCCCTTCCAAACTCATAAACTCTACCATCTCGAAGGATAATGGCAGTATACATAAGAGAAGTTAAAAATCACACAACACCAGGTTATAGTCCAACAGGTTTAATTGGAAGCATACTAGCTTTCAGAGTGCTGCTCCTTCATCAGGTGGTCCACCTGATGAATGAGCGGTGCTCCAAAAGCTAGTGGACTTCCAATTAAACCTGTTGGACTATAACCTGGTGTTGTGTGATTTTTAATTTTGTACACCCCAGTCCAATGCCGGCATTTCTAAATCATGACACAAAAGAACTCCACCACCTGCAAATTCTCATCCAAGCCATTCATTACACTGACTTTGAAATATATCACCATTCTTTCAGTATTGTTGGGTCAAAATTCTGAACTCACACCCTAATGGCACTATGGGTATACTTACACTGCAGCAATTCTGTTGGCACTTTCCTGAGTCCAGCTAGGGATGGGCAATAAATGTTGGTCAAACCAACAATTCCCAAGTACCATGGTTGAATAAGGATTATCACATGGATGTAGGTAAAGCCTTCACCTTTTCTGATAGTGTACATATGGTGTGTAAAATTGATGACATGTACTGTTCAAATGGAGTTTGCAAACTGTAACAGCATGGGTACTTCATGGATTTTTTAAAATATGCTAATTTGCCATAGGTTTGGAGGCTTCTTTGACATTGTTCTTTGGTTGGCTCTTCTGCCTGTAAAGGTGGAGACGCAGAAAACCTCATAACATTTATAAAATAATTAGATGTGCCCTTGCAATATCTCATGGAATACAGGGAGAACTAGCCATTTGGATACAGAACTGGCTCAAAGGTAGAAGACAGAGGATGGTGGTGGAAGGTTGTTTTTCAGACTGGAGAGCTGTGACCAATGGAGTGCCACAAGGATCGGTGCTGGGTCCTCTACTTTTTGTCATTTACATAAATGATTTGGATGCGAGCATACGAGGTACAGTTAGTAAGTTTGCAGATGACACCAAAATTGGAGGTGTAGTGAACAGCGAAGAGGGCTACCTCAGATTACAACAGGATCTGGACCAGATGGGCCAATGGGCTGAGAAGTGGCAGATGGAGTTTAATTCAGCTAAATGTGAGGTACTGCATTTTGGGAAAGCAAATCTTAGCAGGACTTATACACTTAATGGTAAGATCCTAGGGATGTTGCTGAACAAAGAGACCTTGGAGTGCAGATTCATAGCTCCTTGAAAGTGGAGTTGCAGGTAGATAGGATAGTGAAGAAGGCGTTTGGTATGCTTTCCTTATTGGTCAGAGTATTGAGTACAGGAGTTGAGAGGTCATGTTGCGGCTGTACAGGACATTGGTTAGGCCACTGTTGGAATATTGCATGCAATTCTGGTCTCCTTCCTATCGGAAAGATGTTGTGAAACTTGAAAGAGTATAGAAAAGATTTACAAGGATGTTGCCAGGGTTGGAGGATCTGAGCTACAGGGAGAGGCTGATCAAGCTTGGGCTGTTTTCCCTGGAACGTTGGAGGCTGAAGGGGGACCTTACAGAGGTTTACAAAATTATGAGGGGCATGGATAGGATAAATAGACAAAGTCTTTTTCCTGAGGTCGGGCAGTCCAGAACTAGAAGGCATAGGTTTAGGGTGAGAGGGAAAAGATATAAAAGACACCTAAGGGGCAACTTTTTCACGCAGAGGGTGGTACGCGTATGGAATGAGCTGCCAGAGGATGTGGTGGAGGCTGGTACAATTGCAACATTTAAGAGACATTTGGATGGGTATATGAATAGGAAGGATTTGGAGGGATATGGGCCGAGTACTGGCAGGTGGGACTAGATTGGGTTGGGATATCTGGTCGGCATGGGCAGGTTGGGCCAAAGGGTCTGTTTCCATGCTGTACATTTCTATGACTCTATGACTCTAAGTGCTAGAAAATGGGATTTAGGTTGCATGTTTTTAAATTGCATGAATGTAATGGGCTGAAAGGCCTTTCTTAGTGCTGTAGGTTTCCATGATTATATGATGCTGTAGCAACAATAAACAGAATAAGAAACTTTTGGATATTTCTGGATTGTAGAGACTTTATCGTGTGAATAATCGAGCTCTAAAGGGTAACCAGAAATGTGGATTATCTGTTCTTTACTGGAAAAGTAAGTACTTTTAAGAAAGTAGCCTGTTGGATCGTTTGACAGAGATCATAGGTGATTCTTATGTCCCTTAATACCTGGACAAACAGACTTTCAAAACCCGAGGATCAGTGCTGTTTGTAGCCTAGCAACAGCCTCTAGACTCCATTGCTGTATATTTTCACTGCTCTCGATGTGCAAATTGTTTGAAAGGCTTGGAGAGAAATCAATTCTCTCAGTCAATTGGTAAGAGACAAATCTTAAACCAAAACTAGTTGAAAGATTCCTCTGTTAATTAAGTAGTTTGAAGCTTAATGAAGTTTCTAATATCAGAACTAATTAACTGTGTCCTATCTGAACCTGAAATCTGATCTGAAGATCTTGCAACATTCTCCAATGGGCGATAGTTGATGGTGATCAAAGGAACTGTGAGAAGTGAACACATTTTGACTTTTGAATCCTACAGATTGTTCAATTTCTGCCATTTTTTTCCCCCAAAGCCATGATATCTCTTTGGAGCCCTGTTGTGGTGTTTTGGAGATATAGTTTAAGTCTGTCTGATACCTTAAATAATAACACTTACCGCTACAGGTCCAAAGATCAAGTTTGTTTATAATAAACCAGTTACCTTTGAATTTATTGAAGCAACCTGGTGAGAGTTTCTTTTGCTCTAGACAGCAGTAATAAAGAGAAAGACATTCACCATTTTGTTGATGAAATAAGACATTGTGTTGATATAATGTATTGATGTATTCATCTTTGTCTTGAATATATTTAATGACTAATTAGCCACAGCCTCCAGGAGTGAAGAATTCCAAAAATTCACAAATATCAAGAGAGGAAATTACTCCATAATTCAGTTACAAATGGTTGGCGCCTTATTCTGAGACTTACCTCCAGTTTTACACTTGAAATCTATGGGAAACAGAGTTAAGATTAGTGTGGTACTGGAAAAGCACAGCAGGTCAGGCAGCATCCAAGGAACAGGAAAATCGACATTTCAGGCAAAAGACCTTCATCAGAAATGAGGCTGGGAGCCTCGGAGATAAATAGGAGATGGGTGGGGCTGAGGAGAAGGTAGCTAAGAGTGCAATAGGTGGGAGTGGTGGTGAATGTGATAGGTCGGAGAGGAGGGTGGAGTGGATAGGTGGGAAGGAAATTATCAGATGGGACAGGTCATGAGGATGGTGCTAAGCTGGAAGGTTGGAACTGAGGTAAGGTGAGGGGAGGGGAAATGATAAAACTGGTGAAGTTCACATTGATGCCCTGGGGTTGAAGGGTCCTGAGGCGGAAGATGAGGTGTTCTTCCTTTAGGTGCTGGGTGGTAAGGGAGTGATGATGGAGGAGGCCCAGGACCTGCATGTCTTCGGCAGAGTGGGAGGGGGAGTTGAAATGTTCAGCCATGGGACAGTGGGGTTGATTGGTGTGGGTGTCCCGGAGATGTTCTCTGAAGCACTCTGCGAGAGGGTGTTCAGTCTCTCCAATGTAAAGGAGACCACATCGGGAGCAACGGATACAATAATTGACATATGTGAAAGTGCAGGTGAAACTTTGATGGATGTAGAAGGCTCCTTTAGGGCCTTGGACGGTGGTGAGGGGGGTGGTGTGGCACAGGTTTTGCAATTCCTGTGGTGACAGAAGAAGGTCCCAGGAGAGGAGGGTGCGTGTTAGGAGGCATGGACCTGACCAGGAAGTCGCGGAGGGAATGGTCTTTATGGAAAGTGGATAGGAGTGGGGAGGGAAATACATCTCTGGTTGTGAAGTCCATTTGCAGGTGGTGGAAATGACAGTGGATTATGCAATGTATTGCGGAGGTTGATGGGGTGGAAAGTGAGGGCCAGGGCTGATTCTCTTCTTATTGCAGCTGGAGGAATGGGGTTTGAGGACAGAGGTGCAAGACATGGATGAGATGCATTGAAGGGCATCATCAACCATGTGGGAGGGGAAATTGTGGTCTTTAAAGAAGGAGGCCAACTGGTAAGTTCTGTGGTGGAACTGGTCCTTCTAGGAGAAGATGTGGTGGAGGCAGAGGAATTGCGAGTAAGGGATAGCATCATTTCTCCACACCCCACCTTAACCCAGTTCCAACCTTCCAGCTTAGCACCATCCTCATGACCTGTCCCATCTGTCAATCCTCCTTCCCACCTATCCTCTCCACTGTCCTCTCTGACCTATCACCTTCAGCCCCACCTCCATCCACCTATTGCACCCTTGGCTACCTTCCCCACCTCACCCCCACCTTGCCCCTTCCCCTTTATCTTTCCATCCCCCAAGAATCCCAGCCTCATTCCAGATGAAAGGCTTTTGTCTGAAAAGTCATTTTCCCTGGTCCTTGGATGCTGCTTGACCTGCTATGCTTTTCCAGCACCACTCTAATCTTGACTCTTATCTCCAGCACCTGAAGTAACCACGTTCGCCATCTATGGGAAGCATCTAATCAGCATCTACCTTATAGAATGCCTTAAGGACTTTACATTTTTCATTAAAGGTCAGCTCTCATTGTTTTAAATTCTGTATAATGCCTCGCTTTACTCAATTCTCTTCATTAGACAATTGTTTCATTCTAACAATCAGTCCAGGGTACCTTTGTTGCACTCCCTTGATAATAAGAGTACCCTTCCTTAGGTAAGGTTGACAAAATTTTGTACAATGCTCCAGATGTGCTCACAGTAAGGCTATAAGTGACTACAGTAAGACTTTGTTTATTCATACTCCATTCTCATTAGATAAAAACATACCATTTGCTTTCTTAATTTCTTTCTGCACCTTCATATTAGATTTACAGTGTGGAAACAGGCCCTTTGGCCCAACATGTCCACACCGACCCGCCGAAGCGAAACCCACCCATACCCCTACATTTACCACTTACCTAACACTACGGGCAATTTAGCATGGCCAATTCACCTGACCCGCACATCTTTGGACTGTGGGAGGAAACCGGAGCACCCGGAGGAAACCCACGCTGACATGGGGAGAAAGTGCAAACTCCACACAGTCAGTCGCCTGAGTCGGGAAATGAACCTGGGTCTCAAGCGCTGTGAGGCAGCAGTGCTAACCACTGTGCCACCGTGCCGCCCACTTTTTTTCTCAAATAACAGGTCCCACACTGAAAGAAGGTTGCCCCTTTCACTTTAGTGTTGTGCTATCTGTAGGGTTTAGATTAGATTAGATTAGACTTACAGTGTTAGCTTTCTGTGATTTGTGTCCAAGTTCTTCTGAATACCAGTATTGATCAGTCTCTCACCATATAAAATTATACAGATAAATGTACACTTTTCCACATTGCATTCCACCTGCCAGGTTTTAGCCAACACACAAAACCTATCGATCTCCCTTTGCAGTTATTTTATGACCTTCCTCAAACGTACTTGTATCATTTGCAAACTTGGAATAATTACACATGATTTTCCTCATCTAGACCATAGATATAGTTGAAAACTACAGTTGTAAATAACCAGAGCCCAGTGCCTGATCCTTGCAGTAGCCAATGAGATGCAGCTTACCAAGGGGTAAATGACCCGTTTAATCCTTCTCTTGTTTTTGTCCATTAACCAATCTTCAATCCATGCTTATACTTTATCTCCAATCCCATGAGCTATAATAACAGATAATAACCCTTTGGATGGCACATTATTGAAAATCTAAATTCACTGGAGTCACTTATTTCTCGTTATCTACACAATTAGTTCCATCCTGAAAACAAGATTTTAGTTGGAAATTTTGTATTCACTAAAATTGAAAAACCTAAATCTGAATTTTTTAAAAGATCACAATTGACTTTCAAGAAGTTGCTGATTTGTTTTAGTTAAATCAGTAACCTGGGTCAATATGTATTGATGTGTAGTCAGTTTAGCACAACCCTTTAGCCATGAAATTACACTGTGGGAATATTAGTGTGTGAATGCTTAATATGTTCATTTGAAATTACTATATCCACAGTTTAAATGGAGGCATTAATTCATTTAAAATAATGCTTCTGTTAAAATAATGGACAAAGGAATTTTATATGACTGCATGAAGCATTCATGTACTAATATTCATGCGGCATAATTTCAAGGTTAATGTCTTAATTGGTCTTCATCCAAAGCCTCTGTTAAAAAGGAAAGTTGTCATGAATTTATGGATAAGTAAACCTATTCTTTTGGTTGACTCTGGGAAAGCATAACTCCTAGTCATAGCTTATTCGGATTCTGAGACTTGAACTTTTTTCTGAATTCTCTGAGTTTTTTTCAAATACATCAGGTCCGGAATAAGAATGACCTTTCTAACCACCATTATCTCATCTTGGGTTGTGTAATTTTCCCTTATGTAGGCATTAATGGATTAACGGTTCACTTTACTGACAGAAACACTGCCATTAGCCACAAAATGTATTCATGGACATTTATTCTTAAAAGGCAACATTTTTAATCTGCCAATATGTGCCAAGTGGAGATTACAAAATCTTTGGTCGAGCATTTCTTGTTACAGACATGGTTGCAGTTGACTGTGCTTTGTTCTTCTTAGTTCAGACCTGCTACTCATAATTATAGGACTGATTAAGGTAAGGGTGAGAGAGCTACATAAATTGGAGTAATTCTGAACTGTGTACTTACATGTGGCTCTAATAAAGTCGAGCTTGAACTGGAACCAATTTGGCTCCATTGGACTATAAGAATAACTTACCACTCAGATGTACTTCATGGGCTACCTGAGAAATTTGCACGTGAAGGTTGCTAGACCAGTTTCAAAATAAATGCTCCACTGAACTCTTGAGAAACAATTAGTTCATGAATTTCATCAAAATATCCAAGAAAATCCCTGTTTTTTTTATTTATTTCATTCCTCATGTAGAAAGTGATGAATGTAGATTAAACATTATAATTTTTAAAGTTACACTTTGTAATAGTTACATTTTCATGAATATAAAAAAATGAATGTAATAGAAAATAAAAATGGAATGTTATTACATTTTCTAATTCAATTAAATCCTAATGACTTTTTCATTTTTAATAGTTCATTAGATTTAGTTCATTAGTCTCATTAAGAAAATAGGTGTAGGGAAGTAGGAATTACTGAAACTTGTCGTTGCCATATGCTTAAATTTCATAAATGCTTCCATGATAATTGAAAACATGATGTACAGTAGCATATTATCCTCTATCTTGAATGATAATGCTAACTAGCCACAGCTTGATCAAAGGGTCAGATTTTAAGTGAAAATCATACAGACTGTGGTATTTGTGATATGCGAGCATGCACATAAAGAGTTACAGTTCATTTGATGTAAAGATGGGCCATTCGAGACTTCATAATCATCAAGTTACCTTAGGTTAACTGACAGACAAATAAGATGTATTAGGATTCCTGTTTTAAAAACATTTCCAAAGACAGCTCTATAGAAAAAAAATCTGTAAATCTTGAATGGCCTATTGCAGTTGCTATACAGCTCTACATTTGGCCCTTCAGGCCTTGACAGATAGTGTGAGTGTTTGAGCCAACTACAAGACCCTTACATTTGAACATCCTGTTAAGACCAGTATTAATAATCTCAAACCTTGCAGTTTCAATTGGCTCCAAAACCATATGGCAGTTACTTTAAAAGAACTGATTGTGGTTTGTCGCTATCTTGCAGCATGCACTTGCCAAACACAAGTTGTTCTTTTTTATTCTAATTTGTGTCAAATTATGGTGTCTCGAGTCCTCTGACCTCAGACCCTAATAAAATGTCCAACAACTTTACTAGGGGTTTCACTGGCTAAGTACAACTGAGCCCCTCGATTCCTAATGCATCTGTTTGAGAAGAAAGTAAATGCAGTGTATCCAGTACCTGGTCACCTGGCTCCTTCATTATCCATGTTTTCAAAACCAAATTTCAGCGATTACCCAGTGTTTTATTTGTGATCTTGAAGTGTTGTGAATAATTTATTGTGGCATCAACTCTATAATGGTAAAGAATGGGTTTGTTTTCATATAGTGTATAAGGATACACCCTAAGCCTACAAGAAATAAAGCAAGAAAAGAATCAATTTATAGAGGTCCTTACGAGACCTAGAACTAAATTACACTTTCCTCTTAGCGAACTGAAGAACACAGAAATATTCGAACTACAAGCAGGAGAAGGCTATATGACTCTAAGTTCCCAGTCCTGCTCCATTATTCAGTAAGATATTGACCGAATTGCTATGTTAACTCTATTTTTCTTCTCATACTCCTGAATTCCTTTCATGGCTAAAAGGTTGTGCATCTTTATCTGGAATTCTCACAACTACCCCCTGAGCGGGGTTCCTCAATTCATTACCTTTCCTGACGGGATACTCAAAACTATTAAGTTTCCTGATGAGGAAGGATGAATGGCTCCTGCTCTTTATTTGACCAACCTCTCAGTTAGTTGCAAAAAATCAATTTACAAAGGATTCCTTCTTTTTTGGATGCCGTGCTCCCAGATACAAATGAGTGTATTATAGAGTCATAGAGTCATAGAGATGTACAGCATGGAAACAGACGCTTCAGTCCAACCTGTCCATGTCGACCAGATATCCCAACCCAATCTAGTCCAATCTGCCAGCACCCGGCCCATATCCCTCCAAACCCTTCCTATTCATATATTCATCCAGATGCCTTTTAAATATTGCAATTGTACCAGCCTCCACCACGTCCTCTGGTAGCTCATTCCATACCCGTACCTTGCTCTACGTGAAAAAGTTGCCCCTTAGGTCTCTTTTATATTTTTCCCCTCTCATCCTAAACCTATGCCCCCTAGTTCTGGACTCCCCCAGCCCAGGGAAAATACTTTGTCTATTTATCCTATCCATGTCCCTCATGATTTTATAAACCTCTATAAGGTCACCCCTCAGCCTCCGACGCTCCAGGGAAAACAGCCCTAGCCTATTCAACCTCTCCCTATCGCTCAAATCTCCTAACCCTGGCAACATCCTTGTAAATCCTTTCTGAACTCTTTCAAGTTTTGCAACATCTTTCCGATAGGAAGGAGACCAGAATTGCTTGCAATATTCCAACAGTGGCCTAACCAATGTTCTGTACAGCTGCAACATGACCGCCCACCTCCTGTGGAGCCATTAAAACATGAAAGAATGAATATAGTAATTACAAAACGTGAGCAGAAATACTAATGCAACACACATCCACATAAATTAGAAAAAAATGTAGCTGAAAAAATGATAACAGTTTAAAAAAAAATCAATGAGTCTCTTGTTTTGTTTGCATTGAATAGATAGCTGAATGTTGTGGCCATTGCAGTAAAGTTTACTGGTAGTATTGATGTTGGAAATTGAACAATAAGTTTCACAATGTTTTGCTTTGCAGTTTGGTTGAGATTCTTCATTTCTGATTCTCTCTACTGTGACTGCATTGTAGTAGAGAGGATGAGAGAGAGAGTCCTTTCCTTATCCTATTGTCATTTTACTGCTCGCTAGCTAGCTGTTGTCTGGCAGTCATAGGTGTGACTAGGGGATCATTCTTCAACTGTGACCACACTGCAAGCTATGGACGGCATGGTGGCAATGGGCGCCACGGTGGCACAGTGGTTAGTACTGCTGCATCACAGCACCAGAGACCCGGGTTCAGTTCCCGCCTCAGGCGGCTGATTGTGTGGAGTTTGCACATTCGCCCCGTGTCTACGTGTGTTTCTTCCGGGTGCTCCGGTTTCCTCTCATAGCCCAAAAATGTGCAGGTTAGGTGAATTGGCCATGCTAAATTGCCCACAGTGTTAGATGCAGGGGAAAATGTAGGGGAATGGGTCTGGGTGGGTGCACTTCAGCGGGTCGGTGTGGACTTGTTGGGCCGAAGGGCCTATTTCCTGTAAGTAATCTAATCTAACCTTGAACCATGATTGGTTCACACAAAGTGATCAGTCCCACCAGCATACTCCAGTCCAGTTGAAACTGGTATTATAACCTCTGTCCTTTTGTATTAATGAAACAGAAAAACAAAAAAAGGTGTCTGCAGTTTGAGACAGTATTTGTAGTATGAGGCTTGCTGTTGAGCAGACATAGTCAGCCCCACATTACATTTGTATCATAAAATATCACAGTCCAATCTGCTTTGAACTGCCTCTTACTCCCTTTGATGGGCTGTTGTTGAAAGTTCCCTTTGCATCCATAGTTGTGACAGTCCATGGATCGCTCTCTCCAGTTACACATTTACATTGACAGCCAATTTTTGCCTTGATCAGCTCTCTTTGAAAACAAATTTTGAAAATCCAAGTTAAAATGTCCATAGTACATTATAGTTCTGACCTGGCCATGACACATCCCCTGCAGGGCATGTGAAATTAGATTTTTCTCATTGCAGTACAAAGCGTGATGAAGAATTAAATGTATGCAATCACACACATAGACCACATTCATTCTCTTACCCTCTGTTAATGCCAACTGTTCAATTCTAAACAGATCTCTCTAAGCGTTGGACATAGTATCTGCAATATTTGGTTTCCTGCCAATGTAGGTGATTTTCAGATAGTGTGTTTCAAGGAATAAATTCTAATGCAATAACTGGGCATTTGGAATCTTAAACTTTTCCACAAAAGTTGACAGGTTATCGTCAGTATACACTGTGGTCTCTCTGTACCCATTTTTGTTCATCTCAAAGTATTTGAGAACCAGGAATAAACTGAATAATTCATTTTCTGCTATGGAGTATTGATATTTGTTTAGGGTTTTGGGAGTAAGTGGCCAGTTAGCCTCTTCATTCTAGATTTGTCTTTCTGAAAGAGAGCAGTCCCCACCCCGATGTCACTCACATCAATGAATACTTTAAATGCAATATTTTTAAAAAAGTTTGGAGCAGTAAACACAGACTCATTTGTTAAAATGGCATCCTGTTTTTCAAAAGCAATTTGACATGTCTCAGTAGTTGGTATATCAGGAGTAGGTCTATCAGAAATAGGAGAAAGTAAAGACTGTAGATGCTGGAGATCAGAGTTAAAAAGTGTGACGCTGGAAAAGCACAACAGGTCAGGGAGCATCTGAGGAACACGAGAATTAATGTTTTGGGCATAAGCCCTTCATCAGTAGTAGGTCTATTAGTGGAGCAGCTACTATTCTGAAGTTTGGAATGCATTTTTGCTGGAATCCATATTCAAAGAACCTCATGATTTTACATTTTTCTATGGCACCCTGATAGCATGTTTAGGATCATTCTCCTGCAAATGAACGGGGGTGGGGGAAGGGATCTCCATTTCCTCATCAACACCTAATTTTCAATATAGCAGCATTCAGCTGCTGCTTCTGCCTCAGCCTCAGTTTAAACAATCTGAGTCTTTTAAATAGTTGGTCAGCTTACTGGGCTAGTTCCCAGGGAAGTCCCATTGATTACTTCTTTGGGTTCTTCTAAAACCAAACAAAAATGTCAGATAATCAGACCAAAATGTCCTCTGTTGGTAGTGTTATCTCAGTCTTCACTGGCTGAACTTATCTGGGTGCAGATCACGTGACCACACCGTGAAACTGTTAGGCACTTAATCCAGTGGCTGTCCAGTCTCCCTGATGTCACAGACTTCTCAGAGGACACTGAGATCCTATTACTTTTGAACCTGCCGAGTTATTGCCAAGTAGCAGGCCAATCCCATCCACAGATAGAGTGGGAATGACACCATAGTCACCAGTCCTGACACAAGGTCACACAGTGGATGCACTTGGTAAAGGGGAATGGGCATATGCCCTCCTTCAATTACTCTTGACACTTACTGCATTCGGGTTTAACAATAAAATGGAAGTTTATGACAGAAAAGAAATAAAATAAATTTATTTAAACATAACACAATTTTAACTCTTTCAAAACATACAGCAAAACTAAGTCCTGTCTACTCCTTACCACCCATCACTTTATAGTTAATCAAAACCCACAGCAATTTTCCTTATATGTCTAATCTGTAGATTTGACTTGACTGCTTCTTCTCATTCATGTCCTGAGAGATGCAAAGTTTTTATTTTCTTAAATGCTCACAAATTTAGATCTAAACCTTTTCCCATATTGAATAATTTGCAGATATTTATCCAAACACTCTTGTTCTAGATGTTTTCACAAACTACAAGCCATACACTGAGGTAACTTATTTCCTTAACTTCTCTAAGCAATCTCCTTTTATCAGACAGACCCTGCCTGGATCTGACTTCAGCCTTGTTTCCTTTAAACTGAACCAAAAAGCTTTGAACTAGAGTTAATAACAACGTTTTCTTTCTCCTGTTGTTAATTATTCCACCACAGAATAAATAAACTTCCGTTAATATTATATATAGCTTTGCAATCAGCTGTTCTTTAACACATACTGGTTTTATATCATGGTTTGGGAAAGACTAACCTCGTTAATTTTTAAACTAGTTCTCAATAAAAAACTATCCACATGCCACTCATTTAAAATCAAGAATACTTATAAAATATGCACCTTTCATCACAAACAGTTTTTCTTTGCAGTGGTTTCTATCCTAAGTGCCTTACCCAATGGTTCAAAACTGTTTAAGCCTTCAAATTCCAGATACAGTCAGATCTTCTATAGCGCAAAGGTTACATTCTTGTACAGCCTTACGTTATAGAAAAATCATGCTTTAGAAACAGCACTTAAAGCATTCACGATGTAATCTTGTTACAGTTTTAAATGTTTGCACTGTTAAAAACAGCAAACCCAATTGTCAATCATGTTACAGTGAATTCGCATTGATGAAACACGCAATATGACATAATAACCTGTGTATGTGTGGTCAGACCACAGTTTAGCTGGAACAAATAGTAAAGATGATATGAAGGAATGGCTGGAATTTTTGCTTTATTGGGATTGTGCTTGAGCATGCAGGAGATGAGTTGATGGCAGGAGAAATTAAAACTTGTATCTTATGAAGAAAATTTTACAAAAGCTTTGACATTCTTGGAATTTGTGAGCTTTGAAGAAACAATTGTGAACTATTTTTAATTGATGAGTAAACTTATTTATTGAAAACACGAGGTGATCAGTTGTACTTTTCTTCCTCTTTGATTTTTGACTGTTCTACTCAGATTAGAAAACCAGTTGTGAGAAGGACACAAAGAGTCTTGAAAGGGATATAAATCAGCTAAATAAAGGGATTAAAATTTGGCAGATGGAGTATCATGTGGGAAAGATGTTAGGTTATTAATTTGGGTATGAAGAATAGAAAATCAAAATGCTATTTAAATGAAAAGAAGACAATATTCTGATACAGAAAGACCTGGATGTCCATTTAAATGAATCACAAAATGCTAACATGCATATATAACAAGTAATTAGGAAAGCAGTAGAATGCTGGTCTTTATTGCTAAGGGATAGGGTGTAAAAGGTTAGAAAATATTGCGCAACTGCATAAGGCACCCAGGTTACTGAGAACTATATGTTTTTAACATGGCATACATTTACATTGGAGTTCAGAGAAAGTTCACTTGCTAGTTTCCTAGAATGAAAGGGTTGTCACTTGAGGAACTATCAAGCAAATAGCAGAAGATTAGGAGAATGAAGTGCGATCATGATGAAACAAACATGATTCTGAGGAAGCTTGCTGTGTTGGTGCTGAGACAGTATTTCACCTTGTGCAAGACTTCAAACAGGGAAGTACAGCTTCAGAATAAGAAGTCCCTACAAAATAGAGATAAGGAAGACTTTCTTCTCCAGGGTGGATGATGATCTCAGTAATTCTCTACCCAAAAGTCCAGTGGAAGCTGGGTCATGGAATATACCCATCGCTGAGTTGGAGAGATCTTTGATCAACTTGAAGAATTATTAAGCTGGCATTCAGAAAAATGAATTTAAGATCACAGTTAAATTAGTTATGAACTTATTGAGTTGTGGAGCAGATATGAAGTGCTACACAGTCTGTTCGAATGTCTTATTTTCTTATATTTCTCTCCCCACTGTATGAGAAAAGATATCATCGTGTTCCTTGGGGTGGTAATTCCATCCTCAGGCAACTGTCTGTGTGGAGTTTGCACATTCTTCCTGTGTCTAGGGGAGAAGATGTAAAAGGTAAGAAAATATTGTGCAATTGTGTCAGGCACCCAGATTACTGAGAACTGCACCTTTGGGTGCTTCAGTTTCCTCCCGCAGTCACAAAGATGTGCAGATTAGGTGGGTTGGCCATGCTAAATTGTCCAGGGATGTGCAGGTTATGTGGGTTAGCCATAGGAAATGCAGGGTTATGGGGGTGAGTCTGGGTGGGATGCTCTTTAGATGGTTAGGGTAGACTTGATGGGCCAAATAGCCTGTTTCCACATTGTAAGACTTGTATGATTCTATGTAATACTCTTCATTATCTTCACCTTCAGACTTTTGCAGAATCATGACCTTATTTTATTTTAACTTTCTGTTGGATACAGCAAACTACAAGCTATACTATGATATAGGATTTCATCAGATTTATCTAGACACCATAATGAATTCCTCTCATTTGTTCTGTGATACTTCATGCATCAGAATGCCCCTAAACATACCTGTTGGTCACTTTAAGTCTGTAGAATAAAAAACACTGAAGTCATGAGCCATGATTGAATACAATAGCCATGACTACCCTTCTACTATTTAAATATTTGGTTCTGATTGCAAGGACTGAGGAGGTGAATTGTCACTTGGCAAAATTATAGATCATTGAACCCTACAGTGTAGAAAAGGCCATTCAGTCCATTGAATCTGCCAAGAGTATCCTGTTCAGACCTAAATCTCCACCCGATACCTGTAACCTCAAATTACCATGACTAATCCATCTAGTCACTCCATTCCTGGACACTATGGGATAATTTAACATGGCAAAAGTGAGGAAGGCAGATGCTGGAAACCAGAGTTTAGATCAGAGTGGTGCTGGAAAAGCACAGCAGGTCAGACAGCATCCGAGGAGCAGGCAAATCGACGTTTCGGGCAAAAGCCCTTCATCAGGAATAGAGGCCGGAAGTCTCCAGGGTTGGGAGATAAATGAGATAAATGGTGGTGGTGGTGGGGGGGGGGGGTGCGTGCTGGAAACCCACGCAGACATGGGCAGAGTGTACAAACTACATACAGACAGCCAGTCAAGAGTCCCTGGCCACAGTGTTTACAACATTCACGACAACTTTCCTGGTAATTAACACTGACATCCTCCCCCACTACATTGTATGAATAAAAGGATTTTCATTGACAAAGCTGTCTTCAGTACTGAGCAATAGCTTGAACTGAGCTAAATGAAACTGGCATCAGAAGTCTCTATTGAACACTAATGGTGACAAAGGGATGGATACACCAGATTTCAGAAACAGCACAAAAAATAGCCTCTTCAATGTGACATATTTGAACTAACTTCCTCCTGTTATAAGTACCATTATGTAACACCAGTGACTATTTGGAATGGGTTCAGTTAGAAATGAGAATAAAATAGTCAGAGGTTTTCCACAGTGCTTGATCTCAGAAACCTGAGGTGCATACAGCTGTCAGTAGTCCATTCAGGGAGACCAGAATTTCAGGCAGCATCTGAGGAGCAGGAAAATCGACGTTTCGGGCAAAAGCCCTTCATCAGGAATACAGGCAGAGTGCCTGAAGGGTGGAGAGATAAATAAGAGGAGGGTGGGGGTGGGGAGAAAGTAGCATAGAGTACAATAGGTGAATGGGGATGAAGGTGATAGGTCAGAGAGGAAGGTGGAGTGGATAGGTGGAAAGGAAGATAGGCAGGTAGGGCAAGTCATGGGGACAGTGCTGAGCTGGACGTTTGGAACTGGGGGTGGGGGGGGGGAGGGGAAATAAGGAAACTGGTGAAGTCCACATTGATGCCCTGGTGTTGAAGTGTTCCGAGGCGGAAGATGAGGCGTTCTTCCTCTAGGCGTCGGGTGGTGAGGAGCGGCGGTGAAGGAGGCCCAGGGAGGGGGAGTGGGAGGGGGAGTTGAAATGGTGGGCCACAGGGCAGTGTGGTTGATTGGTGCGGGTGTCCCAGAGATGTTCCCTAAAGTGCTCTGCGAGGCAGAGTCTAGTCTCCCCAATGTAGAGGAGACCGCATCGGGAGCAACGCATACAATAAATGATATTGGTGATGTGCAGGCGAAACTTTGGTGGATGTGGAAGGCTCCTTTAGGGCCTTGGATGGAGGTGAGGGAGAAGGTGTGGGCACAGGTTTTTCAATTCCTGAGGTGGCAGGGGAAGGTGCCAGGATGGGAGGGTGGGTAGTTGGGGGGCGTGGACCTGACCAGGTAGTCACGGAGGTAACGGTCTTTGCGGAAAGTGGAAAGGGGTGGGGAGGGAAATATATCCCTGGTGGTGGGGTCTGTTTGGAGGTGGTGGAAATGTCATTGGATGATTTGGTTTATGCGAATTAACCAAATCTTCCAACGACATTTCCACCACCTCCAATGGACCCCACCACCAGGGATATATTTCCCTCCCCACCCCTTTCCGCCTTCCGCAAAGACCGTTCCCTCCATGACTACCTGGTCAGTTCCACACCTCCAACAACCCACCCTCCTGTCCTGGCACCTTCCCCTGCCACCACAGGAATTGCAAAACCTACGCCCACATCTCCTCCCTCACCTCCATCCAAGGCCCTAAAGGAGCCTTCCACATCCATCAAAGTTTTACCTGCAAATCCACCAATATCATTTATTGTATCCTTTGCTCCAGATGCGGTCTCCTCTACATTGGGGAGACTGGACGCCTCCTATCAGAGCACTTGAGGGAACATCTCTGGGACACCTGCACCAATCAACCACACCACCCTGTGGCCCAATATTTCAACGCACTCTCCCACTCAGCCGAGGACATGGAGGTCCTGAGCCTCCTTCACCGTCGCTCCCTCACCACCCGACACCTGTAGGAAGTACACCTCATCTTCCGCCTCAGAACACTTCAAATCCAGGGCATCAATGTGGACTTCACCAGTTTCCTCAATTCCCTTCCCCCCACCTCACCCCAGTTCCAAATGTCCAGCTCAGACTTGTCCTACCTGCCTATCTTCCTTTTCACCTTTCCATTCCACCCTCTCCTCCCTGACCTTCATCCCCTCCCCCATTCACCTATTGTACTCTATGCTACTTTCTCCCCACTCCCACCCTCCTCTCATTTATCTCTCCACCCTTCAGGCACTCTGCCTGTATTCCTGATGAAGGGCTTTTGCCCGAAAAGTCAATTTTCCTGCTCCTCGGATGCTGCCTGAACTGCTGTGCTTTTCCAGCACCACTCTAATTCAGAATCTAGTATCCAGCATCTGCAGTCATTGTTTTCATCCCATTTAGGGAGACCAGCATTTCTTTGGGAGGATAACATAGATGCAGATTTTCTCTAATACATTTGAGATGGTATTCCTAAGGAATCCATTTTATTCAATCTCCCGCGTGAAACTGAAGCCAAGACAGGTGATAGATAATTCAAAGGAAAATTTAGTCTATAATGTTCTGTCAGAAAACAGGCCTCAAGACTAGGAATGCTAATGTAATATCTCTCAGTATAGGATTTCTGCAGAAATAATTGTACTACTCTAAGCAGGATGAAACAAGGTTGAACATTTTACCTTAAACGGTACAGATTATTTTCTTGTGCAGATGTAAAATTGACATAATGAGTGCCAATTTCAAGAACTGGTATGTCAAGCCTCAAAATCACCTAAATATATTAAATCCAATATAAATTTTCCATATGTTGCGAACCACCCTAAAATGGACAGCGGATCTTTTAAATGTATAACTGAGAGCCCTCATGTCCTTTTGAGACTCCTGTGCTCACATTAATTGTTAGAGCAGAGAGTCAAAATGTTTTGTTTTTGAAAATGAAAGTTATCAAAAATATTTTTTGTGGAAACAGAGGAGCTTCCCCAACTCCATATTCCATCAATCACCCCCAACACTTTTGCCACTTCAATTGTTCCCTATCCAGTAACTTTTAGCTCATGCCTTCTAAAGGCTGAGCTGACTATGGAGGCATGATGAACACCAATTGATTGACAACTATGAATTAGCCTCTGGCTGCTCTTAGGCCTCCTGTTTGGGAAACTGTGGGTTTATATAATCCAGAATAAAAACTAAGAATACTGGAAATCTGAATGTCCTGGAGAAAAACATCTGCAGAGAGAAAAACAGAGTTACCATTTTAAAAACACAGTTACTTCATTTTGATGACAGGGTCACTAGTTTTGACATGAGAACTCTGTTTTTCCCTTTGCAGATGATGTCAGACCTGTTGAGTTTTCCCAGTACTTTCTGTTTTGGTCACACACCGCTTTCAAAAATTCAGACTGATTTATCAGCAGAAGTAACACAGTTTGTCACTGTCTTACCCCTTTTCAGAGATTACTTTCAATAGATTTTTTTGGGTGTTTTAAAATCAGTCACTGTTACAGCAGACTGATCAGGCTTGTTATATAAATAACATTACAATTATGCACTTGGTATAATTGAAGGTGAAATGTGTCATTTTGATTGTTTACAAATGTGCAGAACCTTTAATTTTCAAGTGCTTTCACAAGCTTGCACCTGAAGACCTTATTAATAAACTCACTGTTGCTCATGAAATTAGATCCAGCTGCAGGCTTATTGTTTTCTTCATAAATAATTGTTAGAAATCAACCTTTGCCTCTTCATATAATAAAAAGGTTCCTCATCTTTATTGGTATGTAAATGTCTCATACATGGTCAGTTATTGTTCAACCTGGTAATCACCATCACTCAATCACAAGTACTCAGCAGATTTTTTTTTAACCCACTATTTATTTTTTACACGCAACATTTATTTAATCTAAGGACTGTATATGGCACTTGGTCTACTGTGCTTTTGTTCGGAGTTACTGTTTCTTCATGTATTTCATACTGATACAATGAGGTTTATGTCAGTTCCATTGTATAAAAATCATGATTATATATTTTACTATGCAAACCATTTCCCAAGATTTCTGTTTTCCGCTTGTTCTGAGAAGCCATTTTCCTCAAGCAGATCTAGTTTGGTGTGAGTTGAAGCCTCTCCCTTTGTGCATATTGTGGATCACTCGACATTCCCATGTTTAACAGTTAGCAACTAAATATATTTTTTCAATCATTATGGAATACAGAGGATGCATTCCTTTGCCCCTTCTGTTAGAACAGATTACCACATACAACTGCTTACTTACATTGATTTACATGTTAAAAAGATGCAGAAGCAGGATGTAATAAGATTACAAAGAAATCCACTGCATTTAAGATAGTGGGTGAGAAATAACATTCCACTTTGTATGGTGGGAGAGAGGTGAGCAACCTGATTGGGCTGATTCAGGTTGCAGATGGCAACATTTATATTTGGCGTACTTACCTTATTTGAATGAATGTAGTATTAGCCCCAGCCAGACACAATATTAGCTTCTCCTCTCTTGGTGATGTTGCTGGAACAATGAGATTCTGTCCCTATGTTTCGTTCCTGGAGATGGGGTCTTCACCTCCATATTCCTGGGGACTCCTGTAACAGGTGGTGAAGTATCTAATTAGAATTTACCCTCTTTGGCATTCCCAGAAATGGTTATGGAAAAGTTCCAATGAACTCTTCAGCTGGTTATCATGGCCACTAATTCAACTCTGCACTGACACTTGCATCAGTTAATTACCTTCCTTCTTTTCTTCTGTCCAGTACCTTGCCCAGAATAATTCCAGCCACTCACTGTAATGCTGTCACAAGATCTGTCTCAGCCAAAAATAAGTCCAATGCAACCCGATACAACTTCTAGAATTCTTAAGTATCCCTAGTGAATCATTTCAAGGGACCTGATATCTTTCCCAAAGAGAATTTGGAATGACTAGTCTACAACGATAGACTATGAATTCTTAAATGACGATGGAAACTAGGAGCAGGAGTCAGCCTTTGAGCTTGCTCCACTATTCAATCTGATCTTGGCTGATTCTCTCTTTTAAGGCCATATTCCCACTTTCTCTCGACATCTGTTTATGCCTTGAGCATAGAAAAAAAAATCAATATCTTACTTGAAAATACCTAGTGGCCAGGATTACACAGCCTTCTGTGATAGTGAATTCCATAGGTTCGCCATCTCTGAGTGAAGAAGTGTTGCATCATTTCAGTATTAAACTATCTACCCTCGATCCTGAGACTGTGATGTTTAATGCTGGACTCCCCAACATCCGCCTTGTGAGGAATCTGTCTGGTCTCTTCGAAAATATTTCAACTGGGCCTGGAATCACTAATCTCTCCTCATGACCAGCCTGGCATCCCTGGTATAAGCCAAATCATCCACCGACATTTCTGCCACCTCCAAACAGACCCTACCACCAGGGATATATTTCCCTCCCCACCCCTTTCCACCTTCCGCAAAGACCGTTCCCTCCGTGACTACCTGGTCAGGTCCACGCCCACATACAACCCACTCTTCCATCATGGCACCTTCCCTTGCCACCGCAGGAACTGTAAAATCTGCGTCCACACCTTCTCCCTCACCTCTATCCAAGAACCTAAAGGAGCCTTCCACATCCATCACAGTTTTACCTGCACATCCATTAATATCTTTTATTGTATCCATTGCTCCCAATGCGGACTCCTCTACATCGGGGAGACTGGGCGCCTCCTAGCAGAGTGCTTTAGGGAACATCTCCAGGACACCCGCACCAATCAACCACACCGCCCTGTGGCCCAACATTTCAACTCCCTCTCCCGCTCTGCCGAGGACATGGAGGTCCTGGGCCTCCTACACCGCCGCTCCCTCGCCACCAGACGCCTGGAGGAAGAACGCCTCATCTTCCGCCTCAGAATACTTCAACCCCAGGGCATCAATGTGGACTTCAACAGTTTCCTCATTTCCCCTTCACCCACCTCACCCTAGTTCCAAACTTCCAGCTCAGCACTGTCCCCATGACTTATCCGGACTTGTCCTACCTGCCTATCTCCTTTTCCACCTTTCCACTCCACCCTCTCCTCCCTGACCTATCACCTTCATCCCCTCCCTCACTCACCTATTGTACTCTATGCTACTTTCTCCCCACCCCCACACTCCTCTAGCTTATCTCTCCATGCTTCAGGCTCTCTGCCTTTATTCCTGATGAAGGGCTTTTGCCCGAAACGTCAATTTTGCTGCTCCTTGGATGCTGCCTGAACTGCTGTGCTCTTCCAGCACCACTAATCCAGAATCCATCCCTGGTATCAAGCTAGTGAACCTTCATTATTTTCCCTCCAAAACCCTTTGGTAGGAAAGTATATAGGCCAGGCCAGAACACTCAAAACATTCTTAAGCAGGCAGCTCAGACTATAAGTTCGCAATTTGTATCGGTAAGTGTACAGTAAAAATTACCTGGGGTAAGTTCATGAGTTTGACTACCAGGTTTTAAAACAGACAAAAAATTATTTGCAAAATTACTCAATGAAACACACAAAACAGAATAAAGAACCCCTACAGAACTCAATCTATTCTGAGTCCCACTCAGCAAATCCCTTTAAAACTTAGTAAAAAAAAGGAACAGATGCTTACAAGTTGAAGTTAGAAGGGCAGAAATAAACAGAACCTGTTCACACAGTCCACTGCTGAACTCCCAACTAGTTCTAGACTGAACTGCTCAGCTAGCGAGATGACCACTCCCCTTTAATTATGCAGGTCACTCCTAAAATATGACCACTTTAGCCTGAAGTCTTATTTATTTACATAAAAATAAAAGGCCTCTCAATATCCTTTAATCTCTGTACCAAACCAGTCTAATCAGAAACAGGAGCTGGTTTATGACCCCTCTGAAAAAAAATCAAGGACACAGTATCCTTGGGAAAAGGAATAGCATTCAGAAAAAAAAGGGACCAGGTTTGAGACGCCTCCCACTTTGAATAAAAATGAACCATCAATAACAAAAGATGGTTTCATTTTTAAAACCCTTCAAAAATAAACTTAGGAGTCTAAAACACACACATACACTAACACTAACTATACACATGCATGCAAACATGCACAACCGCATGCAAAGTCAGGCCGTGGTACACCACCTCTTAACGCCTCTATGTTTCATTCAAGTCTTGCTAACACATCGGCAGTCATGTTTTCGGGACCTGCCACATGCACAACTGTCAAATTGAATGGCTGCAACAACAAGCTCCATCTAAACAGTCTGGCATTTTTGTCCATAATTTTTTCCACAAATGTCAATGGGTTGTGATCAGTGTATACAACTGTCTCAGAAACATTGCTGATAATATAAACAGTGAAACATTGTAATGCCATCACCAAGCTTAAAGTTTCTTTCTCTACTATTGAATATTTCTGTTGATGAACATTCAACTTCCTGCAAAACTACCTGATGGGTCTTTCTATTCCCTCGTCTACTTCCTGCAGGAGCACCGAACCAACACCCACATCACTGGCATCAATAACTACCTTGAAAGGTTTTGTATAATCTGGGGAGGCTAATACTGGTACATTGGTTACTTCAGTTACTGAAACTTCTTGTTCTTTTCTAACAATTCGGTGAGTGGAGCAGCTGCACTACAAATATTCGGCACAAACTTTTGGTAAAATCCATTCAATCCCAGGAACTGTAGTGCTGCTTTTTTCTTGACTGTGTGGGAAATTCCCCAATTACTTTTGTTTTTACATCCTGTGGGCCATTTGTCCATGTCCAATAACATGGCCCAGGAAGGTGATTTGGGCTTTGGCAAATTCACTTTTAGCGAGGTTTACCACCAAGCTTGCTTCCCAAAGTCGATCAAACAAGTCCGATAAATGCTGTAAATGTTCCTTCCATGAGTGAGTAAAAATCACCAGGCCATCAATGTCAACAACACAATTGGGAAACCCAGCAATAAACTTATTAGTCAGACTCTGAAATGTGGCTGGAGCAGCTTTCGTTCCAAATAGCATGACTTTGAACTGATATCATCCATTTGACATTATGAAAGCTGAAATTGCCTTTGCTGTCTCTGACAGAAGTACTTTTCAGTAGCTTTTGAGCAAGTCCAACTTAGAAATGTAAGTTGCTTGTCCCAATTTTTCGACACAGTTCTCCAACTGTGGAATTGGACATGCATCAGTCTTTGTAACGGTGCTGACTTTGCGATAGCCCACACATAACTGTTGGGTACCATCTGGCTTTGGCACCATGACTATGGGTGAGCTCAATCACTCTAACTCACTTCGATTATGCCATCTTGGAGCATCTGCTCTATCTCCTTCTGAACCTGTTCCAACTTTAGAGGATTATGCCTATAAGGATGTTGCTCAATTGGAACAGCATCTCATGTATCTACATCGTGCACTATTAGGTTAATACTTCCCAATTTATTTCTACAAAACTCCCATGTGATAGTAATAACTTTATGGGCAACACGGTGGCTCGGTGGTTAGCACTGCTGCGTCACAGCGCCAGGGTCCCAGGTTCGATTCCAGCCTTGGGTGACTGTGTGGAGTTTGCACATTCTCGCCGTTTCTTCATGGGTGTGCTCTGGTTTTCTCCCACAGTCCAAAGATGTGCAGGTCAGGTGAATTGGCCATGCTAAATTGTCCATAGTTGTTAGAGGGGGGTAGGTTACTCTTCGGAGGGTCGGTATGGACTTGTTGGGCCGAAGGACCTGTTTCCACACTGTAGGGAATCTAATTTAATCAACTCTTTCAGGTCATTTCAATTTTCTTGTGGAAGGTAACTCAATAATTTATCCCAGCTTTTGACAACTTCCTCATTGTCCAATTTGAATTGAGGAATGTCTAATCAGAATCATCTGAACTTGTGTCTCCCTTCTGTGCTGTAATCATTAACACTCTTGTTAATATCTCCTCTTGCTTTCCTTCCCTATCAAAATACCTTTAGAGAATATTGACATGACACACTCTATGAGATTTCTTCCTGTCTGGAGTCCTTATCAAGTAGTTCACCTCACTCAATTTCCTCTTGATTTGATACGGTCCACTCAACCTTGCTTTTAAAGGCTCATCTGTTACTGGAAGTAACACCAATACCTTAAGCCATTTGCAAAATTGCAAATTTGTGATGTCTTATCTGCTTCTTGTTTCACTGCATGCTGTAAGACTTCTAAATGCTGTCTAGCCAACTCTCCAGCTCTATTTAATCATTCTCTAAAATTTGACACATATTCCAAATGGGCCCCAGGTTCAATTCCAGCCTCGGGTCTCTGTCTGAATTCAGACTTATTAAGTTCTCTTTAATCAATTTTAATGGTCATCTCACATCATGCCCAAAAATTAATTCAAATGGACTGACTTTGGTCAATTCATTTGGTGCATCTCTGATCATAAAAAGTATAAACAGAACTCCCTTATTCCAATCATCTGGATCATCCTGACCATAAGCCCTCAACATTGTCTTTAGCATTTGATGCTATCTCTCTAGTGCTCCCTGTGATTCTGGATGGTACACAGTAGATTTGAATTGCTTTATTCCCAAGTTATCCATAACCTCCTTGAATAGTTTGGATGGGAAGTTTGATCCTTGATCTGACTGGATCGCTATTGGTAGTCTGTATCTAGTAAAATTGCAAGCAATTCTTCTCCAACCCTTTTAGCTCTGATGTTACATAATGGGATTGTATCTGGAAATCTAGTTTACATCCATGATTGTTAATAGACACTTATTCCCATTTTTTGTTTGAGGTAGTGGACCTATGCAATCAATCAAGGCTCTTGTGAAAGGTTGCTCATATGCTGGAATACGTATTAAAGGTGCAGGTTTTATTACTGCATGTGGTTTTCCGATTAGCTGATATATATGACATGTCTGTAGCAAAATTCAACTACATCCTTGTGTAGTCCAGGCCAGTAAAAATGTCTCTGCATTTTAGCCTATGTTTTCCTCACTCCTAAATGACCTCCAAGTGGTAGCACATGCGCCGCTAACAGCACCTCCTTTCTAGACCCTACTGGCAAAACAATTTGATGAGTCTCTGCCCATTTCTCATCTGCTTGAATGTGTGATGGTCTCCACTTCCTCATTAAGACATTATTTGTTAAGCAATAACACACAGGGATGCATTCACTCTCCTCCTCTGTAAATGACTTTTTGATACAACTGTTTTAATTTCTCATCTTTCTGCTGTAATTCGATCAACTTAGCAGAGATAAAGATACTTGCAACTTTTCCTATTTGCTCCTACTCTGTCCCACTTATCTGATTAAAAAAGGTTTCTGATAAAGCTATGCAGCGTCCTTATCAGTGCGTTTTGAACTCCTCGCTTCAACTTATGCCTCTGTGATCTTGTGATCATACAATAAGGAAAGATTCCAGAATGAAGATCCTTAATTTCTTCAGTTGCCTGAGTTTCCACTGGCATTTCAATTAGAGTAGGCAACTGCCTCAGAGTGTACAAGATGGTCAGAGGTTGATTAAGGTGGAAGTGCCAGATCTGCTTAAAAAATATACATGCAAGCATAAAGTTTATTCGCATAGGCCAGGAGTAGCCGGTGAATCAGCTATACCATTTGCAAGGACAACTGATATTCCTGGAGCTGAGAGTGGGCCACTCTGAGGCAGTTGTCTAACTTTTTGTTACTAGTCCAACAAAACCCACAGGCTTGTCCAGTTTTCCTACATCTAGCTTTCTCCTAGCCCACCAATACCGTGATTTCATGTGGTCCATTTTATTATAATGTAAACGCTGGAGCTTTTTGACTTCTTTGTCCCCCTCAATGGTTTCTTTTTTACTCTGTGGTAAGTTATCCTTATGATATTCACTGAGATCTACCTTTCTCTTTCCACATGAGGATTTCTCTTTGCCCCAATTTCTATCCCTCATGGACTGAGATTGATTCCTGAAGCCAAACCGAGTTTTATGGGCCAGCTCATAATCATCAGCCACTTCAGCTGCTAACCTTGACAATTTAACTCTCTGCTCTTCCACATAGTTTGCATTACTTCCTCATTAAGGTTACTTTCAACCTTTAACTCCAGTCTTTTAAGCTGACTTTCCTTTTTAAATGTTAATTTCTGAAGTTCAAAAGTTCTCACATTTTCTCTCTGTTCTGCTGCTCTCTCTTTTTCCCTCTCTTATGCTTTTAATCATAACTAGGCCAGACCACTCAAAACATTCCTAAGCAGGCAGCCCAGACCATAACTTTGCAATTTGTTTCGGTAAGTGTACAGTGAAAGTTACCTGGAGTAAGGTAGCTAGTTTGACTACTGGGTTTTAAAACAGACAAAAAGTTATTCAAAAAAATTGCACAATGTAACACAAAGAACAGAACAAAGAACCCCTACAGAACTCAATCTATCCAAACTAGACTTAACTTTGTTGTTCCAAATATATTCTACAGTCCCAATAAACAAACCCCCTTAAAACATGGTTTAAAAAAGGTTAGATGCTTACAGGTTGAAGTTACAAGGGCAGAAAGAAAGAGATAAAAAATGAGGTCTGCAGATGCTGGAGATCACAGCTGAAAATGTGTTGCTGGTCAAAGCACAGCAGGCCAGGCAGCATCTCAGGAATAGGGAATTCGACGTTTCGAGCATAAGCCCTTCATCAGGAATGAGAGAGAGTAGCCAAGCAGGCTAAGATAAAAGGTAGGGAGGAGGGACTTGGGGGAGGGGCGATGGAGGTGGGATTGGTGGAAGGAGGTCAAGGTGAGGGTGATAGGCCGGAGTGGGGTGGGGGCGGAGAGGTCAGGAAGGAGATTGCAGGTTAGGAGGGCGGTGCTGAGTTGAGGGAACCGACTGAGACAAGGTGGGGGGAGGGGAAATGAGGAAACTGGAGAAATCTGAATTCATACCTTGTGGTTGGAGGGTTCCCAGGCGGAAGATGAGGCGCTCCTCCTCCAGCCGTCGTGTTGTTATGTTCTGCTGGTGGAGGAGTCCAAGGACCTGCATGTCCTCGGTGGAGTGGGAGGGAGAGTTAAAGTGTTGAGCCACGGGGTGGTTGGGTTGGTTGGTCCGGGCATCCCTGAGGTGTTCTCTGAAGCATTCCGCAAGTAAGCGGCCTGTCTCCCCAATATAGAGGAGGCCACATCGGGTGCAGCGGATGCAATAGATGATGTGTGTGGAGGTACAGGTGAACTTGTGGCGGATATGGAAGGATCCCTTGGGGCCTTGGAGGGAAGTGAGTGTGGAGGTGTGGGCGCAAGTTTTACATTTCCTGCGGTTGCAGGGGAAGGTGCCGGGGGTGGAGGTTGGGTTGGTGGGGGGGTGTGGATCTGACGAGGGAGTCACGAAGGGAGTGGTCCTTGCGGAACACTGATAGGGGAGGGGAGGGAAATATATCCCGAACGTAGGTGGGGAGTTCTTGGACTAAAGGGGACAGGACCGTGTCGAGGTATTGAGAGATGAGCTTGGTGGGGCAGGAGCAGGCTGAGACAGGCTACCCACGCCCTCCACCTCCTCCAGGACACCACCCACGCCCTCCACCTCCTCCAGGATTTTCGCTTCCCCGGTCCCCAACACCTTATTTTCACGATGGACATCCAGTCCCTGTACACCTCCATTCCCCATCACGAAGGACTCAAAGCCCTCCGCTTCTTCCTTTCCCGCCGCACCAACCAGTACCCTTCCACTGACACCCTCCTTCGACTGACTGAACTGGTCCTCACCCTGAATAACTTCTCTTTTCAATCCTCCCACTTCCTCCAAACTAAAGGAGTTGCCATGGGCACCCGCATGGGCCCCAGCTATGCCTGCCTCTTCGTAGGATATGTGGAACAGTCCATCTTCCGCAACTACACTGGCACCACCCCCCACCTTTTCCTCCGCTACATCGATGACTGTATCGGCGCTGCCTCGTGCTCCCACGAGGAGGTTGAACAGTTCATCAACTTTACTAACACCTTCCATCCCGACCTTAAATTCACCTGGACTGTCTCAGACTCCTCCTTCCCCTTCCTAGACCTTTCCATCTCTATCTCGGGCGACCGACTCAACACAGACGTCTACTATAAACCGACTGACTCCCACAGCTACCTGGACTACACCTCCTCCCACCCTGCCCCCTGCAAAAACTCCATCCCATATTCCCAATTCCTTCGTCTCCGCCGCATCTGCTCCCAGGAGGACCAGTTCCAACACCGCACAGCCCAGATGGCCTCCTTCTTCAAGGACCACAGATTCCCCCCAGACGTGATCGACGATGCCCTCCACCGCATCTCCTCCACTTCCCGCTCCTCCGCCCTTGAGCCCCGCTCCTCCAACCGCCACCAAGACAGAACCCCACTGGTTCTCACCTACCACCCCACCAACCTCCGCATACAACGTATCATCCGCCGTCATTTCCGCCACCTCCAAATGGACCCCACCACCAAGGATATATTTCCCTCCCCTCCCCTATCAGCATTCCGCAAGGACCACTCCCTTCGTGACTCCCTCGTCAGATCCACACCCCCCACCAACCCAACCTCCACCCCCGGCACTTTCCCCTGCAACCGCAGGAAATGTAAAACTTGCACCCACACCTCCACACTCACTTCCCTCCAAGGCCCCAAGGGATCCTTCCACATCCGCCACAAGTTCACCTGTACCTCCACACACATCATCTATTGCATCCGCTGCACCCGATGTGGCCTCCTCTATATTGGGGAGACAGACCGCTTACTTGCGGAACGCTTCAGAGAACACCTCAGGGATGCCCAGACCAACCGACCCAACCACCCCGTGGCTCAACACTTTAACTCTCCCTCCCACTCCACCGAGGACATGCAGGTCCTTGGACTCCTCCACCAGCAGAACATAACAACACGACGGCTGGAGGAGGAGCGCCTCATCTTCCGCCTGGGAACCCTCCAACCACAAGGTATGAATTCAGATTTCTCCAGTTTCCTCATTTCCCCTCCCCCCACCTTGTCTCAGTCGGTTCCCTCAACTCAGCACCGCCCTCCTAACCTGCAATCTCCTTCCTGACCTCTCCGCCCCCACCCCACTCCGGCCTATCACCCTCACCTTGACCTCCTTCCACCTATCCCACCTCCATCGCCCCTCCCCCAAGTCCCTCCTCCCTACCTTTTATCTTAGCCTGCTTGGCTACTCTCTCTCATTCCTGATGAAGTGCTTATGCTCGAAACGTCGAATTCCCTATTCCTGAGATGCTGCCTGGCCTGCTGTGCTTTGACCAGCAACACATTTTCAGAAAGAAAGAGAGCCTGTTCACACAGTCCACTGCTGAACTCCCAATTGGTTTTGGACTGAACTGCTCAACTAGAGAGCTGACCATTCCCCTATTATTATACTGATCACTTCTAAAACATGACCACTTTGGCCTGCAATCTTATCTGTTTACATATAAACAAAAGCCCTCTCAAAATCCTTTTCATCTCTATATCAAAATAGTCTAATCAAAGCCTGGCCTGTTCATGAGCCCTCTGAAAAAAATTAAGGACGCAGGAGCCTTGAGAAAAGGAACAACTTTTAGTAATAAAGGGACCAGTTTTGTGACAGGAGACCAAAACTGAACACAATAATCTAGATGCCATTTTACCAAAGTTCTGCATTACTGCAGTAATACAACTCTACTTCAAGACTTAAATCCTCCTGTAAAGTAGGTCAACATGCATTTATCTTCCAAATTGTTAGCGACAACTGTTTATTTTCATTGACTGGTTTACAAGAACATTCAGATCCATTGTACATCCACATTTTGCAATATATAACCATTTAAACAACACTCTGCCTTTTTGTTTTTATTCTGAAATGTATAACTTTACATTTATTCACATTATATTGCATCTTCCATGTGTTTGCACTCAACTTGTCTCAATCACCCTGAAGCTGCCTTACTTCCTCCTCACAACTCATTATCCCACTTACAATTAAATGAAGACTTTGGGAGGTTTGCATGTGTAGAGAAATTGTCCAGTCAAAAATTCAATTCTTGGTCAATTTCTTTGGAGTGTGTAACGATGAAGATTTTGTACAGTTCCTTGGCACAACTCTTCACTATGCTGGAAAAAATGATTGTCTGGCTAGCGGAAAGTCGGGCCAGAATTTCATGGTATTCTGATAACTTTCAGCTGCTTATGAGATGACTTGAAGATCCCTTCCAAATAAACTAATAGAATGTTTCCATTAGATTCATCTAGTCGATGTAATAAAAAAATCAAGATGCTGCAGATTCTAAAAATCTGAAACAACACAGACATTTAGCAGCTCTGGCAACAGCTATGTAGTGAGGAGTAGAGGTAATGTTTTGAGTTTAATATGACCTTGGATATAATCATAGTCTTCAGAGGTCACTGGACGAGAAACATCTAAAGTAGAACTTTCGGATATCAGTCAATATATATGTTCACTATGGTCAGCGAGAGATAAAGCAATCAACTAAATTTAAGCTATGCTGAGAGAGAAAGCATTTGCACTTTCCAAATGCTTTCTGAAGATTATTTCTATTCAATGTATTTTTGAACTTCTGAAAGACAAAGAAAGTGCTTTGTGAGCTATTATCAGAAGTTAGTAATTTTCCACTACATTAATCAAAAGTAAATTAATACATCTTCAGGTCCTCATGCAGGTACTAGACTTTCCACAGGGGATGCTGTAGTGGATGCACACCAGAATATTTGTTCTACTCTACCAGATACACTGACTCCACCAAGTTATTGGATTAGTAGAGCTGGAATGTTTGCCTGTTTGCAAAACTCCTGATAATTTCTTGAAAAAAACAGCAGTTTATATTCAAATAATGGTCATTGAATAAGCTATACTTCCCAAATATATATCTGTCCCATTGTGCAAAAGTATTTTCTTCAAGGTGCTTGAATATGGTGTTTAGAGAAAAATGGGAGAAAATAGAATAAAATTAGTAAGGAAAAATATCACAAATGAAGGTATCTATATGACCAAATTTCAGGTAAAGCTGTGAACTAAGAGGTATTTAAATTAAATCATTGCATTCATTGCTGAAACAAGTGCATTTTTCATTCAGCATTCTGCATTATGAAGTCTTTCACTTGCTAATTCACTGACTTTATATTTTCTGGCATTGCAGTTTATGATCTTACGCAAATTATTGTCATTTTAGACACTTCCTTTGGCTGCTTTGTGAATCTTGTGTAACTTCATTGTTCTATGTTCTATTAAGATGTGGGTATACCTTTATCATACGATAGCTATTTGAAAGTGCCCCTTTTCACATTTAAGGACTCATTGAATGTACTTGCCAGTGAAAGAATATGCTTGTCTTACACAATCTCATATTGAAAGCTGAAGACAGGGAAAGAATTTGCTATTTTTTGACATTATCACAGAGATATACATCTGCATTATAAAGCAAATAGTGATTCCTACAGATGCAAATCTATATCAATTTAACTAATGGTTCCAAACAAAAAAGCTTTTGCACTCATCTTCAGATTTGGCTAGTAGCCCAAGTCAAATTGTACATAAAACAGATAACAAGTTTCAGAGACTGCAGAACTCTGCAATAGAAAGTATCCAAAAGCAATCCTATTGACTATCGACATATTTTGACTTCTGCTAAATTTTGACCTCTTTAGTTTTGTCAATTTATAGATAAACAATTTATTCTTATTGCCTCTAAAATCAAGTTAACTATGTTTCACTAAAATAATACAACAAAATAACACCAGTTGGAGAATTCAAAGGTACTTTACAACAAATCAGTTCAGGATACTTTTATGATTAGAATGTGTGATGCTACTGAATATTCTTGTTTATGTCTAGAATCTACTTTTGCCTTGCTTTTAAATTTGGTAACTGCATCTGACCTGATGAATACAGGACAAAATTGTCAATAATGTGCATTTTTATTCACGAACAGTTTGTTTATTTGTATTTTTGGTATAGTATTTCCTTTTTATTGTAATATAAATTCAGTATTATCCCTTCATTGCTATGGGACTACGACCAAGAATGTCAGGTAAGCGCTGCTGAATTAGTCACCTGGCCACCAGTGCCTGTAACCATTTAATTGATTAATGTTGTACTAAAATGTAGCAAAGAACAACATGTAACCTCTGCAAAACATCTAGAAAAATGTTACATTGTATCTATAACTTCTGAATATATCTTATATTGTAGATCATTTATCACTTTATATAATTATGATAAAATCATTTTCATACGTTAACAATCAAGAAAAAAATGAAGTATGTGTTCAGATTCAAATCAAAATATAACAAAATAATTTTCAGGTGATATGATAGGACCATAAGACCATAAAATGCAGGAGCAGAATTAGACTATTTGGCCCATCAAGTCTGCTCTATCTTTCGATCATGGTTGATATGTTTCTCAACCCCATTCTCCAGCCTTTTCCCCTTAACCCCTAATCCCCCTACTAACCAAGAAAGGAAATGTGATGGTTTAACGGGATATAAGCATTTCATCTCTGCAATCTGTATTTGAATTGAGTGCAGGCAGATGGGCTAAAAGTCTTCCTTTATATTTTGTCCAAATGTTGTTTGATCCCTTAAATTAATCCCAGCCATTAAATGAAAATTAGAGTAGGTATGCCACCAAAGTACAAAATTGAAGGTAATCTAATGCCATTTGTCACTATATTGCTAATTTTATTCCGAAAGGCCAAGTCAATGTATTGTGTGGAAAATGCAATGTTGTGCTATTGCACTTGGAGGCTCTTTAATTGAAGTTAATATTAAGTGATATTCTTAGGATAGAGACAATTCAGCTTTAACCAGCATCTAATTCAAAATTTACCTGAGTTAGCAGCTTTTGATCAAACTAGCTGCCAAAAACAGGAAGTTGTTCCGATCTTAGGCATGAATTTCCCAAAAAAATTATAAACAAAGGTGGCAAAGTTCACAGATGAACAACATCTAAATGTTTCTTGACAGCATGGGAATATCACAGCAATATTAACACACATAATAAGTGAATATCATTTTGAAACTATCAAATTAACCATGAAACAGAATTTCACTGTGACCAGCACTGTTTAGCTTTGCCATAAATTAATCATACTGAACAGTATCTCTTATGAATTTATATTGTAGATTGTAAAATTACAGACTGAGGTTATTAGCCCATAAAATGGAATGATCATGCTTCTCTGAATTTCATAGGCTTGCTCTATAATTAAAGGACAAGAACAGTAGAGTGTACTAACCTTACAAAGTTCACTTTGACAAGAATCTCAAAAATGCAAAATTGCATCTAGTTCAATGACTGCCTCTTCTCGTACAGGAGATATAAAATACACACTGTTCTTGGCAAAAAGATCCATCTCTCATGAGAAGACACAGCAGCAAAAATAAAAGGGATGTAGCCATAATGTATCCTTTGAGTAAAGAATGTATAAGTCAAATTGAATTTTGTCACCTATGCAAATCATGATCTATGATTTTTTTTTTGATTTTTAAAATCCCCTGTGACAGAAATGATATTTTATGTATACATTCATTTTATTGCATAAATAGCATTAGTTCTGCAATGTTGTAATATTTGTGACTTGTAATCTCTGGGTTTATTTAACAATGAACAGGTGAAGCCCATGAACTAGCTTCTTCTTTATTCTTTATTTTCTGCATGTGCTACTGAGCTCTGCACTCAATAATTATTTGAGATAGAAAATAATTTTAAGTTTCCCATTAAAGTTGAACACAAAGTAGCACTGAGAAAGAAAGAAGGTAAAAGCATTGGCATTAATTGCAAAATATCACATCATCTCTGAACAGCCTCTCCATTATCAAAGTAATGGAGCTGCTGCTACACAAAGTAAGCAAACCATAATCTGTTTGTCAAATAGGGTACCCTCTCTTAATATAGTGACATGGTCTACAATGAAAGATAGAACGAATACATATTCTGGTAGCAAATTTCAAACCTTTGGACATACAATGTATTACTGAGGAATGGCACATTTTGTTGAAGCTTTTGAGTTGCATTCACCTGTACAATTTGTAAATATTACTAATGTGAAGAAAATAAAACATTTATATTCAGTTTAAGTGCTGATTGATAGAAGCATTTCCATGGGAGAATGCCCCAGTTAATGATGACTGGTAGTTAGCTGACAAATTCAGTTGGTTAATTTTCTATCTACTACAGTCTCGCAGCTAGATCTTTCAAGCCTTGGCTAACTTTATTGGTTGTAGTGTTACCAAAATACTCTTAGTGATGGGCATTAAAGTCCCTGACCCAGATTACATTGTGTGTACTTACAATGCTCAATGCTTCTTTCAACTGTTGCTCAACATGGAGTAATCACTAATCCACTGCGGGAGGGTAGTGGGTAATTAGTAGGAGGATATCTAAGTTAAAGTCACTTTAGGACTCAATTTAGGCTTCAAAACTTAAAAGACCCAGACTTATATATAAAAAAGAATGCTTGACAACAGTGGAAAAGTTTGCACAGACAATTGGGCCTGTACCAATTTAGATTAGATGGGCAGGTTAACTTCCTGTCAATATCTTCCCTATTGGTTAATACTATCTATAAAGAAAGTTAACAGTGAAAATACACATCTGTTTTATGTTATTAGTTTGGGGTTCTTTATATTAATTGACCAGAGCATTTTATTTTCTGATGACATAGAAGAAGCTTGTGACAAGTCATTGTGTAGAAGCTGGAAACATTTCAGCAAGAATGTCTTCTGAATCAATTCTAAGGTCTTGATTTGCCCTTGACAACAACTGCTGCTCTTTTACCTCATTCTTGGCAGGAGCTCTCAGCAGCTAAAAACTGTGCAGCATCCCATGATATGACAACTTATAAAACTTTCAATTTTTTGTAAAAATATATGTGAGAATAAACTGCTGATCTAAGTGCTGTTTGCTAATGTACAACTGGTGCATACATGTACCTTGTTCTGTTGTCACTCAGCTGGTTCATGGCACTTTCAACAAACCAGAGTTGAAGATGGAAACCCTGTCTATTTTGATTTGAATAGGTTAAATGCACAACTCGAAATCTGGGTTAGTCAATGGATTGTCATTGTCATGCTATCAATGTATGTTATCACATTTAAATTCTGCTTAAAATAATTGTATGCCGTGCTAATCAAGCAGTGGTCTGATGAAAGGAATTGCCCAATTTCATGGTCACCGCTTCTTGAATTATTTCATCAGGGCCAATCCTGTCAACCAGAGAAGGTACTTACTCGTAACCATCAGAAGCTACACCTTACTCATATGGTTTTTACTTTTAATTGTATAATGTACAATTGAGTTATCCATTATTTTTCTATGTCTTAATCAAGTTAATTATTGCAATTTACTTTTGCTTTGTGCAGTAAATTAGGTATGAAGTGCTTATAGATGAAGCATAATATAGGTCAGAAATTTTAAAATAAGCTGTCAGTCCATTCTGCCAACTATCCATTCTAATTTTTAATTCCAGAGAAACCCTCTCCTCTGCTACAATTTTTATTTGATTGTTTGAACCATGAGTAACCATTTGGTGTTTTGTCTTCTTGTTGGGCAGATAGGTACCTGATTGTCTTTCAATTGCCTCGGCTGCAATTTATGTTCATTTCAAAAAGAATTTTAGATTTTGACTTTCGATTTACATGGTTAGAATTCTACATGAGCTCAGAACATGTCCTCCATGAGATCTCACTCCAGCCATATAACCTTGCACCAACACTACATTAAGATCTAATAATCAGATTCATGATGTTACCGCATTATTCTACATCCCAATCCAAGTCTTTGCTCCCATTATTTACATTTCCCCCCATTTCCCAACAATGTCTCAAATATTGCAGGGTTGGTCTCTGAGGTGGTATTAAAACTTTTCCAAATCACCTTTGGATTTGTTCCTGATATTGATTTTCTGTTATTTTTGTCTCTTCTCTCCATTTGAGTGCGTAATTTCTGGATATTTTTAGGACTTTAGCTGGACCTTTTCAAGATTAGAGTAGCATTTCCATGTTTGTATCAGTTTTCTTTTCAAGAATACTGGGGGTGGCCAGTTTAATTTTATAATACCTTCTGATATTTTCAACAATATGGTCTTCGCTGTTGTTTTATGTCAACAACATTTCCCGCTTGTGGGTGATTTCAGATCCATTTGCTTTCCCCTCACTGAAGCATTGGTAACTCCATCTTTTGATGGCAGTAATTGAAATTCCTAATTTGGTTTCCTTTTTTGAACTTCCTACATCTTTCATCACCTGTCATTGTAATATGAGGCTTCCATTTTCCAGACAACTTTGGAAGCTGCATTCACAGTCGCCTCTCCAACAAGACTTCTTTTGGAGATGGCCAATTTTGCAATAGTGATGACCTATAAATCAATACAATTGAATTAATGTCAACATTCTTCTTCAGAAATTCTTTGATCGTTCAAGCCCTCTATTCTGCTTCACTATTTGCTTTTGTTACATGAATGATCCACTCTTTGGTAAATTCTCTATGTTGGTCATTTGCACCTTGTGACCATTTATCAATTACGACCACGTCAGTAAAATAGCAAGTTGAATAGATTTGTTCTAATCATTTGATCGCTATGTCAGATGTGATACTGTGGAAATGAGTTTCCTCAATACACATTCAGTAGTAGTCAATAATGGTGTTTAATATGTTTAAACTCAAACTAGTCTATTCCTAACACTTTCTGAGTCCTTGAAGGAAAAGGTGAAGATAATAAGTGATTTTTCTGTTCCTGTTTGTTGATAGTGCAAAATTAGGTATAATTGCCTCAATTGAATAAGTAATCCATAACTACCAAACTTTGCCAAACATTTTGATGTTCCAAGATAATTTTGATTTGGCCTTTGAAGAATCTAATTTTTCAGTTGTTTATGTAAAACTAATCTTTCATCAAAGACTATCAAATCATCTATTATCTTGAATTGTCTTTGTTGTTCAAATTTTCTTGTAATAGGTAACTAGGGATGACCATTCACTCTGGAAAGCTCTGTTTTGAGCTTCTAATCTCTTCAATTTCTGATGCTGGAAAGTGTTTTGTTACTAATGATATATATGTTTCCATTCTGCTATACACTCCAAATCTTGTTTTACAGCATCATTTAATGATATTCTTGATAAAGTATACACCTACATTTTTCATTGCTCTTATATGTAGTCACTTGTTTAATCATGATTCATCAAATGCAGATTGGCAAATTGAATGTGAGGCAGTGATGTTGTAATTTCCTTTGGATTAAGAATAAAAATCAATGGTTTGTGATCTATTTCATCCGTAAACCCTAACCATCACATTACATAGCCTGAGAATATCTCACATGTCCAAGCTGCTACTGAGGCTTACATTTCAAATCTGATGCAACTTTTCTCATTTTCTGTTAGATATCTTGAGGCCTTGGTTTTTCCATCTTTCTTATCTTCCATCAACACCATAACCAGACCTGAGAATGAGGAATCTGCAAGTATTATTATTGATAACTGTGGGACAGAATATGTTAACAATTCAGAAATTAACAATTTCCTAATCATTTCAAAAGATTTCTATGTGTGACATACTAGCATTTGGAGTTGGTTTTGTCATCACAGCTCTTGATCGTTCATTAATAGCTGATAGGTTAGAGATGAATGTTCTTGCTTGGTTAGCCATCTCGAAGGTTTGCTTTTAGTTCTGCAATGTTCTTGGGTTGTAGAAATTCTCTGATCATCCTTGTTTTCTAAGGATCAACCATTATTCCTACGCCTTGAAATAGGTGACCTAAGAATTGGTCATTGGATCTGCAAATTCACGCTTATCATTTAGTGGGAGGCCTGCAAGCTACAATGTTTCCAGAGCCTCTTTTACTCTACAATTATGCTTTGCCTTTCGGGCAAATTGGAATTATATCCATATGGCATAATATTTCCATTCTTCCTGTGAAATATGTCAGGCATTGTTCTTTGGAACATTTCAAGTAAACACGCTATTCCAATGGATTGACTGTTGAAGCAATGATGAACAAAAGTTTACAAAAGTACTTACGAGTCTTGGTCAAAAGACACATGTCAAAATATATTGGCAATGTCTAACTTTGTGAACATTGAAACTCTTCACCAATTTAACCAGGCTATAATTATCTGAGGAAATTGAATAGATTTCACATTATACTGCTTTGTTGAGTTTGGCCAGAACAATATGATCCTATGTCCTAATATCCTTGTTTGTTTTAGGAACAGTAACATTATCAGAGCATCATTTACTCAGTACTGTGATTAATGAAATTACACCCCACAGTTGCATTTTCGTCAATTTTTGTATTCACATATCCGTTAGGGATGGGATACCTTGCTTGGAATAAAAAGACAAATTGGTTTCACATTTTTGCGTAATGTAATATGATACATATTTTTACACCCATGAGAATAATTTACAAATTCTTTTCAGCAACTGCATCCATCTTATATATCTGCTTCAGTTCCAAGCATGCTTTCCTAGTGAGAAGTGAAGATTTTTGATTTTAATAGTACTCTAGTGGTACAGAAAATGACAGTCGTGTCCAAACTTCTGTCAAAGTTTACTGTCATACACTCATCAGGCCATTTCATTAGCATTACTATGTCAAGAAAACTAGAACATATGCTATGAGAGAGAACAGTGTCGATTGGTTGGCAAGCTTACTCTGAATTTTAGAGTAATTGTCAAGAAAAATGCACCAGTTAATGATGAATGACAGTTATTGTCTAGTTTTTAAAAAATCTTAAACAAGGCAAGTTGATTTCGATTGGTCAAGGTAACTGTCCTGAGTGATGCACCACGGAATGGCAGTCACCTCTAATACTGAGTTCAAACAGACTTGATACATATCGATCATCTTTCTAGGAAAAAGTGAGGACTGCAGATGCTGGAGATCAAAGAGTGTGGTGCTGGAAAAGCACAGCACGTCAGGCAGCATCTGAGGAGCAGGACGGTTGACACTTGATGAAAGGCTCATGCCCGAACCATTGAGTCTCCTAGATAGTCATTCTGTCTGCAAAAAACAGTAATTGGAAATTCCAGTACACATATGTGCTCCACACTGCCTGCCCAACTGACAATCTTAAATTCATTGTCAGCATAATTCTTTCTACTGTCAGGATTATTTAGCAACTATTTTCCAATTTCAGAATCATACCTAGTGTTGGCCATTGTGTTGCAAGGATTGGCTGGTTATGAATAGTCAGTATCTTGCCAATTCTGAACAGCTACAGGATGTACTCATTTGTATAATTCATCTCTTTTTGGTCCATATGTTCTGCATACCTATAATCATGCCTCCACTGAAGTTAATATATGTTTCAAGTCCAAAGAAGCATAATTCTTTGCTCAAAACTTGCAGCCTCTTTATCTCTCCACACATGTTGCCAGACTCATTGAGTTTCTCCACAACCTTCTGACTGATTTCAGTTATTCCTCTATCTTTACACTTTAGTTTTGACTTCAGTGATCCATTCACTGCTGATTTTCTTCCTCCTGGTCCTTGCAGTTAGATTAAAAAAGGTCTTAACTTCAGCTATTCTAGCCACTTTAGCTTGTCAGACAGTATACTATCACCTACTTTAATGTCTAAGTTAAAAAACATAGAATTTCTCTCCACATCAAGAATGACTGACCAGTATTGACTGTTGGAGTAACTGACCTCTCTGAGGATGTTTATATTCTGTAAATATGATTCCTCTATTTCTGGATCTGGCTGTAATGAAAACTCTGTGTCTTTTACTTCCATTGATTGCAATTTCGGAAAGGCGTCTTTTAAAAAAAATAAGTTTTGCACTGTTTTGTTATTCAGCTCCCTCTGCTGGGCATTCGTCATGCTGATGTGGCTTGCTCTCACTGCATCTGAAACATTTCAAAATGGTGGTTCTCATGCTTTTAGTATTTTTGGCGGGCATTAGCTTCAGTATGCTCTCTGCTTTTATGTGTAAAAATTACATGTAATAATTTTCCTTCTTCTGTGGGTCTTGGATTCTTCACAAACTACTATTGAATTGTGCTTTTGATTCCTGGACATTAAACCCTAACTATCACATCACATCACATCACCCTAGAGCCTGAACAGAACCATGTTCAGAAGTGTTAGATACTTCATTGTCTGCAATAAATCAGACCACAACTCCTCTAGCACTCTTTATTAGTTCATCCTTTTGATTGCTATGTGTACAATTTCCAGCTAATCAGTTCTGGTCATTGATAAATCATTTGACGAACTGCTCTCATCTCTGCCTCGATTTGTCAAACTAGAGTCCTCAATGATTTGATTCTTACAGATACAGAAATATGCATTGAAGGAATATGGAGCATTCTCATACGAAGATAAAGCCTAATTCGCCACTTGCCTGGCCAATGCATCATCCTTGATGGTTGAGATTGCACAGAGCAGAGTACTGACCTGATCTTTCTGGTGTGTTTTGCTAAATTCTGAGGCCTGGCAAAACATTGCTAGCAGTTATCCCACCTCTGTGCCTAGAGTGGGCCTTCTTCATTCAGGAATGGTTCTCGAAGGGGTAGTGATGATTTTATTTTTTCTCATGAGCCCGAGAATGATGCCAGCTCTGTGACTGCTGTTGTTTTCTGTTTCTGGACTCTTATTCCCAGTTCATGTTGGCTGCACCCTGCTGAAATTAGGGCTTTATTTTCTTCAACCTCAAACTGCTGTTAAAAGTATTCCCATGGTTTGTTACATTTGTAGCCTTTGCTTTGATGCTTGCTGCTGTTGGTTTTCTCTTTTGTTTCTCTTAGCTGCAATGAGCATGTTTTCCTTCTTGCTGTGGTCCTTGTACCCCTGTGGTCCTTATCTATCAAACAACTCTCCTGCATCCATATTCATTGCAATAAGAATCTTCATATTTGAAGACTTTTATTTACCATTAAAGTTCTGCCCAAGCTGAGACTCCAGATTAATTCTCTAGTCATGTGAACTTCTAGCACAATCACATTATGATGTTTTAGCTTAATTCTGTTCACCCGTTACTCCAAGTCTGGTTCTGAGCTCCTTTACCTATGCATAACTAGATTTAAATTTACTAAGCTCTTTTCATCTACGGCTCTGACAGACTTCAAAGCTGAGAGCCTTTATTCCCTCAGTTCAGGCTCGATATGAACCAAGATTTCAATCTGTCCCCACTGTGAGCTGAAACCCATCCCTACCTCACATGCCTTTCTTAAAGGGATTCCAATAAATAAATAGAACCTTTCATTAAGTTGGTCATTGTTTTTTTCACTTTAATGATTTTCATTTCCCTTTCTTTTTATTAAGATCACTTAACAGTTTGGATCAGCTAACTTGGCCTGAAATGCAAATGCCCCTGTTGCAAATTAGAGCAGAACATTGTGACTCTGGATTCACCATTCTTGTATGCAATTCATTCTGAAAATTGTCACATTCAAAGTTGATGAATCTTGGGATGATCTAGGAACAAACTCTAATGCTAAGCTAAGAGAAAGCATTTGTATTAATGTATATGTTGTGACAGGTGTTACCACGACAGCATTTGTTTCAGAGATTTTCGATTTTTATATTTTTTTACTACAGGATCCATTGCTTCCAACAATTGAGGTGATTAGTGACCAGGAGCATGAATGGGCCATCACAGTAAGACAACATGAATGTGCATTCCTCCACTTGCAAACCTAATAATGTATTTTACTGGGTGCTAATACTGCCTTAAGTACTAGAGATGTTATTAGAAGCTTTGCTTGGATTCATCAATGCATTTTATCCAATTGTCACATAAATGTTTCAGTGAAGGTGTTGTTAACCATGTTAGTCTAAAATGACCAAGCTTAGTTAACAACAAATCCAAGTAGTATAGTGAATTGAGATCAATTCAAATATACAAGCAACTTTGCTGTTTATCTCTACTTTTCTGCAACCACATTCCCCCTCCCTCTCCTCCTCAATTTTGCTGCTTAATTATAGCTATACTTGTTGTCTTGCTGTTCCTTCCCAAAGTTCACAGATTATTTATATGTGAAATTTTACACAAAGGTTTTGTAATCAGAAATCCCTATGTCTAAAGAAGCCAATACAAACAGACTCAATTATTCCAAAAAACCATA